>NC_071088.1:139783629-140383629 GCF_027358695.1 Spea bombifrons | reverse complement strand
AACACACATTGTACAGCGCTGCGGAGTATGACGGCGATATATAAATAATAATAACACACATTGTACAGCGCTGCAGAGTATGACGGCGATATATAAATAATAATAACACATTGTACAGCGCTGCGGAGTATGACGGCGATACATAAATAATAACACACATTGTACAGCGCTGCGGAGTATGACGGCGATATATAAATAATAATAACACACATTGTACAGCGCTGCGGAGTATGACGGCGATATATAAATAATAATAACACATTGTACAGCGCCGCGGAGTATGACGGCGATATATAAATAATAATAACACACATTGTACAACGCTGCGGAGTATGACGGCGATATATAAATAATAACACACATTGTACAGCGCTGTGGAGTATGACAGCGATATATAAATAATAATAATAACACACATTGTACAGCGCTGCGGAGTATGACGGCGATATATAAATAATAATAACACATTGTACAGCGCTGCGGAGTATGACAGCGATATATAAATAATAATAATAACACACATTGTACAGCGCTGCGGAGTATGACGGTGATATATAAATAATAATAACACACATTGTACAGCGCTGCGGAGTATGACGGCGATATATAAATAATAATAATAACACACATTGTACAGCTCTGCGGAGTATGACGGCGATATATAAATAATAATAACACATTGTACAGCGCTGCGGAGTATGACGGCGATATATAAATAATAATAATAACACATTGTACAGCGCTGCGGAGTATGACGGCGATATATAAATAATAATAACACATTGTACAGCGCTGCGGAGTATGACGGTGATATATAAATAATAATAATAACACACATTGTACAGCGCTGCGGAGTATGACGGCGATATATAAATAATAATAACACACATTGTACAGCGCTGCGGAGTATGACGGCGATATATATAATAATAATAACACATTGTACAGCGCTGCGGAGTATGACGGCGATATATAAATAATAATAACACATTGTACAGCGCTGCGGAGTATGACGGCGATATATAAATAATAATAACACACATTGTACAGCGCTGCGGAGTATGACGGCGATATATAAATAATAATAACACATTGTACAGCGCTGCGGAGTATGGCGGCGATATATAAATAATAATAATAACACAATGTACAGCGCTGCGGAGTATGACGGCGATATATAAATAATAATAACACACATTGTACAGCGCTGCGGAGTATGACGGCGATATATAAATAATAATAACACATTGTACAGCGCTGCGGAGTATGACGGCGATATATAAATAATAATAACACATTGTACAGCACTGCGGAGTATGACGGCGATATATAAATAATAATAATAACACATTGTACAGCGCTGCGGAGTATGACGGCGATATATAAATAATAACACACATTGTACAGCGCTGCGGAGTATGACGGCGATATATAAATAATAATAACACACACATTGTACAGCGCTGCGGAGTATGACGGCGATATATAAATAATAATAACACACATTGTACAGCGCTGCGGAGTATGACGGCGATATATAAATAATAATAATAACACATTGTACAGCGCTGCGGAGTATGACGGCGATATATAAATAATAATAATAACACATTGTACAGCACTGCGGAGTATGACGGCGATATATAAATAATAATAATAACACACATTGTACAGCACTGCGGAGTATGTCGGCGATATATAAATAATAATTTGTTTTTTACACTATTTGTTACTCCGCCCCCCTTTCTCTGTTTCTGTGGATTGGCTGCGGAGGTCGGGATCCGGTATGTGAAGAATCCTGATTGGTTGGAATGGAAGGTGCTGATTGGAGGAAAGTGGCGCGTTTAGTAAATATGTTTTTGAACGTTCATTTTATTTGAATATTTCGGGCCGCACCTTGTAAGTGAAAGTAATGCCCCCGTGGAGGGTCTCCAGTCTCAGGTGTCCGTGGGGTCTGAGGGCCGCCCCATCCCAGCATCTCGGAATTAGTTGTAATTCTATCCACTGTAACCCCGCCGCCACCCCCCCATTCACTCGCTTTGCGCTGAGAGCAGACAGGATCGCGTCGTGATCTGTAAGTGAGTCTGTGGGAAGTGAGTGGGGAGCGACGCGCCGGCATTAAACATTGAACGCGGGAGGGTGGAGAGCAGCGCCGGGGACACGGAGTGTAAACACACACGCCAGCGCCTCCCCATACACGGGTAATTAGTGACGGGCTAACAGCTCCTGCATGCTCACAGGTGACCGAAGCTGCACGTCGGGTTAATATGATATTAGATCATACCGTGTGCCAGCGCTGCCCCCGCCGGAGGGTATTAACAGCGTGTAATGCATATCTTTGACTGTTGCCTATACCAATAATTACATATTACATATGGTCCTTTTATATGACTGGGGTTAGAAGAGATGTTAAATGTGTTAGACTCTTTTACACGGAGTCCCGACATGAACCAGGGAAAGGGTTAAAGAACCATAATGTAATCCAGCACCGGTCTGGAGGGCGAAAGCTGACTCTGCCCCTCTGAGGCTGGTGGTCGCCAGTGGTAGGTGCCGGGTCCAGCGCAGAGATCAGTGCAGGGTACAGCACAGAGATCAGCACAGAGTCAGTGCAGGCTACAGCACAGAGATCAGCACAGAGTCAGTGCAGGGTATAGCAGAGATCAGAGCAGAGTCAGTGCAGGGTATAGCACAGAGATCAGCACAGAGTCAGTGCAGGCTACAGCACAGAGATCAGCACAGAGTCAGTGCAGGGTATAGCAGAGATCAGCACAGAGTCAGTGCAGGGTACAGCACAGAGATCAGCACAGAGTCAGCACAGAGTCAGCGCAGGGTACAGCATAGAGTCAGCGCAGTGTACAGCACAGAGTCAGCGCAGGGTACAGCATAGAGTCAGCGCAGTGTACAGCACAGAGTCAGCGCAGTGTACAGCACAGAGTCAGCGCAGGGTACAGCACAGAGTCAGCGCAGGGTACAGCACAGAGTCAGCGCAGGGTACAGCACAGAGTCAGCGCAGGGTTGAGAGCAGAGTTGAGGCGCGCCCGGCTGCGGGGTGAATGTGATTTTTATGGATGTTCTCTTGAGCCCCAAAAACTCTATTTTCCACGGACCGGAAACGGCGTTATTCGCAGCGGTTTGCAGCTTTCTCGTACAGCAGACGCTGCGCTCCGCTGGGGTCTGATTCTTCCGGACCCCCGGCTCGCTCCGGTAAACTGCATGTTCTGGGAATATGATTGGCATTTATTCTCTTTCCGGGGTAAATCAGTTGAAACTAAGCCTTCCCTGCTTGACCATAGGTAAGACCCCCAATCTTCCTGGGACAGGCGTGTTTTAGGCAAACCCTGTCTCCACATCCTGTAGACGACACCTACTCTCATCATCCTCATCCAGGGTCCAGTCGCCCTGTCCCCCCCCTTCAGTAACACCACAAATCCAGCCCTGCGCTGGGAATGAAAGGGTTAATGCATCTCTGGCCTCAGGGGCCTTTCCACGGAACCGATCAGTTTACACGGAATTAACCCGTTCACTACCACACCTCCTATTATTGGAAAAGCGGGGCATAAATTCCCATAAGTCCCAAAATAATGATGAATGCGTCGGGTAGGAGCGGAGATTGGGGGTCACAGCGCCCTTGGTGTCTGGAGGCGACAGCGGTTCCTTTTATTGGGCTGACGTCGATTGAGCCTTGGAGACCTCAGAGGTCTCTTCCTCATGTTCTGGCTCCTTTGATTTCTTTCTTCGTTACGCAGAGAGTTTCCTGCGCCGTCGCGTTTCTCCGCGCAGCCGGGTGGATGAGCGGCTGGATAATCATCTCTTCGGAGTTAATGCCGCTTAATTGGATTTCTTTTATCTTTAGCCGATAAAGTCTTTTCTGACGCCAGTCGCCTCCGGCCGGTTAATCGACAGATCGGGGGGGGGGGGGGGTTTAGTGCGATGGATTTCTGGCTGTTCAGCGGATCTGGATGATTGGTAAATAATAACGGGGTGATTTGCCCCAGACTCGGGGTATTATCCGCTATGCATGAGAGCGGATGGATCCGGGGCAAACCACTGCCCTCAAACAACACAGACCCTGGGGCTTAGGGGTCAGCCTAGGGCTAGTGGCCCCTGGGTGAAGTATCCCCCCCACTGTAACTGAATAAATGCACATTCTAACACAGAAAGTCACTCTAACCCCCACTCTAACACCATTCACTTACACATACATACACCATCCCCCGCCTCTCCCTCACACCTCTCACACATGACACTCTTAACACCTTACGCGCACACACTCACACTAACACCATGCACTCACACATGCTCCAACACCCTACATTAACACATAAAGACTGTCATACAGTAACACACACTCACGCTAACACTGTACACACTCACACTAACAGCATGCATTTACACACACGCACACACACACACGCACACACGCACACACACAGATACACACTGACACTCTCTCCTTCTCCCATCGTCAGTACAGTACAGCAGAGCCCTGTCATTACCGCACCTCACACTCTCCATGCAAAGCTGCCACCCTGCTTCTGCCCTTCTACCTCGGAGGCAAGCAATGCTCGAAGAACTTGGCCGGCCGCACAGAGCCCCGACCTCAACCCCATCAAACACCCTGGTAAATGTTTGTAGGAAAGGCCTGGATGATGCCCTCTGGGTTGTTGTTTGCACACTTTATTAAAGGGCCACAGCTGGACTGATGAACACCCCCCCCGGCAGAGGTGGATCACGCATTGGGTGCTGCACTGGGATAGGGTCTTCCGCGGCAGGGACTGGATTGCCCGGCCGCGGGGTTGTGAGTTGGTACCTTGCCTAGGGCTGCATGGAGTGTTAATCTGGATCTGCCTCTGAATCAAATGATATCTGCCCCCGACCCCCCCAAGGGAGAAGGGGAGGGGGGACTGCTTGGCTAAGGATAATGTGATTGTAGCGAGGGGGATGTCCGTCAGCTCTTGTTTCTTCTCCTTTTGCCAATCACCACCCCATCCCACCTTCTTTCTCTTCTCTCTGGCTTTTTTTTTTTTGTTTTTGTTTAAGCCTTTAAGTGCCGTAATAAGAGAGGATGGAGACCGGGCGGATTACCGCGGCGCACGCACACACGCTTACCCCCATATCTGAACCTTTCCTCCATTTACTTGACCGTTCTGCCCCCTCGTTTCTCTCTTTTCAGCCATCCAAGGAGCACAAGGAAAATATGCCTACAAGCTGATGAACGATTTGTTTGCCAACTACTCCAACGCGCTGCGTCCGGTGGAAGACATGGACAAGGTCCTCAACGTGACTCTGCAGGTCACCCTGTCTCAGATCATTGACATGGTACGGGTATTGTATGAAGATTTACAGAGGGGGTGGAAATCTGTTGTGTAGGCTGCATGCGCCAGGGGTATTTATGTAGATGCCACCAAGGTGGGTAAAGTGGATTGAGAACTGGGGCGCAAGGAAGCCGAGAGTCACAGAGGCCAGACAGACCATTCATGGTGCCCGTACTCACCAGAAACCACGGTAAACATGGAGATCATCAACCTGAGACGCCACCAATCCGAGCCAAAGAAAATAAGAGCCTCAGGAATCTGGGGAACGTGTCAACGACCAGAGACTCGCAGAGCTCCACGAGACAGACCTCCAATGACCTTAACACCAGAAGGACGCCAGGACGCCCACGGACAAAGATGGAGAATGCGATGCTCGTTCTTCTGCCAGGAGCTTGAACCTCACAAACTGCCTCCAGGGTCAGGGCAGGCAGCAGGGAGTCAAATGTCAGGACGGGAAGCAAAGCAACCAAATCACGGCCTGTGGGGCAAACAGAAGGGGCAGCAGAAGCCGTCCATATAAGCAAAGATCAGAAGCTAAATGGGTTCCCACTGATCTGGGGGCCTCCTAATTATCCTAGAAATACATTTTATACCAGAAAAAAAGTATTCGAATCCCCCTCCGTTTCCCATGATCCCTCAGTGAAGTGCGGGAATCCTCCCGTCAGCCCGAGCAGGAAGTTGTAAGCCGCTTCCTGTTCTCTCCCTCCCGTCAGCCCGAGCAGGAAGTTGTAAGCCGCTTCCTGTTCTCTCCCCGCGTTGGTTTAGCGGACGGCGCATGAGCCTCTAGTGCTAGAGATTATTTCCAGCCGCGCAGGTCCCTCCATAACGCGATTATCACCGATACCTCAGGGCGACGGGCGATTTATACACTGTGATGGGGCAGCAAGATGGCGGCTCCTGCGTACAGCGTGGGGTAACAGAGGGGGGTAATATTAATATATAATGGAAGGGAAGATGAGGCATCCGTTGAAATGGTTGTATCTGGTTGTCCGTCCAGGTTTGCGTGTAAGTATGTAACGTCGCTCTCCTTTACACGGATGTGAGGACCCAGCGTGTGGGGGAGGGGCCGTTGTCATCGTTACTGGTGTATAAAGTGGGTGTTTGTTTAATCTCTTTAACCCCTTTCCCCCCGTTTCCCCCCCCCAGGACGAGCGGAACCAGATCCTGATGGCGTACCTGTGGATCCGTCAGGTGTGGTTTGACGCCTACCTGCGCTGGAACAAGGATGATTATGATGGCCTCGATACCATCCGTATACCTAGCAGTTATGTATGGAGACCTGATATAGTCCTATATAACAAGTAGGTCGGATCGGTGTTGGGCTCCATCAACTCATTTCTTACCGCTTTTCCAGCCTGGGATCAGGCGATGACTTCTGGCTTTTGCCCCATTTACCCCCTCCCTCCCCCCATCTTAGATTATTACCCCCGTGCAGCTAAATCCCCTCTCTGTCCCTCTGATCTCCGCCATGGAAATAGTCACCAGTAGACTCGGGACCCCGCACCGCGCCATTAGGAAGGCGTCCATCTTCAGGAGGGGCTCGGAAAAGGTAAGACCCAAAAAAGAGTCAAATTTGGTTAAATCCGGACTGGAAATGGCTGCATGAAAAGTGGTAGAGTAACCCTTTAATTGCCTGCGTGGGGGAAAAATACACGCCTTGCGAAAAAGTAACGGCGGCCTCCTAATATTTGACCCGAAATGCCGGGCCTATGAGACGTTTGCGAACTCGGGGCAAGAAAGAGAATATATATCGAGGATTTCATTGTAATCTGGTCTAAAAATAAAATCTTTTTAGTGAGTTCTGGACTAGTATGATGGCTACTGGTCATAAAACGGTCGTTATGGAGACAGTTACTGATCAGGAGGTAAAGATATTCGTAATGGAGTCACCTGTATTCAAGCAGGGATTCCAGCTGTGATATAGCAGGATAGAAAAGAGCCGGTCGGGAGCTCAGAAATCAGAGCAGTATCTGAATACTGAGATGGGGTGAAAACCCTGAGAATCTGCCCCATTCACCCCGAGACTGGGGTAAAAACCTGGAGAATCTGCCCATTCACCCCGAGACTGGGGTAAAAACCCTGAGAATCTGCCCATTCACCCTGAGACTGGGGTAAAAACCCTGAGAATCTGCCCATTCACCCTGAGACTGGAGTAAAAACCCTGAGAATCTGCCCATTCACCCCAGACCCTGAGACTAAGCATTTGGGGTGTACGAGATCGAGCGAGCGCAACGCTTGTAGAATAAGGCGCTTTAATTTGAGGGAATCGCTGGCTGGCGGGACGTTGGTAGAATGTGGAAGGAGTGGGGGGGTATTATGGCGCCGGTCCGACGGCCTCCCACACGCCGGTACTGAAGGTGAAACCCAATCTGAAGGCGCAGCTGCTGGCTGAGGCGGCTCATGTTCTCCCGCGGAGCTGACCTTCCGAGCCCCGGCACCGGCTGACACTTTAGCTTCACCGGCAGCCTCTTCTAATGTGTTCCTGAGAGCAGGTGGATTTGGCATAGACAGTCATATCACCCAACTGCCCCCGTTACATTTAACCCTTTGGTGCCCGGATCACTTCATCCAGGGTGTTAAAAAAACAGTTGAGCTAGCGTATAGGTTTTATCCGGATGGGTTTTTATGCTTGGGTTCCCTCAGATCTCCCGCTTTTAAAGGCCTACCACTCCCATCATCCTCAGCCAGGCGTTGGTTTCGATTTTCCGTATGATAGCTGGATAGGAGCCGATATGCTTCATGGGTTCCAGTTATTGACTGATCAGCTGACGAGTATTGGTTGATCAAATCGCGGGTGCTGCTCCCATTGGTTGCTCGTCTCCAGAGGCGTGGCCAGTGCTGGTTTTGCGGTGTATATATATATATATAGCAGAGGGCTTTACACCTTCATCCTGGCTCTGAATGCATGGAGCGTATCGTTTAGGGGGCTTTCACAGAAGGTCACCTTGGCTTAAATGGCCAAATGTAGGGTAACCCCAGCCTTGGGAGCGGTGACCCCCAATCAATGACACAACGGGATTTATCGAAATGTCACCAGCTCCACTACTCTTTCCTAAGGACCAACCCCAGCGGGTGTCTCTTCCAAGCCGGGCCTGCGTAATGTGTAGGTAAAGCTCACCGGTTTAACTATACATTGTACAGGACCAACTTCTGGCAGGAGATACCAGCTGAGATTGGGACTTCGTAATGGAGAGTGAACTTGGAGTTCCGTAGCTTGGACGCGGAGATGGAGTGCCTCAGCTCGATGGCTGCCTATCGGGGGTTACCAGTCCCTGACCTAGTGACCTCCGTGACGCACCTGGATGATCTATAAGGAGCTGAACGAGACTCTTCTCTTTCCTTGTAGCGCTGATGACCAGTTCACGGGCTCCATGGAAACCAATGTCGTCATTCGATACGATGGTCAGATCATGTGGGACTCTCCGGCCATCACCAAGAGCTCCTGCAAGGTCGACGTCTCCTTCTTCCCATTTGACGGCCAGCAGTGCCGCTTAACCTTTGGCTCCTGGACGTACAACGGCAACCAGATCGATATCCTGAATCACTTAGACACGGGGGACCTGACCGACTTTGTGGAAAACGTGGAGTGGGAGATTCTCGGCATGCCGGCTAAGAAGAATGTTATCACCTATGGGTGCTGCTCGGAGCCGTACCCAGATGTGACCTACACGCTCATACTCAAGAGGAGAGCCTCGTTTTACATCTTTAACCTGCTCCTCCCCTGTGTAATGATTTCATTCCTTGCACCCCTAGGGTTCTATCTTCCTGCCGACTCCGGGGAGAAGGTCTCTTTGGGGGTCACCGTCCTTTTGGCTCTAACTGTGTTTCAGCTCCTAGTGGCAGAAAGCATGCCGCCCTCAGAAAATGTGCCACTCATTGGTGAGTAGTGATAAAAAGTTAAATTAAAGTATTCGGGGACACACCTAGCATCTCCCTAACCCCATACGGAAGCTTAAGGAGGTGGAGCTCAGTTGCAGGTGTTGACAGTAGGTGGGTGGGGAATAGAGACAGGAAGTGGGTGGATCAGACCACTTCCACGGGAGAAATCTCATCAGGAAGTTCTAGGTCAAAGGACTAATGGTTCCTGTAAAAGCTCCAAGTGAAACAAGAGAAATAATAAAATAATAAAACAGTTTACGGGTTGTGGGTGGGGTTATGACAAAGCCACACCCCCTTCACAGTCATAGTATTAAAATGGGGGCGAGCGAGGAGCAGACCTTTACTGACACTGTCTATTTTCCAGGAAAGTATTACATAGCCACCATGACGATGATCACGGCATCTACTGCGCTGACCATATTCATAATGAACATACATCACTGCGGGCCGGAGGCAAAGCCGGTTCCCAAGTGGGCAAAGAAGTTCATCCTGAAGTACATGTCGCGGATATTCTTCGTGTACGAGGTGGGTGAGAGCTGTAAGAGGCCTACATCGGAACCCAAGCCTGAGAAGATTCCCAAGGTCCAGGTGATGAATGGACAGGCCAAACGCAAGGAAACCGCAGCCATACTCAAGAACTGCCCAGACAACATCGGTCCCAAGGGTACGGAGAAGGTGGAAGGCGCCCATGGCTTGGGCAGTCCTTCCAACGATGATCAACATGGTGCATGGAAAGAGAATGGCAAATACGTTAACTCTGAAATGAGCGGCGGCTGGAAGGAGAGCGGTTACTCAGAGTGTCCCAAGAGCCATTGCTTGTGCCACAACGAGCGCCTGCTCAAAAACATTGAATACATGGCCAACTGTTTCCGAGAGCAAAAGGCAGCTCAGAAACGGACAGGGGAGTGGAAGAAGGTAGCCAAAGTCATGGACAGGTTCTTCATGTGGGTTTTCTTCATTATGGTCTTTTTCATGAGTGTTCTGATCATGGGGAAAGCCATCTGATGGACCCTCATCCACAAGATCTTCAGCAGCATCTCGTCGTGGTCCATACAGTGTAAATCTACTGGTCTTCAGTTCCATCCTGTACGTAACGAAGCCATAGTTCCAGTCCGCATGATGCCTCCTGATAATAACAAGACGGGGGGGCTGGTCGATATGTATGTTACAGCAATAAACGTGGTCGTATCTCACATTGACGTGTCCATAATGGGCTTCTGTATTTATCGGGTTCCATCAACACTGAGCACAACATACGCCAACTCCTTCATGCCATGAGCAGTGTTCCCCCTGGCACTGAAAAGGGGTTAATAAGGAGCTGTTAAGAAAGCTGTTTGGCTGGAGTCTTCTTCAGTCGTGGATGTGAATGTCCCAGTTGAGACATTCTGCTGGGCTCCATTGCCCTGTCATGGTGGATTCAGGTTCTTCCTCTTCCGCTCTTTTCCCACAGAGATGGAACTCGGGTTCTAGGCTCCATGCAACGTTACAATAAATAACTCAGATAGAACCTTCATGCAATGAGTGCCATTCAATAGTAAAAGATACAGAGAAGTGAATGAATGCAAACATACGAGTAGAAATATATCCAGGAATATTGATGAGGAACACACGCTGATGCTAACACCATTCACTAACACACACACTCGTGCTAACACCATACACTAACACAAACTCGTGCTAACACCATACACTAACACACACTCATGCTAACACCATACATTAACACACACACTCATGCTAACACCATTCACTAACACACACTCGTGCTAACACCACACACTAACACACACACACTCATGCTAACACCATTCACTAACACACACTCATTCTAACACCATTCACTAACACACACTCGTGCTAACACCACACACTAACACACACACTCATGCTAACACCATTCACTAACACACACTTGTGCTAACACCATACACTAACACACACACTAGTGCTAACACCATACACTAACACACACTTACACACTCTAAAAGTCACTCTGTTATCAGTAACACAACAAACATCCCAACCTTACACCATCAACTCCAGAAAAGTGTGATTTACGTCCGGCGGGTCCCATCTCTGAAATAATGACCTACGTTTTCTATCCAAACCGAAGTCTCAAAAGATGCCCATAACTGAACACACAGTGACACTTTATCATTGTCATCATCATCATTATTATTACTACTACACTTCATTTAAAGCGCATCTGCTGTTTCCATAGAGATGTTACAATGGGGGGGGTAACAATACAGACTGGGGCGGAAGGAGAAGAAGATCTGCTCCTGGAAGCTTATAGTCTGTTAGGAGGTTGTGGAGGAATGAGACAGAAGGAGAGTGGCTGCTTGACTAAGGGTGATGTGATTGTAGTGAGTATACTGCTAACCCAGGGTTATATACCAGTTGTGCAGACATTAACCCATCACAAGCCAGAACCGTCCCTGCGCTCGCTGGTTCTGTGCCTATGGTGAGGAATTAGGACATTCCAGCCGGAAGCTGCCCCCGACTGCGTATCGTCTCTTAATGTATATTTTATGAGCGGCCTCTCACAATCAGCATGGAGTTGGAGGCATCCTTCGCACACGCCGACCGGCGAGGTGGCAGCTCGCACCTGAATAATTCAACAGACAGACGCAAGGATTTCCACTGATTGAGAAGCAGCGAGGCGTGCGAACACACACGGGACGGAGGGACTGGCCAGCAATACAAGACAGTGCGTCCTCGAATAGAAAGGACGCCTTCATCGGCTTCCAGGAGGGCAAAAACAGAGAATGGGGCAAAAAGACAGAAATAGGATTAAAAAAAAAAGATTGTATAGACTGTAAGCAGTTATTGGCAAGAAATTCACCTGTGTTGAAGCAGGCAGGGGAGGGCTGGCACCTTTTGGCCCAGGGGGAGGCAAAGTACAGCCAAGTGGCCCCATTGTACCTTTGCCCCCTCAGCATATGCACTGCCTAACACACTTACACACACATACACACTCAAGCTAACACACATTCACATGGTGACGCATACTTCCACTAACATACTCTTACTCATTCTAACACACACTCCTTTTCACACAACTTACACATTCATGCTCACAGACTTACACATTATGCTCACACACACATTCATGCTCACACACAGATGCTTACACATAGACGTCCCTGCTCCCACACTTACACATACACATTCATGCTCACAGACTTACACTTTATGCTCACACAGACATGCATTCTCACACACTTCCCCATTCATGCTCACACACACATTCATGCTCACACACAGACTCTTACATATACACGTCCCTGCTCACACACTTACACATACATGCTAAAACACATACATTCATGCTCACTCACACACTTATACATTCATACATTGACCAGCCCTTTCCGAACAATTTTGCACTTGCCGGGGGCATTTTCACTCTTGCCCTTTCGGAGCCAGCCCACCTCAAAAACAGCAGGGAAATCACCTATAATAGAGAACAAGGAAATTATAGCTCACCGAGTGCCGGCTTCTCCCAGTTTCTCCTCCTCGGGCATCTTTAAAAAAAGCAGAAAAGGGTTAATTTTATTTTTAGGGAGTAACTCAGCTGACTTCGCCTCATAGGGTAAACGCAGGAATAAATGAGGTGGTTATTAGGACATAGTAATAATACCGAGATTACAAATTATTTATTTCCAAGTAGTGGAGAAGGGATCTGCTCCCCAGAGGGAGCCACATCCGCTGGACACTAAATCCACTCCATTCTTGGATAATTTGATGCTTTTTTTAATAACTGAAGGGTCCGCGCTCCCAGGTGTGGGGGGGGCTTTCTGTGAAGCATTTATCACATAATTGGGAACATCAACAGGATAAAATAATCGGAAAGACTTAGAGAACTCAACATGTCTGGCTTGGGGGAGAGATAAAAGAGACAGGAGAGATAGGAGAGAAAAGAGAGCGGGGATAAAAGAGAGAGAGAGGAGAGAGAGAGGGGGAGGTGGAGTTCAAGACAGGGAGAGAAGAGAAAGAAGGAATGGAAGATTAAGAAGTGGGGGAGTAGAGAGAGGTGATGGGAGGGAAAGAGATGGGGAGAGAAGAGACAGGTGGCTGCAGTTTTCCCCATTAAAATGAAATGAAATGGATCAGAAATCCAGTGCAGACGGGGTTAATGCTGTAAATTACTATTGTAGCTGGAAACGGCTGATTTTTAATGGAATCTCTTCATAGGTGTACAGAGGCCCTTTATCACTCCCATCACTCCTGGGTTCCAATGGCCCTTTATCACTCCCATCACTCCTGTGTTCCAATGGCCCTTTATCACTCCCATCACTCCTGTGTTCCAATGGCCCTTTATCACTCCCATCACTCCTGTGTCCCAATCGCCCTTTATCACTCCCATCACTCCTGTGTTCCAATGGCCCTTTATCACTCCCATCACTCCTGTGTTCCAATGGCCCTTTATCACTCCCATCACTCCTGTGTTCCAATGGCCCTTTATCACTCCCATCGCTCCTGTGTTCCAATGGCCCTTTATCACTCCCATCGCTCCTGTGTTCCAATGGCCCTTTATCACTCCCATCACTCCTATTACTCCCATCACTTCTATCACTCCCATCACTCCCATCACTCCTGTCACTCCCATCACTTCTATCACTCCCATCACTCTTATCACTCCCATCAATGGTACGTTGTGTTCGCTGATCTGAGTTTATGTTTAAAAGGCTGATTGTCAGAGACCCCCTTTTGCCACGGGCTGCCACTCAGCTTCACTGGTTTACCCCCCTACAAAACCCAGAAGCCCCCGGAGCTCGAGGCACCAAAGACTTTTCTAGAAAATAAATGCTGTTCGTCATTCATTAGAAGGAAAAGTAAAACAATTTAACCCCTCCGTGCCCAGTCACGGTAACTCACGCAGCCATCTGACGGACACTGCCGCAGAGCGGCCCTCCGGACCCCCGCGGAGCGCTGATTGAGAGCCTCCCGCGGGGTGCTGCGGAGGAGTAACGATTAACGAGGCGGCCTGAGGCTTCACGCAGAGAATGAAAGATGTTCACTTTAGGTTTTTAGCACTTAATCCGTTTTTATTTATTTTGGATTAAATGTTCAGAAATTTCCCTTAAAGTCACGGTGCGCTAAATAACCCCTCCCCCGCCACCAACCAAACCATAGGGCCCTTCCATACCCTGAAAGGGCCAGAGGGGCAACTTTGTTTTAGGGGGTGTGCTTAGAGGTGGGGCAAGTGGGTGTGGCTTTTCCTAGATGTGACTTTGTGCCCTATTCTGGGATATTTGTGTAGCTGGGCGGGGTATTTAGAAGAATAATGGGGTTTATTTCCCCCGTTTAATTTATAAAGCCGTCTCCTGCTGTTTCTATACACATTACCGGGGCTTTTAGGGCTGTAGAACCCTGCGATCCCCTCATACCCAGCAAACATTCTGACCTCCTAGAAAAGAGGGGCATCTGGGTGGGAGAGAGGGGCATCAGGGGGAGGAGAGAGGGGTATCAGGGGGAGGAGAGAGGGGTATCAGGGAAGGGGTTAATCCGAGTCTCTCTTCACATTGTGGAGTCAGAGGACTTGGTGTATCTGATGGAGTAATTATCTTTCCTCTCGCCTCGGCGGTCTCTGGGTGGAATGTCTCTTATCATCCTGCAGAGATGCCACGCGAGGCAGATTACTGACGAGTATCTTAATCCTCCGCGTTTCACTTTGTAACATCGCTACAGAACCTGCAGGCGCTATATAAATAAAAGGAAGTGAAGCACTAAATGGATAATGGGCATTGCTGTCTCGGATCCACAGACGAGTCCGGAGAAGATTTATCTGGATCGGAGTTCCTATAACGTACGATAAAGAGATGCGGAAAGTCTACAGTACATGAAGGAGAAACCTCTGAGGTCTTTAAATCCCCTCTACCACATCTGCTGGGAGGCTGTTCCACTTATCTACTTACTCGCTCTTATCTACTAACTGCATAAAATAATAAATATGTCGCTCTCACCTTCCCCCAGCCGCCATCTTTGTCTTTTACACATTTTTGGGGAGGGAGGGCAGGAAGCCAATTGGTCCATGGGTTGGTCTGATTTGGACATTTTGGGTCACCACCTGCAGCATTCTGGCAATTGCATACGTATTCACCACGAAGTGCTAAGAAGCACCCTGTCCGGATCCTTTATTTGCTCCTTTCATCATCATTCTATGCCTCCTCTTTCTGTAAATGTGTTTGATCAGGACTGGATAGCGCGCTTTGAGCCTGTCGCCTGCCAGATTTGGCTCGGGATGCTTTATTACTGGGCTGGATTTTGCCCCCCTGGCTGGACGCTACAAGCTCCCGGGGGTATTATCTCGGCAGGGGCAGCCTAACGCCCGCTCCACCAGATAGGAACCTAAACCAACTGCCACCGGAATTCCGGCACAATCTGACCATTGGATGATAAAAGGGAACGAAAGCCGAAAGAGGCCAAGCGCAAGCTCCTCAGGAAAGGGGCAAATGCTCTCATTAACCCCTCCAGTGCTGGACAGACAGGAGACTTAAATACAAGAGACTACAACAGGTCAGAGCGGGCCCTAAATACAAGAGACTGCACTGAGGGGGTGGTAGAGAAATGGAGCAGCTTCCCAGCAGAAGTTGTAGAGGTGACTATAGTGAGGGAATGAGATATGAGAAAGGACTGAGCTGTAAAAAACATCGGCTCTCATTTCACTTGAATTTGTTTAAAAACCTTTTTTTCCGCTAATCTTTCTTGGTTTTTTTTATATTTGAATTTTTAAATTTCTTTTAATTATTTGTTTTGCATTTATTATATTAAGCGATGAAAAAGTCAAATTTCTCCTAAAATTATGCCAGAAATTTCTTTTTTTTTTCACTTTTTTATTTTTTACCAATTTTAACCCCTTACACCCCCAGACGTCGGTTTTCGCCCTCGTGGTGGCTTCGCGAAGTCCCTGTTTCTGGTACGCGTCGGGGACACCGGCGGCGGCCAAGGGGTTAAAGCGCCTGTCGTCTGGCCCTTGTCTTTAATTACAGAGCCGGCGGAGCGTCGTGAAAAATGCATGGAACATCCGTGTCCCGTATCGGTTACATGTAACGAAGACACCGGGAACAGGGGGCCGCGTTACATACTAACCCGCCCCCCGACACAGAGACGGGCCACGCGAGCGCCCCCAATATCTGCGCTGGTTGGAGGCGCCAGCGGCACTCGAGTTCCCGGGCACGACGCCGGCAGCCATTGGTCTCGTAATAGCTTTTTTTTATTGGTCCAACATTTTGTTTTTAGGATGGGCTTTTTGAAGCAGGATACGGAGCTGACCAACGGGGGCCGGGCCGGACCCCTCACCCAATTTCCATTAACCCCATAACGACAGACACAGGAAACTTGGAAAGGCCGCAGTCGATTTTATTTATTAACCCAGTCATTGCCGCGCAGCCTTAGGCCTGACCCCTCGCTGCGTTACCAGGGCAACGACCACCAAACCGAACACAAAAATATAATAAATAACATCAATAAATGTAAATAATTACCAAAAACCATAAAGCCTGTGAGGCAAACGCGGAGCCGCCACACAGAGACGGACAAGACGCCCAAACCTGAGGCCCCCGGCACCACCGACTGGGACCCCCCGCCAAACTCTCTCCCTCCCAGAGCATTCACACCCCATAGAGGCCTGTAATCTACACCCCCCCCCCCCGCTGTGACAGCAGAAATACCCCAACATAACACAACAAGCAGCGAGGGCAAAATGTCCCTCCACCTCGTGTCACAACCCCTTAAATAACTACCCCCTAAACCCCTCCCCCAACTTACCAAAACTGGAGCCAAAGCCGGGCCCTACCTGGGATCCCAGTCAGGGCCCACTCCGGCCCCCGCAGGCATCATTCTTACCCCTTTTTTTTATCTCTCTTATAGATTTTAAGCTCACAATGGCTTTTACTTTACTGAGAGTGTGCTTTATCAGTGGAACAGCCTCCCAGCAGAACTGGTAGAGGGTAATACAGTGAGGGTATTAAACACGCATGGGATAGACATACGGCTCCTGAATCTAAGACGAGTCTTAACAGCGGGAGAAACGGGCGACTTGACGGGGGGCCGGAGAGACATTAATCTTATTATTCCTTTTCCCGGCCCCCCTGTTGTCGGTCTCAGCCGGGTTGTGGAGACTCCCCCGCGGCTTTTGGACGGGCTTCCTGTACCTGACGCGCCGCGTTGAAGCCCCAGATGAAGCAGAAAACTGTCCTGTGACGGCGTGACTGAGCGGGCCGCGTTTGACCTCCTGTCATTCTTTATGTTTCTCAGGAATAATAAATAAAGTTGGCTGCGGCCTTTTCTTCTCCGTATTCAGTGGTGTGCGGGGTCATTATTGGGTTAATGGGGGTTAAGCCTAGCTGGGAAAATCGAGGCTACAACAGTCTCGCTATTTCGCTCTCTCTCTTCTCTCATGCATCCCCTCTCTCTAACCCCCCACTCCCTCTCTCTCGCTATCTCTCTCTCTTCTCTGAGACCCCTCAGTCTTTGCTGACCATTTTTATCCGGCAGACCTCTCCCCGTTTTAGTCGTCTCCTGTGAACTCTCTTTAGAGCGCTGCGTTGTGTATACGGAGGTCGGGTCTGTGACAGACTTAATGGGGATTCGGGGATTTTTGGAGCGGGAAATGTTTATTTTGGGTTAGAATCTGTTAATTAGCGGCCGGATGTTCGCTGTCTGCTGGCCGCTTTTATCTCGGCCGTGCGCGGTTGGCTCCTCCGTGGGTTCCGAGCCGAGGGGCCCCCGGGGGCCGCACTAAAGCCGATTAAACAAATCCACGGCAGCTTCAGAAAACGAATTAGCGCGGAAACATCGGCGGATTAACGCGAGGAGAACAATGTCCTCATTTTTTAGATAAAACGCCTCGTAATCCCTCTTTTCTCCTGCATTCTATATTATTATTAACCCTTTACTTCCACCATGGGGGCTTTTATCATCACCTCCAAGTCTTCTGCGGACACAGGGGGGAGATTTACGTCCAAATTCCGACTATTTGGGTTATTTCAGCAAATTGCTTTTGTTTTCAGTTGTCTTGGTTACCGATATAATTCCATTAGATTGTAAAGTCACACGCAGGGGACCCCAGAAGCCCACCATTCTTTATGAAGGTGCCATAAGGTTAGATTGTAAGCTCACGGGCAGGGTCCTCGACATGCTGTACCTGTAGTTGTTAACGATCTTAATGCTCCTTTTTTTGTTCCTTTGCTGACTTTTTTTGTAAATTCCGTGTTTTATAAAATTCCTGGTAAAAATTCCTCTAAGTTCGGTTTATAGATGAAATGTTAAAAAAAGGACATTTTAATAAATTCCCATCTATCGGGAGGGGGGGGGTGAGAGCGGCCTCCAGCTCTGGTTCTCTGTCTCCGCCTAGTGGTAGATTAGCAAACTGCATGGATTTTACATGAAATGACTTTATTTACGTTTGTATCGCCCCTCGGCCGTTCTGGCTGAGATCAGGTGAGTAACTACAACCAGGGGGAAGCGCGGTGCTTAAGACCAGGAGTGCTTGATGCCCCGAGGCTGTTTTGGTTGCACCCAGGACCCGATAGCACCCAATGGGCGCTGTCGGCTTGTGTCCTAGTTGCACCCAGACTGACTGCGATCTGGGTCACCGCCTTGGCCTTTCTAGCACATTTTGATTTCCTTTCCTACGCCTGGCTTTCTTAGGTTAGGTGTGCGGTGGGCAGACTGGGGTAACGATCTGCCCTTTTTTCTTTGATTTGATTAATTTCATGTAATTTTAGTTTTTTGGGGACATTTGTCTATGAAATAAGTAAACCCAATTTTTTTTTCACCAATTCTTAAATCACAAAAAGGCCATGACAGAACCGGTTCCTCCAAAGATTCGTTTTTGGTGAAGAAGCCCTCATGAGTTTTTCCCCTCATGGGTTGTTCCCCTCATGGGTTGTTCCCCTCATGGGTTTGTTTTCCTCATGGGTTTGTTTTCCTCATGGGTTGTTCCCCTCATGGGTTGTTCCCCTCATGGGTTGTTCCCCTCATGGGTTGTTTTCCTCACGGGTTGTTTTCCTTATGGGTTGTTTTCCTTATGTTTTGTTTTCCTCATGGGTTGTTTTCCTCATGGGTTGTTCCCCTCATGGGTTGTTTTCCTCATGGGTTGTTTTCCTCATGGGTTGTTTTCCTCATGGGTTGTTCCCCTCATGGGTTGTTCCCCTCATGGGTTGTTCCCCTCATGGGTTGTTTTCCTCATGGGTTGTTCCCCTCATGGGTCGTTCCCCTCACGGTTGTTTTCCTCCAGGGTTGTTCCCCATATGGATTGCCCCCCCCCATGGGTTGTCCCCCTCGTGGCTTGTCCTCCTTCCTTAGACAGCTCCAGTAGTCCCTCTCGGTGGGGAAAGACCATGAAGATCCAGCCCTCCTGCAGACCTTCAGGTCAAGGAAGGAAGAAAGGAGTCATACATTGCTCCGGAGTGTGGCTCTAGAAGAAATACCATTTGGGGCTTTGGTGTCCATCATGGCCCCTAATGGACACTTTTTTTGCTTTTTTTAAAGAAGGCTGAGATGCTGGGGCTTTGCTGTGAAGGAGTGAGGGAGTGAGGGGGACGATCCAAATGTGCTCGACGAAGGGCCGCAGTGGAAGACCAGACCCTGAAAACTCCCAAAAAGGAATAAGCTTCTTCCTTCTTCCAAATCCCAAAAGAGGGGCCATCTTCTCAGAAGTCTACAAGAAGGACCACTGAAGGAGAGACAGGAGCCATCATGGGCCACCAACTCTTCCACCAAAAAGAACCAAATCTCCCGGCTCCACAGGGAGCCGCATTCTTCGGGTTATCAAAATAAAGTTATTTCCGCACAGTGATATGTAAAAAAATACAATAAAAGTCATAATGACAATTAAAAAAAATGAAATAGAGTTTTTAAAATGCAGCAAAAATCTCTTTTTTTTATTAATGTTTACGGCCATTTCTTCAATTAAATAACAAAAACATTATAGTTTAATATTAATCTGTTTATTAAATCGATTATATAGATTTTAGTTATTTAAATTAAAACTATATTTTTATTATGATTATTATTATTGTCATTATTATTATTATTTATTATCCCCCCCCCCCGGGAGGATCACAGGATTGGCCCCCAGGAGGGATCAGGTAACAGTCTGGGATCTGCTGATCTCCTGCGGATCTGGGATCCGGTCCCTCCCTGCAGGTAAATACAGGATCACAAACAGGATCTCAAGCAGGAGACGGCCAGACACGCAGGACAGCGGAGAGACAGCCAGACACGCAGGACTGCGGAGAGACAGAGAGCAAAGGAGAGAGACAGCCAGACACGCAGGACAGCGGAGAGACAGAGAGCAAAGGAGAGAGACAGCCAGACACGCAGGACAGCGGAGAGACAGAGAGCAAAGGAGAGAGACAGCCAGACACGCAGGACAGCGGAGAGACAGAGAGCAAAGGAGAGAGACAGCCAGACACGCAGGACAGCGGAGAGACAGAGAGCAAAGGAGAGAGACAGCCAGACACGCAGGACAGCGGAGAGACAGAGAGCAAAGGAGAGAGAGACAGCCAGACACGCAGGACAGCGGAGAGACAGAGAGCAAAGGAGAGAGACAGCCAGACACGCAGGACTGCAGAGAGACAGAGAGCAAAGGAGAGAGAGACAGCCAGAGTGAGGACAACAGGTGAGATGGGGAATGAGACAGAGGAAGAAGAGAAAGAAAGAAGATGAGAGAGAGGGAGAGAGTCCTACAGTGTGTGATTGAGATGAGTGCGATGAGACGTAGTCTGATGAGACGTGTACTCCCAAGAGAGTGGGAGTGAGGGCTGAGAGTGGGAGTGAGGGCTGAGAGTGGGGAGTGACGGCTGAGAGTGGGGAGTGAGGGCTGAGAGTGGGAGTGAGGGCTGAGAGTGAGGGCTGAGAGTGGGAGTGAGGGCTGAGAGTGGGGAGTGAGGGCTGAGAGTGAGGGCTGAGAGTGGGAGTGAGGGCTGAGAGTGGGAGTGAGGGCTGAGAGTGGGGAGTGAGGGCTGAGAGTGGGGAGTGACGGCTGAGAGTGGGGAGTGAGGGCTGAGAGTGGGGAGTGAGGGCTGAGAGTGGGGAGTGAGGGCTGAGAGTGGGGAGTGAGGGCTGAGAGTGGGGAGTGAGGGCTGAGAGTGGGAGTGAGGGGTGAGAGTGAGGGCTGAGAGTGGGAGTGAGGGCTGAGAGTGGGAGTGAGGGCTGAGAGTGGGAGTGAGAGGGTTCAGCTGGCAGGGACGGTGAGTGAGTGGAGTGCAGGAGTGTAACGTGGGATGTAAATGGGTCACGTGGCTTCTCGGCACCCCAGGTGGGTTACGTGTGGCTGACCCCTGGAGGCAGAGCTGTGGTGCCCGGCTGGGGCAATTAATTCACTGATTCCTCCTGTATCATAAAACTCAGCGCAGAGCGGCGTGCAGCTACACCTAGCTTCAAGGATATAGGGGCAGTTACAGGAATATACCCCGTACCCCCGGAATATGCCCTGTACCCCTGAAATATGCCCTGTACCCCCGGAATATGCCCTGTACCCCGGGAATATGCCCTGTACCCCCGGAATATACCCTGTACCCCCGGAATATGCCCTGTACCCCTGAAATATGCCCTGTACCCCCGGAATATGCCCTGTACCCCGGGAATATGCCCTGTACCCCAGAATATGCCCCATACCCCCGGAATATGCCCCGTACCCCAGAAATACGCCCTGTACCCCCAGAATATGCCCTGTACCCCCGGAATACGCCCTGTACCCCCGGAATACGCCCTGTACCCCCGGAATATGCCCCGTACCCCGGGAATACGCCCCGTAAATACCCCAGACATGGGGCCCTGGTTACGTTGTATTTGCCCCGCACCCCCCACATTTAACTCTCTTTCGCGGGAAATTGACCATCAGTGAAGTATTTGCCCCTCGCTGGATCTGCCCCCCGACGTGCGAATAAATATTCAGGAACCAGGAGCCTTTTAGCTGCGGCAGAGGCTGGCAACATGCGGCTGAGGGTGATAGGAGTTGTAGTTCACCTGGTATATCAGGGAACGCTGAGAAATGCCCCGACGTGTCCCCGATGGGTGGCCGCGCCGGTCACGGGGCTATTGGTTAAAGCTTTATCCCCGTGTCCGGGAGCGGGGGAGGGAAATGCATGTCACCGTCCCACACCCACTATACAAACATTAACCCTGCACGCGCCTTTAACCCACCGTGCACCAGTGCAAAGAAGGCAAATACACGGTTATTAAGATTTTACTGAGAGGGTGGTAGATAAGTGGAACAGCCTCCCAGCAGAGGTGGTAGAGGGTAATACAGTGAGGGTATTAAACATGCATGGGATAGACATACGGCTCCTGAATGTAAGATGAGACCAACGACTGATTAAGGTTTGACGGGCCAACGGGGGCCGATCTGCCGGCGGCTCTGGGTTTCTGTGTCCGTGTTTGGATGGCGTGTATTTTACTATGTACTTTGCATGTTGGTATCGGGTGTTTCCTGTACGCAGACGTGTGACATGTGACACAGAACCCTCCGCTGGTCCAGAAACGTGACTTTGGGTGCGGATGTACGACCACGACCAGGTCCTCGGCTCTGACGCCAGGAGCCGGATGTCTATCCCACGCATCTTTAAATTCCCTCGCTGTATTACCCTCTACCACTGCTGGGAGGCTGTTCCACTGATTTACCACAAGTGCCACCTTATTGTCTTTTGGCTGTTGGCAGCCGTATGTGGGTCACATGCCGTGGCAGCGGTTTGCGGGTCACACTCCCTGGTAGCGGTTTGGGTTCCGTGGACGCGGTTCGGTTTCCGTGGCAGCGGTTCGTGGGTCACACTCTATGGCAGAGGTTTGGCTTCCGTGGCAGCGGTTTGCAGGTCACACTCGGTGGCAGCGGTTCGGTTTCTGTGGCAGCGGTTTGGTTTCCGTGGCAGCGGCTCGCAGGTCACACTCGGTGGCAGCGGTTTGGTTTCCGTGGCAGCGGTTTAGTTTCCGTGGCAGCGGCTCGCAGGTCACACTCGGTGGCAGCGGTTTGGTTTCGGTGGCAGCGGTTCGGTTTCTGTGGCAGCGGTTTGCAGGTCACACTCGGTGGCAGCGGTTTCGGTTTCCGTGGCAGCGGTGTGCGGGTCACACTCGGTGGCAGCGGTTCGGTTTCCGTGGAGGTTGGGTCGTCCCGGCTGCGCTTGCCGTGGGCCGCGTTGTTCTCCTGCGACCGGCTGCTGTTTGCCACCAGATCCTGGAAGGTGGATTTGGAACGAGGGCCAAGTCTCTATCAGCAGAGCCGATGAGTGAGAACGTGGCGGGAAGTCCGTGTCAGTCACTAAAGCCCCCCTCTCTCCACGGGTCAGTGGGATGTGCGGCACTAAGTCGCGTGTGTCCTTCTGCTTTCAGGTAGAGTCATTTACGGAGTCGCAGCCAGGTGGAGGAGGCCCTGCCCAGCGCTGCCATAAACCCCACAGACGTCCTCCACGCAGAGGAACGTTCACCAGATTACCACTGGCACAGAGACTCACCGGGGCAGCTGGAACAGAGACTCACCGGGGCAGCTGGAACAGAGACTCACCGGGGGCAGCTGGAACAGAGACTCACCGGGGGCAGCTGGAACAGAGACTCACCGGGGGCAGCTGGAACAGAGACTCACCGGGGGCAGCTGGAACAGAGACTCACCGGGGGCAGCTGGAACAGAGACTCACCGGGGGCAGCTGGAACAGAGACGCACCGGGGGCAGCTGGAACAGAGACTCACCGGGGCAGCTGGAACAGAGACTCACCGGGGGCAGCTGGAACAGAGACTCACCGGGGCAGCTGGAACAGAGACTCACCGGGGCAGCTGGAACAGAGACTCACCGGGGGCAGCTGGAACAGAGGCTCACCGGGGGCAGCTGGAACAGAGACTCACCGGGGCAGCTGGAACAGAGACTCACCGGGGGCAGCTGGAACAGAGGCTCACCGGGTGCAGCTGGAACAGAGGCTCACCGGGGCAGCTGGAACAGAGACGCACCGGGGGCAGCTGGAACAGAGACTCACCGGGGCAGCTGGAACAGAGACTCACCGGGGGCAGCTGGAACAGAGACTCACCGGGGGGCAGTCTAGTGGCGTGGCTGGCGCTGATCTTTCCTGCGTTCGGTTGGTAGAAGCATTTCTTTGGCACCGCTGGCACTGAGACCCGCTTGGTGTGGCCCGGCTGGCCCTCCGGACTCCCCCCCCCCCCGTGATGCGTGATCTCTGGTTCTGTGGATAAAGTTCCAAGAATCCCCCTTCTGGAGATTATGAGGCTGCGGAGTTTGGGGAGTAATGGGGGGAGGGCGCTGTGCGGCTGGACCCTCCTCTGCCAGGTAGGAGCTCTGTGTATATATATATATATATATATATATATGTATACTGTATGCACACGCAAACGCACATACATACACACATACATACAGACACACATACATATACACACACATACATACACTCACTTACATTCACATACACTCACTCAAATACATACAGACACTATACAGCCAAAAGTTTTGGGACACCTGACCGTTACACCAGCAGCAGCAGGGGCTTTGATGACATCACATTATAAATACACAGACATTAATATGAAGTCACCCCCCCCCCTTTGCAGATATCATGGCTTCTGCTCTTCTGTGAAGGATTTTGGGGCATTTCTGTGGGATTTTCTCCCCGTTCACCCAGTAGAGCGTTTGTGAGGTCAGGGGCTGATGTTGGGCGAGGCGCTCGGCTCCCAATCTCCGTTCCGGTTCATCCCGTTGGAGTGCGATGGTTTGAGGTCGGGGGTCTGTGCGGCCGGCCAAGTTCTTCCTCCCCAAACTTATCCCAAGCTGTGTTTACGGAGCTCGCTTTGTGCGCCGGGCGCTATCACGCCGGGATAGAAAAGGGTTTCCCCCAAACCGTTCCTACAAAGCTATCCGTACAGAACCCGACCCCAGCGACCCCCAACGGGATGCCCTGGAACGGAGATTGTGTTTATATATATATTTCCTGGTTTTAAGTGGTTGGATAAAATATTTGTAATTCTAATTTCATCCTTTTCCACTAAATATGCAATTATTGGCTAAAACTAAAAACTACATCTAATTTTGTACAATAAGAAAGTTAAAGAGCCAGCATTGCCCCTTATGAAACCCCCAGAAACCCCCCCCTTATGTGGACCCGATCCTTTACAAAATAAATGATCTCTGAATTAAAAAAATATTAAAAAAATATTTATTTGAACTATTGGATAGTTTTTATTCAGAATTGCTTTAAATTTTCTTAAAATTCGAAATAAAAATAAGAAAAAATGTAAATAAATATGGTTTCCTACGTCCATTAACTTTACATTTTATTTTTGGGTAGAAAATGTGCCCTTTTAATGAACAAAATCTTTGTCTCATTCAGCTTTTTGCATCTCATGCTGGATTTTCGACCCAACCCCTGCTCAGATCCTCCATCACCTTCTTAAATCCTCCCGACCTGCTGACCGCCGGACAGTTCCTGCAGGTTCACTACAACTGTGAAGGAATTCAGGTGGTGAACATAGAGGTCTTAGCGTCGTCTTCCACAAGGTCCTTGGTGCCCATTTTTAAGAAGAGTTGGGTTTGCAGGCCGGGCTCTGCGGGGGAGGAACGGCTGATAAGGCTTGACCTGCCAGATCGGGTGGTCTACAGAGAGGACTATTTCATGCGACACCCAATAAATGTCATTGATGCTCTCCTGAGAGGGTGGATCTCAGAGTATCCCAGTGATACCAGCTCAGCCGACTGGGACTCATACAGAGAGGCGGCTGTGAGAACTTTCCACTTCCTGCGTCCTGTGCCCCTCTACAGCCGTCCGCAGAAGGACCACTGGAGGACTCTACGTTGGGATCAAGAGCTGATATGGAGGCTGAGAAAAGACGAGATCCCTCAGTGTAAGGCTGAGCAAGGTGAGGCCAAATGGGTCCTTGATGGTCATATTTTGGGGGGTGTATACCCTGGGTGCCACTCATCAGAGGGTGCCACGCTGGCGCACAGAGGTCTCAAGTCCTTCAGAAATTCCTTCTCTCCCAATGTCTCTCCACCTTCTCCACCGCCTGCATCTCCATTTCTTCTGTTGCCTCTTCTTCCTTCGTCCTCTTCTCCCTGGTTTCAGCTCCATTGACCAGGCCTCCCGGAGTACTTGCTCAAAATGTTGGAGCCTCCGAGCACACCACGTGGACAGCCTCTCCCCCGTTCCTCCAATCAGAGGAGAGGTGTGGAGGCTTCACCCTTTGGATGAAGTGCTCTTTGTGGCTTTGTCAATGGAGCTGAAACCAGGGAGAAGCAGATGAAGATAGATTAAAGAAGAAGAAGCAAGAGAAAAAGTGGAGATGCAGGAAAGAAAACGAGGACGCCGAAGTGGTCAGCGGAGAAGGAAGGGTGACATTGAGAGTGCGAGAAAGAGTGAGAGCAAGTGAATGAGAGTGAGAGAGTAAGAGTGAGTGAGTAAACAAGTGAATGAGAGTGTGTGAGAGAGTAAGTGGGAGTGTAAGTAAGAGTGCGTGTAAGCGTGGATGTTTTGACTTATCTGTAATGAAGGGCGAAGTGTTACCCCTAAGCCCCTTTTTCTTTCTCGGTAGAAGTTGCCCCTCTCCTGAGCTTCCTTTATGCCTGCACCGGTGAGAGCTTTGGCGTGATACGGTCACTTGATCCATACGCAGACCATCTGTTGGAAAGACAAAGGCAGAGATCCGTCTTCTCACCTCGGTGAGTGACTCCAGACATTAATGACTGTAAAATAAACACCACGTTCAAACATGGGGGAGGGGGGGTTACCGTACGGGGACGTGCCGGAAAAACACACAATGGAGAGAACGCAATACACGTCATGTGATGAGGGGAGGGCTGGCACCTTCTGGACCGGGTGGGGGGGTAGTGAATCGTGATGTTTCTGCCATTTTGTTGATGATATTAACTGTTCAACCATTGACTGGCGCCAGCCATTTTGTTTTTGATGCAGTATTTCCATTAACGTATGTCGGCCATTTTGTTTTTGATTTCAGCTGCATAATCCTTGACATGTCAGCCATTTTCTACTTAATGCCAATAATATTGATGTGTCGGCCATTTTGTTGTTGACACTAACTGTATCATGCATGGTGTCCGCCATTTTGTTTTCTTCTCACACCATTCTCCGTTTCTCGCAGATGTACCTTTTCCACGTGGCTGTACCTCGTGGACTGGTGTCCTGTGAGGTTTTGTGGTGTCCTCTACCACTTGGACCACAATAATGAATACATTTCCCCTTCTGTGTTATTAACCGATAAAGGTAACGTATCTGGGGCTGCGAACGGCCCTTAGTAACTACTCCTAGTAACCAGATTTCAGGGGTAACCAACCTGATATATATCACCTGAACTCCCCATCGCCATACTGGGAACTCGCAGGGGTTTTACCCCAATCTCAGGGTGAAGGGGCAGATTCTTAGGGTCACACAGTCTGGAGCTGCCTCTTTCCCATTTCTATAGAATCTTCAGGAAGGGCTATTAAAGGGTTAATATTTCAAGTGCTCATTAAGGAAGTCCCCAGGCGCGCCCATCTCACTTTGGACCAATAGGAAAGCCAGGACATGGTGGGGTCTCTTTTATTTGCTGTCAGCCAATAGAAAGCTATATAAAAGCTGCAGGCCCCTCCCCCCGCACTGTATAAGGAGAGGCTCATTATTACATTATAATCGGGGGGGGGTTAAAGAGTTTCAAATATGGTTTCTGGACCCCAAATGTCATTAAATTAGAACTTTTTATGTTGTTTTGGGTACAATGTACTGCGGCAAAAAGCGCGTGAAACACATCTACAACATAATAATAATAACAATAATAATTCCTATTTTTTTTACTATTATGTTTGTATTATTAGTATTATTATTCTTATTATTAATGTTGTTTTGTTATGATTATTATTAATATTATTATTGTTGTTTTTGTTCTAATTATTATTATTATTACTATTAATAATATTATTGTGTTTGTATTATCAGTATTATTATTGTCATTATTATTAATATTATTATTGTTATTATTCATATTATTATGTTTGAATTATTATTACCATTACTACTATTATTATTATTGTTGTTATAGTTATTATTTGTATTGTTATTATTATCAGTATTATTATATATTGTTATATTTGTATTATTATTATTATTATTATATTTGTATTATTATTAATATTATTATTATTAATATTGTTATATTTGTATTATTATTATCAGTATTATTATTGTCATTATTATTAATATTATTATTGTTATTATTATTATTAATATTAATATTGTTATATTTGTATTATTAATGTTATTAATATTATTATGATCATTATTATTATCATTATTATTGTTATTATTATTGTTATAATTATTATTATTAACGTTATTATTATTATATTTGTATTATTATTATTATTATTAATATTATTATTATCATTATTATTATTATTGTTGTATTTGTATTAAAATTAATATTATTATTATTAGCATTATTATTATTATTATCATGAATACCTGCAGTAATAACGGGAGTACTGATGGATTTATTTAGTAATGACGTACGATGCCCGTTTGCTCCGTCCCCCCTCCCCCCGCAGGGTATTTGCACGTTCAGGTGAACCTGGTATCGGGTGACGCTCACGCATTCCTGAGTCCGGCTCCGGTTCCGCTGCACGTTTGGTGTCAGGTCCAGCTGGTGCTCGACGGTCACACGGTAAGCGGGATAAAAATGGCCCAATCAGCAGAAACATTTCACTGGTTGCTATGGCAACAAGGCTGGCTCTGAGTACTGGGATTTTCTAAAGGTTTGGGGTTGATGAATTGAATCAGGCGACCCGATCCCGATCTCCCGTGGAAAATTATCCTTCTTTATTTCACTTTAGGGTTTTTTACATTCTAGGCCATTTCCTGGGACGTATAATCAGCGGGTTCATCAAAACCCCCAAAACGGCAAAAAAAACGTACAGCGTTAAGAAGCCTTGACAAGGAAAGGGTTAAAAGCTCCTGCTCCCCCCAATGTGTTTAAACATACGTGTAGATTGAACAACGCCTCAAATGAGCAACATGCACAACATGCGCAGCCAAGGCCATTTAAGCAATAAATCCAAACCGAATATTAGAAAAATGAGTCAAATCTGTCATTTCCGCAGGGAAACCTCACCGTGGTATGTGGCGACGCCGTCAGCAAGATGCTTCACAGGTAATCAAGGTGGCTGCGAGGCGCGCATGTGCCTGTTTAATGGGCTCACATTTTATACGGGTCCTACAAAAATAACACCCCTCTCTCCTCCTGATATATTGTATCATAACCTCTCTCTCCCCTCTCTCCTCCTGATACATTGTATCATACACCTCTCTCCCCTCTCTCCTCCTGATACATTGTATCATACACCTCTCTCCCCCTCTCTCCTCCTGATACATTGTATCATACACCTCTCTCCCCCTCTCTCCTCCTGATACATTGTATCATACACCTCTCTCTCCCCTCTCTCCTCCTGATACATTGTATCATACACCTCTCTCTCCTCCTGATACATTGTATCATACACCTCTCTCTCCCCTCTCTCCTCCTGATACATTGTATCATACACCTCTCTCTCCCCTCTCTCCTCCTGATACATTGTATCATACACCTCTCTCCCCTCTCTCCTCCTGATGCATTGTATCATAACCTCTCTCTCCCCTCTCTCCTCCTGATACATTGTATCATACACCTCTCTCTCCTCTCTCCTCCTGATACATTGTATCATACACCTCTCTCCCCCTCTCTCCTCCTGATGCATTGTATCATACACCTCTCTCTCCTCCTGATACATTGTATCATACACCTCTCTCCCCTCTCTCCTCCTGATACATTGTATCATACACCTCTCTCTCCCCTCTCTCCTCCTGATACATTGTATCATACACCTCTCTCCCCTCTCTCCTCCTGATGCATTGTATCATACACCTCTCTCCCCTCTCTCCTCCTGATACATTGTATCATACACCTCTCTTTCCCCTCTCTCCTCCTGATATATTGTATCATAACCTCTCTCTCCCCTCTCTCCTCCTGATACATTGTATCATACACCTCTCTCCCCTCTCTCCTCCTGATACATTGTATCATACACCTCTCTCTCCCCTCTCTCCTCCCGATACATTGTATCATACACCTCTCTCTCCTCTCTCCTCCTGATACATTGTATCATACACCTCTCTCTCCCCTCTCTCCTCCTGATACATTGTATCATACACCTCTCTCTCCTCTCTCCTCCTGATACATTGTATCATACACCTCTCTCTCCCCTCTCTCCTCCTGATACATTGTATCATACACCTCTCTCCCCCTCTCTCCTCCTGATACATTGTATCATACACCTCTCCCCCTCTCTCCTCCTGATACATTGTATCATACACCTCTCTCTCCCCTCTCTCCTCCTGATACATTGTATCATACACCTCTCTCCCCTCTCTCCTCCTGATGCATTGTATCATACACCTCTCTCCCCTCTCTCCTCCTGATACATTGTATCATACACCTCTCTCCCCCTCTCTCCTCCTGATACATTGTATCATACACCTCTCCCCCTCTCTCCTCCTGATACATTGTATCATACACCTCTCTTTCCCCTCTCTCCTCCTGATATATTGTATCATAACCTCTCTCTCCCCTCTCTCCTCCTGATATATTGTATCATAACCTCTCTCTCCCCTCTCTCCTCCTGATACATTGTATCATACACCTCTCTCTCTCTCCTCCTGATACATTGTATCATACACCTCTCTCTCCCCTCTCTCCTCCTGATACATTGTATCATACACCTCTCTCCCCTCTCTCCTCCTGATGCATTGTATCATACACCTCTCTCCCCTCTCTCCTCCTGATACATTGTATCATACACCTCTCTCCCCCTCTCTCCTCCTGATACATTGTATCATACACCTCTCTCTCCTCCTGATACATTGTATCATACACCTCTCTCCCCTCTCTCCTCCTGATACATTGTATCATACACCTCTCTTTCCCCTCTCTCCTCCTGATATATTGTATCATAACCTCTCTCTCCCCTCTCTCCTCCTGATACATTGTATCATACACCTCTCTCCCCTCTCTCCTCCTGATACATTGTATCATACACCTCTCTTTCCCCTCTCTCCTCCTGATATATTGTATCATAACCTCTCTCTCCCCTCTCTCCTCCTGAAACATTGTATCATACACCTCTCTCCCCTCTCTCCTCCTGATACATTGTATCATACACCTCTCTCTCCTCTCTCCTCCCAATACATTGTATCATACACCTCTCTCTCCCCTCTCTCCTCCTGATACATTGTATCATACACCTCTCTCTCTTCTCTCCTCCCAATACATTGTATCATACACCTCTCTCTCCCCTCTCTCCTCCTGATACATTGTATCATAACCTCTCTCTCCCCTCTCTCCTCCTGATACATTGTATCATACACCTCTCTCTCCCCTCTCTCCTCCCGATACATTGTATCATACACCTCTCTCCCCCTCTCTCCCCCTGATACATTGTATCATACACCTCTCTCCCCTCTCTCCTCCTGATACATTGTATCATACACCTCTCTCTCCTCTCTCCTCCCAATACATTGTATCATACACCTCTCTCTCCCCTCTCTCCTCCTGATACATTGTATCATACACCTCTCTCTCCTCTCTCCTCCCAATACATTGTATCATACACCTCTCTCTCCCCTCTCTCCTCCTGATACATTGTATCATACACCTCTCTCTCCTCTCTCCTCCTGATACATTGTATCATACACCTCTCTCTCCCCTCTCTCCTCCTGATACATTGTATCATACACCTCTCTCCCCCTCTCTCCTCCTGATACATTGTATCATACACCTCTCCCCCTCTCTCCTCCTGATACATTGTATCATACACCTCTCTCCCCTCTCTCCTCCTGATACATTGTATCATACACCTCTCTCCTCTCTCCTCCTGATACATTGTATCATACACCTCTCTCTCCCCTCTCTCCTCCTGATACATTGTATCATACACCTCTCCCCCTCTCTCCTCCTGATACATTGTATCATACACCTCTCTCTCCCCTCTCCCCTCCCGATACATTGTATCATACACCTCTCTCTCCCCTCTCCCCTCCTGATACATTGTATCATACACCTCTCTCTCCCCTCTCTCCTCCTGATACATTGTATCATACACCTCTTTCCCCCTCTCTCCTCCTGATACATTGTATCATACACCTCTCTCTCCCCTCTCCCCTCCCGATACATTGTATCATACACCTCTCTCCCCTCTCCCCTCCTGATACATTGTATCATACACCTCTCTCTCCCCTCTCCCCTCCCGATACATTGTATCATACACCTCTCTCTCCTCCTGATACATTGTATCATACACCTCTCTCTCCCCTCTCTCCTCCTGATACATTGTATCATACACCTCTCCCCCCTCTCTCCTTTTGGTCTGTTGTGATATCACTTATAGTCCATTACTAACCATGATCCACCCCCCCCCACCCGTCCAGCACAAACTCCTACGCTATTCTCCTTTGGGCCACTTTGGTTTCTGTTGAGTAGAAACTGTGTGTGCAGAGGGTCTCTCTGCGGCTCCACCCGTTGGCTCGTATGTGGCCACCTTGGACCTCCTTGGACCTCCTCGCTGTCTGAATGCCGCTCCTTTCGCTCCGGCTTCTAACGTCTCGCTCTCTCACACTCAGGTTCCCCGAGCACGTGTTACTCGATGACACTCGCGGCGTGTTCATTCTGGGAGGATCTCAGTATGTCCTTGGGATGAGTGGATTCTTCGGACCAACTGTTTACCACAGGGATAGAATTACACCTGTCTTCAAGGTAAGGCACAGGAGCTGCTCTGAGGCTAATACCGTAAAGCAGAACCCCAAAAAGTCCAGTTTGGTCAACAGTCTAAATTTCTTTATTATAAAATTCTTTAAATTTCTTTATTATAATAATTGGAGGAGGAAGTTCGGAGAGTTTATTCCGCTCTCATCCTTCGTTACTTCTTTCTTTGCTTTTCTCTTTCTTTGCTTTTCTCTTTATTTCAGTTCTCAGCCTCAATTGTTTTTTTACTTTTTATTTCTCTACCTTTTTTCTTTCTTTATTATTCTACCTTCTTTCTTCTTTTACTTAATTATCTACCTTTCTTTCTTTATTTACCCTTTCTTTCCACTCTACCTTCTTCAGTTTCACCTGTCCTCTACCTTCACCTTCTGTTGTTCTTTATAAGGGTTTTAAATGTAACATCTGTCTTTGTTTAATTCTTTTTTTCTTTCTTCTTTCACTTTTCCCCCTTTTTTCCTCATGTTTTTTTTTCATTTTTCTCTTTCTTTTTTTTTATTTCATTGTTTTTCTTTCTTTCTTTCTTTCTTTCTTTCTTTCTTTTGTTTCACCTTTTTCTCTACCTTCATCTTCACTTATAAGGTTGTTTTTAAATGTAATGCCTGTATTTATTTGTCTCTCTCTCTCTCTCTCTCTCTCTCTCTCTCTCTCTCTCTCTGCTCTAAGGGTCGTCCACCCAAGTTGATGGAAGACTTAGAGTTCTCCCAGTGGCACCTCACGTGCCAATCTTTCCAAAAGGAGTGCGTGGCGAGATATCGGAGGCATCGCTCACTAACAGCCCCTGAACTAACCGCAGGTATCTGAAAAACACAGCAACCCAGACCCTGCCGGCAGATCGGCCCCATCCGGCCCCCGTCTACTCGCCCGTTTCTCCTGCTGTAAAGACTCAAACGTTAATCGTTGGCCTCGTCTTAGATTCAGGAGCCGCATTCGTAATACCCCAAGATGTAATACCGGACCCCCTAAAGAAACACTAAAGGGCAGGATAGGCTGTACGGCCCCCTGCAGGGGGCAGTGTCTGTCACTGCGGGGGTTTTTGGGGTACATTAGGTTATGGCACCGGGGGTCATTTCTAGGCAGACTTTCCCGTTCTGTTGTGACGGAGATCTGACCACTTTACCCCTTACAAAAAAAACCCTAAAACAAGATGAAAATCAATGCCTTCCCAGAAGCGTTCGCTTTGCAGTTTGTGTTCATTTTCTCCTCTTTATAAAAATAACCTTTAAAGTTTTTACCGTTTCTTGTGGTTTTTCTCCCCAGACAGCTGCAGCGATGTTTATCGTGAATATGCGGCTCGTTACCACGCGGTATCTTCAGGCCCCCAGTGCACGAAATCGGAGGAGCCTCCCCGGCCCCGGAGAGCCGCCGTCGCCCGGCTCCTGAGGAAGAGGGGGGAGCAGAAGGGTGAGTGCTGAGCCCCTAAACAACAGAGCAGAGAACAGGTTTATAGCGCACAGACACCTAGACTCTGCCGGCCGATCGGCCCCATCCGGCCCCCGTCTAGTCGCCCGTTTCTCCTGCTGTAACGACTCAAACCTTAATCAGTTGTTGGTCTCGTCTTAGATTCAGGAGCCGTATGTCTATCCCATGCATGTTTAATACCCTCGCTGTATTACCCTCTACCACTTCTGCTGGGAGGCCTTGCCACTTATCTACCACCCTCTCAGTAAAGTAAAAACGAAAAGAAACTCTGCAGGGCTAACAATCTCCGCATATAAATGGCCGCGTGAGATGTACTGCGCTGGGAAGCAAAGGGTTCTTTTTCAATCCTCCTTTAGGAGCGAAGCTCTCCGGGTATTACGTGTCGCTCCTGGCGCTCGTCGTGTCAGATAAACCTCCGCCTCGCTTTATCTCTAAGAAGAGATTAATAACGCGCAGCATTACAGAAGAACAGCCGGGCAGGAGAATGCATCAGTTCCATACCTTCCATCTGTCCCTATCAAGTTTGGTCAGTCCCTCTTTGAGCCACAAACATCTGATGCCCCCCTCTCCTACCCATTGCCCTTCTTTACTCCCCCGATGCCCCTTTTTTCTAAGAGCTTAGTTTTCTTTACTGAGTATGAGGATATCACAATGATCTACTGCATAAAAGTCACTATTACATACGTCTCAAGTGTCCCTGTTTAGTTTAACCAGTCCCTCTCTCAATCATCTGTGCCCCTCTTTTCCTCCTCTGATGACTCTTTTTCCTCCTCTGATGCCCCTCTCTCCTCTTCTGATGCCCCTCCCTCCTCCCCCGATGCCCCTCTTTTCTAGGAGGTCAGAATGTTTGCTGGGTATGAGGGGATCGCAGGGTTCTACAGCCCTAAAAGCCCCGATAATGTGTATAGAAACAGCAGGGAACAGCTTTATAAATTAACAGAGTACAACGGGGGCCACATATCAAGGAAGACGCGCATTAACTGGGGCCGATTCACGTCCCAGGAGCCAATAAACACGTGACCGCTGGCGCCCTCTTGTGTCGAAAAAGAAAACTTTTTGAGAAAGTGCAAAAATTGGTCAAGAATGCTTGAAAACAGGTGTGGGCAGGATAATCCATGTTCCTCCTTCCGGGTGCAGACTATTATTATGAATCCTTCATTTATTTTTATTTTTTTATGTATATTGTCCTATTCCACCGGATCTTAAACAATCGTTTCTTTAACCCCGTGCAGGTCCGGCGTCCTTGGACACTGGGGGTCTCGGGAAGTCTCTGTACACATTATACATGAAGAAAGTCCTCTCCCCCGAGGGTCTCTCGCGTATACGAGGCTCCATGCCCATGCTGTTACAGGCGGGGTGTTTGGGATATCACCCCGCTCTCTACCTGGCCTCCGTGCTGCATGAGACCGGCTTCGGCGTCAGGAGAGACCAGGCCAAGGTAACAACAGAGCAACAATAAGCCGAAAAGAAGATAAATCAGATAATATTTGGCTCTTATACACCGGGGGGGCAACGGGCCGCTGCGGCCGGTAATCAGTTTCTGGAGAAGTTCAGCTCCAGATACAAAAGGGAAGCAGGAGATACCCGATGAGACTCCCTGACTATTAGCTGGCCCGGGGCCCAGTAACATTGTAGGGAAGGCCATGGCTACCAAACCTAGGACCTCTCAAAGTTTTGCCCAGAGCCTCCGGCTAAGGCGATGCTTCTTGGGTTCTCCAGGTCACCTCGTTCTCTCTTGGTCGTCGGGGGGGCGTTTGGGTACTCCCACTCCCCGCCCCCCATCACACACTCCCATACAGATTTAAGGTATCTAGGACTAGCCCCGCCCTAATGGATGACCAGCTCTGCCACTCACTAAGCCACTCCTCCCGAGCCGGGAAGTTCCCAAGTATGGTGGCCACCCAAACCCACCAATGATGGTCCTCATGGAAAAAGATTTCCAAATATCGGGCATGGCCGATACCTCCAACCAACATGGACCAAGGAGAGTCCGCTTGGCTCTGGAGCGTAGGACGAGCCTCGGGCTTCATAAACAGATTACCCGAATCTTGTGATCTTTACAGGCTCTGAAATTAAAGCTCATCGCAGCTCAGAAGGATGAACGCCTCTCCCTGATGTCTCTGGGGCACAAGCACCACAAGGGAGCGGACAACTACCCGGTGGATTACGACCTCTCCTACGCCTATTATTCCAACGTGGCTCGGCAGACAATGGCCGACCGAGTCCAACCGGACAAGAACCAGGTACAGCATCTCCATTCCTTAATCTGCCTCTCAAGCAGCTTGAGGTGGACATCACGATAACACCCACAGAGCGTGACTAAAATCAGGGTGATAGACACTGAGGCGGTTATTCTCCTAAATCTGTCTTGGTAACCCATACACATATCCGAAAGATCATTGCTTGGTCTTCCAGGCCTTCGTGGAGTATATACGCCTCACTGACGAGGACCTCCTGAAGCACCAGACCAAGGAGGACGACGACCTGTTCATGTGGTTAAAGTTCCAAGCCAAACAAGGCGTGGCGTCAGCCCAGGTACTGATGGTTTGGAGGATAAGATCTTAGAAACATAGAATTCTCCTGCAAATCGGCCCCATCCGGCCCCCGTCTAGTCGCCCGTTTCTCCTGCTGCAAAGACTCAAACCTTAATCAGTCGTTGGTCTCGTCTTAGATTCAGGGGCCGTATGTCTATCCCATGCATGTTTAATCCCCTCACTGTATTACCCTCTACCACCTCTGCTGGGAGGCCGCGTTCCATATGGGTGTATAATGGGATGGGATTGGGGACGTTACATGTAACAGCAGGTGTGGAGGGCGCTGTTAACATAAATTTCCATCTTTGTGTTCAGCAAGCGGTGGGCCGGATGCTGTTCTGGGGGCAGCAGGGGATCTCCTCCAACCTCGAGGCCGCGGTCAAATTCTACGAGCGGGGGGCTTTGCAGCAGAAAGACCCGGTCCTCATGTACGATTATGGAGTGGTGTTACTGAGGGTGAGTGAGTGCTGTTTACCAATTATTGGGTCTGGTGGCGGGATAATTCTCTTTTTACTGTTTTTATTATTTAATATTGAAAGTCAATTTCAGCGAAATACCCCCGCACGTCATATCTGCCGGGCTTCACGTTAGTGAATCGCTCACATAGAACTTTTTTTTTATATTTAGGGACAAGGAGTACGGCAGAATATACCAAAAGCCCTGGAGTTTCTAATGAAAGCGGCGGACCTGGTAAGGGTTTTCCTACAAAAGTCCACGTAATGACCCATGTAACGTGTCAGCCGCCTCTCTGTTACACGGCAAGCTCATATATGTAGATAAGTAGATCGTAGACTATGTTCTGGGGTCTGTAGCAGGTCTTCTATTAAAGGTTGAAATCCTCAGCCGACAGCGCAGGTAAGTTTGGAAGCACGTTCTACCCCTGGATGGGGCATCAGCTGTGTTCCAGATCTTTCTATCGCCGATCATGATGTCTTTTGTTAGGATTTCGTTCCGGCGATTAACAGTCTGGGCTGGTATTACGAGCAGTACGTCAAGGACTACAAGAAGGCTGTTGAGTATTGGGAGAGAGCAGACCAGCTCGGAAACCCCGAAGCCCCCTTTAATCTTGGGATCCTGCACTATCACGGACTCTATCCAGGAAAAGCCAAAAATAACGTGAGTTCTCCGACCGTCCCTGGGAGTAAATCGATGAGCAAAGACCTCTGTCCCCAAGGACAGCATTGAAGTCATCCAGGGGAGGGCTGGCAGCCTAAGGCCTGGGGGGCAAGTCACGTGAAGTGGCTCCGCCCCCTCGCACTCCTCTTTCACCCCTCACGCTGCTCCCATCACTATGCGGCCATCAGACTGCTGGAAAACTGATCTAAACGGCCGCTGGGTGCTGATGCCACCGGCCGGAGCTACTTTAATCCTTTTTTTTATTTATTTAATATGCCGGATCGGCTTGCCATATTAAAAATAAATAAATAAAGTATTAAAGTAGCGCCGGCCGGCAGCATCAGCACCCAGCGGCCGTTTAGATTCGATTTCCAACAATCTGATGGCCGCATAGTTTAAAGGAAGGTCACGTTGATCATTATGGCTTTTGCAGCAGCTCATTGACATTGAGCACTCCTTTTGTTGCCGGTTGCCGGATATTTTGTATCCAGATACGGGCTGTTGGTAGCTGAGAGACGTTGGTCTCATCTGCATTACTCTCCTTCTAATGTCTGTTACTTTCAGTGTCCACCAAACCACATTCGCCAGCACCGGTTTGGGGCATTTTATGGGAATTTGGATGGTTTTAGTGCAGCGACTTTGTGAATGTGCCGAGGACTAAGCTTCATGCGTGGTTTCTTCTCAGACTGCCGCCTACATGTATTATTTCAAGTCAGCGACTCGCGGACACATTGACGCTGCGGTCCACCTGTGCGCTTTCTGGATGTACGGGATCCCGGGGGTGGTAATAAGACAGCCCCACGATGCCGTGGTGTAAGTGACCGTATAGTATGACGGATAATCTATCTTTTATTTAGTGAAACCATTTGGGGAATAGTTTGCAGAATAAAAATTATCAGGAAAGAAGGGATCCCAATATGTCCAGCTTTAGCGAGAGAAGAGATGGGAGAGAGAGACGTGGGAGAGAAGAGAGAGAGAGGGGATGGGAGAGACATTTAAATACAGAAAGGGTTAAAGGACGGGAGGGAAGTTGGAGAAAAGAGACTGGAATCTAACATTAGGGGGTCAGAGGCTGAGATGGAATAGAAAGAAGTTTTACTTTACTGAGTGGGTGGTAGATAAGTGTTACAGCCTCCCAGCAGAAGTGGTAGAGGCAAATAAAGTAATGGAATGTATTATTTTCTGCTGTTTCTCAGGTGGACAAAATGGGTTTCGGAGCAGAACGGGTATTTGGGAGCAGTGGTGCGAAGAGCCCTGGATGCGTACCTGGAGCAGTCCTGGTAAGATGCGGCTCCCTATAATCCTGCAGGTGAAAACTGGTTGGTGATGCAATGAAACCCCAGGGCTTTTAGTGCAAATTAATAATAAAGTGTCCAGCATGCGCAGCCTCATACCGAAGGGTTTCTGAAGATCTAGAAAATTATGGCAGAAAAGCCAGACCTGTGATTGTTAATTTTTCCATTTATGACATCCCCGACTCCCACTGAGACGCCTTGATGCGCATTGATAGACCTGCATTTTAATACAGGGCCACTAGGGGGCAGCTCCGGGGTTTACTGCATCAAACCATTAAACGGATGAGATGAATTTTGCCCTCTTCCCCCAGGCCAAGCGCTCTCCTCCATTATATCCAGGCAGCGGAGGCTGGGTTTGAGATCGCTCAGTTCAATGCAGCTTATGTATGTGAGCAAGACCCGGTGAGTCTGACTCTTTACATCGCTCCCCTTCTAGTCTGGTTTCCTCTCTTACCTTTTCTTACCCCCCCTGTCTGTTATTACCCCAGATGAAACATTCTCCTCCTTATCGCCCTTGCACCCCCTGTGGCTCCTATATGAGGCAGGCTGGTTAATAATTTATGCCATCAGTCACAGAAAGGCCAGTTATTACACCCCTGCAGTTGGACATGGGGGCCACAGGACCCCGACACATTCATTTATCCCCAATTCCAATATATTCAAAGTCAGAGATAAGCGGTTCTCTTTCCGATAGGGGTCCTAGAGACCTCCAATGTTATACTCGGTGAGGGTTTTTTGTGTGGGCCTTTATTTAAGTAAATGTCAGCTCGGGTACTCAGGGCCACTGCATGTGATTTGGGTTCCTGTTCTCCCTTTTGTGTCTTTTAACGGCCGTATCTCGTCTCTCTTTGCAGGTTGGGCTAGTGAGCCGACACGTCCAGACTGACTGCGCGTGGAAATATTACAACCTCTCAACCCACAGCGAGCGGCCGCCATCCTATGGTGAGCGCAGCAGGAACAGGAAGGGGTTAATGTTGTAGTAGTACGTGGTGTAGGGTGTTGTGACATGTTGTAGTAGTATGTGGTGTAGGGTGTTGTGACATGTTGTAGTAGGACGTGGTGTAGAGTGTTGTGACATGTTGTAGTAGTACGTGGTGTAGGATGTTGTGACATGTTGTAGTAGTACGTGGTGTAGAGTGTTGTGACATGTTGTAGTAGTACGTGGTGTAGGGTGTCGTGACATGTTGTAGTAGTATGTGGTGTAGGGTGTTGTGACATGTTGTAGTAGTACATGGTGTAGAGTGTTGTGACATGGTGTAGTAGTACGTGGTGTAGGGTGTCGTGACATGTTGTAGTAGTATGTGGTGTAGGGTGTTGTGACATGTTGTAGTAGTATGTGGTGTAGGGTGTTGTGACATGTAGTACGTGGTGTAGGGTGTTGTGACGTGTTGTAGTAGTATGAGGTGTAGGGTGTTGTGACATGTTGTAGTACGTGGTGTAGGGTGTTGTGACATGTTGTAGTAGTACGTGGTGTAGGATGTTGTGACATGTTGTAGTAGTACGTGGTGTAGAGTGTTGTGACATGTTGTAGTAGTACTTGGTGTAGGATGTTGTGACATGCTGTAGTAGTACGTGGTGTAGGGTGTCGTGACATGTTGTAGTAGTATGTGGTGTAGGGTGTTGTGACATGTTGTAGTAGTATGTGGTGTAGGGTGTTGTGACATGTAGTACGTGGTGTAGGGTGTTGTGACGTGTTGTAGTAGTATGAGGTGTAGGGTGTGTTGACATGTTGTAGTACGTGGTGTAGGGTGTTGTGACATGTTGTAGTAGTACGTGGTGTAGGGTGTTGTGACATGTTGTAGTAGTACATGGTGTAGGGTGCCGTGACATGTTGTAGTGGTATGTGGTGTAGGGTGTTGTGACATATTGTAGTAGTATGTGGTGTAGAGTGTTGTGACATGTTGTAGTAGTACGTGGTGTAGGGTGTTGTGACATGTTGTAGTAGTACGAGGTGTATGGTGTTGTGATATGTTGTAGTAGTACGTGGTGTAGGGTGTTGTTACATGTTGTAGTAGTACGTGGTGTAGAGTGTTGTGACATGTTGTAGTAGTACATGGTGTAGGGTGTCGTGACATGTTGTAGTAGTACGTGGTGTAGGGTGTTGTGACATGGTGTAGTAGTACGTGGTGTAGGGTGCTGTGACATGTTGTAGTAGTATGTGGTGTAGGGTGTTGTGACATGTTGTAGTAGTATGTGGTTAAGGTGTTGTGACATGTAGTACGTGGTGTAGGGTGTTGTGACGTGTTGTAGTAGTATGTGGTTAAGGTGTTGTGACATGTAGTACGTGGTGTAGGGTGTTGTGACGTGTTGTAGTAGTATGAGGTGTAGGGTGTTGTGACATGTTGTAGTAAGTGGTGTAGGGTGTTGTGACATGTTGTAGTAGTACGTGGTGTAGGATGTTGTGACATGTTGTAGTAGTACATGGTGTAGGGTGTTGTGACATGTTGTAGTAGTACGTGGTGTAGGGTGTTGTGACATGTTGTAGTAGTACGTGGTGTAGGGTGTTGTGACATGCTGTAGTAGTACGTGGTGTAGAGTGTTGTGACATGTTGTAGTAGTACGAGGTGTATGGTGTTGTGATATGTTGTAGTAGTACTTGGTGTAGGGTGTTGTGACATGTTGTAGTAGTACGTGGTGTAGAGTGTTGTGTCATGTTGTAGTAGTATGTGGTGTAGAGTGTTGTGACATGGTGTAGTAGTACGTGGTGTAGGATGTTGTGACATGTTGTAGTAGTACGTGGTGTAGGGTGTTGTAACGTGTTGTAGTAGTACGTGGTGTAGGGTGTTGTGACATGTTGTAGTACGTGGTGTAGGATGTTGTGACATGTTGTAGTAGGACGTGGTGTAGAGTGTTGTGACATGTTGTAGTAGTACGTGGTGTAGGGTGTTGTGACATGTTGTAGTAGTATGAGGTGTAGGGTGTTGTGACATGTTTTAGTAGTACGTGGTGTAGGGTGTCGTGACATGTTGTAGTAGAATGTGGTGTAGGATTTTGTGACATGTTGTAGTAGTACGTGGTGTAGGGTGTTGTGACATGTTGTAGTAGTACGTGGTGTAGAGTGTTGTGACATGTTGAAGTAGTATGTGGTGTAGAGTGTTGTGACATGTTGTAGTAGTACGTGGTGTAGGGTGTTGTGACATGTTGTAGTAGTACGTGGTGTAGGGTGTTGCGATATGTAGTAGTACGTGGTGTAGGGTGTTGTGACATGGTGTAGTAGTACATGGTGTAGGATGTTGTGACATGTTGTAGTAGAATGTGGTGTAGGATTTTGTGACATGTTGTAGTAGTACGTGGTGTAGGGTGTTGTGATATGGTGTAGTAGTACGTGGTGTAGGGTGTCGTGACATGTTGTAGTAGTATGTGGTGTAGGGTGTTGTGACATGTTGTAGTAGTATGTGGTGTAAGGTGTTGTGACATGTAGTACGTGGTGTAGGGTGTCGTGACATGTTGTAGTAGTATGTGGTGTAGGGTGTTGTGACATGTTGTAGTAGTATGAGGTGTAGGGTGTTGTGACATGTTGTAGTACGTGGTGTAGGGTGTTGTGATATGTTGTAGTAGTACGTGGTGTAGGGTGTTGTGACATGTTGTAGTAGTACGTGGTGTAGGGTGTTGCGATATGTAGTAGTACGTGGTGTAGGGTGTTGTGACATGGTGTAGTAGTACATGGTGTAGGATGTTGTGACATGTTGTAGTAGAATGTGGTGTAGGATTTTGTGACATGTTGTAGTAGTACGTGGTGTAGGGTGTTGTGATATGTAGTAGTATGAGGTGTAGGGTGTTGTGACATGTTGTAGTACGTGGTGTAGGATGTTGTGACATGTTGTAGTAGTACGTGGTGTAAGGTGTAGTGACATGTTGTAGTAGTATGAGGTGTAGGGTGTTGTGACATGTTGTAGTACGTGGTGTAGGATGTTGTGACATGTTGTAGTAGTACGTGGTGTAGGGTGTTGTGACATGTTGTAGTAGTACGTGGTGTAGGGTGTTGTGACATGTTGTAGTAGTATGTGGTGTAGAGTGTTGTGACATGTTGTAGTAGTATGAGGTGTAGGGTGTTGTGACATGTTTTAGTAGTACGTGGTGTAGGGTGTCGTGACATGTTGTAGTAGAATGTGGTGTAGGATTTTGTGACATGTTGTAGTAGTACGTGGTGTAGGGTGTTGTGACATGTTGTAGTAGTACGTGGTGTAGAGTGTTGTGACATGTTGAAGTAGTATGTGGTGTAGAGTGTTGTGACATGTTGTAGTAGTACGTGGTGTAGGGTGTTGTGACATGTTGTAGTAGTACGTGGTGTAGGGTGTTGCGATATGTAGTAGTATGTGGTGTAGGGTGTTGTGACATGGTGTAGTAGTACATGGTGTAGGATGTTGTGACATGTTGTAGTAGAATGTGGTGTAGGATTTTGTGACATGTTGTAGTAGTACGTGGTGTAGGGTGTTGTGACATGTTGTAGTTGTACGTGGTGTAGAGTGTTGTGACATGTTGTAGTAGTATGTGGTGTAGAGTGTTGTGACATGTTGTAGTAGTACGTGGTGTAGGGTGTTGTGACATGTTGTAGTAGTACGTGGTGTAGAGTGTTGTGACATGTTTTAGTAGTACGTGGTGTAGGGTGTCGTGACATGTTGTAGTAGTATGTGGTGTAGGGTGTTGTGACATGTTGTAGTAGTATGAGGTGTAGGGTGTTGTGACATGTTGTAGTAGTATGTGGTGTAGAGTGTTGTGACATGTTGTAGTAGTACGTGGTGTAGGGTGTTGTGACATGTTGTAGTAGTATGAGGTGTAGGGTGTTGTGACTTGTTGTAGTAGTACGTGGTGTAGGGTGTTGTGACATGTTGTAGTAGTATGTGGTGTAGGGTGTTGTGATATGTTGTAGTAGTATGAGGTGTAGGGTGTTGTGACATGTTGTAGTAGTATGAGGTGTAGGGTGTGGTGACATTTTGTAGTAGTACGTGGTGTAGGGTGTTGTGACATGTTGTAGTAGTATGAGGTGTAGGGTGTTGTGACATGTTGTAGTTGTATGAGGTGTAGGGTGTTGTGACATGTTTTAGTAGTACGTGGTGTAGGGTGTCGTGACATGTTGTAGTACGTGGTGTAGGGTGTTGTGACATGTTGTAGTAGTATGAGGTGTAGGGTGTTGTGACATGTTGTAGTAGTATGAGGTGTAGGGTGTTGTGACATGTTGTAGTAGTACGTGGTGTAGGGTGTTGTGACATGTTGTAGTAGTATGAGGTGTAGGGTGTTGTGACATGTTGTAGTTGTATGAGGTGTAGGGTGTTGTGACATGTTTTAGTAGTACGTGGTGTAGGGTGTCGTGACATGTTGTAGTACGTGGTGTAGGGTGTTGTGACATGTTGTAGTAGTATGAGGTGTAGGGTGTTGTGACATGTTGTAGTAGTATGAGGTGTAGGGTGTTGTGACATGGTGTAGTAGTACATGGTGTAGGATGTTGTGACATGTTGTAGTAGAATGTGGTGTTGGATTTTGTGACATGTTGTAGTAGTATGTGGTGTAGAGTGTTGTGACATGTTGTAGTAGTACGTGGTGTAGGGTGTTGTGACATGTTGTAGTAGTACGTGGTGTAGAGTGTTGTGACATGTTTTAGTAGTACGTGGTGTAGGGTGTCGTGACATGTTGTAGTAGTATGTGGTGTAGGGTGTTGTGACATGTTGTAGTAGTATGAGGTGTAGGGTGTTGTGACATGTTGTAGTAGTATGTGGTGTAGAGTGTTGTGACATGTTGTAGTAGTACGTGGTGTAGGGTGTTGTGACATGTTGTAGTAGTATGAGGTGTAGGGTGTTGTGACTTGTTGTAGTAGTACGTGGTGTAGGGTGTTGTGACATGTTGTAGTAGTATGTGGTGTAGGGTGTTGTGATATGTTGTAGTAGTATGAGGTGTAGGGTGTTGTGACATGTTGTAGTAGTATGAGGTGTAGGGTGTGGTGACATTTTGTAGTAGTACGTGGTGTAGGGTGTTGTGACATGTTGTAGTAGTATGAGGTGTAGGGTGTTGTGACATGTTGTAGTTGTATGAGGTGTAGGGTGTTGTGACATGTTTTAGTAGTACGTGGTGTAGGGTGTCGTGACATGTTGTAGTACGTGGTGTAGGGTGTTGTGACATGTTGTAGTAGTATGAGGTGTAGGGTGTTGTGACATGTTGTAGTAGTATGAGGTGTAGGGTGTTGTGACATGTTGTAGTAGTACGTGGTGTAGGGTGTTGTGACATGTTGTAGTAGTATGAGGTGTAGGGTGTTGTGACATGTTGTAGTTGTATGAGGTGTAGGGTGTTGTGACATGTTTTAGTAGTACGTGGTGTAGGGTGTCGTGACATGTTGTAGTACGTGGTGTAGGGTGTTGTGACATGTTGTAGTAGTATGAGGTGTAGGGTGTTGTGACATGTTGTAGTAGTATGAGGTGTAGGGTGTTGTGACATGTTGTAGTAGTACGTGGTGTAGGGTGTTGTGACATGTTGTAGTAGTATGAGGTGTAGGGTGTTGTGTTATGTTATAACACAAAAGAATCCAACCACACTTTCCACAAGTAGCATAATGTTATAACTATTGTGGTATATATAAGGATCTCATCCATAAAACAGGGAAACTCCTCTAAAATTGTATACCTTGTATGAAAAGAGTTCTACACAAGCCCTTATATTAAAATATATTATTGTATTATACAAAAAAATGAATAAAAACAGAGGTTTCTAGGAAACTAATCAGAGCATATGGAGGAGCTATGGATGCATATGCATAAAGTGTCTCAGGTGCATGTAAACAATAAATGAATCATAAAGTGCTAAGTCATTCAAATACGCCATTTCGGTTCTCCAGCGACCCCTTGAGAATGGAGAACCGAAACGGCGTAGGGGAAGTGGAGGATAATATGGGTAAGCATTATAATACTCTTAGGATGTCTTTTTGACCATTTGGATTATTTATATATTTACTATAAACGCTATAAGTCCTTTACATGTTTACAAAATCAATAGCTGCACTCCATAGTGAGTAATATGTAATTATACTTGAATGACTTAGCACTTTATGATTCATTTATTGTTTACATGCACTTGAGACACTTTATGTATATATATAACCATAGCTCCTCAGTATGCTCTGATTAGTTTCCTAGAAACCTCTGTTGTCTAAATTATGAAATAATGTTTTTATTCATTTTTTTGGATAATAAAATAATATATTTTAATATAAGGGCTTGTGTAGTATGTGGTGTAGGGTGTTGTGACATGCTGTAGTAGTACGTGGTGTAGGGTGTTGTGACATGTTGTAGTAGTATGTGATGTAGGGTGTTGTGATATGTTGTAGTAGTATGAGGTGTAGGGTGTTGTGATATGTTGTAGTAGTATGTGATGTAGGGTGTTGTGACATGTTGTAGTAGTACGTGGTGTAGGGTGTTGTGACATGTTGTAGTACATGGTGTAGGGTGTTGTGATATGTTGTAGTACGTGATGTAGGGTGTTGTGTTGACCTCTCGTTGTTTCCCTGCAGCTCAGATTAAGATGGGGGATCTGTTCTATGCTCCTCGTGGCCGGAAGAGACGAGACGTGGCAGCCGCAGTCAGGATGTATAAGGAAGCTGCGCTGCAGGAAGACCCACAGGTGCCGGAACACTAAACCTGCGCGCCAGTTACACGACTCCGCTGGGATCCCATCACTCACCTTCTCATTGTCTCTGATCTTAGGGTCTCTACAGTCTGGGCCTCCTGGTGGAGGAAGGAGTCTCTCTGCCTCTCTCCACCCTCCATGACCTCGGCTTCAACAGCTCCGTCAGTAACTACACGCTTGTGATTGAGCTTTACAGAAGGTGAGAAATGTCACCCTTACGGGGTGTCCTCCCGACCCATGGCCCCTGAGAGACCCTCCTTAACCCCACCACTGCTTTCATACAGGGGCCATGTGTCACTGATTAGTTTAGCCAGTCCCTCTATGCTCCCCAAATCCCTGTGCCCACCTTTCATGCCTGATGCCCATTTATCTTCCTCTGTGCCCCTCTCCCCTCCCCTGATGCCCCTGGTTTTATGTCTGATTAACCCCGTGGGTTGTGTTGGACAGATGCAGAGACCACGAGGAGGAGGATTCGTATGTGCCCTGCAGCCTGGCTCTGCTCAGCACCCACCTGCAGTATGTCTGGACCTTCCACGGCTTCCTGCTCAAGGTAACCGACCACGCCGCGGGGTCTGGGGTCCGTGTGCGTGGTTCCTGGCAGAGCTTTATACACGGCTTCTCAGTACATGGGGGAGCGAAGATAAGGGGACACGGGGGACCTGATGCATGCGGACCCGGTGGCTTCGGTTCGGTTCCGCTGCTCTGTGGGCCGCTCACACTATTTAGTATTTTCTGAAGTGAATTACTATGTAAGCTGTAGCTTCTCCCATTCCTGCCACATCCATGGCCCCATCCTCTGCCCACCCAGCGTCGTGGCACTGTTCCCCTTGCATCTTGTGGTATATGGGGGGGGGGTCCAATAATTTTTGGTGTGAGAGGTGTTTGGGAGTTAGGCCTGGTCTTGTCTGCGTCTGACCCTGGCATCATCCCACCTTTCACTATGCCCTGCCATGACCCCCGCCTTACCTGGCTATGACCCTGACGTGGACCTGGTATTATATCACTATGACCCTGTCATGACCTCAGCATTACCTCACCATGACCCAGTCATGACCTCAGCATTACCTCACCATGACCCTACCATGACCTTGGCATTACTTCACCATGACCTTGCAGTATACCTCATCGTGACCCTGCCATGACCTTGCAGTATACCTCATCGTGACCCTGCTATGACCTTCCTGTATACCCCATCGTGACCCTGCCATTACCCCACGTGATCCTGTGCCAGTGTGTTGTTGTTTTAATGAATGCCCCGCTCTCTGTATTGCAGTGCTCCAGCGCCGCCGCCATCGTCATTGTTTCCGCTCTCAGTCTGATGACAATATTGGGGAGGTTACAGAGCGGGGCCCTGAACCTGTATCAGTCTGTATGATGATCGGACCTGGGGACATGGCGCCGCCGCACGGCAGAGGGAAGATCTCCGCAAAGCGTTAAAACTGCGTCAGCGCCGAAGTGTGTTTACTGAGCCAGACCTCCAATAATGCCACCGGGCAGCGCAGGAAGGGGGTGTGGCTATGGAGTGACCACGCCCACCTTATGTGCTAAAGTGCCTTTACTGTGACCCCTTCCTTTATGTTGATGGGGGATGGGGTTTTTATACCAAAATGTACCCCCCGAGTATCAGAAACTGCCCGACCTCATGGAAGCCGTGACCCTTTGCTGAGTTTCAGGGGCAAATTACTTTCCTCGCTGCTTTAAGTCTGTCATAGCAGCAATCTGTCTTAATAGTCTCTACCCAGAATCCTTTTTTCTTCTGTGGTTTAACCCTTAAGAGCTGGTGATCAGTTCTGGGGATGTTGAGTTTTTGGACAATTCCCTCAGCATTAAACTGAATATCTAGGAGAAGACCTTCCAAGAGTCCCTGTTTAGTTTGTCCAGTTCTTCCCAAACCCCTGATGCCCCTCTCTGCTCCCCTGATGCCCCTCTCTCCTCCCCTGTGCTGCTCTTTCGTCCCCTGATGCCCCTCTCTCCTCTTCTGATTCCCCTCTCTCCTCCCCCGTTGCCCCTCTTTTCTAGGAGGTCAGAATGTTTGCTGGGTATGAGGGTATCGCAGGGTTCTACAGCCCTAAAAGCCCCGATAATGTGTATAGAAACAGCAGGGAACAGCTTTATACATTAAACGGGGTGAATAAACCCCATTATTCTTCTAACTTAATTTTGGATGAAATTTCTTGTTTTGCAAACATTTTCTACAATTCACAGTAATGAAGGTGAACGAGTTTGCCCTTCACAGGCATCCTGTTCTGCTGTTAATATCTATTTTATTAGGGTTTTTAGGGTAATTTCCTCCTGTTTAATGTGATTTTTATTAAAAATATACCTCGTGGGGGAGGGAGCAATGTAACAGATTTGGACCTTATTATTATTATTTATCATGGATAGATTATATCTAAAAGCACTAAATTTTGCTCGGGGTTCTACGTTGGGAGATTTTTGTTCTCTTTATCATGTTTTTTAAGTTATTTGGGAGTTTTATTAAGACCAATAAATGGACGCCAATACAATGTAACAGAATAAAGATTCATGTTTATTACATTCAGATTCGTACAAAATCGGTGCTCCCTCTCGCACATTTTTGGGGACGGTTGCAGTAATAACAAGCTGTTACTTTATGTGGGGTGATGCAGGCTTCAACAAGCTCTGATCAGCCTTTTTGGCAGCGTTCCAAGAAAATGTGCTTTAGGTACAAAGTGGGTACATGTGTTAAGCATTCAGCGTCCAATAAATCTAACAGGTGCTGCTTATTACATATTAGCGAAAACAAACTCCACAGATAAGAATCACGGACAGGGTGCAAGAGGTTACACACAGAAAAAGAGAAATAAAGGCTATAGTTAACCGTTGCAATGCCAGAGGTATCTATACTGAAAAAATCCTACCTCGGATCACTCTTAAGCTAAACTTATTAATAATATCTCTAAAAATCTTAACCAAAAGAGAGGATGAGGGAAATAAAAATCTCAAGGTTTCTGTGGACCTCCATTTACTTCTGCTGGGAGGCTGTTCCACGTAGCCACTGCCCCCTCAGTAAAGTAAATCTTCTTTACATTAAGTGTGACTTTATTACATTAAAAATGTACAAATCTCAGGGGTCCTATGGACCTCAAGTTTATGCTGCTGGGAGGGGAGGGGAGAGAGTGTGAGTGTGTGTGTTTTGGCAACAAATTTCACTTTCGAATAATAAAAAAAAATCATCGGAACAGAAAAGGGCAGGAAACAGAATTTGGAATCTGAAAATGTATGCGCCAAAAAGAGAAACTTTACTGAGAGGGTGGTAGATACGTGGGACAGCCTCTCAACAGAAGTGGTAGAGGGTAATACAGTGAGGGTATTAAACATACATGGGACAGGCATATGGCTCCTGAATCCTGAGAACAACAATCTCACGGGATCAGTTACAGCATCGTGACCACAAGCAGGGCGGCTAAAACCATCGCCGGGGAGCAGATCTTCATCTGGAGGCCGGTGGCTGGAAATAAAATAGAGAGTACGTGATTGGGGCGGAATTAATGGCGCTGATATATCATAAAAACAACAGTCTCTCTCATTTCTTACCGGAATTAAAGGGGCAGTCGCTGGAATTGCACCTTTTTTCTGTAAAACATTAAATGCCGGATTAGACAAAGTGCCTTAAACTCTGAAGCCGACTATTTGCCTGCAAGAAAGGGGCAAATCGGTAAAAAGCCCAGGCGCAAAAATAACGGCTTTCCCCTATCCAGGGTAACCATGGCTCCTTCCCCATGATTCTTTTTCTAGCTTTTATATATTAAATGAAATAATTGAACATATTATTTTCTCCCAGGAACCCCTTCAACAACTTCAATACTATGTTAACTCCTTTTATCTCTTTCTGGAGATGAAGCATTAAGAAAATGTCACTTTCTCCATTAATTATTATAAAAATGTAGATTTTCTTAATTTCTTTGGGAAAAGATCTGACTCTCTCTCCTGCATCAGATTTTGGAGTTTGAACCCGTCCCGGTCCCTTGGGTGGGAGAGAAGGTGTAACATTGGGGGGTCTCACAACCACTCACATGTTTATACTGTAGTGGGGGGCTTCAGTTTCTGTGATGAGAGTAGGAGTAGCACACCAGTACCAGCCAACTGGGAAAGGTGCCATCCGGGACAGGCACCATCAGTAAATGCGGCCACTTCGCTGGTAGCCATTCCTCACAGTATTCAGCACAGGGACCCACACCATACAGTAACACCCACATACTCCATATACTGACACACACTCACGCTAACATCATACGCTTACACCTACTGACACACACCACAGCAGTAAACACTAACACACACTCATGCTAACAGGATACACTCACCCACACACTTTAGCCCCATATGTTTACACACACACTCATGCTAACCCCATAGGACTAATACATAAGCTGTGACACCATACAGTAACACACTTATACCTTACACTCACACCAACACTCACATACACACACATTCACTCTAACACCATGCAATTACACACACATAACATGCTCTCCAACACCATACACTAACATACACTCACTCTCTCACTCAGTCAGTCCATCCATCCCTTGTTAGCTCATGCGCAGAACCCTGTCTTCAGTGCACCTTGCACCAGCACCCATCTTAGTGCAGGGACCTCTGTCTGCCAGGAGAGACTCGGCTTACACGTCAACTCAGCTGAGTAAGCTCATGTCCAATTTAGTCTGGGTTGTCCACCTCTAATCACATGTATGGATCTTTCTGCAGATTAACAATAACTGAGGGATAACAGAATGGGGAGGAAAAATGACACATATCGTAAAATTACATGGGTTTTGTAACTGTATAGAACCAAAACTTTTGATTTTAGGATTTGGGTAAAATGACGGATTTGCTTTAATTTTCTCACTTATTTTGATACAAATGGATGGAAGGTAAACTATAAATTCTGTAAATTTTCATTTATTCCTGCAATCCCTTACACTCCACCCGTATTGGAACGATGGCCCAAATTATATGAAAGCTCATACCTTTCACAAACTCGCAGTTGTAGACACTGAACTTCCCCAAAGACTCTAAATCTATGGAGTTTTTCCCGTTTTCCTCTGTAAATTGGGTCACATTGAATTTTTCAAACGGTGGGATCAGCACCTCTCCCTCCCCTGGGTATATTGAGAACTTTTGGATGTTGACACCGTAGCAGGTTCGGATGTTGAAGAAAGTGTCATTTCCGAACACTGAAGTGGCATACTTCTTAACTGAAGAAGACGTGAACTGGCCGAAACGGATCGGTTTCCGTACCTCGGTTTTGAACCAAACCCCCCGGGTTCCTCTGAACACTTTGTGGCATTTGTGGGTCTCAAAGGAGTCCAACACCTGGAGGGCTTTTGTTAGATAGTAGTGAAGAACCTTAAAGTTGAAGTTGTTCAGGTAATTTTGTCTCGATTGGCCAGCCGTCCTCACAGCTTCGTTGAAGGTCTTGTAAAGATCATTCATGGTATAAGCCAATAACGCAATGGCGTACTCATCTTTGAACCCCCGGGGGACCTTTACAGACTTCTTTCTTTCATTCCAAGTCTGGTTAGCTTTATCCCAGCCCTTGGCGAACTTCTTGTTTAAAGAATACTCTGTCTGACGCAGCTGATGGATCTCAGCCTCCATGATATCACTGCATCCATTGTACTGGTCATCATAGGAAGACAGCGCCATGTCAAGAGCAGTCTCTTTAGATGACAGGACATTTCTCTCGGACTTCAGTCTGACTCCCACCTACCAGAAATACATACATCGTCTAACAAATATACCGTATTTGCTCGATTATAAGACGACCCTGATTATAAGACGACCCCCCAAAATCTGAATATTAACTTAGGAAAAAAAGAAAAAGCCTGAATATAAGACGACCCTAAAGGAAAAAAGTTTTACCAGTAAATGTTAATTCATGTAAACTATTTTTTTAATAAAAGCTATGATTGAGAAAAATATTTTTTTTGTTTTTATTTCTTGTATTTTCCAACCTGTCCCCCAGTTACGCACATCTGCCCCCCAGGCTTGCCACTCCAATATGGCACTGTGGCCCATGATATGCCTTTTAACCCTCTATATGCCACTGTGCCCCATGGTATGCCTTTTGACCCCCTATGTGCCACTCTGCCTCCAGAAATGCCTTATACCCCTCTATCCCATTCTGGCATTTAGGGGGTTAAAATGCATATTATGGGGCAGAGTGGCATATAGGGAGGTATAAGGCATTTCAGGAGGCAGAGTGCTCTATTAAATGCCCCCTTAACGCCACTCCAGAAATGCCCTATGCCCCCATTTAACACACACACACCCTATACCCCCATTTCACTAACACACACACACACACACACACCCTATACCCCCATTTAACTAACTAACACACACACACACTCTCTCCCCCCCCCCCTCTCTCACCCCCCTTCCCCCGCTCTCCCCCCTCTCTTACCGGTGCTTCCAGCCGGGGCAGCGGGTTGACGTCGCCTTCTGCTGCAGCCGGAAGGAGGTGTGGCTGGCAGCGGGGGTTTGTATGCGTCTGTCGCGTATACTTTCCCCGGCTGTCAGAGATCAGAGTTCCCGGCACCGGTGCGGGGAACTCTGATCTCTGACAGTCGGGGAAGGTCTATGCAACGGACGCAGACAACCCCCGCTGCTAGCCACACCTCCTTCCGGCTGCAGCGGACGTTGTCTACGCGGATCGCGTAGACGTCAACCCGCTGCCCCGGCAACACAGCAGGAAGCACCGGTAAGTGTGTGTATGATGGGGGGGGGGTGAGACAGGAGGATCCAGGTCCCCTGCAGCGGTGCGGGGGATCTGGATCTTAGTCTCCTAATCAGACCTCTATTTGAGGTCTGATTAGAAGACGACCCCGATTAGAAGACGAGGGGTATTTTTCAGAGCATTTGCTCTGAAAAAAACCTCGTCTTATAATCGAGCAAATACGGTATTTAATTCTGCATATGGTACATAAATCACTTCTTAATGCACTGAATATATGATGTCTTCACCCAACTCTGAGCCCAACCCTATGAGGCCATGAATTAAACATCGAGCAGCTGATCCCTGATGTCAAATGAAATACAAAATGCCAAGTCAGCTTCAAACACCGAACCCTGGACCCAGCAGGGTCGAGCTTTTTAGTACTGAATGCAGATTTCTTGCAATGTTACTGTGTTACTGAATGTTTCTGCTGCTAATTGTGTAATTTGTATCACTTACTATGTTACATTTTTGTATATAGAGTCAGGAGACACAAATCACAGCTGGCAGTTACCTCTGACACACGTAGAGGTCCCATTGGTTGTGTTGTAATGGCCGGTGTTTGGATATCTGATCCCAGCCCAAATATAACCTTCTCTTAGCCTCCAACACACACAGAAGCCTCCTTGACGGGAATTTCTATCACCATAATAACTAAAATGTGTGAGACGTGGCGGCTTCTGCTCTGTTCAGCTACTGAACTTCCTAACAGAGATCCACTAAATGGACCCCCATGTGATCTCTTAAGAAGACCCAATAGAGAATGCAGAGCTCAGGGCAGTTATACCGTATTAGCAAACGCCAGCGACGCGGCAGACAGGACGATGACCATACGAGCCAAGCTGGTGGCCGGATTTCTCCTCCACATGTTCAGGATCAGCTTCTGTAACAAAAAGAGCAGCAAAGAGTCACATTTCCAAAATCTGTATTATCTTTATGCGTGGCCCTGTATATTGTATTGTTATGTTTAAGTGGATTAGCCTCCCAGCAGAGGTGGTAGAGGCTAATTACAGCAAGGGAATTTAAATATGCATGGGATATCTGCTCCTGAATCTAAGATGAAACCAACGTTGAGAAGCGATAATAAAAAGAGAGAGAGAAGAAAGAAGGTTAAGAGATGAAAGAGTAGTGAAAGAAGAAAAGAAGTGGTAATGAAGATGGATAGGAAATAAAGGAGAAAAAAAGAGGGACAAGTGAAAGAAAATAAAGTGAACAGATGATTTGGACAGAGAAAAAAAAAGGAAAAGCAAAAAAGAGAGAGACAGAAGAAAGAATTAGAGACGGAACTAAAACCGAGGAGGAGAGTGAAAGAGAGGGAAATAGAAGATGAGGTGTGACAGTTGTGTGATGGCTGTTAGGGTTGCTACCTAGCTGGTGGCAAACCTAAAGAAAGATGGTAGAAACCCTAAAGAAAGAAGACAGAGCGATTGGTGGAGAAGGTAGTGAGACATTGAGAGAGAAAGAGCGACAGAGCATGAGAGAGTGAAAATGTGAGAGCGTGAGTGAAAGTGAGTGAATTTGAGAGAGTGTGAGTAAGAGTGTGAGTAAGAGTGAGTGAAAGAGCATGAGAGAGTGAGTAAGAGCATGAATGAGAGTGAGTTAAAGTGTGAGAGAGTATGAGTTAGTGAGAGTGAAAAAGCAACAAACTGCAAAAATGATGATGGAAGATGGGACCCCGTCAATGTCTGGCTCAGTATATAGGAGTTATGTTGTACCACTATAACTGTCTGGCCGGCCTTAGAGGTGTGCGAGCTGTGCGGCTGCACAGGACGCCATGGCAGCAGGGGCGCCATGCGGCCGTCCCATCACCAAAGCCAGGGCCGTGCCGAGGCGGTAGGTAGAAAAGGAGAGAAAAGGGGCCCGAGTGGTCACACCTGAAAAAGTTTTTAGGAACCGCTTGGCCCGCTTTTGTCTCCTCCGCTCCCTAGCGCTACACTGACAGCAGTGGTGGGAGCTTGAGGCCTTCGTCGCAGTGCCGCGCTTCATGATGAGCGCCGGAATATGACGTCATATCCCGACGCTCAGCGGTGAAGCTGCATGTGCGCCGTGGCAGGACAGCGAGACTGAGGCCTTGCTCTCCCACCATAGGAGTTCACCAGGGTAAGTGGACTGCAAAGGGGGTGGGTAGATAGTAAGAAGGGGGGAGAGGGAGGAGATTGTGAGAAAGGGATGAGAGGGGGTAGATAGTGAGAAAAGGAAGAGATCATGAGAACGGGCGTAGTAAGAATCTTGAAAGAGAGTGAGAATGAGTAAGATAATGAATGAAGTAATGTGTGGATGAATTGTGTGAATGGGTGAGAGAATTAATGAATTAATGTGTGGATGAATTGTGTGAATGAATTAGAAAATTAATGAATTAATGTGTGGATGAATGGTGAGAATGAATTGTGAGAATTGATGAATATGTGTAAATGATTTGTGTGAATGAGTGAGAGAATGAATAATTGTGTGAAGGAATTCTGTAAATGACAGAGTGAATGAGTGAGTGACTGTATAAGTGTTTTGTGTGTGTCAAAGATGTATAAGAGGTTTGGGGAAAGGCAAAGATGGCACAAGCAGGGTGTTTGAGCTTTGCGGACCAAGATGGCATGGGCAGATTTATGGGACAAAGATGGCACCGGAAGGATGTTTATGGGACAAAGATGGCACAGGGCGGGCTGTTTGAGGACAAAGATGTCTTATGCTGGGCTGTTTGGGAACAAAAATGGCTCGCTATGGGCTGTAATTTGTGTGTGCTGGTCAAGTTCTATGTGGACACCAGGGCTGGCTTTGGGGTGTGCGACCTGTGATCTATGTCTGTAATTTAGTTTTTTTTTATCAATGCCTTTAATGCTGACTTTATATGCGATTTCCAGTTGATCTATACCTGTAAAGCTGGATTTGTGTGTTATTATGTTGATCTATATCTGATATGCTATGTTTCCATACATTATTTATGTATAAATGGGTTTGTATATCTTTAGTTGATCTATACCTACAGTGCTGTTTCCATGTGTCTATACCTGCAAAGCTGGGTCTGTGTGTAATTCTGTTGGACTAGACCTGCAATGCTATACACACAAGTGTTGTTTACATGTGTTGTTTATTTGATCTATACCTGAACTACAGGGAGGAAGGAAAAGAGAGGTGTGGCATAGTGAATGAGGGGACAAGGGTCATGGTAGAGTCAGAAGGAGGAAAGACTGCACTGACTCTCACAGTCTTCCCCTAATCTGCAGTCAGTGTGGTAAATATATATCTTTTTTTTTGGTGTGGGAGCAGAGGGAGAGATTGCATGCTAGGGTGCGTGGAGGGAGTGCAGAGGAAATAATTTAATATTTAAAGGAAAAATGTTTTTGTTACACCTAAGGCCGACCCTGGGCTCAGTATACAGTGATGGGAGTTATGCTGTACCACCATCACTGTCTGACTCAGACAGACTGTGATCGGAGTATATAGTGGTGGGAGTTCTGCTGTACCACTGGATCACTATATAATGATATGAGTCATGCTGTACCACTTTATATGTCTGGCCGACTATATAATGATGGGAGTTGCAGTGTACCACTCTCAGGGAGTTCTTGTAACGAGAAGCCTGAAGGTCAATCTGCTAGTGATGAAGCACCGCTGGTGCGAAACGCGTTGAGTCTCTTCCCCGCCTTACGGGGGAGATCCTCCGACTGACTGAACTGTATTTAGGATGTAATTCGTATTCATTTACGGGGCTCCGGACCCAAATACATGAAATTCATATTTTTCCTTACCATTTTATACTGTATAGAGCTCAAAATGATAAGTTCTGTTATTTGGCTTTTTCCATACCGACCCCGTCTGCCTTCTTACCATTTAAACTATCCCCCCCCCCCGTTTAAACATTTTGGGTTCATTTCTTTGCGTTCTCAATGAAAGCAATCCGTTCGTACAAAGTCAGTGCTGCTAATTGGTCGGTGACCGATCAGCAGCCTTGGTAAAGTTTTAAAAAATTAATAAAATAATAATAAATAATAATAATAATAATAATAATAGAAAAAAGAAAAATGCATAAAAAAATAAAAAGAAAAGAAAAAAGTATAAAAGAGAAAAAAAAGTGTGCCAACAGGTTAGCAGCTGATCTGTCATGCAGGGGATCAGACATTATGGTGCATCCAGAAATCACCCCCCCCGCAAATAAAATCAATAACATTTACACCCAAAAATATGCAAATAAGAAAAATAAGAAAACAAAATATCCCACATATGATTATTTTCTTAGAAATGGCATTTTGCTTTCCCCGTGCAGCGCCTGCTTCTGTGGATTACAGCTCCGTGAACCGAGGTGATGATGAGGGTGATGAGAGTTGTGGCCCACAAAAGCGGCTGCACGAGGAAAGCAAAAGTTTGGCATCCTTGTTAAAATGTGTCTCTTTCACCTAAAGTGCGTGATGTATTAAAATTTAACCCTTTATTTTCTGTGCGCCCGCCTTACCCTGCTCAGAATAGGCGCTGGGGGGGTTTCTCTGCGGTTAAACGAAATCCGTGCAAACAGTCCTAAAAAAATATGGAAAGTTTGCTGAAAAGAAAAATGAAAAGTTTGGAAAAATGCCCATAAAAAATGGTATTTTCAAATTCTCCGATTTCCAATTAACAGGCAGAGAGTAGAAGCAGAAATTCTTTATTTGTGCAAAAAAAATAAAAATAAATTGAAGCAGGCGATCGAAATCACAGCAAACTGACCCAAAACAGTAACGCGCAGAGTGGTCTTATTTCTACCCTCTGCATATCATTACCCCTCCCCCGCTATCTGCCCCAGCGGTGTGCAGGGCCAGCGGTTTCTAGTTCAGAGCGGCTTCTTCATGCTTTTCCAGGTACTTTTCCATTCCAGCAGAACCTTCTAGAGTAACCCATGGCCTTCACGGGTCAGTTCCGAAAGCCTTTGCACTATATGCTATGATTAACTCCTTCACGGCTTCTATGGGGACGCGTGGGCCGCTTCGCGGGATACAGGATCAGATATCAGACGTTATTTTATTCTGAGGGTTTATTAGTAGACGGCATACAGGAATATATTGATGACATCATCAGTAGGCGTCACCACGGGTTTGTGAAGAACAGATCACGTCAGAGCTATTTAATTGCACTTTATGATGTTTTGAGTAAATGTATAGATCAGGGGGTCGCTGTAGATGTCGTCTTTTTAGATTTTGACTCCGTTGCGCCCCAGCGGTTATTTTATCAGATGGGACAAATAGGTTTTGGAGAACATGCCTGTGTTTGGATTAGAAATTGGCTCAGTGACAGCCTGCAAAGAGTTAATGGTAAATTCTCAAGCTGGACACCCGTGGTAAGTTGGGTGCCTCAGGGCTCTGTCTTGGGTCCGGATCTCTAACGTATTTATTAATGATCTTGCGATAGATAGAATAAGTGACAGATGAGATTCAATATAGATAAGTGTAAGGTTATGCACTTTGGTACCAGAAATAGGCGTTCAGCTTCCACTCTAATGGGAATTGCATTGGGAAAAGCAGAAAACGAGAAGGACTTGGGTGTAATTGTAGGCCAGAGACTGTCAGGGCCAGTAAGGTATCGGCATAAAGAGGAGAATTAAATCACGAGATGAATATATAATGTTACCTCTTTATAAAGCGATGGTGAGGCCTCACCTGGAATTTGCCGGGGAATTCTGGGCACCGGTTTTTAAGAAGGATGTTCTAGAGCTGCAGAGGAGGCTACAACGTTAATTAGAGGAATGGAGAATTTTAGTTCTGAAGAAAGACTAGAAAAACTGAACTTGTTTTCACTTGTAAAGAGACGTCTAAGAGGTGATCTGATCACATTGCACAAATACATACAAGGTCAGGATAAACAGCTCTCTAGTGATCTATTCACCAAAAGGTCTCTACAAAAGACACGAGGAAAGGAGATTTCAGCATCAGCAGAGGAAAGGAGATTTCAGCATCAGCGGAGGAAAGGAGATTTCAGCATCAGCGGAGGAAAGGAGATTTCAGCATCAGCGGAGGAAAGGAGATTTCAGCATCAGCGGTGGAAAGGGTTCTTCACAGTAAGAAAATCAGAACATGGAGTTCTCTGCCGGAGGATGTTGTATTATGTAACTCTGGATATTTTTGGTAATTTTGGTAATTTTGTGGCATCATTGGTAATTGCCCCAAGTAGGGTTTTTTGCCTTCTTTTGGATCAACTTTAGAACTTGGCATGTTGAACTCGATGGACTGAAGTCTTTTTTTAACCTATTATACTGTATTATACTATATTATACTATACTTTACTGTATTATACTATATTATACTATACTTTACTGTATTATACTGTATTATACTATACGTTACTTTACTATTTTGGTTTCCTGAAGGCCACTTTTGAGTCAAGCAGTTAAGGACCGGCAGCTTAACTCACATCAATCACAGCATGTCTCATAGGATTGCATTCAGAATAAAACTCTACAGCTTGGCCATAGACACCATCAGGCCCCCAGCTCACAAGCAACCGGGGCCACAGGGGGCCACAGAAATGTCTGAGTGATGGGATCAGTCACAAAGCGACATCATGACCACAAGCAGGGCGGCTAAAACCATCGCCGGGGAGCAGATCTTCATCTGGAGGCCGGTGGCTGGAAGCAAAATAGAGAGTACGTGATTGGGGCGGAATTAATGGCGCTGATATATCATAAAATCCCAAATGTAACGGTGACCAAATCTTTCACTGAGTGCCGCGGCCGGTTATTATCTATCCGCACTCTCTATGGGACCAAAACGACAATATCCACTGTGTGTTAAAAAATAACAAATGGATAAAGGGTTAAAAACTTTGATACTTAAAATTCTTAACGGGGTTAATGTACCCCGCACCGCAGGGGCTCTTATCAGCGGGTACAACCGTCTCTCTCATTTCTTACCGGAATTAAAGCGGCAGTCTCTGGATTTGCATCTTCTTTCTGTAAAACATTAAATGCCGGATTAGACAAAAATTCTGAAGCCGACTATTTTCCTGCAAGAAAGGGGCAAATCGGTAAAAAGCCCAGGCACAAAAATAACAGCTAACCCTTTAAATGAATTACCCCCCCCCCGGGCTGCAAATTCATTGAAGGATCATCAGCATTATTTTTAATTCTTATACAATAAAGAAAATAGAAGTCAATTTAAAATCTCATTAATATCTTATTATCAAAAATCACTAAAAAAAATTAATAAATAATTCTATGAAATCTGCTTTGTCCCTGCAGCACCCAAACCCACATGAATAATATATTATCTATGTATATTTTATCTAAGTATATATGTATGTAAGTATAGATATATATATATATATATATATATATATGTGTGTGTGTGTGTATGTATGTATGTATGTATGTATATATGTATGTATGTATGTATATATAGATAGATAGATATATGTATGTATTTATATGTATATATAAGTATGTATGTGTTTATGTATATGGATTTGATTTGGTTCCCGAGTGGCAATTTGTTTTGGTTGTTTTTCTGCATCAGATTTTGGAGTTTGAACCCGTCCCGGTCCCTTGGGTGCGAGAGGAGGTGGAAAATTTGGGGGTCTCACAATCCCTCACATGCTTATACTGCAGTGGGGGCTTCTGTGAGAACTCATAATCCATTATGCCTGTTAGCTGTTTGTTATTTGGTTATTGCGTCGCCTAGTGGTTGTAAAGCATATTGCAATGTGACATTTATTTTAGGTGTTTGGTGCCCTCTGCTGGCTTTTAGTGGTATTATTCCTGTCTTCACTATTGGAAGGCTCTCCTCGCTTATATGCAAATTAAGTGATGTTATAAATGTGAGGCGTGGGTTGCACTTATATCATACTCACTAACTTTGCATGTACTGTTCTTCTGTGTAATACATTTTCAGCATGTTACCGTTATTTCACCATCATGTTAAGTGTATTTTGCGGGTGTTGATTTGGGTCACCTTAATGCATTAGGTGGCTTTGGAGATACACATTGTGTTGTCACAAGGAGAATGGATTATTAGTTGGGGTTTGGTTTGTTGTTAGGCTTTGGTGTTTCCTTGCAACCGGGTGCCTCTGCGTTGCTTAATGTGAAGCTTAATGGTAGGTGTTGTGTAGAGAATTGGCGCTGGTGTCAGCCATGGACTTTTGACGCTTGGTGCCTTTTTGATTTTATTCTTCAGATGAGTTTAAATAAAGGGAAGTCCCTTTGTGAAAATGGTGTTAACCTATAGTTGTAGAAGAAGACTTGTTCTTAGGCCTGGCTGCACTTGAAGGTCAACCATTCTGTTCTGCTGCCTTTCCCTGAAGATGACGGTTAAGGTTTGTGTAAATGACCGGTGTAAATGACCCGGTAGGTACTCCCTTGTCATACAGGGTGAGTTCTGATCCATGACAGATTCAATTTGTGTGATAAGAGTAGGACTAGCAAGCCAACACTAGCCAAATGGGATATGAGCAATCCGGGACAGGAACCACAAGTGAATGTGTTCACTTCCCTGGTAGTTACCACACTCAGTATTTGTCACAGGGACCCACATCATACATTAACATACACACACTCCATATGCTAACATCATATGCTAACACATAGATACCAGCACCAAATATTAACACATACACTCATGCTAATGCCATAGGACTAGTAAATACACTCTACCACCATATAGTAATTATACATGCTCGCTAATGTCATACGGTAACACACACATTCGCTCTAACACCATTCACTCATACAATTATGTACACACTCATACACTTACCCATTCATTCTTTCCCTCTCCCATCATTATTGCAGTGAGCAACAGTGCTACTTCCACATGTAACGCATATTGTGTGACCCAGCTGGGTTGTGCTCTTATCTTGATGGAAGGGGAGACTATAAATTCTGTAAGTTTTCACTTATTCCTGCAATCCCTTACACTCGACCCGTATTGGAATGATGGCCCAAATTATATAAAAGCTCATACCTTTCACAAACTCGCAGTTGTAGACACTAGACTTCTCCAAAGACTGTAAATTTATGACGTTTTTCTCCTTTTCCTTGGTAAATTGGGTCACCTTGAATTTTTCAAACGGTGGGATCAGCACCTCTTCCTCCCCTGGGAAAAATGAGAAGTTTCGGATGTTGACACCGTAGCAGGTTTGGATGTTGAAGAAAGTGTCCTCTCCGAACAGTAAAGCGCTCTGGTCGTTAACTGAAGAAGACGTGAACTGGCCGAAACGGATCGGTTTCCGTGTATCGGTTTGGAAGCGAACCCCCCGGATCCCTCTAAACACTTTGTGGCAATTGGGGGTCTCCACGGAGTCCAACACCTGGAGGGCTTTTGTTAGATAGTAATGAAGAACCTTAAAGTTGAAGTTGTTCAGGTAATATTGTCTCGATTGGCCAGCCTTCCTCACAGCTTCGTTGAAGGTCTTGTGAAGAGGTCCATTCATGGTATAAGCAAATAACGCAATGGCGTACTCATCGTTGAACCCCCGGGGGACCTCTACAGACTTCTTTCTTTCATTCCATTTGAGGGAAGCTATATCCCAGCCCTCGGCGAACTCCTTGTTTAAAGAATACTCTGTCTGAAACAGTTGATGGATCTCAGCCTCCATGATATCACTGCATCCATTGTACTGGTCATCATAGGAAGACAGCGCCATGTCAAGAGCAGTCTCTTTAGACGACAGGACATTTCTCTCGGACTTCAGTCTGACTCCCACCTACCAGAAATACATACATCGTCCAACAAATATATTTAATCCTGCATACGGTACATAAATCACTTCTTAATGAACATATGGTGCCCACTCTTCTTCCCTCCTCATAACTTAGCAAGGGGAAGCTAAAATGATAAACTAATTTCTAATTAATATATGTAGGTTTCTCATTTATTTTCGTTTATTTTGTTGGGGGGGCCCCCCCGCCCCCCCCGCCCCCCCGATGTGATCTTTAAAGAAGACCCAATAGAGAAGGCAGAGCTCAGGGCAGTTATACCGTATTAGCAAACGCCAGCGACGCGGCAGACAGGACGATGACCACATGAGCCAAGCTGGTGGCCGGATTTCTCGTCCACATGTTCAGGATCAGCTTCTGTAACAAAAAGAGCAGCAAAGAGTCACATTTCCAAAATCCATGTTCTCTTCATGCGGGACCCTTTATAATGTATTGTTATGTTTAAGTGGATCAGCCTCCAAGCAGAAGCAAGGGAATTTAAACGTGCATGGGATAGACATATGGCTCCTGAATCTAAGACGAGACGAACATGGAGAAGCGATAATAAAAAGAGAGAGAAAAGAAATAAGGTTAAAAGATTAAATAGGTAGTGAAGAAAGAAAAGAAGTGGCAATGTAGAAAAGAAACAAAGGGAAAAAGAGGAAGAAAGGAAAAAAGAAAAAGTAAACATTTGATGGGGACGGAGAAAAACAAAGAGAGACGGAAAGACAGGAGAAAGATAAAGAGACAACAAAAACAGAAGAGGAGAGTGAAAGGAAGGGAAGTAGAAGATGAGTGTGAAGTGTTATTGTTTTTATAAGCATGAGGCTTGGCGGTTGGGTGTGATAACTGGTAGGGTTGCTACCTAAAAGACAGAAGAAGCAAGAAGTGGAGCAGTGACAAACGAGCCTGGGACGTGGAGTACTTGGTGGAGAAGGTAGGGGGACATTGAGAGAAAAAGGGTGACTGAGCATAAGAGTGAGTGAGAGAGTGAGTAAGAGTCATTGAGAGTGTGAGAGAGCATGAATAAGTGAGTGAAAGGGAAAACGCAACAAAATGCAAACAAAAATGATGATGGAAGATGTGAGTTATGCTGTACCACCCTCAATGTCCGACTCTGTATATAGTGGAATGAAAATACATGCTGTACAAGTATAATGGAAATGATGCTGTACAAGTGGAACATTATACAATGATAGGAGTTATGATGTACCACCCTCAGTGTCTGGATCACTATATAATGATAGGAGTTATGATGTACCACCCTCAGTGTCTGGATCACTATATAATGATAGGCGTTATGATGTACCACCCTCAGTGTCTGGATCACTATAAAATAACAGGAGTAATGTTGTACCACTGTCTGTGTCTGAATCAATCAATCTTGTAGGTTAAGTGCCCCACCCCCTTTTGTGGCTCCACCCTTGCCGACTTATAACTATGGCTGGTATTTTTTCGAGGAAAAGGTGGTAACCCTAGCAGGGTCTGGGTTTCTAACTATCCCTTTAACAGCTGAGGTTCCCAGAACCGGGCAGCACGTCGCACACAGATTATATGGAACATGACACACAGAGTGTGGAAAAAAACATTGTGCAACAAAAACAAAAGCAAAGTGCGTTTGATGCAAAAAATGGGCGATTAGTCATTTCTTAAAACTTGTGATTTCTTTTTATAGACGAAAAAATATCTGCTGACAACTCAAAAAGTGTGATCCGTAAACAGAACGTTTGCAGGAGAGGAGAGCGTCTCACCCCACCCTCCACTCCCTGCACATTATGGAGGGACCACAGCAGAAGCTTCTCCAGCAAGAAGGGCTGAGCTGGCCCCTGTATAATGTATAGTTGAATCAGCGAACCGGCCCCCTGTATAATGTATAGTTAAATCAGCGAGCCGGCCCCCTGTATAATGTATAGTTTAATCAGCAAGCCGGCCCCTGTATAATGTATATTATAAAGTAAAACTTTTTGATTATTTCTCAGGATTTTGTGGCAGGTAATGTTACCGATCTGTAAAGGGTTAACCAGATACGGTTGCTGGGATTCGATGCTTAGGATAAACTAAAGAGAAGCAGAGCTATTGGGATTTATTGAATTAGATACAATGTATCTCGGCGTCTCCGTTACAGTCTGACGGATGGTTGTTATTCGGTTGGTTTATCTCCAGTTACTTTTATCTCCAGTTACTTTTATCTCCAGGTACTTTTATCTCCAGTTACTTTTCTCTCCAGTTACTTTTCTCTCCAGTTACTTTTCTCTCCAGGTACTTTTATCTCCAGGTACTTTTATCTCCAGTTACTTTTCTCTCCAGTTACTTTTCTCTCCAGTTACTTTTCTCTCCAGGTACTTTTATCTCCAGGTACTTTTATCTCCAGTTACTTTTCTCTCCAGTTACTTTTCTCTCCAGTTACTTTTCTCTCCAGGTACTTTTATCTCCAGGTACTTTTATCTCCAGTTACTTTTCTCTCCAGTTACTTTTCTCTCCAGGTACTTTTATCTCCAGGTACTTTTATCTCCAGGTACTTTTATCTCCAGGTACTTTTATCTCCAGGTTGAGTCTCCTGTCCCAGGAAGTATTTGGTAAACAGAGCGATTTCTCACACATATAATACCCCCGAGAGTCCTCTGCGGGGTTAATTCAGACATCCCCCCCCGGACAATGTTTCACTTACTTACCCCGCAGGTGAATATGTAGACAGTGGGCTTCCCCCTGATCTCCGCGGGGCTCTGTGTCCGGACCCCCGACCCCCCCGCCGGTGGCTGCGACGCTCGCCGTGAGGTTGGGATATTTTAGGAAGACTGAGTAGCTTTCTTTTTTTAGAAACACAAATGTTGGATGAGCCGGGACTCGCTGTCAGCACGATCTGCACATCCGCAGATTAACCCAGCAGGTCAGAATTCATCATTCAAAGTGTGGACCAAAGAGGTCTCTGCTGGGTTTATCAAACAGAAGTCAATACATCGCGGGAGAACATGTGTATTTACTGAGAAATACAGGCAAACTCACCTTAATGCCCACTCACTCCAACACCATACACTTACACACACTCACTCCAACACCATACACTTACACACACTCACTCCAACACCATACACTTACACCTACACACTCACTCCAACACCATATACTTACACACACTCACTCCAACACCCTACACTTACACACACACACTCACTCCAACACCGTACACTTACACACACACACTCACTCCAACACCGTACACTTACACACACTCACTCCAACACCATACACTTACACACACACACTCACTCACTCCAACACCATACACTTACACATACATACACATACTCTTCCCCTCTCCTAGGGGCACTAACCATAGTCTCACACCATACACTAACACACATTCATGGAGATACCATACACTCCAACACCACACAATCCCACAGACTAACAGCTTACATTCATACACACTAACACACATTCACTCTAACAGCATACACACAAGCACTCTCCAACACATAAGCTCATTCACACTATACATTTACACAAACACACACTCACTATCACAGAGACAGCAGGCGTTATACACACTCGTTGTGAATTTCATATTTCGGGAAATTTTATTGCAATAATATTAATAAGTCACATTTTTTCTTTTTTTTTCTGGTTGGATAATCACCATTTAATCACCCAGGGGATCCGTCTGCACTGTTACCAACCACAGGGTTATTTAAAGCGCAACCCCCCCCACACTGATTTTTTTCAGATTAAAATAAGTTTTCAGAAATATTGGGGGTTATATCACTGTATACAGTGCTGGGGGGTTATATTACTGTATACAGTGCTGGGGGGTTATATTACTGTATACAGTGCTGGGGGGTTATATTACTGTATACAGCGCTGGGGGTTATATTACTGTATACAGTGCTGGGGGGTTATATTACTGTATACAGTGCTGGGGGGTTATATTACTGTATACAGCGCTGGGGGTTATATTACTGTATACAGTGCTGGGGGTTATATTACTGTATACAGTGCTGGGGGTTATATTACTGTATACAGTGCTGGGGGGTTATATTACTGTACACAGTGCTGGGGGGTATATTACTGTATACAGTGCTGGGGGGTTATATTACTGTATACAGCGCTGGGGGGTTATATTACTGTATACAGTGCTGGGGGGTTATATTACTGTATACAGCGCTGGGGGGTTATATTACTGTATACAGTGCTGGGGGTTATATTACTGTATACAGCGCTGGGGGTTATATTACTGTATACAGTGCTGGGGGTTATATTACTGTATACAGTGCTGGGGGGTATATTACTGTAGACAGCGCTGGGGGGTTATATTACTGTATACAGCGCTGGGGTTATATTACTGTATACAGCGCTGGGGGTTATATTACTGTATACAGCGCTGGGGGGTTATATTACTGTATACAGCGCTGGGGGTTATATTACTGTATACAGCGCTGGGGGGTTATTACTGTATACAGCACTGGGGGTTATATTACTGTATACAGCACTGGGGGTTATATTACTGTATACAGCGCTGGGGGGTATATTACTGTATACAGCGCTGGGGGTTATATTACTGTATACAGTGCTGGGGGTTATATTACTGTATACAGCGCTGGGGGTTATATTACTGTATACAGCGCTGGGGGGTTATTACTGTATACAGCGATGGGGGTTATATTACTGTATACAGCGCTGGGGGTTATATTACTGTATACAGCGCTGGGGGTTATATTACTGTATACAGCGCTGGGGGGTTATATTACTGTATACAGGGCTGGGGGTTATATTACTGTATACAGCGCTGGGGGGTTATATTACTGTATACAGCGTGGGGTTATATTACTGTATACAGCGTGGGGGTTATATTACTGTATATAGCGTGGGGGTTATATTACTGTATACAGCGTGGGGGTTATATTACTGTATACAGCGTGGGGGGGTTATATTACTGTATACAGCGCTGGGGGGTTATATTACTGTATACAGCGCTGGGGGTTATATTACTGTATACAGCGCTGGGGGTTATATTACTGTATACAGCGTGGGGGGGTTATATTACTGTATACAGCGCTGGGGGGTTATATTACTGTATACAGCGCTGAGGGTTATATTACTGTATACAGCGCTGGGGGTTATATTACTGTATACAGCACTGGGGGTTATATTACTGTATACAGCGCTGGGGGTTATATTACTGTATACAGCGCTGGGGGGTTATATTACTGTATACAGCGCTGGGGGTTATATTACTGTATACAGCGTGGGGGTTATATTACTGTATATAGCGTGGGGGTTATATTACTGTATACAGCGTGGGGGTTATATTACTGTATACAGCGTGGGGGGGTTATATTACTGTATACAGCGCTGGGGGGTTATATTACTGTATACAGTGCTGGGGGGTTATATTACTGTATACAGCGCTGGGGGGTTATATTACTGTATACAGCGTGGGGGGTTATATTACTGTATACAGCGTGGGGGGGTTATATTACTGTATACAGTGCCGTCAGTAGTTATTATTTCTGCCGTTCTCTTTCTGTATATAATGAGTTTCTTTTCAGTTTCTGAAGATTTTTCACCAAAAACAACAGAAATCCTGTAATCTGCAGACGGCGCAGAATTTATTGTCTTCCCGCTGGGGACTTAGACAGAAACGTTGTTTGTTGAGTCCGTGTGATGGGGAGGTGCGGGGTCACCGGATAACGATGCGCAGGAGCCGGTGATATTGTTTTCAGCCAATCACAGGAGCAGCTATAATTTCGGACAGAGGAAGGGGAACGGGATGAGTACCGGATACTTCGTCACCCCCGCTCCGGAACCTCTAACATTTATCGATGATGACCCAGGATCCCCTGTCAGGAAGGGAAAAGACAATCTCCCCGAGGGCTCCATATCAGCTCTAGAACCCCTTAGAACTTTAGAACGCTTGTTTCCTCGTGAAGTCCTGCTCCATTCATTGGTGTCTCTGCAGGAGGATCGAGTCCCCAGCACCTGAAAACAGAAAAGAAATGACCTACTCCAGTAACACCGAGCGGGGGGGGGGGCAGGTAACGTGCTAGCACGACGGCGCAACTGGGGGTCATCGAGGACCGAGACCAAGAACCAGGTCCAACGTTACACTCCAGGGCATTAAATAGCAAAACGCGATTAATATGAGGGATAATCTGTCTGGTACCGAGTGGGGTCAACAGCCCAAGGCAACCCTAGGCTTCTCTTGGCCATTGTGATAGACTCATTGTACAGAACTGCGGAAAGTGATGGCGCTATATCAAATAATAATGATAATACAAATAATAATGATAATAGACCCTTAGACTCCCACCACATGGTCACTGAGGAATCTCGTCCCATCGCGAAGTGCCCCCTCCATTACTAGAGTCCGGGACCCCCAGTGTTCCTGTGTTCCAGTGTTCCTGGGCTGGTCAGGAGAGATCAGAGAAGCCCCCCCAACCGGCCCACAAACACGGGACAGACACCAGGACAATGGGACAGGGCCGAATGTTGGGACTGTCCCTGGAAAAACGAGACACTTGAGTGGTACGTAGTCTGTATAATGTAAGAGACGTCACCTTTAATCACAGATGTGGAGAACGTCGCGCTTCGTCTTCTCCTAGGATTAAAAAAATAATAATATACATTTTTACTTAGAATTCTTTATAATTATATCTAAGTTATTAAAAATCCTGATTATTACAGATTTATCATAAATCCCGATTATTACAGATTTATTAAAAATCCCGATTATTACAGATTTATCAGAAATCCTGATTATTACACATTTATTAAAAATCCTGATTATTACAGATTTATTAGAAATCCCGATTATTACAGATTTATTAAAAATCCTGATTATTACAGATTTATTAAAAATCCTGATTATTACAGATTTATTAAAAATCCTGATTATTACAGATTTATTAGAAATCCTGATTATTACACATTTATTAAAAATCCTGATTATTACAGATTTATTAGAAATCCTGATTATTACACATTTATTAAAAATCCTGATTATTACACATTTATTAAAAATCCTGATTATTACAGATTTATTAAAAATCCTGATTATTACAGATTTATTAAAAATCCTGATTATTACAGATTTATTAGAAATCCTGATTATTACACATTTATTAAAAATCCTGATTATTACAGATTTATTAAAAATCCTGATTATTACAGATTTATTAAAAATCCTGATTATTACAGATTTATTAGAAATCCTGATTATTACACATTTATTAAAAATCCTGATTATTACACATTTATTAAAAATCCTGATTATTACAGATTTATTAAAAATCCCGATTATTACAGATTTATTAAAAATCCTGATTATTACAGATTTATTAAAAATCCTGATTATTAGATTATTACAGATTTATTAAAAATCCTGATTATTACAGATTTATTAAAAATCCTGATTATTACAGATTTATTAGAATTTCTGATTATTACAGATTTATTAGAAATCCCGATTATTACAGATTTAATATAGATAATTAGATTGCTGTTTTTAGAAATGATAGATCTGATCTAAAAAAATCATCTGAAAAACATCTTATAATAGAGGTCGTCTTTTATTCAGATCCACAGCCCCGGCACACAGCCAACTAAACCTGGGTGTCCTCACTCACAGTAACTCATACTCTCACTCACAGTATCTCATACTCTCACTCACTCTCTCTCACACTCTCAGTCACTCTCTCTCATACGCTCACTCACTCTAATTTCTGCAGGAAAGGAGACAGAGACACAGAAGCAGTTGACGGAGAGGGTAGGAAGGCATTGAGAGAGAGCGGGAGAGAGTGAATAAGAGTGTGATAGTGAGAGTGTGTAAGTGAGAGTGAGTGAGAGTGTTATACAGAGTGAGTATGAGGGCAAAAAGAGCGTTTTTGAGTTTTCCACACTAGGCTTGTCTCACATTCAGGACTTTTTTCTGTTTGCCGGGGTGTTCTTATACGCGAGGGTAGTTCTGTATGTGTTTGGAATCCCAGCGCAGTTGGTTTTACCGTTTAATGCACATTCTCTGGGACGCTGTTCCGTGGATCCCAGCAGCACGTCGGGGCTCTGCCTCCTGTAACAGAAATCGTTATTGAATGTTTTTGGCATTTTTTTTAAAAAAATAGCAGAATTCTAGATAATCAGAGAATTCCTTACCCCCCAGGAGCGCGCAGTTATAATATTGACACCGTCGCTTGGTGCTCGTCAGGACAAACTGGTGTCCTCCATTTGTGAAGTTGGAGACGTGGAAGATCTCATCGCCTGGAATGAGGACCTCGCTCTCATTGGCGTTAGTGGATAGAGGTCCAATGTCCACGCCGTGACAGGTGGTTATATGAAAGAAGGAGTCCCGGCCAAACCCTTCCGCCGTCTTCTGGCTCATTGAAGATGAGGTGAATTGGCCAAATCGGATGAGGGCGTCCGGTTCCTCGGGTGGCACAAAGTGAAGACCCCGAATCCCCCTGTAGACCAACCTGCACTCTGCCTCAAGTAGCTGGAGGGCAGTCGTCAGATAGTAATGAAGGACTTTGAAGTGGAACTTATCCAGATAGTCTCTCCGCGAGGCCACAGCTGTCCTCACGGCTTCATTGAAGCGACTCGGGAGAGACACTTCTGGAGAAGGAAAGTCCTTGTCTGTATAAACGAGGATGGCTATTCCATGCTCGTCCCTGAAACCCTTAGGAAGGGCCGGTAGAGACGAGTCGAGCCTACGCTTCTCCCACCTGGATTCGGCTTTCTCCCACGCGCCTCTGAAGTCCGGGTCCAGAGATTTCTCCACATTTAACATGGATGCCATGGACGCCTCCATATCCTCGGAACACATGACGTATTGGTCATCAAAGGCGGTGGAGGCCATGTCTAGAGTCTCATGATGTATCTACCAAGGATGAGTTAGAAATGACTGGATATTCTGAACAGGTGGCCCTCTTGGCCCGTTCTGGACAGAAGCAGATTAATAATGTATACATATATTGACATGCAGTCACAGACCTGGGATCTCCCTCCCGGGATCAGGGCACAGATAAGGGGTAGAAGGAGCACAGAAAGCCGTCTCTTCGCCATCAGGTTGCAGTTTAATCTCTGGATAAAGCAAACGATAAGTTATACTAGAAAGGGGAGAAAAGAGGGGCACAGGGGCTGAGGGAGGGAGAAAATGGGGCACAAGGGGAGGAAAGAGGAGCAGAGGAAAAGAGGGAAACAGGGAAAGAAAGAGGGGTACAAGGGAAGAAAGAATGGCACAAGGGAAGAAAGGGGGCTTCAAAGGAGGAAAAAGGAGGATTGAAAGGGAAGTGGGGCATCAGGAGAGGAAAATGGGGGGCACAAGGGAGGAGAGAAGGGCATCAGAAGAAGAAAGAGGGTTGCAAGATAGGAAAACAGGTATCAGCGGATGAAATAGGACACGGGGTTTTTCTTGCTGTCGTGGCAAGAAACCCTTACTCGTCACATGAAGATGAGCCAGAATTATCTCAGAGGAATGTCTGTGTAACTAGAAGCGGGAAAAGCTTTTCTTCAGTGTAAAATACATTATTATCTGTAGCAGTTCTGCAGAATAATGAAGACAAACCTTTTGTTCCCTTATTTTTACAAGTACTTTATCTGCACATCTGGCAGCTGCCATTTTAAGTGGTCATGTGATATTTGTTTTGTTTTATGGCAGACCTGTGTAACTGGAGCATGGCAGACACTTATAGATAATATATTGGGAGAAGTAGCCCCATATTTATTAGTTAGAATGATTTACCTGCGCAGGATATTCCGCTCCGGGTTACTCTACAGACTTCTTTCCAAGATGAACCAATGAAATTACCCCCCAAAAATGTGGACGTGATAAAAATAAATAAATAAATAAATTAAAATAAGTCCTTTGTCTTTTGGAGGGTCCTGAATCTCACGAGAGCGAACAGCACAGGACAGCAGCCAGAATAACTCACGACAATGTCACCGAGACGCTGCTGACCGCCGGAACGCGCAGTGTGGGTATAAATAGTCCATTCAGTAATCAAACACCAGCCTCAGAACGCATCTTTACTGCTGCCATATTTCTGATTTAACCCTTTTTTTTATTCCTGAGGTCAGCTGACTGTGTGGTGGAATTGAAGCAATTCTATTGGTGATTAATTAATTTGGGCTCGAATTTGGGGACTGAACAGGTATACGTTGGAGTCGGGAAGGAATTTTCCCCCTGGTATGGGGCAATTGGCATTTGCTTCATAAGGGTTTTTTTGCCTTCCTCTGGATCAACACAGTAGGGACACGATATGTATATAGGTTGAACTTGATGGACTTTGGTCTTTTTTCAACCTTATGAACTATGTTACTATGTTACTATGTTTTAAATTGTAAAGGGTAATGACCACAGAAACAGTCACATTCTTCACATTATATATTATATACTCTCTAATCGTATCACTAATCCCATCCTTATAACCCGTTATATCCTGTATACTCCTCATATTATATATTATATACTCTCCCCCGTATAACTAATCCCGTCCTTATAACCCGTTATATCCCTGTATATTCCTCATATTATATATTATATACTCTCCCCCCGTATAACTAATCCCGTCCTTATAACCCGTTATATCCTGTATATTCCTCATATTATATATTATATACTCTCCCCCCCGTATAACTAATCCCGTCCTTATAACCCGTTATATCCCTGTATATTCCTCATATTATATATTATATACTCTCCCCCCGTATAACTAATCCCGTCCTTATAACCCGTTATATCCTGTATATTCCTCATATTATATATTATATACTCTCCCCGTATAACTAACCCCGTCCTTATAACCCGTTATATCCTGTATATTCCTCATATTATATATTATATACTCTCCGGCCATATAACTAATCCCGTCCTTATAACCCGTTATATCCTGTATATTCCTCATATTATATATTATATACTCTCCGGCCGTATAACTAACCCCGTCCTTACAACCCGTTATATCCCTGTATATTCCTCATATTATATATTATATACTCTCCCCCGTATAACTAATCCCTTCCTTATAACCCGTTATATCCTGTATATTCCTCATATTATATATTATATACTCTCCCCCCGTATAACTAATCCTGTCCTTATAACCCGTTATATCCTGTATATTCCTCATATTATATATTATATACTCTCCCCCCGTATAACTAATCCCGTCCTTATAACCCGTTATATCCTGTATATTGCTCATATTATATATTATATACTCTCCGGCCGTATAACCAATCTCGTCCTTATAACCCGTTATATCCCTGTATATTCCTCATATTATATATTCTATACTCTCCCCCATATAACTAATCCCGTCCTTATAACCTGTTATATCCCTGTATATTCCTCATATTATATATTATATACTCTCCGGCTGTATAACTAATCCCGTCCTTATAACCCGTTATATCCTGTATATTCCTCATATTATATATTATATACTCTCCGGCCGTATAACTAATCCCGTCCTTATAACCCGTTATATCCCTGTATATTCCTCATATTATATATTATATACTCTCCGGCCGTATAACTAATCCCGTCCTTATAACCCGTTATATCCTGTATATTCCTCATATTATATATTATATACTCTCCGGCCGTATAACTAATCCCGTCCTTATAACCCGTTATATCCTGTATATTCCTCATATTATATATTATATACTCTCCGGCCGTATAACTAATCCCGTCCTTATAACCCGTTATATCCTGTATATTCCTCATATTATATATATTATATACTCTCCCCCCGTATAACTAATCCCGTCCTTATAACCCGTTATATCCTGTATATTCCTCATATTATATATTATATACTCTCCTCCCCATATAACTAATCCCGTCCTTATAACCCGTTATATCCTGTATATTCCTCATATTATATATTATACACTCTCCGGCCATATAACTAATCCCGTCCTTATAACCCGTTATATCCCTGTATATTCCTCATATTATATATTATATACTCTCCCCCCCGTATAACTAATCCCGTCCTCATAACCCGTTATATCCTGTATATTCCTCATATTATATATTATATACTCTCCGGCCGTATAACTAACCCCGTCCTTATAACCCGTTATATCCCTGTATATTACTCATATTATATATTATATACTCTCCGGCCGTATAACTAACCCCGTCCTTATAACCCGTTATATCCCTGTATATTACTCATATTATATATTATATACTCTCCCCCGTATAACTAATCCCTTCCTTATAACCCGTTATATCCTGTATATTCCTCATATTATATATTATATACTCTCCGGCCGTATAACTAATCCCGTCCTTATAACCCGTTATATCCTGTATATTCCTCATATTATATATTATATACTCTCCCCCCGTATAACTAATCCCGTCCTTATAACCCGTTATATCCTGTATATTGCTCATATTATATATTATATAGTCTCCGGCCGTATAACCAATCTCGTCCTTATAACCCGTTATATCCCTGTATATTCCTCATATTATATATTCTATACTCTCCCCCATATAACTAATCCCGTCCTTATAACCTGTTATATCCCTGTATATTCCTCATATTATATATTATATACTCTCCGGCCCGTATAACTAATCCCGTCCTTATAACCCGTTATATCCTGTATATTCTTCATATTATATATTATATACTCTCCGGCCGTATAACTAATCCTGTCCTTATAACCCGTTATATCCTGTATATTCCTCGTATTATATATTATATACTCTCCGGCCCGTATAACTAATCCCGTCCTTATAACCCGTTATATCCCTGTATATTCCTCATATTATATATTATATACTCTCCCCCCGTATAACCAATCTCGTCCTTATAACCCGTTATATCCCTGTATATTCCTCATATGATATATTACATACTCTCCCCCATATAACTAATCCCGTCTTTATAACCTGTTATATCCCTGTATATTCCTCATATTATATATTATATACTCTCCCCCGTATAACTAATCCTGTCCTTATAACCCATTATATCCTGTATATTCCTCATATTATATATTATATACTCTCCAGCCCGTATAACTAATCCTGTCCTTATAACCCGTTATATCCCTGTATATTCCTCATATTATATATTATATACTCTCCGGCCGTATAACCAATCTCGTCCTTATAACCCGTTATATATCCCTGTATATTCCTCATATCATATATTATATACTCTCCGGCCGTTTAACTAATCCCGTCCTTATAACCCGTTATATCCTGTATACTCCTCATATTATATATTATATACTCTCCCCCCGTATAACTAATCCCGTCCTTCTAACCCGTTATATCCCTGTATATTCCTCATATTATATATTATATACTCTCCGGCCGTATAACTAATCCCGTCCTTATAACCCGTTATATCCTGTATATTCCTCATATTATTTATTATATACTCTCCGGCCCGTATAACTAATCCCGTCCTTATAACCTGTTATATCCCTGTATATTCCTCATAATATATATTATATACTCTCCCCCCGTATAACTAATCCCGTCCTTATAACCCGTTATATCCTGTATATTCCTCATATTATATATTATATACTCTCCGGCCGTATAACTAATCCCGTCCTTATAACCCGTTATATCCTGTATATTCCTCATATTATGTATTATATACTCTCCATCCCGTATAACTAACCCCGTCCTTATAACCTGTTATATCGCTGTATATACCTCATATTATATATTATATACCCTCCCCCGTATAACTAATCCCGTCCTTATAACCCGTTATATCCTGTATATTCCTCATATTATATATTATATACTCTCCCCCTGTATAACTAATCCCGTCTTTATAACCCGTTATATCCTGTATATTCCTCATATTATATATTATATACTCTCCGGCCGTATAACTAATCCCGTCCTTATAACCCGTTATATCCTGTATATTCCTCATATTATATATTATATACTCTCCGGCCGTATAACTAATCCCGTCCTTATAACCCGTTATATCCTGTATATTCCTCATAATATATATATTATATACTCTCTGGCCGTATAACTAATCTCGTCCTTATAACCCGTTATATCCTGTATATTCCTCATATTATATATTATATACTCTCCCCCCGTATAACTAATCCCGTCCTTATAACCCGTTATATCCTGTATATTCCTCATATTATATATTATATACTCTCCCCCGTATAACTAATCCCGTCCTTATAACCCGTTATATCCTGTATATTCCTCATATTATATATTATATACTCTCCGGCCGTATAACTCATCCCGTCCTTATAACCCGTTATATCCTGTATATTCCTCATATTATATATTATATACTCTCCCCCCCGTATAACTAATCCCGTCCTTATAACCCGTTATATCCCTGTATATTCCTCATATTATATATTATATACTCTCCAGCCGTATAACTAAACCCGTCCTTATAACCCGTTATATCCTGTATATACCTCATATTATATATTATATACTCTCCGGCTGTATAACCAATCTCATCCTTATAACCCCTTATATCCTGTATTTTGCTCGTATTACTAAAACCGTCCTGTATATATAAAGGCATCTATTGGATCTTAGTGCAGTCTCGCATTTGAATATACTCCATATAATAAGGGCAGAGGTAGAAGGGGAGAAGTAACTACAGGACAAAAGATTGTCAGCTGATGTCGGCTCTGCAACCAAAGCTATAGGAAGCTGTGGCATTTCTTCTTTAATAACATTTAACCCTTCATACACCTAGAAAGGCTGAACGTGCAGCTCCAGGCGTGTATTAGCCTTCAGTAATTGTTCCTGTAAATTGAATTGTTATGTTATATATGTCATGTTTACCCACTGTACTGCGCCGCGGAATATGATGGTGCTACATAAAACAATAAATAGGAATAATAACACTATGGCATATATGGCGTAAAACAGACAGTGGCTTGGTTTTGGGGGTGTTTAATAAGTGCGACCCACATGGTCCCCACAAGCAGTTTGTCCTTTCCTTTAACCCTTAAGCAATATCGTAACAAGCTGCTTGTCCCTAATGTTACGGGGGCTGTAAAGACTCGGTGCATCTGTATAGATTGAAATAAAATGCACCATTATATATATATATATATATATATATATAGGGTATGTTGATGCGATGATCCATACCCACTGGGTACTATGAACCTATAGATGCAGAATAATTTATACCCCTTCCCAGAGGGTACAGAGCGATGTCCCCATCCTATAGGAAAATTCAGGCTCACAGCATATATATTCAGACACGGACACGGCTGATCGGGGCTCGCTGAACTTTGTAATATGTGACCGAGTTTATGTGCTATTCCAATATTACACAATAAAGGAAATGATACATCAACAGACCCATCCGACCATAAACATTTCAGATGTATAGAAATGACGGTAACGATGCAGCCATAGAACATTAGCCTATTCCCAGCATAGCTCTTTAACTGGCTGGTGTCTGTGGTCCTGTTCCCACGGCCGATGTCTGTAGGCTTGTTCCCCAGTCCAGAATACCCCTCTGTACAGATGGCTCCCCACCATTCATTATGTTTTTCACGTCTCTTCTCTTGCACTTTTTGGGACGTCTCCCCACTTAGTTATCAGCATCTGTGAAGGAGAGGGAAACACGTCTAATAATGTGTTAGGACTTTAAAACAGAGTCCCCGCAGTCGCCAGTGACTGGAGAAAGCCTTGGTCTGAACGCCCTTTCTGGCCTTACCCTCGGCAGGATCCCCGGTATCCGCTCCCTCGCTCTCGGGTAATGCAGGGGCAGCTTCTGGCCCTTCAGACACCGCATTAGACGCCGTGGGTCCTGAGGCTCCTGAAGAGCCTACTGTGAGCTCAGCCTCGGATCCTGGAGCGGGAGCCACAGCCTCTGCGGGCGCCATTTGGGAACCCGTTTCATCTGCTGCAGCCGGCTCTCCAACCACTAAAGGGAGAAGACGGGGTAAAAGAACGCGTTAAAAGAGATGGGTGGCAGCCTGTGGCAGAGCCAGAATTATCTGATATTATTCCTATACTGATGTGCTCGCCCCCGTCCACTAACGCTGCCTGAACCGATCAGCAACAGGGGAGAGAGGTTTATGGGGAGGAATAATTCTGCAGGTCCTGAGAACAGGAAGTGAAGATGGCCGCTCCCATGTTATACACATGCGGTGGGGTCCTAACACATATACTAACACATATATTGTCTATTTGAATCTGTAAACACCGTTACACGGATTTTATTCAGAGAGTGGAACTGGAATCCGCAAAGTGTGGGAAAAGAGACGGGACGGCTGTAATCACGTGACTTTGGTTACACCCAATCAGAGACGGAAAGGCTTAGGGCTATTGCTAAGTGTGTTTCTGTTTAAATGAGACCAGGTGCGCACACAACGTATTCCCCTCCACAGCGAAACTGATGCTTCCTGTTTTGCGGTTTAGAGGCTCGGCCCCTGGGGGCCAAGATGCCACAAGCGGGTTTTGGTTCCCCCTTTCTAATTTCCCTCAACCCTGGGGATTATTTCGGTTAAAAGAGATGACAGCATAATGAGAGAGGAGAGAGAGAGAGACAGGGGATGAGATAACAGAGAGAGATGGGTGACATAACACAGAGACAGAAGAGAAACAGGGGATGAGAGAGAAGAGAGGGAGGGGGTGAGGGAGAAGAGAGAGGGGGATGAAAGAGAAGAGAGAGAGGGGGTGAGAGAGAGAGGAGAGTGAGGGGGTAGGGGTGGTGAGAGACAGAGGGGGGATAAGAGGGAAGAGAGAGAGGGGGTGAGAGAGAGGAGGGATGAGAGAGAGAGGAGGAATGGGAGAGAGAGAGAGGGGGATGAGAGAGAAGGGAGGGGATGAGAGAGACGAGAGGGTTGAGAGAAAGGGGGGTGAGAAAAGTGAGAGAAGGGATGGGAGAGAAGACAGAGAGCAGGTGACACAGGAGAAAAGAGACTGTAGGACAGAGACATTTAAACAATAAAGGACAGGAGGAAAGTTTATTTCAAAGGAGGAGAAAAATCACAACCAGAATCTAACACTAGAGGATCAGAGGCTGAGATGGAACGGAGGGAAGTTTTACTTTACTGAGAATGTGGTAGATGCATGGAACAGCCTCTCAGCAGAGGTGGTAGTGGGTAATACAGTGAGGGGGTTAAACATGCATTGGATAGACATACGGCTCCTGAATCTAAGACGAGACCAACGACTGATTAAGGTTTACTGACTACAGAACAGACGCGATCGTCGGAACGCCCCCCCAGAACGGCCCCCGTAATGCCCCCGGCACAAGAATCGCTGCAGTGTTTAGCAAATGACCCACATTAAACACCCAATATGACATCATCACTGACCTCACACACGTGGTGCTAGATTATCTACTTGTGGGTAATCAATAATAAGGAGGATGAAGACAGGGGTGGGCATACCGGGGGCAGGGAGCTGAGGACAGGAACAGGTGGGTGGGGCAGGAGGCAGACGCACTGGGTGGGCATACCTGGGTCAAGAATACAGACGTACCTGGGACAGGCACAGAGAGGGGCACACCTGGGGTAGGAGGGGGGACATACCTGGGGTAGGAGGGGGGGACATACCTGGGGCAGGAGGCTGAACCACTTCAGTTGGAGACCAGAGGGTAAGGTTTGTAATTTTGTCAGCGTTCCACTTGGTGACCGGCACCGCCAGGGGCTCCTCTTCTTCATCCTCCTCGTCCTCCTTCTCCTACAAATTGTTTCACGTGAAAGCGTTAAGGTTTTCCTGACGACCCTAAACATTCTTATTTCATGCAAAGCCGTAAACACTCGTCGGTGGCTCGGGGTTCATGGATATACGAGTCGGCATCCTAGTTAATTACCGCAGCAACTACCTCCTAACGTTTGAGATCTGAGCCCCCCTTCCCACTGATGCCCCTCTCTCCCCTGATGCCCCTCTCTCCCTCACTGATGCCCCTCTTTTCTAGCAGGTCAGAATGTTTGCTGGGTTTGCTGGGTTTGCTGCCGGCTGTACTCTGCACCGACACCGCTCATTTTCTGAAGCTGCCGGCTGTACTCTGCACCGACACCGCTCATTTTCTGAAGCTGCCGGCTGTACTCTGCACCGACACAGCTCATTTTCTGAAGCTGCCGGCTGTACTCTGCACCGACACAGCTCATCTTCTGAAGCTGCCGGCTGTACTCTGCACTGACACCGCTCATTTTCTGAAGCTGCCGGCTGTACTCTGCACCGACACAGCTCATCTTCTGAAGCTGCCGGCTGTACTCTGCACCGACACAGCTCATTTTCTGAAGCTGCCGGCTGTACTCTGCACTGACACCGCTCATTTTCTGAAGCTGCCGGCTGTACTCTGCACCGACACAGCTCATTTTCTGAAGCTGCCGGCTGTACTCTGCACCGACACAGCTCATCTTCTGAAGCTCTATCGGCGCAGACTACAGCCGACAGCTTCATAAAATGTGATCTGTACTTCTACACGCAGCAATCTTTAACTTCCACAGAGCTTTAGGATGAACTAAAATGAACAACCATCCCTGCCATGCATCACTGCGCATGCACACACGGCAAGACATGCCAATCAGAACCTGCGTGACACTTGCCCCCGTCAGCACAAAGGCCTCAATAACCGGCGTTTTACTGTGTGTGGAGTGGGCGCCTCGGATGCGGCTCTTAGCAGGAAGCGGCTGTGTAATCAATTCAAAGACATCGTTATTTACAGCGGAGTAAATTCGGGTTAATTCCGTGCGTTTTTAGTTAAATGCAGCAGAGCGCTGGGATCTTTACTGTCTACAGAGAGACAGCCTGACGTTCCCTCTGGATCGTAGAGAGTTCCCTGGAGGACCGTAACCAAGGATCTGACTTCCCAAATGGCACAGTTCGCACGGGGTCAGGAGACGGGGGCAGGAGACGGGGTCAAGAGACAGGGGCAAGAGACGGGGTCAAGAGACAGGGGCAAGAGACGGGGGCAAGAGACGGGGCAAGAGACGGGGGCCGTCTGCTCACCCAAACCCACCAAGGAGATCCAGGCTACAAGCTGGGCACAGCTTTCCAAAGCATCAGCCCAGAGAGAAACCAATCAGTAAACGAGACCCCAAAGATGATTGGAGCAGAGGAGACCCCCGCGATGAGTCTGGAGCAGAGGAGACCCCCGCGATGAGTCTGGAGTAGAGGAGACCCCCGCGATGAGTCTGGAGCAGAGGAGACCCCCGCGATGAGTCTGGAGCAGAGGAGACTCCCGCGAGAGGAGTCTGGAGCAGAGGAGACCCCCGCGAGAGGAGTCTGGAGCAGAGGAGACCCCCGCGAGAGGAGTCTGGAGCAGAAGAGACCCCCGCGATGAGTCCGGAGCAGAGGAGACCCCCGCGATGAGTCTGGAGCAGAGGAGACCCCCGCGAGAGGAGTCTGGAGCAGAGGAGACCCCCGCTTACCGTTACTCGCGTTACTCGTCCCTAGTTCATTACCCCATCTGTACCCCGGTGAGTGTGGGGTATGTGGCAGATTGTTGGGTGGGGTTATATGTATGTATGTGGTAGATATGTAGCAGTTTCAGGATCGCCATATTGGGTGACTCCCTGCCACGGACACGTCACGCCAACCTGTCACCTTCTACATATTACATTCAAAGATTAACCAGTAAAAATAAAGCATCAGGTCGGTCACTTTTTGGGAGAGTTTGGGTGATTTAGCCGGGAAACAACAATAAGGGGTTAACCAATGAAATGCCGGAACCACCTGGAGGAGATAATGAGATCCGTGTTACCTGCTCGGCCTGCACGTATGCGCCATGCTGCTCGCAGCCCGTGTCAAACACGTACTTCCCCGGCCCCAGGAGCTACGAGGAAAGGAAAAAGAATGTCACGGCGGGGGTCACAAGCCTCGGATACACGCTAAGCACACGGCAACAGGCCTCACACTGTGCACACGGCAACAGGTAACAAATGCTCTGTTCACACAGAAACATAGGACTTGATGGCAGATAAGAACCAGTTGGCTCAGACACACGTGACACACGCTACGGGCACACGCTATTGGCACACGCCTCCTGAACATACTGCCAGCACACGCCTCCTATATACGCCGCCGGCACATGCCTCCAGCACATTTCTCCGGCATACGCAGCCGGAACACACCTCCTGAACACGCTGCCAGCACACACCTCCTGAACATGCTGCCGGCACACACGACCAGCACGCGGTACTCACGCTGTTGCTGGTAAATTTGCCCAGGTAGCGGTGATTCAGGTGCACAAGCTCCCCGGCGCCCTCTTGCTTCCCGTTGACCCAGGTGCCGATGTACTTGGATCCGGTATCGGCGTACGTGTACACGCCTTGTCCATGCCTGGGAAAAAGAACACGCACACGTCTATCAGCTAACTGAACGGTCTAAAGAAAGGTGGCACCTGCGCCTCCCCCCCTGCCGAGGACCCCCCCGCCGTGGACCATCTCCCCCGCTGCTGCAGAAAGCCGCCCCCCTCCCGCCACGGGCCGTCTAACCACACGCATGTCTATTACCTCTGATGGGCGAACCAGTCTCCGCTGTACGTGTCTCCGTTGGCGTACGCATAAACCCCCTGCCCCTGCCGCTGGTCATCCACCCAGTCACCTGGAGGGTAAAAAAATCCAGACTTACAGCAGAGCCAAAGTAATATAACCCCCCAGCGCTATATACAGTAATATAACCCCCCCAGCGCTGTATACAGTAATATAACCCCCAGCGCTGTATACAGTAATATAACCCCCCAGCGCTGTATACAGTAATATAACCCCCCAGCACTGTATACAGTAATATAACCCCCCAGCACTGTATACAGTAATATAACCCCCAGCACTGTATACAGTAATATAACCCCCAGCGCTGTATACAGTAATATAACCCCCCAGCACTGTATACAGTAATATAACCCCCAGCGCTGTATACAGTAATATAACCCCCAGCGCTGTATACAGTAATATAACCCCCCAGCACTGTATACAGTAATATAACCCCCCAGCACTGTATACAGTAATATAACCCCCCAGCACTGTATACAGTAATATAACCCCCCAGCACTGTATACAGTAATATAACCCCCCAGCACTGTATACAGTAATATAACCCCCCCAGCGCTATATACAGTAATATAACCCCCCCAGCGCTATATACAGTAATATAACCCCCAGCGCTGTATACAGTAATATAACCCCCCAGCGCTGTATACAGTAATATAACCCCCCAGCGCTGTATACAGTAATATAACCCCCCAGCGCTGTATACAGTAATATAACCCCCCAGCGCTGTATACAGTAATATAACCCCCAGCGCTGTATACAGTAATATAACCCCAGCGCTGTATACAGTAATATAACCCCCCAGCGCTGTATACAGTAATATAACCCCCAGCGCTGTATACAGTAATATAACCCCCAGCGCTGTATACAGTAATATAACCCCCAGCGCTGTATACAGTAATATAACCCCCCCCAGCGCTGTATACAGTAATATAACCCCCCAGCACTGTATACAGTAATATAACCCCCAGCGCTATATACAGTAATATAACCCCCAGCACTGTATACAGTAATATAACCCCCCAGCGCTGTATACAGTAATATAACCCCCAGCACTGTATACAGTAAAATAACCCCCAGCGCTGTATACAGTAATATAACCCCCCAGCGCTGTATACAGTAATATAACCCCCAGCGCTGTATACAGTAATATACCCCCCAGCGCTGTATACAGTAATATAACCCCCAGCGCTGTATACAGTAATATAACCCCCCAGTGCTGTACACAGTAATATAACCCCCCAGCGCTGTATACAGTAATATAACCCCCAGCGCTGTATACAGTAATATAACCCCCCAGCGCTGTATACAGTAATATAACCCCCAGCACTGTATACAGTAATATAACCCCCCAGCGCTGTATACAGTAATATAACCCCCCAGCGCTGTATACAGTAATATAACCCCCCAGCGCTATATACAGTAATATAACCCCCCAGCGCTGTATACAGTAATATAACCCCCCAGCGCTATATACAGTAATATAACCCCCAGCGCTGTATACAGTAATATAACCCCCCAGCACTGCATACAGTAATATAACCCCCAGCGCTATATACAGTAATATAACCCCCCAGCGCTGTATACAGTAATATAACCCCCAGCGCTGTATACAGTAATATAACCCCCCAGCGCTATATACAGTAATATAACCCCCCAGCGCTGTATACAGTAATATAACCCCCAGCGCTGTATACAGTAATATAACCCCCCCAGCGCTGTATACAGTAATATAACCCCCAGCACTGTATACAGTAATAGAACCCCCTGCGCTGTATACAGTAATATAACCCCAGCGCTGTATACAGTAATATAACCCCAGCGCTGTATACAGTAATATAACCCCCCAGCACTGAACACAGTAATATAACCCCCAGCGCTGTATACAGTAATATAACCCCCAGCGCTGTATACAGTAATATAACCCCCCAGCGCTGTATACAGTAATATAACCCCCCAGCGCTATATACAGTAATATAACCCCCCAGCGCTGTATACAGTAATATAACCCCCCAGCACTGTATACAGTAATATAACCCCCCAGCGCTGTATACAGTAATATAACCCCCCAGCGCTGTATACAGTAATATAACCCCCAGGGCTGTATACAGTAATATAACCCCCCAGCGCTGTATACAGTAATAACCCCCCAGCACTGTATACAGTAATAACCCCCCCAGCACTGTATACAGTAATAACCCCCCAGCACTGTATACAGTAATATAACCCCAGCACTGTATGCAGTAATAACCCCCCCAGCACTGTATACAGTAATATAACCCCCAGCGCTGTATACAGTAATATAACCCCCCAGCACTGTATACAGTAATATAACCCCCCAGCGCTGTATACAGTAATATAACCCCCCCAGCGCTGTATACAGTAATATAACCCCCCAGCGCTGTATACAATAATATAACCCCCAGCACTGTATACAGTAATATAACCCCCCAGCGCTGTATTCAGCACAAAAATGACGTATTCACGTTTAATGTAATAAGTCTAATTAATAAATGGTGAGGGATCCGCCGTATTAATAAACATATAATTCATTTAGTGGGGCTGATTCACTAAGCGGTGAGCTGCTGGGTTTTACCTTCGTACTTGGAGCCGTCGGGGTAGCTGAAGGTGCCTGCGCCGTGTTTCAGGTTCTGGGAATATTCTCCTGAGTAACGAGCGCCGTTTCTGAACCGATACGTTCCCTGCGGAGAGCATTTATTATTCATACACTGTTTTACCCGCTACCACTTCTGCTGGGAGGCTGTTCCACTTATCCACCACTCTCTCATGATTCTAATCTGCGCCATATTGCAGACTCAGCCTGTCACGCGATTACCACAGATTGCTATGAGCACCTTAGGGGCAGAATAACCCCCCGGGGTACCTGGCCGTGCCTCTTCCCTCTCTCGTACTGCCCCTCGTACGTGTCGCCGTTGGGCAGCCGCGCCTTCCCGCTTCCGTGGCGCTCGCCAGCTTCATTCCGCTCGCCTTCATACTCCTGCCAATCAGATCGAGACGGAGACACTCATTACATATACAGAATACGGGGCCGGGTCACTGATTTATCTATACATTATACAGGGAGCCGGTCACTGATTTATCTATACATTATACAGGGGCCGGTCACTGATTTATCTATACATTATACAGGGGGCCGGTCACTGATTTATCTATACATTATACAGGGGCCGGTCACTGATTTATCTATACATTATACAGGAGCCAGTCACTGATTTATCTATACATTATACAGGGACCGGTCACTGATTTATCTATACATTATACAGGGGCCGGTCACTGATTTATCTATACATTATACAGGGGGGCGGTCACTGATTTATCTATACATTATACAGGGGGCCGGTCACTGATTTATCTATACATTATACAGGGGGCCGGTCACTGATTTATCTATACATTATACAGGGGGCCGGTCACTGATTTATCTATACATTATACAGGGGGCCGGCTCACTGATTTATCTATACATTATACAGGGGGCCGGTCACTGATTTATCTATACATTATACAGGGGGCCGGTCACTGATTTATCTATACATTATACAGGGGAAGGTCACTGATTTATCTATACATTATACAGGGGGCCGGTCACTGATTTATCTATACATTATACAGGGACCGGTCACTGATTTATCTATACATTATACAGGGAGCCGGTCACCGATTTATCTATACATTATACAGGGGCCAGTCACTGATTTATCTATACATTATACAGGGGGCCGGTCACTGATTTATCTATACATTATACAGGGGGCCGGTCACTGATTTATCTATACATTATACAGGGGCCGGTCACTGATTTATCTATACATTATACAGGGAGCCGGTCACCGATTTATCTATACATTATACAGGGGCCAGTCACTGATTTATCTATACATTATACAGGGGCCGGTCACTGATTTATCTATACATTATACAGGGGCCGGTCACTGATTTATCTATACATTATACAGGGGCCAGTCACTGATTTATCTGTACATTATACAGGGGCCGGTCACTGATTTATCTATACATTATACAGGGGCCGGTCACTGATTTATCTATACATTATACAGGGGCCGGTCACTGATTTATCTATACATTATACAGGGAGCCGGTCACTGATTTATCTATACATTATACAGGGGCCAGTCACTGATTTATCTATACATTATACAGGGGCCCGGTCACTGATTTATCTACACATTATACAGGGGGCCGGTCACTGATTTATCTATACATTATACAGGGGGCCAGTCACTGATTTATCTATACATTATACAGGGGCCGGTCACTGATTTATCTATACATTATACAGGGGGCCGGTCACTGATTTATCTATACATTATACAGGGGGCCGGTCACTGATTTATCTATACATTATACAGGGGGCCGGTCACTGATTTATCTATACATTATACAGGGGGCAGGTCACTGATTTATCTATACATTATACAGGGGGCCAGTCACTGATTTATCTATACATTATACAGGGGCCGGTCACTGATTTATCTATACATTATACAGGGGGCCGGTCACTGATTTATCTATACATTATACAGGGGGCCGGTCACTGATTTATCTATACATTATACAGGGGGCCGGTCACTGATTTATCTATACATTATACAGGGGCCGGTCACTGATTTATCTATACATTATACAGGGGGCCGGTCACTGATTTATCTATACATTATACTGGGACCAGTCACTGATTTATCTATACATTATACAGGGGGCCGGTCACTGATTTATCTATACATTATACAGGGGCCGGTCACTGATTTAACTATACATTATACAGGGGACCGGTCACTGATTTATCTATACATTATACAGGGGCCGGTCACTGATTTATCTATACATTATACAGGGGCCGGTCGCTGATTTATCTATACATTATACAGGGGCCGGTCACTGATTTATCTATACATTATACAGGGGGCCGGTCACTGATTTATCTATACATTATACAGGGGGCCGGTCACTGATTTATCTACACATTATACAGGGGGCCCGTCACTGATTTATCTACACATTATACAGGGGCCGGTCACTGATTTATCTATACATTATACAGGGGCCGGTCACTGATTTATCTACACATTATACAGGGGGCCGGCTCACTGATTTATCTATACATTATACAGGGGGCCGGTCGCTGATTTATCTATACATTATACAGGGGGCCGGTCACTGATTTATCTATACATCATACAGGGGGCCGGTCACTGATTTATCTATACATTATACAGGGGCCGGTCACTGATTTATCTATACATTATACAGGGGGCCGGTCACTGATTTATCTATACATTATACAGGGGCCGGTCACTGATTTATCTACACATTATACAGGGGGCCGGTCACTGATTTATCTATACATTATACAGGGGGCCGGTCACTGATTTATCTATACATTATACAGGGGCCGGTCACTGATTTATCTATACATTATACAGGGACCGGTCACTGATTTATCTATACATTATACAGGGGGCCGGTCACTGATTTATCTATACATTATACAGGGGCCAGGTTCTGCTCCCCCCCACTTATACACCCGGTAATTCATCTCCTACTCGGCCAATACATCTCCCTCACACCCCCTGTTCCCAATTACCCCCAGGTCGGGTTCGGCCTCCTCCTCGAACTCTTCTGAGTCCAGTTCAGACATGGCGCTCGGGGGTGAGCCTGTAGGGTGTCCGGTGGGTCGGGGTTACCGGTGGATCGGGGTTTCCGGTGGGTCGGAGTTACCGGTGGATCGGGGTTTCCGGTGAGTCGGCGTGTCCGGTGAGTCGGGGTTACCGGTGAGCCTGTAGGGTGTCCGGTGGGTCGGGGTTACCGGGGTGTCTGGTCAGTTCCCGCTGGTTGCCCGGCAGTGTCTCTCAGGAACAAGTCTCTGTGTCTTGTTAACTTTCACCGGGTGCGTCCTGTTACCACGGAGACGTTACCCGTATCCTAGGAGACCAAGATGTCGGCTGGAGGGACCACCCCTCGTCTCCACGGAGACGGCGTCGCGACAGTGGATGATCCGGCGCCATATTTATTACGGGCCGTGTGCGCTGCGGGCGTGATAGCAGCGAGGGGGTTAAATATATTTGAGGGAACTAGTACTACTTACCTGCCCCACACCCAACACTCACAGCCAGCCCCGGACACAGAGGGACACGGAGGGACACAGGGGGGGAAACAAGGGCAGATAGAGAAAGTGTGAGAGAGAGATGGCGAGATTGAGAGAAAGATAGAGAGAGGGCTAAAGAGACACAGAGTGAGAAAGAGAGAGAGAGAAAGAGAGACAGACAACGAGAGAGCGAGAGAGTGCGGGAGATAGAAAGAGCGTGTGAGAGCAAGAGAGAGAGTGAGGGAGCGAGAGAGTGAAAGAGAGTGTGAGTGCGGGAGCGAGGGAGAGTGAGAGAAAGAGCGAGAAAGACACAGTGAGAGAGAGAAAGTGAGAGACACAGAGAGAGAGAGAGAGTGTGTGTGTGAGAGAGAGAGTGCGAGAGCAATGTACCGTATTGGCCTGAATATAGGCTGCACTCCCCCCCCCGCATTAAGTCTTTAAAGTGGGGGTGCGGCCTATAATCGGGGTTTAGCGCAGGGATGCGCAGTTCGTATCCCCCTACACCCTGGCCGGACATGCGGTCTCGGGTGCCGGGCGGGTGTCTTTATCATTAGCCCGGCCGGGTGAGGATCCGGATCCCCCGCAGCGATGCAGGGGACCCGGATCCTCCTCTCCGGCAGCCGTGGACGCCTGTGCGATGCGCGTAGAAAACCTCCGCTGCTATGGTGGAGCGCTGCCGTGACATAACCATACCTGGGAACTTCTGGGCTCCGGCTACCCGGAGCCTTGCCTTGCGGGGTCTTGTAGACAGTCCTAGTCTTCCCTTGCAGGACGCGACCAGGACTGTCTACAAGACCCCGCGACCCGGAGGATTCGGGTCGGGAACCGGAGAAGCAGTGCTCACCCACCAATATCTGAGTCAAACCAGGAGAGTTCCAGGTACGGACATAACCTTCCGGTGCTCCACCATAGAAGCTCCGGCGGAAGTGCCGGCAGCGGAGGTTGTCTGCGTGCATCGCACAGTCGTCCACCGGCCGGCCCCGCTAGACACCAGGAAGTCTGGGGGTGCATTGGTAAGTCCGGGGGGCACTTCTAGGAAGCAGAGTGGGATATGAGGGGGGTTGCACTTCTAGGGGGCATAAAACATATCTGGGGGCAGAGTGGCATGGGGGGGTACATCTATAAGTGAGGCGCATGATGAATTAAGGGGGGGATTTAAAACAGCTTTTGGTTTTCTCTCTGTATAACAAATGCTGACAAACTGATACCAAAAATGTTAAATCCACAGATTCCTGTTCATTCCATAAATACTGCTTTCCGTTCCACTAATGTCTATTTTTTTCTTTAAAATAAATTTTTCTGTAATCCTGTAATCGGGTGCGGCCTGTAATCGGGTGCGGCCTGTAATCGGATGCGGCCTGTAATCGGACGCGGCCTGTAATCGGACGCGGCCTGTAATCGGGTGCGGCCTGTAATCGAGTGGGGCCTGTAATCGGGTGCGGCCTGTAATCGGATGCGGCCTGTAATCGGGTGCGGCCTGTAATCGGGTGGGGCCTGTAATCGGGTGCGGCCTGTAATCGAGTGGGGCCTGTAATCGGGTGCGGCCTGTAATCGGGTGCGGCCTGTAATCGAGTGGGGCCTGTAATCGGGTGCGGCCTGTAATCGGATGCGGCCTGTAATCGGGTGCGGCCTGTAATCGGGTGCGGCCTGTAATCGGGTGCGGCCTGTAATCGGACGCGGCCTGTAATCGGATGCGGCCTGTACCCGAGCCGGTACGGCATTTATTGCTTGTAGTCTCCTTGGATGCTTCATCGCTTTTTAGAAGGATTTGGGATGGAAGGGGGTATACGGGACGCGCCTATTCATTAACCCCCCCCAAAAAAATCACAGACACAGGGGCAATAGGACGCCCCGCCCACAGCTGTAACCGCACGTAAAACGACCTATTTTACCCCTAACGCCCGAGGTGGATGGGGGTGTTTTTGGGGGTCGGTGTGACAGGAGGTGTTGTCTCCCCCCGTAATGTTAACGGGCCGGTTGGGGAGATCTGTGATTGCATGTTAAGTGGCCCATAGCGCGGGGGAGCTTTACAGGGAGCCCCCAACCCACCGCCCCAGGACTCGTCAGCCCGGTCTATAACATGCCGCCGGCGGTCATGCGCCGACGCTCTGCACTCATACCCTGCATGCTGAGCGAGGGAGGTCCGAGCCAATGGGGGCCTGAACCTGCATATGGCGTACAGGAAGTGGCCAGGAAAGGGTGGGGTCTCGTGTAGTGACACCCACCCAGGTATGGCACACAAAATATTGTGTACCCAGGTACGCCAGGCTCTCCCCTGAACGAAGGACCTGTCTGTCTCGGCCAGAGGCTGTACGCACGCGAGGAGTCGGCCATGGAAACGCCGCTAATGTCTGACGCAGGCGGCCGCTGATAGAAGCGTTGGCTGTGCGGCCGCCATCTTGTTTCCCAGTAAAGTTACCTACGTTCTGTCCTGAGCGGAGCTCCAACGTGATGTCATGACGTGCTCGCGTTGTTACGCGTCATGGCACTCAGCCCGTGCGTTGGATGTACGATGACCACCGGTGTTATTTCCAGGTCCCGCCCACGCGGGGCGTCATTGGGAATCGGGTTTCGTGCATGCGCAGCTTGCCAACCTGCAAGCAGACCGTGGGGGCCACTGTCCGTCCTGTGCTGACCCCATACCTGGGAACTACCCGGAGCCCCCCTGGCGGGATGCGGACAGGAGGTCCCGCTGACATCATGATGTCCCCCTTGCCAATGCATTGAGGGGGATTCCGCAGAGACCCCCCAATGTGCGTTTGCCCCCGCTGTTTCCCGTGCAGAAGATGCCTTGCTTCAGCCCCAGAGTCTCCACTCAGGGTATAAGCCCCCCTTAGCCCACCCAGCTCGCCCCTGGTGGTCAAGAAACTGCCCCAAAAAGGACTAAAGCAAGAAATGGCAAAAAAATAAAAATCAGCGTTCCTCTTACTATTTTACATGAAATGAATCAGGTTTGGGCCGGAAACAGACAGGAAACGGTTAACATTTTGGGTCTTTTTTTGAAAGGTGCAAAAATGTATATTTTCAGTTTTCCTGATCTGTATGAATACAGAAGGTGGGGGGACGGGCGGCGGGTCTATTAAAAAATACACTTATTTCCCTTTTTTAAAATCAGATGTAATCATGTGAAACGGGTTATAAAAGCAGCAGCTGGCGGGATTCTGTGATCACACGCACACTCGGATCACGACGGCCACCGACCCCTCCGGAGGTGAGTGGGGAAAACCACGACATTTTCCTTTACTGGGAGGGTGGTAGATAAGTGGAGCAGCCTTCCGGCAGTAGTGGTAGAGGCTGATACACGGAACGCATTTAAACATGGATTAAAACTCAGCAGAAAAAAACCCCCATATAATTTAAAAAAATATATTATTTAAACGGACCCCGTGTGATGTCATCGCAACATCATAAGTGATACTATCTGCTTCCAAGAGAGATCTCGTCAAAAAGAGTGTAAAAAATTAAATTATAAATAATTAAAATAAAAAAAGGAAAAAACAGGTGCCCAAACACCATGTACCCCCCACTAGAAATAATTTTTTTACATATATATATATAAAAACCCTTCCTGCCCCCCATTCCAAAAGCTAAAAAAACAATAAAAAATTCTAAAAATGTGTTTTTAATTTTTTTATTTTTTTTTTGCATATTTTTCATGCTATATATAAAATGCTAAAGAAAGTAATGGTTGAAAAAAAATACGTATAATAATAGAATAATGATTGTAAACGGAGGGCCTCTGGGTTCTGTGCTTGGATCGATTCCTTTAAGTTTATTTATCGATGACTTGGAAGAAGGTACCGGAAGTAATGCTGCAGATGATGTAATAAAGTCCCAGTAATTTCTCTGCAAAGGGATTTTAATAAAGATAAATGTAAAATTATGCATTTGGGTAAAAAAAAAAACGCTAATTAGACTCTCTGATCTGGGTCTCCTTATTGACAAGAGGCTGTGGGGCTGTGAGGCTGTGGGACTCGGAGGTTGTGCGGCTGTGCGGCTGCGGGGCTGCGGGGCTGCGGGACTCGGAGGCTGTGCGGCTGCGGGGCTGCGGGACTCGGGGGCTGCGGGGCTGCGGGGCTGTGCGGCTGTAGGGCTGTGGGGCTTTGGGACTGTGCGGCTGCGGGGCTGCGGGGCTGTGCACAATCCCCGGCAGCTGCTGCTAAAGCAAGCAAGAGGCTGTCATGTATTAAAAGGGGAATGGGTTTAGGTGATGAGAATATCATTTTGCCTCGTTATTATCGGTAAGACGGATCTAGCGGTGCAGCTTGGGGCAGCGGTATAAAAACGTCACGCCGGGAACAGAAAGGGTGCAAAGAAGGGCAACAAAAAGTGATTCAAGGGATGGAAAACGTCCGCCACGAAGAAAGGCGATTTAAGTTGGGATTGTTTTCTGTGGAGATTTGAGAAACCGTTACAAGGATCTTCGAGGTCAATACAGAGATCTTTTTGGAGATTTCTACATGAATCGCACCTTCCAGACAACGCGGGGGGGGGGCTTTCGTTTTAAACATAGAGAGGGGGTTACATTGCGGAATAGAAGTCCTGCCAATTTCACCGGTATTTCCCTAAAATGTTTGGGTGTTTTCTGGGTTTTCTGCATGCTGGGTTATTCTGAGTGACAGGAGATAAAGTAACGCTGGTCCGGGGGGGGGGGTTGGTGCCTGGGGGTCCGGCTCGCTTGGGGACACGGTTACTTGATCGGGGCGGGGGGGGGGTGTTCGGCTCGCTTGGGGCCACGGTTACTGTCTCTTATATGGGTTTGAGGAATTGTTGAACTCGATGCACTAAATGTCTTTCTTCACCCTAATTATCAATGTAACTATATAGTCAAAATGGCAGAAAAAGGGTTAATGTACATAAGAGTATATAAATTTCATGTCATTTCTGCCCCCCCCCGGGACTAAGGGTCTCCTGACGAGACCAACGGCTGATTAAGGTTTGAGTCGTTACGTTTTACTTCATTGCTGCTGCCCAATAATCTTATAAAAAAGGATTCTGGGGTCAAATTTCAAAAAAAAAAAAATGCTATATTAGGGGCTTCTACTACAAAGCGTTAGAGGGGCAGAGTTGGCGGGACGGCACCTTTCATTTTTTCCGTGGTACGCGGATTGTTTTCTTTCGCAGGGAAGTAAGAGATCGGCCAATCAGGATGGGTCTTCCCACGAGGAGCTGCCCAATCATCTTCTTTCTTATCCTCTACGGAGCCGCACAGGTACGTTCCGACTCTAGAATCCACCGGTTGGTTAACCTGATAGATTAAATCCCAATATGTAGAGGTAGTAGATAAGTGGAACAGCCTCCCAGCAGAATGAGAGACCAAGGAATGATTAAGGTTTGAGTTTTTTTACAGCAGGAAAAACAGGGCAGACTAGACGGGGGGCCGGACGGGGCCAGTCGAGGTTTCTAAATATGCGCTACCTCTCAAAAGAGAGCGCTCAGACTGGCTCTTTGATTTCTAAGCCCCGATAAAACTATCCACAAGGCTCGCTATCGCTTTGTAGCCGTGTCCTCCTGTCCTCCCAGGAAGTAGACAAAGTGAAGACGCTGGATCTGGCGCGCTGGGCATTCGACGACCAGTATGTCGGCTGCAGAGGGGCCATGGAACGTCAACTCGATGCGGACGGAACGCTCGACAAGGAGAAGCAGAAGTCCAGAGGCTTTCGGCGGGCTTGGGACGAAGCGGAAACCATATGGAGAACGCAGAAGAAACACAAGGTGGCCGCTGAGCTTCCTGCCGAGTTCACCGACCGCCACGGGACGGCCTTGGTGACCTACTCGGGATTTATAAGCGAAGCCTTCGATGACGCTGTGAGATCAGGCGGGAGATCGTACGATCATTACATGGAAAACTTCCACTTCAAGAGCCTTCACTACTACCTGACCACCGCCATTCAGCTTCTGTCGGGCGACTGCCGCCGCGTGGAGCACCTCGTGTACAGAGCCGTCCATGGCGTGGTCTTTAAGCCACGTTACGGGCCCTCCAACGGCACGCAGGTCGTCAGGTTTGGGCAGTTCCTGCCCGCGACTCTCGACGATGCCGCGTCCTACAGCAACGACACCCAGTTCACCATAAACAGCTGCTTCGGCGTCAACGTGGTGAGCTTCTCGCAGTTCCCGCAGGAGCAATGGGTGGTGATCCCGGGGTACGAGGTCTTCAGAGTAGACGCGCCTGAAGGAGAGACCGCCGCGTTCGGTCTGACCAGCACCGGGAAACGATGCAGCAATTTCAACTGCGCTTACCTGAGAGGTAGGTGACCAAACCCAGGTGCGTTCATCAGCCACCGCTCGCACGCCGCGTGACGTACGCATACACTCACACTGACCCACACATACTCACGCCAACACGCTCGCTCTGAAACACCCTTACACCTCGGGACCTGCCGGTGCCACCGACTGCCCACCCAGCATCTTCTCTGGTCCACTGATGGGGTCCACATTGGGTAAAGAAGAAAGTCCCCCCTTCGGTGTTTTGCTCTCGATAAATATGTCTTCTCATCACCTTTTATGTTATGTAATAACTTCCGGTCTTTAAGCATCTGGTTGGGATGTTATCTTCTCCCGCTCCGCGCTTCCTCCATTACGTTCGTTTTTATTTCGCGTGTTGAGCGTGTTTGGTTATTACATGAGAGTAACATCCGTGTGTTTAATGATCTCAGGTAACGGATCCGCTCAGACACTGGATCACTGCCTCTACAACTCGGGTGAGTGGATTTTTATGATGTCATGGGAAAGTTTAGTCACACATATGATGAAATAATAAGGAGGAGGGGCAATCCTGGAGAGAGACAGGGAAGGAAAAATCGGGATCGAAGAGAAATAAATAAAAAACACGCGTCTGGGGCAAAAAGAGTCGTTTGCCCATCAATACTTCACATATATACGTTAAGCAATACTGTAGCCCCTGGGGGGTTAGAATAACTTAATGGGGACGGGGTATAATTTGGATACCCCCAGGCAGGTACATTTGTGTGACAGAGGCGTATGAAGAAGGTTCAGAGCTATCATGTATATCAATGATTCATAGTTTAGATAATATTGCCCCAAACCCTCCCATTCCCAAGCGTTCCAGTGAATTCTTTTGCTGTCCGGTCTGGTTCCAGTTTGTATCGTTAACTCCGTTACGTTTGTATCGTTGGCTCCGTTACGTTTGTATCGTTGGCTCCGTTACGTTTGTATCGCAGGCTCCGTTACGTTTGTATCGTTAACTCCGTTACGTTTGTATCGTTGGCTCCGTTACGTTTGTATCGTAGGCTCCGTTACGTTTGTATCGTTAACTCCGTTATGCTTGTATCTCTGCAGGTTGGATCCCCACGCTCAGGAACGTACATCTTCTTGTTGTCTTGTTATGTTCTTCTGCTGTCCAGCTCCTCTCCTCCGTGTAACAAATTACTCACCGTCTCTGTGTGACCTCATCGGGCAATTAACATAATTTAGGGGCATTTGGCGGAATTTACTAAGAAAAGAGGGACTGGCCAAACTGAACAGGGACACTTGGCATGGATGATCTAATCTCATTGGCTGCTGGCCTGGGGCAGAATTTCTCGCGGCTCAAGATCCGGCTGCTGAGAGCTCTCGGCATTTATACCGCGCGGCCCTTGCGAAATATTTTACACAGAGATGTTCTGCTCGATGCTCTTAAAGAATGCTTGGATTTTTCTGGTGATTGTTATTTGACCGAAAAAGATAATTTTGGGTTAGAAATGGCATTAAAAAGTGAAACTGAATCCCCCGGCGTAATAAAATGGCGCCAGATACCCTCCCAACCGCCATCGCCTAGCCTCCGTTGCTAATCGCAGTACCGGTGATCAGCCTGCAGGGGGCTTCAGAGGTCCGTCTGACATTCTAACAAAAGGCCTCGGTCAGGGGGCCCAAGGCCAGATTAAGGACCTTGGGGCCCTGGAGCATTTATACAAAAAGGGCCCCTATTTTCTTGTACCCAGTTAAGTTATGAATAAAGGATAATGAATGTGAAAACAGAGCAGTTTATTGCAGATTCCTCTACAGCCTTACTGAGCCGCCTCCTGTAGAGAGGTGGACAGATCTGGTAACCCCTTCGTGACACGGGACGTACTATTATGTCCTCTGAAGGAAGAGCTGGGTAACAGAGAATGTTCCATGGAAAATGCAACGGCTCGACGGTTCACTGTCCCCAATCCTGACCCCCCCCACAGTCATGTGATCACCGTGAGCAGGAGAGATAATCTCCCCGTCAGGAAAAAGAGCTAAAACGTTTTAGAAGCATAAATGAGAAAAGGGAAGTAAAACAAGGAGTCGTTCGATTAAAAAGAAGGAAGGAATGTAGAAGAGGATAAAGGTCTCGCCGACGGCCTCAATGAATATCTCCGTTCAGCTTTTACAGATGAGAATGAAAGAAAGAGACCGATGAGTCATTTATCGAGGACGAGGTTCTAAAGTAAAGACAAATAAGTCGATAGGGCCTGATGGGTTTCACCCCAAGCAGAGGTGTAACTAGAAACCACGGGGCGAAAAGAATTGCCCCGGGCCCCCCAACTTCAACAGCTAGTCTGCCATCATTGCCCCCACACAACTGGTCTGTGCCTTCTTTTCCCCTGCCCCCGTTTTAACAACATTTAACAAATGTAAACTCACAAATAACACACACTTACTCATACTCACTAACAGACACTCCACCTCACCCCACTTACACATCCCTGCTGACACACACTCACAATTACACATCCCTACTCACACACACCTACACACACCTTACGCCAGTAGAGGGCAAATGGATGGAAGCTCTAGCTGGACCCGTTCTCTTTAATATTTTTATTAGCGGTATTACAGAATGCGAAGTGCAGGATAATTACCCCCGGATATCTGACACAGTCCTGAGGAGAGGGGTTTAGGGGTTATTATCTCAGAGGTCAGGTAGATGATGTAATAGAGCAGCAGGATACGCTCGCAGAATGCCAGCCTGTATAGGGAAAGTATGGTGTTACAGGGTCACCGTACCCAAGGCTGGGTCCCCTGTTTGAGGGCTGAGGAATCACCAGTCAGTCCCTCATACGGAGCTCCTGCTATCCACGGATCAGTCAGACCACCATTCACAGTAAAACAAGAACTTTATTTACAAACACACAGAACTTTATATACAATCTCCATTCACTGTGCACCGAACCCAACCCCCAATCCCATCACTCACATCCCATCACAAATCCCATCAGTATACAGGGGATGTATCAGGTGAGGGGATTAAGGGATACGATGGGTTCCCCCACCTGTGTTATCCCCCCACCTGTGTTATTCCCCCCCTGTAGTGCGGGGGCCGGCGGGGCAGACAGGGCTGTGCTGGCTGATTAAGAGCCCCAGCCGGGTTACCTGATCGTCTCTTTGAAGGCTGGAGCTGCAGCCACATTCAGTCTCTGGGCCAGTTACACAATAATACACACAATATAATATATTACCGGCTCACAGGATACGGCACCGGACACAAAAGTGTTCAACCCCCTCCGGGCAGTACTTGCCCTGGTCACCATCGCCCTCCATGGTTACCTCTTAACATGGCGCTGTCACAGCTCAATCCTGCGCTCTGTTGGGAGATCATTGGCAGCGCCCCCACCTGGCCGGCTGTCTAATGAGAGACAGTCTGCACTGATAGACCTCACTCCAGACAGTTGGCCGAGAACCGAGTGAAGACAGCAAGCGGGAGTCAGCGCCGAGTAAAAGAGCAGAGGCTTTATCTCCGTGTTACAATCAATTCCTTCCATGGTTTATACATCACACATAGTGCAGGGCAGCTCTGTATATGGGCCGGTCAGCAATATGTAAAAGTTATATGTGTCCCAGAAAACATGGCCGACGCCGTCACCTCAGAGTTTGTGTCTCTGCAAGTACCCCATTCTGCCCCAAATTCCCCCGTCCCCCAGCGCAGCCAGTACTGTGCAATCGCATCCATCACCCGCATGCGTGACAGGGAGGAAGAAGCAGGACCGGCAGCGCCCCATGCATTTCCCTGTACCGAAGGCAGGGGCCCCGGGCAACCATGGATACTAAAAGGGCTAGCGCCACCATAACTAACCCCAAGGGCCCAACATGTCCACCACTGGTCTCTGCAGAGGTTATTGGGGGACAGGGTAGTCCTGCTCTCCTGGTTACCATCCAGGCGGGGGCGCCACCAACGACCCCCGGCGCTACAATCTCACAACTCATTGCACACGATCCCCCAATGTGCGCCTAAGCAGTAACCACGGAAACAGCCGGCACATTTGCACATTTTCTTGGGGTTTGAAATAAGGATTTTCACAGAATTATCGCTATTTATTTATCGCGACCTTTTGGGATTTCAGCCGAGGGGTTTCATTAGAGGTTGGAAGGGTTTAGTAATTAAGTCCCTAAAACATGTCGGGGGGAGAACAGGAAGCAGCTCACAACTTCCTGCTCGGGCTGAAGGGAGGATTATGATACAGTCTGCGCTGAGGATTCTGGGATGTTTCAGAAGGTCAGGCTCGAAAGAGCCGGTAGATATTACCGTGTTCAGCTCCTGCGCGGCCCCCAAAGACCCTGATCCGGCCACAAAGTCCCTTCAAACAGCTGGAAAAAGACACAATTATTATTTATGTATCGCCGTCCTACTCCGCAGTGCTGTACAATGTGTTATTATTATTTATATATCGCCGTCATACTCCACAGCGCTGTACAATGTGTGTTATTATTATTTATATATCGCCGTCATACTCCGCAGTGCTGTACAATGTGTTATTATTATTAGTATTTATATATCGCTGTCATACTCCACAGCGCTGTACAATGTGTGTTATTATTTATATATCGCCGTCATACTCCACAGCGCTGTACAATGTGTGTTATTATTATTTATATATCGCCGTCATACTCCGCAGCGCTGTACAATGTGTGTTATTATTATTTATATATCGCCGTCATACTCCGCAGCGCTGTACAATGTGTGTTATTATTATTTATATACCGCCGTCATACTCCGCAGCGCTGTACAATGTGTGTTATTATTTATATATATCGCCGTCATACTCCGCAGTGCTGTACAATGTGTGTTATTATTATTTATATATCGCCGTCATACTCCACAGCGCTGTACAATGTGTTATTATTATTATTTATATATCGCCGTCATACTCCGCGGCGCTGTACAATGTGTTATTATTATTATTTATGTATCGCCGTCATACTCCACAGCGCTGTACAATGTGTGTTATTATTATTTATATATCGCCGTCATACTCCGCAGCGCTGTACAATGTGTGTTATTATTATTATTTATATATCGCCGTCATACTCCGCAGCGCTGTACAATGTGTGTTATTATTATTTATATATCGCCGTCATACTCCGCAGCGCTGTACAATGTGTTATTATTATTTATATATCGCCGTCATACTCCGCAGCGCTGTACAATGTGTGTTATTATTATTATTTATATATCGCCGTCATACTCCGCAGCGCTGTACAATGTGTGTTATTATTATTTATATATCGCCGTCATACTCCGCAGCGATGTACAATGTGTGTTATTATTATTTATATATCGCCGTCATACTCCGCAGCGCTGTACAATGTGTGTTATTATTATTTATATATCGCCGTCATACTCCGCAGCGCTGTACAATGTGTTATTATTATTTATATATCGCCTTCATACTCCGCAGCGCTGTACAATGTGTGTTATTATTATTTATATATCGCCGTCATACTCCGCAGCGCTGTACAATGTGTGTTATTATTATTATTTATATATCGCCGTCATACTCCGCAGCGCTGTACAATGTGTTATTATTATTATTTATATATCGCCGTCATACTCCGCAGCGCTGTACAATGTGTGTTATTATTATTTATATATCACCGTCATACTCCGCAGCGCTGTACAATGTGTGTTATTATTATTATTTATATATCGCCATCATACTCCGCAGCGCTGTACAATGTGTGTTATTATTATTTATATATCGCCGTCATACTCCGCAGCGCTGTACAATGTGTGTTATTATTATTTATATATCGCTGTCATACTCCGCAGCGCTGTACAATGAGTGTTGTTATTATTTATATATCGCCGTCATACTCCGCAGCGCTGTACAATGTGTTATTATTATTATTTATATATCGCCGTCATACTCCGCAGCGCTGTACAATGTGTGTTATTATTTATATATCGCCGTCATACTCCGCAGCGCTGTACAATGTGTGTTATTATTATTTATATATCGCCGTCATACTCCGCAGTGCTGTACAATGTGTGTTATTATTATTTATATATCGCTGTCATACTCCGCAGCGCTGTACAATGTGTGTTATTATTATTATTTATATATCGCCGTCATACTCCGCAGCGCTGTACAATGTGTTATTATTATTATTTATATATCGCCGTCATACTCCGCAGCGCTGTACAATGTGTGTTATTATTATTTATATATCGCCGTCATACTCCGCAGCGCTGTACAATGTGTGTTATTATTATTTATATATCGCCGTCATACTCCGCAGTGCTGTACAATGTGTGTTATTATTATTATTTATATATCGCCGTCATACTCCGCAGCGCTGTACAATGTGTTATTATTATTTATATATCGCCGTCATACTCCGCAGCGCAGTACAATGTGTGTTATTATTATTATTTATATATCGCCGTCATACTCCGCAGCGCTGTACAATGTGTGTTATTATTATTATTTATATATCGCCGTCATACTCCGCAGCGCTGTACAATGTGTGTTATTATTATTATTTATATATCGCCGTCATACTCCGCAGCGCTGTACAATGTGTGTTATTATTATTTATATATCGCCGTCATACTCCGCAGCGCTGTACAATGTGTGTTATTATTATTTATATATCGCCGTCATACTCCGCAGCGCTGTACAATGTGTGTTATTATTATTTATATATCGCCGTCATACTCCGCAGCGCTGTACAATGTGTTATTATTATTTATATATCGCCGTCATACTCCGCAGCGCTGTACAATGTGTGTTATTATTTATATATCGCCGTCATACTCCGCAGCGCTGTACAATGTGTGATATTATTTATATATCGCCGTCATACTCCGCAGCGCTGTACAATGTGTGATATTATTTATATATCGCCGTCATACTCCGCAGCGCTGTACAATGTGTGTTATTATTATTTATATATCGCCGTCATACTCCGCAGCGCTGTACAATGTGTTATTATTATTTATATATCGCCGTCATACTCCGCAGCGCTGTACAATGTGTGTTATTATTATTTATATATCGCCATCATACTCCGCAGCGCTGTACAATGTGTGTTATTATTTATATATCGCCGTCATACTCCGCAGCGCTGTACAATGTGTGTTATTATTATTTATATATCGCCGTCATACTCCGCAGCGCTGTACAATGTGTGTTATTATTTATATATCGCCGTCATACTCCGCAGCGCTGTACAATGTGTGTTATTATTATTTATATATCACCGTCATACTCCGCAGCGCTGTACAATGTGTGTTATTATTATTTATATATCGCCGTCATACTCCGCAGCGCTGTACAATGTGTGTTATTATTATTTATATATCGCCGTCATACTCCGCAGCGCTGTACAATGTGTTATTATTATTTATATATCGCTGTCATACTCCGCAGCGCTGTACAATGTGTGTTATTATTATTATTTATATATCGCCGTCATACTCCGCAGCGCTGTACAATGTGTGTTATTATTATTTATATATCGCAGTCATACTCCGCAGCGCTGTACAATGTGTTATTATTATTTATATATCGCTGTCATACTCCGCAGCGCTGTACAATGTGTGTTATTATTATTATTTATATATCGCTGTCATACTCCGCAGCGCTGTACAATGTGTTATTATTATTATTTATATATCGCCGTCATACTCCGCAGCGCTGTACAATGTGTTATTATTATTTATATATCGCTGTCATACTCTACAGCGCTGTACAATGTGTGTTATTATTATTTATATATCGCCGTCATACTCCGCAGCGCTGTACAATGTGTTATTATTATTATTTATATATCGCCGTCATACTCCGCAGCGCTGTACAATGTGTTATTATTATTATTTATATATCACCGTCATACTCCGCAGCGCTGTACAATGTGTGTTATTATTATTTATATATCGCCGTCATACTCCGCAGCGCTGTACAATGTGTGTTATTATTATTTATATATCGCCGTCATACTCCGCAGCGCTGTACAATGTGTTATTATTATTATTTATATATCACCATCATACTCCGCAGCGCTGTACAATGTGTGTTATTATTATTTATATATCGCCGTCATACTCCGCAGCGCTGTACAATGTGTGTTATTATTATTTATATATCGCCGTCATACTCCGCAGCGCTGTACAATGTGTGTTATTATTATTTATATATCGCCGTCATACTCCGCAGCGCTGTACAATGTGTTATTATTATTATTTATATATCACCGTCATACTCCGCAGCGCTGTACAATGTGTGTTATTATTATTATTTATATATCGCCGTCATACTCCGCAGCGCTGTACAATGTGTTATTATTATTTATATATCGCCGTCATACTCCGCAGCGCTGTACAATGTGTGTTATTATTATTTATATATCGCCGTCATACTCCGCAGCGCTGTACAATGTGTGTTATTATTATTTATATATCACCGTCATACTCCGCAGCGCTGTACAATGTGTGTTATTATTATTTATATATCGCCGTCATACTCCGCAGCGCTGTACAATGTGTGTTATTATTATTTATATATCGCCATCATACTCCGCAGCGCTGTACAATGTGTGTTATTATTATTTATATATCGCCGTCATACTCCGCAGCGCTGTACAATGTGTGTTATTATTATTTATATATCGCCGTCATACTCCGCAGCGCTGTACAATGTGAGTTATTATTATTTATATATCGCCGCCATACTCCGCAGCGCTGTACAATGTGTTATTATTATTATTTATATATCGCCGTCATACTCCGCAGCGCTGTACAATGTGTGTTATTATTATTTATATATCACCGTCATACTCCGCAGTGCTGTACAATGTGTGTTATTATTATTTATATATCACCGTCATACTCCGCAGCGCTGTACAATGTGTGTTATTATTATTTATATATCGCCATCATACTCCGCAGCGCTGTACAATGTGTGTTATTATTATTTATATATCACCGTCATACTCCGCAGCGCTGTACAATGTGTGTTATTATTATTATTTATATATCGCCGTCATACTCCGCAGTGCTGTACAATGTGTGTTATTATTATTTATATATCGCCGCCATACTCTGCAGCGCTGTACAATGTGTTATTATTATTATTTATATATCGCCGTCATACTCCGCAGCGCTGTACAATGTGTGTTATTATTATTTATATATCGCCGTCATACTCCGCAGCGCTGTACAATGTGTGTTATTATTATTATTTATATATCGCCGTCATACTCCGCAGCGCTGTACAATGTGTGTTATTATTTATATATCGCCGTCATACTCCGCAGCGCTGTACAATGTGTTATTATTATTTATATATCGCCGTCATACTCCGCAGCGCTGTACAATGTGTGTTATTATTATTTATATATCGCCGTCATACTCCGCAGCGCTGTACAATGTGTTATTATTATTATTTATATATCGCCGTCATACTCCGCAGCGCTGTACAATGTGTGTTATTATTATTTATATATCGCCGTCATACTCCGCAGTGCTGTACAATGTGTTATTATTATTTATATATCGCCATCATACTCCGCAGCGCTGTACAATGTGTTATTATTATTATTTATATATCGCCGTCATACTCCGCAGCGCTGTACAATGTGTGTTATTATTTATATATCGCCGTCATACTCCGCAGCGCTGTACAATGTGTTATTATTATTTATATATCGCCGTCATACTCCGCAGCGCTGTACAATGTGTTATTATTATTTATATATCGCCGTCATACTCCGCAGCGCTGTACAATGTGTGTTATTATTATTTATATATCGCCATCATACTCCGCAGCGCTGTACAATGTGTGTTATTATTTATATATCGCCGTCATACTCCGCAGCGCTGTACAATGTGTGTTATTATTATTTATATATCGCCGTCATACTCCGCAGCGCTGTACAATGTGTGTTATTATTTATATATCGCCGTCATACTCCGCAGCGCTGTACAATGTGTGTTATTATTATTTATATATCGCCATCATACTCCGCAGCGCTGTACAATGTGTGTTATTATTATTTATATATCGCTGTCATACTCCGCAGCGCTGTACAATGTGTGTTATTATTATTATTTATATATCGCCGTCATACTCCGCAGCGCTGTACAATGTGTGTTATTATTATTTATATATCGCCGTCATACTCCGCAGCGCTGTACAATGTGTTATTATTATTTATATATCGCTGTCATACTCCGCAGCGCTGTACAATGTGTGTTATTATTATTTATATATCGCCGTCATACTCCGCAGCGCTGTACAATGTGTGTTATTATTATTATTTATATATCGCTGTCATACTCCGCAGCGCTGTACAATGTGTTATTACTATTATTTATATATCGCCGTCATACTCCGCAGCGCTGTACAGTGTGTGATATTATTATTTATATATCGCTGTCATACTCCGCAGCGCTGTACAATGTGTTATTATTATTATTTATATATCGCCGTCATACTCCGCAGCGCTGTACAGTGTGTGATATTATTATTTATACATTACCGGAGCTGCTGCACTCTGGCGCTTCTTGCTTCTCCCCTGAAATGGAGAGCGATGCATTAATCCCGATATTCAGGGTTTGCTTTATATTTTCTTTCCCCTCCCGTTCTCCGGTTTTCCGCGGTGGGCCTTACCTCCTAAATACGCGCAGTTAAAGTAGCTGCACAGTTCACAAGTGCTGTTAATGACGTAAACGTTTCCCTTCCTTCCGACGTAACGGAACTTCTCGGCCACCGGTACCAAAACCTCCCGTTCTTCGGGGAAAAAGGAGATTCTGTGAATGTCGACTCCGAAGCAGGTGGTTATTTCCAGCAGCAGCCCCGAGCCGTACTCCTTGGCGACCTCCACGTTCAGAGACGTCGATGTGAATCTCCCGAAGCGGAGGGGGGCTTCAGACACCTCGTGGGAATGATCGGTTCCTCGGTACGCCTGATGCTTCCTCTTCGAGTTCTTCTTCAGGATCTGCAGAGCTCTGGTCAGGTAGAAGTGAAGAGCCTTGAAGTGAAAGCGCTGCATGTAGTGGTCCCTGGAGCGGCCCCCCACGCTGACGTTCCCGTTGAACATTTTGTAGACCGGGTTCCCCGTCGGCCAATCCGTCGTGTAGACTCGAATGGCCGTTCCAAACTCATCCCGAAACCCGACAGGAAGACGGAAGGTGGGCTTCATTCGCTTCCATTGGGATTCCGCCTGTTCCCACGCGGAACCGAAGACTGGATTGAGGGCTTTCTCCATCGTCAGGACTTTGGGCATGATCTCCTCCCTCAGTATTTCCGAGCAGCCTCTGTACTGATCGTCAAACGCGTCGGTCCCGAAATCCAAATTCAACAAACTGCACTTCATCTGCCAATGGCAACAACAGACATGACCTTGTTATAGAGCTTTGCGAATATCTAGTTCCTCTAGATCTATTAATCTAGAACTTCTCCATGGAATGGGTCATCGTCATTATGTGGTCGCCCCGAGAACTCGAGCACCAATACTCCTGCGGGCAAAGGCTACACTTTTCGGTTACGGTTTTCATGACGTGTCCGTGATGTCAGACATGGCTTCTGGGCCTTCATATGTGAAGTTGGGGACCCATCGTCACTGACATTATGTTCTAGATCACCATGAAATATGTCTAATAATAGATAGTAAGCAGCCCAGAGCAGCCCACGTTGTCTTAAGATCTTATTGTTAATTTTCACTCTTCTGTATTGTAAGAGCACCGCGGGATCTGCCGGTACTCTAGAACTTAAATGTCATGTCATTCTTGTAGACATACCTAGCACTTTACAACTGATGACTAACAAAGGGGAGGACATATAAAAAAGTCGGTTATATCTCTTGTACTAAGTCACAAGAGATCCTAAGATAAGAGCGTAGACCGTATATAGTGTGTTCTACTGCAAACCTTCTTAAGGAACTAGGTTCTAGAGCCACATATCTAGACTTTCCCTGGATCATTCGTAGGAGGAAGTTCTAGGTTCAGATGACATCATTATCATGTTATACTCAGCAGTCAGATCCGAGGAAGAGGAACGCAGAACCTACATGCATCATATCATGTATCAATACCCATATGTTCTAGAGCCGTAGAACCTCAAGAACCTCTATAAGATTACCTCTGCTGGTAATAACTGGTGGGTTCCTGCCGGCTTTTGTTTGGGGTTTTTTTCTTTGATTTTCTTTCCAGCAGCCACGATATGTCCATCATCTTCATCAGCAATGGCGTGATCTGGAACATGAAGAACACACCATGAGCCCATGAGACACGTGTTCTCTGGACTCCGTGCCTGTGTATCACAGATACCCCTTGTCTATGGGGCAGGTTTTGTAACACGCAATACCTCTGAGCTCAAGCGCCACAAATCTAGACCCTAAGCGAGACTGCCTTGTATCTAGTGTTTATAGAACACAGCACGGCTGGGAGGCAGTTCCATGTCCTCACTGCACATTTACCTGCCCGGTGTCCTACCAAGTCAGGACAGAGTGTGATACTAGTGAAGAACAACAGGCTTGTCAGCATTCTTTCGGGGGAACGCGTTCATTTCCAGCCTTTGTGTAAACATGGAAAACCTGCGGAAAAAGGAGGGATGTGATTGGTCAGAGAGGGAGCGGCAGCCGGGCCGCCCAATGACGAGAAATACAGCTGCTGGAAATACGGCCCGACTGCTCCTATCACCCTTCCAAACTCAGAACATTTGGGGTCTTTAAGCCCCCTAGAGGCAGGTATTTGCCCCACGCATTGCAGGTTCAAAGACTTAAGGCAGCCGCCGTATTTTTAACCCAATCCTGACACGTTGGGACTGCTCCAGGATGCCAGGGGTTAATCTCATGGCCCATGACATCTTCATGTTCCAGCTCATGCTAGACTTTATTCCGTACATCCGGAAACACTTAAAAACGGCAAACGACTTAAAGGGAGTTTTACTTTACAGAGAGGGTAGTAGATAAGTGGAACAGCCTCCCAGCAGAAGTGGTAGAGGGTAATACAGCGAGGGGATTAAACATGCATGGGATAGACATACGGCTCCTGAATCTAAGACGAGACCAACGACTGATTAAGGTTTGAGTCTTTACAGCAGGAGCCCCCACTCACGCACGCTCACCCCCCACTCACGCACACTCACCCCCCAGGAACATCCAGTATCCTCCCACCGCCTCGCCAAGCTGAGTGTCGGTACTTCGTCGCTGCGTTCAGGACATTCTCCGGCTCTAAAGTTTTGTTTTTCCGGAAAGAAAGAGGAAGTTACTAAAAACAGCTAAAAAAAACCCCTGAAGCGCCTGCTGGCATTTAACGCTTTCAGCGCTGGGAGAAGTCACTGGGTCCCGCTGTCCTTCCAAGTTGAGGCTTCATATTAAACTCACAGGAACCGACTGTGCGGCTCCCATAGAGCCCGGGGGCGGGGGGGCCGGAGCTGCAGAGGGGGGCAGAGGGGGGCGGAGGGGCCGGAGCGGTGCCAGTTTATGGGAACAGGACTTCCCTAAGTATATTAACCCTTCCATAGCCCATCATCAAATCCTATTGTGGAGACTCACCAGCAGCGCATGCTGCGACCAGAGGCTCGTTGGGAGGAGGTCACCCACTCACTGATTTATCTATACATTATACAGGAGCCAGTCACTGATTTATCTATACATTATACAGGAGCCAGTCACTGATTTATCTATACATTATACAGGGGCCGGTCACTGATTTATCTATACATTATACAGGGGCCGGTCACTGATTTATCTATACATTATACAGGGGCCGGCTCGCTGATTTATCTATACATTATACAGGGGCCGGTCACTGATTTATCTATACATTATACAGGGGGCCGGTCACTGATTTATCTATACATTATACAGGGGCCGGTCACTGATTTATCTACACATTATACAGGGGGCCGGTCACTGATTTAACTACACATTATACAGGGGGCCGGTCACTGATTTATCTATACATTATACAGGGGGCCGGTCACTGATTTATCTATACATTATACAGGGGCCGGTCACTGATTTATCTATACATTATACAGGGGCTGGTCACTGATTTATCTACACATTATACAGGGGCCGGTCACTGATTTATGTATACATTATACAGGGGGCCGGTCACTGATTTATCCATACATTATACAGGGGGCCGGTCACTGATATATCTATACATTATACAGGGGCCGGTCACTGATTTATCTATACATTATACAGGGGGCCGGTCACTGATTTATCTATACATTATACAGGGGGCCGGTCACTGATTTATCTATACATTATACAGGGGGCCGGTCACTGATTTATCTATACATTATACAGGGGGCCGGTCACTGATTTATCTATACATTATACAGAGGGCCGGTCACTGATTTATCTATACATTATACAGGGGGCCGGTCGCTGATTTATCTATACATTATACAGGGGGCCGGTCACTGATTTATCTATACATTATACAGGGGGCCGGTCACTGATTTATCTATACATTATACAGGAGCCAGTCACTGATTTATCTATACATTATACAGGAGCCAGTCACTGATTTATCTATACATTATACAGGGGCCGGTCACTGATTTATCTATACATTATACAGGGGCCGGTCACTGATTTATCTATACATTATACAGGGGCCGGCTCGCTGATTTATCTATACATTATACAGGGGCCGGTCACTGATTTATCTATACATTATACAGGGGGCCGGTCACTGATTTATCTATACATTATACAGGGGCCGGTCACTGATTTATCTACACATTATACAGGGGGCCGGTCACTGATTTAACTACACATTATACAGGGGGCCGGTCACTGATTTATCTATACATTATACAGGGGGCCGGTCACTGATTTATCTATACATTATACAGGGGCCGGTCACTGATTTATCTATACATTATACAGGGGGCCGGTCACTGATTTATCTATACATTATACAGGAGCCAGTCACTGATTTATCTATACATTATACAGGGGGCCGGTCACTGATTTATCTATACATTATACAGGGGGCCGGTCACTGATTTATCTATACATTATACAGGGGGCCGGTCACTGATTTATCTATACATTATACAGAGGGCCGGTCACTGATTTATCTATACATTATACAGGGGGCCGGTCGCTGATTTATCTATACATTATACAGGGGGCCGGTCACTGATTTACCTCTACATTATACAGAGGGCCGGTCACTGATTTATCTATACATTATACAGGGGCCGGCTCACTGATTTATCTATACATTATACAGAGGGCCGGTCACTGATTTATCTATACATTATACAGGGGCCGGCTCACTGATTTATCTATACATTATACAGGGGCCGGTCACTGATTTACCTCTACATTATACAGAGGGCCGGTCACTGATTTATCTATACATTATACAGGGGGCCGGTCGCTGATTTATCTATACATTATACAGGGGCCGGTCACTGATTTATCTGTATCTATAAAACAATTTAAATGAACACCACATAAAGGTCGTTAAACACAGTCTTAAGTTTGCCCCCCACAGCTAAACTTGGCGCATGCGGATTTACAGAAATTCACTCGGCCCCTTTTTTGGAGAAACCGAAATCGCAATAAATCCCCAGAATACAGAGAATAAATGTATTCACGCTTCCCTTAAAGAAAAGTCTCATTTTTTCTCATATTCACAAAAATCAGGGGCTGTGGAGATATGTAATATATTTAGTGATTGACGAGGCAGAAAAAAATCCAAAAGAAAGTGAAATCTACACATATTTAATAAAAAAAAGACCAGGAATCATGAAATCATGAAGAGGCCACTAGATTATTAAATAACAGGGGAAGATATAACATTCTCAAAAAAGACCTGTGACAGAAACCTCCCCCGGGTTAGCCCCCCCATATTAAATTTTTTTACAAAAGATCATGGCATTTGTTAGATCTTTGTTAGATCAGGTTTGATCAACTGTTTTTTTCGTTAGATCTACTCTAAAATAGGCAATATTAACAATCTTTTTCAGGGGGGGCTAACCCGTAGCCAGCCCCCCCTCAACAAAAATTTCAACAAAATGTTACTGATTATGATAGCTCTGCGTTAGATCAGGTTTGATCAGACAAAATTTTTGTTAGATCTAGTCTAATTACTGAGATATTGCATATTTAATGAGGGGGGCTGGCCCCCCCTCAACTGAAATTTGGATTTTTTTTTATGGATCTTGGTAGATATTCGTTAGATCAGGTTAGATCAACAGTTTTTTTTGTTAGATCTACCACGCAGGAGGCGGTATTCACAATCCTATGTTGTGTGCGGGGGATGGGTACACATACGGTCTGGCCCCCCCTCAACTGAAATTTGGATTTTTTTTAATGGATCTTGGTAGATATTCGTTAGATCAGGTTAGATCAACAGTTTTTTTCGTTGAGGGGGGCCAGACCCTATGTGTACCCATCCCCCGCACACAAAATAGGATTGTGAATACCGCCTCCTGCGTGGTAGATCTAACGGAAAAAACAGTTGATCTAACCTGATCTAACGAATATCTACCAAGATCCATTAAAAAAATCCAAATTTCAGTTGAGGGGGGCCCAGCAATATCTCAGTAATTAGACTAGATCTAACAAAAATTTTGTCTGATCAAACCTGATCTAACGTAGAGCTATCATAATCAGTAACATTTTGTTGAAATTTTTGTTGAGGGGGGGCTGGCTACGGGTTAGCCCCCCCTGAAAAAGATTGTTAATATTGCCTATTTTAGAGTAGATCTAACGAAAAAAACAGTTGATCAAACCTGATCTAACAAAGATCTAACAAATGCCATGATCTTTTGTAAAAAAATTTAATATGGGGGGGCTAACCCGGGGGAGGTGTGACAGAATGAGTCATACAGAATGAGCTGTCATACAGGCCCTGAGGTACTCAGAGATGGCTCCAGCCTGGCTGCCAAACAGGCAGGAACTCCATTGTTAAACGAATCCCATTAACAGGATTTCTGCCAGGGGGATATTCAGTAGCTAAAGGGGATTAAAGGTTGGGTTGTCTACCTGTTTATTAATGTTAATTTATATTAATGAAGTTCTGTGGCTATATCAGTCTATGTTTTACATCAATAAACTGTTCATTCCTGCTGTACTCAGTTCAAGGTAGTTGTGTCTACTTATTGTGTACACATAGCAGGGTTCCAAGGTGCGCATGCTGGCTGGTGCTGGAAGTGATTCCGGGGATAACAGGAGGATACATGTGGTTGATCTCTGGGAGTTAGTACAGCTCTCTTGGAGAACCCGTTACATTGGCGGCAGCGGCGGGATCCTCCTTGCAAACGTCCCAGCGGAGTACCAGCGAGTATACCAGCAGCAAGCCAAAGATGGTTCCAGCACTACAGGACGTGTTGGTGCACAGCAGAGTCGCAAGTTGTATAAATGCCTGGATGGAGGCTCTCAGAGAGGACCAGGGTGTCCGGGGAATAGTCCTCCCGTCCTCCAAGGAATGGTACGAGCTAGATTGGCGAATGCAGTACCTGGGAGAACAGCCTCAAGAGAACTTGGTGGCTGAGTTGGAGAAGTTGCTTCCACTTGAAATGACTGTGGATTGTGGATACCGGGCCCTGTATTGGCAGGCCGTGCAGTGGTGTCCAGAGATGAAGGATAACTACCTGCCAGAGGGCGATGACTTTGACGGCCCAGGATTGATAATGGAAAGCCTACAGGAGGACCGAGAATTTGGGAGCCCATCGAAATATCGGTGCGAGGAGATTCGGGAGTTCAGGGAAGGGATTCTCGCAGATGTGCCCTGTTACCTGCCCGACTTGTGGGCTGATTTCGATTATTTGGTTTACCAAGAATGGTTCCTGGAGCAGGCCTACCGAGAACTCTTTGACCGTGCTCAGCAGTGTGCCCCAGAGGAGGTGGATCCTGTGAGTATTGTACCCCCACCAGAAGCACAAACATCCGAGCAGAGCGCAACTGGCCTCTGCCCACTCCCTTCCCTCACCCCAGACACTTTGCCCTATTCCCCGCAATATGGCACAGAAACTGACCAAGACCCCCCCTGCATGTCCCAGCCAGATCCCCCAGCTGAACTGCTGGCATCGAGGCAGAGTGCTGCTGGCCTCTGCCCACCCCTTCCTCTTGTTCCCAAGCCTGACCGCAGTAACCAAGGATGGTCCGGTCAGGCAGCCCCAGAGTTGGTGGTGCCCCTGGACTTTACAATTGCAGCTGAAGCACTGCCCTCGGGACAGAGTGCCGCTGGCCTCTGCCCGCTCCCCTCTGTGACCCCAGCTCCATTGGCTTTACCCCCGCAATGTTGCCCAGAGGCAGTGATTTCTATGGATCCTGTATCCCCAGCAGAAGTGTTGGCAATGGGAGAGAGGCAGATCGACATCTCTCCCCAGCAGATGGAGTATACAGGAGGGGATGCATGTGGCTTTCCTCCCCTTGCCGAGGATCATACAAACATTTGTACCATGCAGGTGGATTGGACTACGGTCACCGCCTGCAGTCCCCAGAGGTGTCGCGCAGTCAGCCCAGAACCCCATATGGAAGGAACCCCAGCCGCTCTGTTTTCTCCCCAGCGGCTGAGAGGACTCCAGGGAGAAGGCACATTTGGCCCTTCTCCCCAGCGGCAGTTACACTATTTGAGAGAAGCAGAGTGCGGCTGGGTGAGTACTGGTCCTTTGTTAAATTGTTTTCGGGAGTACCAATTTGTGGCTGGCAGTGGTGGTCCGGATATACAGACTGACTTTGGAGTCAAGCCGTGTGGGGTCTTATCAGACGTCACTCTCCCCCAGAAAAAGGAGATATGTGATGGAGTGTGTGACGGAACTGTCCATCACTGGGGCCCCTGGAGAGGACTGAAAGCAAGCCTGCTACCCGCAGATTATGGGCCCTGTCTCCCTGCCCTGGCGAGTGGGACTGTTGTCCTCGTCTGGGAGCCGAACTCCCCAGTCTCTGAGTGCACACCAGGACTGGTTAGTGGGACGGGTGCCCTTTGCCAGCCCCCTGCATCCACAACTCTAGGAGCGACGGAGCTGTGCTCCCCGACTGAACTGGATGCAGACCCGGTTTGGGTCTGGCCCCAGTTCAGTCTTCTTTTTAAAAGGGGAGATATGTGACAGAATGAGCTGTCATACAGGGGCCCAAGGTACTCAGAGATGGCTCCAGCCTGGCTGCCAAACAGGCAGGAACTCCATTGTTAAACTAATCCCATTAACAGGATGGCTACCAGGGGGAGATTCAGTAGCTAAAGGGGATTAAAGGTTGGGTTGTCTACCTGTTTATCAATGTTAATTTTATTCAACGTTTATTAGATTTCATAATTAGAAACATACATACAATAAAGGGCTCCCTCGACCAATAGGGAAGGGGGTCATGACTGCCGGCCCATGCGTAGAGCTGCAGTCAGTCGGGGTCTCCTGTCATTGGTGGGTAGCGGTAGCATTGTTGCAGTTATAAGGGTTATATTGGGGGCAAGAGATGAAGCTTACCTCTTTTCCCCTTGTCACCAGCAACCGTGCAGACGTTCCCATCCCGCCCGCACTATTTCAGTGTTATACACCGTATGGTTTCGTTACACCGCGCGTGGTCTGTTCATTTTTTTATCTGTTTGTTACCTTTTGCAACCTTGTCTTGTTCGGATTGTCACAGCTGCGGTCTGGGTCCCCTGGTCAGCGCGCATTACAAATAAGCATGGAATGTATGATCATAATGGGCTTGGGGAGGCTCGTCCCGGGGGGGGGGGTTATGGCACCTACAGGGGCAAGGACTCTTAGCTTGTTGTGGTAATTATGAAAAATAAAATATGAAGATTGTAACTCCCCACCGCTTACTTACGGGGGTCCACAAGTTCCCCTTCTGCTACAGCCACCAGAAGCTCCTGACAGTAGACTAGACATTTTGCCAACAATTAAGTCTGCAGCCTGATCTTTCCACACTCAAAGAGCTGCTTCCCAACTCACACTGGGGAGCTTTTAAACAAACAGCAAAAAAAAAAGCTATGGTCACTGAACATACAAAGAGCGTGTTAGTCCTTTCCATGCTGAAAACCGTCCCCTTAAGCGCGTGGTGAGTACTTTTTCTAGATGTTTCACTATTGATATTTGAGGAAATTAATAATACAACTGCACATGTGAGGAACAGAGATCTCAATGTTAAACATTTCAGGACAGTTTTTGTTTATTATTATTAAGAACAATAGGGACTACGTTTGAAATCATATGTACAGGCTTATTTGCATACAATCTGGAGGGCGTGGTCTAACTGCTTCGTTAAAGCATTTCTACAACCCACCAAAGCATTCGCTGGAGCCTCATTACTCCTTTCCAATTTGGGAAATTTTTACCCCATCGCTATCATAAACGCCAAACAGTGCGTAGCATGACACAGGCAGGATGCTTTGCACTTCTGGATGCGATGCATTCATTAGCCAGGACATAGGTTGCCGCTAAAGCAAGCAATCTTTTGATCTCTAGTTAACAACAGCACAGAAGCCTATCAAACGCCAGGCATCATAAAATTGATTAAAACTCATGGTTGTTCCTCCCCACGGAAATCTTTATTTTGCATTTAAGATCATTTGTACAAAACTGATTACAAGAAAACAAACGTTTAGTCCCGCCAGGACATAGCACTACACAATCCAGTTCTCCAGCAGGGCAAAACCCAACTGTCAGTCTAGATACTGCAGTCGAATTTCCCACATTTGGGGAAATCGCAGGGGTCAGCACAGCCGGAGTGCAATGGCTGAGCCTCACCCTGGGAGAACCCCCTTCGTGATCAGGGTATCTCCCCTGCCAGGTAAATATGAGTTGCCATAGGAGATGGTGGGGGGCGCCACTTCCACACCCCTCGCTAAAGTCGTGGTGGGGGTTACTGCTCCAACACTCGGCTCTGTGCAGAACAGCTGCGTGGACAAGGTGCCTGCACACAGGAAATTCCTCATCGTTGCCCTTCAGGGAAAAGTCTTCCCGTGTTAAGCTGCGCTCGTAAAATCCAGCATTCCCAGAGCGCTTTGCAGCACAAAAATTTGCACGCGGTAGCACCGCCCATCAGCGGGACCTCGCGCCGGGGAAGGAGCATTTACCCCTTGGCGACCTTAACGCACGAGCCGGGCAACAGGACTTGGCTACCATTTGATGTTGGTACGCAGAACGTTTCCACGAAAGGCTCATGAAACATAGGCCACATTAAGCCCCTCACGAGGCGTCTATCCTGTTAAGAGTAGGCCTGCCTCGAAAGCTAGTACGGTCGGCATAGAAGGAAGGCCCTCGAAAGAGGCCAACAAACACAATTAAGGCCGCATCCGCAGAAAGCACAGCTCGACGCGTCGCTACGAGAAGTAACCGCTCAGCTTGCGCGTTCCCCCTCCTAACCTGCCCTCGGGCAGAAAGGAACAGTCATCAGAAGCAACAGGCAGCCGTTAGCCACGGCGCTTGATACCCGCTTCGCGCTCAGGGGAACGCACGTGAGCTCTTCATCACGGTTACCGAGCCTGACCACTTCCGAGCACGTTTCTCCGGTCGGGCGCTATAGAAACGATCCCTGAAAGTATAGTCTTGACGTCCGCCCTGCGAGGGACACCGTCCCACCAAAAGGCATCGCTATATAGCTTGCAGCGACAAACTAAAGCTAAGACATTCGCACAACACCGAAAGAGAAGAAGACTTTGCAATGCATGAATCTTATGAAAACAAACAAAAAAAAAACCAATTCGTAACGCTTTTTCTTAGAAGTCAATGCGTGAAGTAGGCTAGATTGCGTTTATTCAACCACTGAACATACATTACATCCAAGGCAGGCTGCGAGGCAGCGCAGAACGGCAACATCAGCGGCTTGGCCGAGGACGCTGTGTGATGGCGTTTTTGCACGCTTTGGAAAAGCAAGAAGGAAAAAAAACCAACCAGAGAAGCGTGAGTGATGAGACCACACGTTTAAGATTTAAGACCTCCCAGGGGTGGGGCTTATGCAGATACATTGTCTCTGACGCAGGAGCAACACCTGACGAGGCCGCAAAGAGCCTGGGGCGGCACCCTTTTCCCTAACCATAACGGAGGCGCGCCTTAAGGCGCTAGAGCAGCCCCCTTAGGAGGCAGCGGCAAGGGCCACGCCTGGAGAACCACCAGCTGATACCGGAGATAATCCCCGGGCTCTATCGTTAAACCGGGATGATCAGGGGAAAGCGCGAACGCAGTCCCCCACTACCAGAAATTATGCAGTCGAGTTTCCCGCATTTGGGGAAATCGCAGGGGTCAGCACAGCCGGAGTGCAATGGCTGAGCCTCACCCTGGGAGAACCCCCTTCGTGATCAGGGTATCTCCCCTGCCAGGTAAGTATGAGTTGCCATAGGAGATGGTGGGGGGCGCCACTTCCACACCCCTCGCTAAAGTCGTGGTGGGGGTTACTGCTCCAACACTCGGCTCTGTGCAGAACAGCTGCGTGGACAAGGTGCCTGCACACAGGAAATTCCTCATCGTTGCCCTTCAGGGAAAAGTCTTCCCGTGTTAAGCTGCGCTCGTAAAATCCAGCATTCCCAGAGCGCTTTGCAGCACAAAAATTTGCACGCGGTAGCACCGCCCATCAGTGGGACCTCGCGCCGGGGAAGGAGCATTTACCCCTTGGCGACCTTAACGCACGAGCCGGGCAACAGGACTTGGCTACCATTTGATGTTGGTACGCAGAACATTTCCACGAAAGGCTCATGAAACATAGGCCACATTAAGCCCCTCGCGAGGCGTCTATCCTGTTAAGAGTAGGCCTGCCTCGAAAGCTAGTACGGTCGGCATAGAAGGAAGGCCCTCGAAAGAGGCCAACAAACACAATTAAGGCCGCATCCGCAGAAAGCACAGCTCGACGCGTCGCTACGAGAAGTAACCGCTCAGCTTGCGCGTTCCCCCTCCTAACCTGCCCTCGGGAAGAAAGGAACAGTCATCAGAAGCAACAGGCAGCCGTTAGCCACGGCGCTTGATACTCGCTTCGCGCTCAGGGGAACGCACGTGAGCTCTTCATCACGGTTACCGAGCCTGACCACTTCCGAGCACGTTTCTCCGGTCGGGCGCTATAGAAACGATCCCTGAAAGTATAGTCTTGACGTCCGCCCTGCGAGGGACACCGTCCCACCAAAAGGCATCGCTATATAGCTTGCAGCGACAAACTAAAGCTAAGACATTCGCACAACACCGAAAGAGAAGAAGACTTTGCAATGCATGAATCTTATGAAAACAAACAAAAAAAAAACCAATTCGTAACGCTTTTTCTTAGAAGTCAATGCGTGAAGTAGGCTAGATTGCGTTTATTCAACCACTGAACATACATTACATCCAAGGCAGGCTGCGAGGCAGCGCAGAACGGCAACATCAGCGGCTTGGCCGAGGACGCTCTGTGATGGCGTTTTTGCACGCTTTGGAAAAGCAAGAAGGAAAAAAAACCAACCAGAGAAGCGTGAGTGATGAGACCACACGTTTAAGATTTAAGACCTCCCAGGGGTGGGGCTTATGCAGATATATTGTCTCTGACGCAGGAGCAACACCTGACGAGGCCGCAAAGAGCCTGGGGCGGCACCCTTCTCCCTAACCATAACGGAGGCGCGCCTTAAGGCGCTAGAGCAGCCCCCTTAGGAGGCAGCGGCAAGGGCCACGCCTGGAGAACCACCAGCTGATACCGGAGATAATCCCCGGGCTCTATCGTTAAACCGGGATGATCAGGGGAAAGCGCGAACGCAGTCCCCCACTACCAGAAATTATGCAGTCGAGTTTCCCGCATTTGGGGAAATCGCAGGGGTCAGCACAGCCGGAGTGCAATGGCTGAGCCTCACCCTGGGAGAACCCCCTTCGTGATCAGGGTATCTCCCCTGCCAGGTAAGTATGAGTTGCCATAGGAGATGGTGGGGGGCGCCACTTCCACACCCCTCGCTAAAGTCGTGGTGGGGGTTACTGCTCCAACACTCGGCTCTGTGCAGAACAGCTGCGTGGACAAGGTGCCTGCACACAGGAAATTCCTCATCGTTGCCCTTCAGGGAAAAGTCTTCCCGTGTTAAGCTGCGCTCGTAAAATCCAGCATTCCCAGAGCGCTTTGCAGCACAAAAATTTGCACGCGGTAGCACCGCCCATCAGCGGGACCTCGCGCCGGGGAAGGAGCATTTACCCCTTGGCGACCTTAACGCACGAGCCGGGCAACAGGACTTGGCTACCATTTGATGTTGGTACGCAGAACGTTTCCACGAAAGGCTCATGAAACATAGGCCACATTAAGCCCCTCGCGAGGCGTCTATCCTGTTAAGAGTAGGCCTGCCTCGAAAGCTAGTACGGTCGGCATAGAAGGAAGGCCCTCGAAAGAGGCCAACAAACACAATTAAGGCCGCATCCGCAGAAAGCACAGCTCGACGCGTCGCTACGAGAAGTAACCGCTCAGCTTGCGCGTTCCCCCTCCTAACCTGCCCTCGGGAAGAAAGGAACAGTCATCAAAAGCAACAGGCAGCCGTTAGCCACGGCGCTTGATACTCGCTTCGCGCTCAGGGGAACGCACGTGAGCTCTTCATCACGGTTACCGAGCCTGACCACTTCCGAGCACGTTTCTCCGGTCGGGCGCTATAGAAACGATCCCTGAAAGTATAGTCTTGATGTCCGCCCTGCGAGGGACACCGTCCCACCAAAAGGCATCGCTATATAGCTTGCAGCGACAAACTAAAGCTAAGACATTCGCACAACACCGAAAGAGAAGAAGACTTTGCAATGCATGAATCTTATGAAAACAAACAAAAAAAAAACCAATTCGTAACGCTTTTTCTTATAGGTCAATGCGTGAAGTAGGCTAGATTGCGTTTATTCAACCACTGAACATACATTACATCCAAGGCAGGCTGCGAGGCAGCGCAGAACGGCAACATCAGCGGCTTGGCCGAGGACGCTCTGTGATGGCGTTTTTGCACGCTTTGGAAAAGCAAGAAGGAAAAAAAACCAACCAGAGAAGCGTGAGTGATGAGACCACACGTTTAAGATTTAAGACCTCCCAGGGGTGGGGCTTATGCAGATATATTGTCTCTGACGCAGGAGCAACACCTGACGAGGCCGCAAAGAGCCTGGGGCGGCACCCTTTTCCCTAACCATAACGGAGGCGCGCCTTAAGGCGCTAGAGCAGCCCCCTTAGGAGGCAGCGGCAAGGGCCACGCCTGGAGAACCACCAGCTGATACCGGAGATAATCCCCGGGCTCTATCGTTAAACCGGGATGATCAGGGGAAAGCGCGAACGCAGTCCCCCACTACCAGAAATTATGCAGTCGAGTTTCCCGCATTTGGGGAAATCGCAGGGGTCAGCACAGCCGGAGTGCAATGGCTGAGCCTCACCCTGGGAGAACCCCCTTCGTGATCAGGGTATCTCCCCTGCCAGGTAAATATGAGTTGCCATAGGAGATGGTGGGGGGCGCCACTTCCACACCCCTCGCTAAAGTCGTGGTGGGGGTTACTGCTCCAACACTCGGCTCTGTGCAGAACAGCTGCGTGGACAAGGTGCCTGCACACAGGAAATTCCTCATCGTTGCCCTTCAGGGAAAAGTCTTCCCGTGTTAAGCTGCGCTCGTAAAATCCAGCATTCCCAGAGCGCTTTGCAGCACAAAAATTTGCACGCGGTAGCACCGCCCATCAGCGGGACCTCGCGCCGGGGAAGGAGCATTTACCCCTTGGCGACCTTAACGCACGAGCCGGGCAACAGGACTTGGCTACCATTTGATGTTGGTACGCAGAACGTTTCCACGAAAGGCTCATGAAACATAGGCCACATTAAGCCCCTCGCGAGGCGTCTATCCTGTTAAGAGTAGGCCTGCCTCGAAAGCTAGTACGGTCGGCATAGAAGGAAGGCCCTCGAAAGAGGCCAACAAACACAATTAAGGCCGCATCCGCAGAAAGCACAGCTCGACGCGTCGCTACGAGAAGTAACCGCTCAGCTTGCGCGTTCCCCCTCCTAACCTGCCCTCGGGAAGAAAGGAACAGTCATCAAAAGCAACAGGCAGCCGTTAGCCACGGCGCTTGATACTCGCTTCGCGCTCAGGGGAACGCACGTGAGCTCTTCATCACGGTTACCGAGCCTGACCACTTCCGAGCACGTTTCTCCGGTCGGGCGCTATAGAAACGATCCCTGAAAGTATAGTCTTGACGTCCGCCCTGCGAAGGACACCGTCCCACCAAAAGGCATCGCTATATAGCTTGCAGCGACAAACTAAAGCTAAGACATTCGCACAACACCGAAAGAGAAGAAGACTTTGCAATGCATGAATCTTATGAAAACAAACAAAAAAAAAACCAATTCGTAACGCTTTTTCTTAGAAGTCAATGCGTGAAGTAGGCTAGATTGCGTTTATTCAACCACTGAACATACATTACATCCAAGGCAGGCTGCGAGGCAGCGCAGAACGGCAACATCAGCGGCTTGGCCGAGGACGCTCTGTGATGGCGTTTTTGCACGCTTTGGAAAAGCAAGAAGGAAAAAAAACCAACCAGAGAAGCGTGAGTGATGAGACCACACGTTTAAGATTTAAGACCTCCCAGGGGTGGGGCTTATGCAGATACATTGTCTCTGACGCAGGAGCAACACCTGACGAGGCCGCAAAGAGCCTGGGGCGGCACCCTTTTCCCTAACCATAACGGAGGCGCGCCTTAAGGCGCTAGAGCAGCCCCCTTAGGAGGCAGCGGCAAGGGCCACGCCTGGAGAACCACCAGCTGATACCGGAGATAATCCCCGGGCTCTATCGTTAAACCGGGATGATCAGGGGAAAGCGCGAACGCAGTCCCCCACTACCAGAAATTATGCAGTCGAGTTTCCCGCATTTGGGGAAATCGCAGGGGTCAGCACAGCCGGAGTGCAATGGCTGAGCCTCACCCTGGGAGAACCCCCTTCGTGATCAGGGTATCTCCCCTGCCAGGTAAGTATGAGTTGCCATAGGAGATGGTGGGGGGCGCCAGTTCCACACCCCTCGCTAAAGTCGTGGTGGGGGTTACTGCTCCAACACTCGGCTCTGTGCAGAACAGCTGCGTGGACAAGGTGCCTGCACACAGGAAATTCCTCATCGTTGCCCTTCAGGGAAAAGTCTTCCCGTGTTAAGCTGCGCTCGTAAAATCCAGCATTCCCAGAGCGCTTTGCAGCACAAAAATTTGCACGCGGTAGCACCGCCCATCAGCGGGACCTCGCGCCGGGGAAGGAGCATTTACCCCTTGGCGACCTTAACGCACGAGCCGGGCAACAGGACTTGGCTACCATTTGATGTTGGTACGCAGAACGTTTCCACGAAAGGCTCATGAAACATAGGCCACATTAAGCCCCTCGCGAGGCGTCTATCCTGTTAAGAGTAGGCCTGCCTCGAAAGCTAGTACGGTCGGCATAGAAGGAAGGCCCTCGAAAGAGGCCAACAAACACAATTAAGGCCGCATCCGCAGAAAGCACAGCTCGACGCGTCGCTACGAGAAGTAACCGCTCAGCTTGCGCGTTCCCCCTCCTAACCTGCCCTCGGGAAGAAAGGAACAGTCATCAAAAGCAACAGGCAGCCGTTAGCCACGGCGCTTGATACTCGCTTCGCGCTCAGGGGAACGCACGTGAGCTCTTCATCACGGTTACCGAGCCTGACCACTTCCGAGCACGTTTCTCCGGTCGGGCGCTATAGAAACGATCCCTGAAAGTATAGTCTTGACGTCCGCCCTGCGAGGGACACCGTCCCACCAAAAGGCATCGCTATATAGCTTGCAGCGACAAACTAAAGCTAAGACATTCGCACAACACCGAAAGAGAAGAAGACTTTGCAATGCATGAATCTTATGAAAACAAACAAAAAAAAAACCAATTCGTAACGCTTTTTCTTAGAGGTCAATGCGTGAAGTAGGCTAGATTGCGTTTATTCAACCACTGAACATACATTACATCCAAGGCAGGCTGCGAGGCAGCGCAGAACGGCAACATCAGCGGCTTGGCCGAGGACGCTCTGTGATGGCGTTTTTGCACGCTTTGGAAAAGCAAGAAGGAAAAAAAACCAACCAGAGAAGCGTGAGTGATGAGACCACACGTTTAAGATTTAAGACCTCCCAGGGGTGGGGCTTATGCAGATATATTGTCTCTGACGCAGGAGCAACACCTGACGAGGCCGCAAAGAGCCTGGGGCGGCACCCTTTTCCCTAACCATAACGGAGGCGCGCCTTAAGGCGCTAGAGCAGCCCCCTTAGGAGGCAGCGGCAAGGGCCACGCCTGGAGAACCACCAGCTGATACCGGAGATAATCCCCGGGCTCTATCGTTAAACCGGGATGATCAGGGGAAAGCGCGAACGCAGTCCCCCACTACCAGAAATTATGCAGTCGAGTTTCCCGCATTTGGGGAAATCGCAGGGGTCAGCACAGCCGGAGTGCAATGGCTGAGCCTCACCCTGGGAGAACCCCCTTCGTGATCAGGGTATCTCCCCTGCCAGGTAAGTATGAGTTGCCATAGGAGATGGTGGGGGGCGCCACTTCCACACCCCTCGCTAAAGTCGTGGTGGGGGTTACTGCTCCAACACTCGGCTCTGTGCAGAACAGCTGCGTGGACAAGGTGCCTGCACACAGGAAATTCCTCATCGTTGCCCTTCAGGGAAAAGTCTTCCCGTGTTAAGCTGCGCTCGTAAAATCCAGCATTCCCAGAGCGCTTTGCAGCACAAAAATTTGCACGCGGTAGCACCGCCCATCAGCGGGACCTCGCGCCGGGGAAGGAGCATTTACCCCTTGGCGACCTTAACGCACGAGCCGGGCAACAGGACTTGGCTACCATTTGATGTTGGTACGCAGAACGTTTCCACGAAAGGCTCATGAAACATAGGCCACATTAAGCCCCTCGCGAGGCGTCTATCCTGTTAAGAGTAGGCCTGCCTCGAAAGCTAGTACGGTCGGCATAGAAGGAAGGCCCTCGAAAGAGGCCAACAAACACAATTAAGGCCGCATCCGCAGAAAGCACAGCTCGACGCGTCGCTACGAGAAGTAACCGCTCAGCTTGCGCGTTCCCCCTCCTAACCTGCCCTCGGGAAGAAAGGAACAGTCATCAAAAGCAACAGGCAGCCGTTAGCCACGGCGCTTGATACTCGCTTCGCGCTCAGGGGAACGCACGTGAGCTCTTCATCACGGTTACCGAGTCTGACCACTTCCGAGCACGTTTCTCCGGTCGGGCGCTATAGAAACGATCCCTGAAAGTATAGTCTTGATGTCCGCCCTGCGAGGGACACCGTCCCACCAAAAGGCATCGCTATATAGCTTGCAGCGACAAACTAAAGCTAAGACATTCGCACAACACCGAAAGAGAAGAAGACTTTGCAATGCATGAATCTTATGAAAACAAACAAAAAAAAAACCAATTCGTAACGCTTTTTCTTATAGGTCAATGCGTGAAGTAGGCTAGATTGCGTTTATTCAACCACTGAACATACATTACATCCAAGGCAGGCTGCGAGGCAGCGCAGAACGGCAACATCAGCGGCTTGGCCGAGGACGCTCTGTGATGGCGTTTTTGCACGCTTTGGAAAAGCAAGAAGGAAAAAAAACCAACCAGAGAAGCGTGAGTGATGAGACCACACGTTTAAGATTTAAGACCTCCCAGGGGTGGGGCTTATGCAGATATATTGTCTCTGACGCAGGAGCAACACCTGACGAGGCCGCAAAGAGCCTGGGGCGGCACCCTTTTCCCTAACCATAACGGAGGCGCGCCTTAAGGTGCTAGAGCAGCCCCCTTAGAAGGCAGCGGCAAGGGCCACGCCTGGAGAACCACCAGCTGATACCGGAGATAATCCCCGGGCTCTATCGTTAAACCGGGATGATCAGGGGAAAGCGCGAACGCAGTCCCCCACTACCAGAAATTATGCAGTCGAGTTTCCCGCATTTGGGGAAATCGCAGGGGTCAGCACAGCCGGAGTGCAATGGCTGAGCCTCACCCTGGGAGAACCCCCTTCGTGATCAGGGTATCTCCCCTGCCAGGTAAGTATGAGTTGTCATAGGAGATGGTGGGGGGCGCCACTTCCACACCCCTCGCTAAAGTCGTGGTGGGGGTTACTGCTCCAACACTCGGCTCTGTGCAGAACAGCTGCGTGGACAAGGTGCCTGCACACAGGAAATTCCTCATCGTTGCCCTTCAGGGAAAAGTCTTCCCGTGTTAAGCTGCGCTCGTAAAATCCAGCATTCCCAGAGCGCTTTGCAGCACAAAAATTTGCACGCGGTAGCACCGCCCATCAGCGGGACCTCGCGCCGGGGAAGGAGCATTTACCCCTTGGCGACCTTAACGCACGAGCCGGGCAACAGGACTTGGCTACCATTTGATGTTGGTACGCAGAACGTTTCCACGAAAGGCTCATGAAACATAGGCCACATTAAGCCCCTCGCGAGGCGTCTATCCTGTTAAGAGTAGGCCTGCCTCGAAAGCTAGTACGGTCGGCATAGAAGGAAGGCCCTCGAAAGAGGCCAACAAACACAATTAAGGCCGCATCCGCAGAAAGCACAGCTCGACGCGTCGCTACGAGAAGTAACCGCTCAGCTTGCGCGTTCCCCCTCCTAACCTGCCCTCGGGAAGAATGGAACAGTCATCAAAAGCAACAGGCAGCCGTTAGCCACGGCGCTTGATACTCGCTTCGCGCTCAGGGGAACGCACGTGAGCTCTTCATCACGGTTACCGAGCCTGACCACTTCCGAGCACGTTTCTCCGGTCGGGCGCTATAGAAACGATCCCTGAAAGTATAGTCTTGACGTCCGCCCTGCGAGGGACACCGTCCCACCAAAAGGCATCGCTATATAGCTTGCAGCGACAAACTAAAGCTAAGACATTCGCACAACACCGAAAGAGAAGAAGACTTTGCAATGCATGAATCTTATGAAAACAAACAAAAAAAAAACCAATTCGTAACGCTTTTTCTTAGAGGTCAATGCGTGAAGTAGGCTAGATTGCGTTTATTCAACCACTGAACATACATTACATCCAAGGCAGGCTGCGAGGCAGCGCAGAACGGCAACATCAGCGGCTTGGCCGAGGACGCTCTGTGATGGCGTTTTTGCACGCTTTGGAAAAGCAAGAAGGAAAAAAAACCAACCAGAGAAGCGTGAGTGATGAGACCACACGTTTAAGATTTAAGACCTCCCAGGGGTGGGGCTTATGCAGATATATTGTCTCTGACGCAGGAGCAACACCTGACGAGGCCGCAAAGAGCCTGGGGCGGCACCCTTTTCCCTAACCATAACGGAGGCGCGCCTTAAGGTGCTAGAGCAGCCCCCTTAGAAGGCAGCGGCAAGGGCCACGCCTGGAGAACCACCAGCTGATACCGGAGATAATCCCCGGGCTCTATCGTTAAACCGGGATGATCAGGGGAAAGCGCGAACGCAGTCCCCCACTACCAGAAATTATGCAGTCGAGTTTCCCGCATTTGGGGAAATCGCAGGGGTCAGCACAGCCGGAGTGCAATGGCTGAGCCTCACCCTGGGAGAACCCCCTTCGTGATCAGGGTATCTCCCCTGCCAGGTAAGTATGAGTTGTCATAGGAGATGGTGGGGGGCGCCACTTCCACACCCCTCGCTAAAGTCGTGGTGGGGGTTACTGCTCCAACACTCGGCTCTGTGCAGAACAGCTGCGTGGACAAGGTGCCTGCACACAGGAAATTCCTCATCGTTGCCCTTCAGGGAAAAGTCTTCCCGTGTTAAGCTGCGCTCGTAAAATCCAGCATTCCCAGAGCGCTTTGCAGCACAAAAATTTGCACGCGGTAGCACCGCCCATCAGCGGGACCTCGCGCCGGGGAAGGAGCATTTACCCCTTGGCGACCTTAACGCACGAGCCGGGCAACAGGACTTGGCTACCATTTGATGTTGGTACGCAGAACGTTTCCACGAAAGGCTCATGAAACATAGGCCACATTAAGCCCCTCGCGAGGCGTCTATCCTGTTAAGAGTAGGCCTGCCTCGAAAGCTAGTACGGTCGGCATAGAAGGAAGGCCCTCGAAAGAGGCCAACAAACACAATTAAGGCCGCATCCGCAGAAAGCACAGCTCGACGCGTCGCTACGAGAAGTAACCGCTCAGCTTGCGCGTTCCCCCTCCTAACCTGCCCTCGGGAAGAAAGGAACAGTCATCAAAAGCAACAGGCAGCCGTTAGCCACGGCGCTTGATACTCGCTTCGCGCTCAGGGGAACGCACGTGAGCTCTTCATCACGGTTACCGAGCCTGACCACTTCCGAGCACGTTTCTCCGGTCGGGCGCTATAGAAACGATCCCTGAAAGTATAGTCTTGACGTCCGCCCTGCGAGGGACACCGTCCCACCAAAAGGCATCGCTATATAGCTTGCAGCGACAAACTAAAGCTAAGACATTCGCACAACACCGAAAGAGAAGAAGACTTTGCAATGCATGAATCTTATGAAAACAAACAAAAAAAAAACCAATTCGTAACGCTTTTTCTTAGAGGTCAATGCGTGAAGTAGGCTAGATTGCGTTTATTCAACCACTGAACATACATTACATCCAAGGCAGGCTGCGAGGCAGCGCAGAACGGCAACATCAGCGGCTTGGCCGAGGACGCTCTGTGATGGCGTTTTTGCACGCTTTGGAAAAGCAAGAAGGAAAAAAAACCAACCAGAGAAGCGTGAGTGATGAGACCACACGTTTAAGATTTAAGACCTCCCAGGGGTGGGGCTTATGCAGATATATTGTCTCTGACGCAGGAGCAACACCTGACGAGGCCGCAAAGAGCCTGGGGCGGCACCCTTTTCCCTAACCATAACGGAGGCGCGCCTTAAGGCGCTAGAGCAGCCCCCTTAGGAGGCAGCGGCAAGGGCCACGCCTGGAAAACCACCAGCTGATACCGGAGATAATCCCCGGGCTCTATCGTTAAACCGGGATGATCAGGGGAAAGCGCGAACGCAGTCCCCCACTACCAGAAATTATGCAGTCGAGTTTCCCGCATTTGGGGAAATCGCAGGGGTCAGCACAGCCGGAGTGCAATGGCTGAGCCTCACCCTGGGAAAACTCCCTTCGTGATCAGGGTATCTCCCCTGCCAGGTAAGTATGAGTTGCCATAGGAGATGGTGGGGGGCGCCACTTCCACACCCCTCGCTAAAGTCGTGGTGGGGGTTACTGCTCCAACACTCGGCTCTGTGCAGAACAGCTGCGTGGACAAGGTGCCTGCACACAGGAAATTCCTCATCGTTGCCCTTCAGGGAAAAGTCTTCCCGTGTTAAGCTGCGCTCGTAAAATCCAGCATTCCCAGAGCGCTTTGCAGCACAAAAATTTGCACGCGGTAGCACCGCCCATCAGCGGGACCTCGCGCCGGGGAAGGAGCATTTACCCCTTGGCGACCTTAACGCACGAGCCGGGCAACAGGACTTGGCTACCATTTGATGTTGGTACGCAGAACGTTTCCACGAAAGGCTCATGAAACATAGGCCACATTAAGCCCCTCGCGAGGCGTCTATCCTGTTAAGAGTAGGCCTGCCTCGAAAGCTAGTACGGTCGGCATAGAAGGAAGGCCCTCGAAAGAGGCCAACAAACACAATTAAGGCCGCATCCGCAGAAAGCACAGCTCGACGCGTCGCTACGAGAAGTAACCGCTCAGCTTGCGCGTTCCCCCTCCTAACCTGCCCTCGGGAAGAAAGGAACAGTCATCAGAAGCAACAGGCAGCCGTTAGCCACGGCGCTTGATACTCGCTTCGCGCTCAGGGGAACGCACGTGAGCTCTTCATCACGGTTACCGAGCCTGACCACTTCCGAGCACGTTTCTCCGGTCGGGCGCTATAGAAACGATCCCTGAAAGTATAGTCTTGACGTCCGCCCTGCGAGGGACACCGTCCCACCAAAAGGCATCGCTATATAGCTTGCAGCGACAAACTAAAGCTAAGACATTCGCACAACACCGAAAGAGAAGAAGACTTTGCAATGCATGAATCTTATGAAAACAAACAAAAAAAAAAACCAATTCGTAACGCTTTTTCTTAGAGGTCAATGCGTGAAGTAGGCTAGATTGCGTTTATTCAACCACTGAACATACATTACATCCAAGGCAGGCTGCGAGGCAGCGCAGAACGGCAACATCAGCGGCTTGGCCGAGGACGCTCTGTGATGGCGTTTTTGCACGCTTTGGAAAAGCAAGAAGGAAAAAAAACCAACCAGAGAAGCGTGAGTGATGAGACCACACGTTTAAGATTTAAGACCTCCCAGGGGTGGGGCTTATGCAGATATATTGTCTCTGACGCAGGAGCAACACCTGACGAGGCCGCGAAGAGCCTGGGGCGGCACCCTTTTCCCTAACCATAACGGAGGCGCGCCTTAAGGCGCTAGAGCAGCCCCCTTAGGAGGCAGCGGCAAGGGCCACGCCTGGAGAACCACCAGCTGATACCGGAGATAATCCCCGGGCTCTATCGTTAAACCGGGATGATCAGGGGAAAGCGCGAACGCAGTCCCCCACTACCAGAAATTATGCAGTCGAGTTTACCGCATTTGGGGAAATCGCAGGGGTCAGCACAGCCGGAGTGCAATGGCTGAGCCTCACCCTGGGAGAACCCCCTTCGTGATCAGGGTATCTCCCCTGCCAGGTAAGTATGAGTTGCCATAGGAGATGGTGGGGGGCGCCACTTCCACACCCCTCGCTAAAGTCGTGGTGGGGGTTACTGCTCCAACACTCGGCTCTGTGCAGAACAGCTGCGTGGACAAGGTGCCTGCACACAGGAAATTCCTCATCGTTGCCCTTCAGGGAAAAGTCTTCCCGTGTTAAGCTGCGCTCGTAAAATCCAGCATTCCCAGAGCGCTTTGCAGCACAAAAATTTGCACGCGGTAGCACCGCCCATCAGCGGGACCTCGCGCCGGGGAAGGAGCATTTACCCCTTGGCGACCTTAACGCACGAGCCGGGCAACAGGACTTGGCTACCATTTGATGTTGGTACGCAGAACGTTTCCACGAAAGGCTCATGAAACATAGGCCACATTAAGCCCCTCGCGAGGCGTCTATCCTGTTAAGAGTAGGCCTGCCTCGAAAGCTAGTACGGTCGGCATAGAAGGAAGGCCCTCGAAAGAGGCCAACAAACACAATTAAGGCCGCATCCGCAGAAAGCACAGCTCGACGCGTCGCTACGAGAAGTAACCGCTCAGCTTGCGCGTTCCCCCTCCTAACCTGCCCTCGGGAAGAAAGGAACAGTCATCAAAAGCAACAGGCAGCCGTTAGCCACGGCGCTTGATACTCGCTTCGCGCTCAGGGGAACGCACGTGAGCTCTTCATCACGGTTACCGAGCCTGACCACTTCCGAGCACGTTTCTCCGGTCGGGCGCTATAGAAACGATCCCTGAAAGTATAGTCTTGACGTCCGCCCTGCGAGGGACACCGTCCCACCAAAAGGCATCGCTATATAGCTTGCAGCGACAAACTAAAGCTAAGACATTCGCACAACACCGAAAGAGAAGAAGACTTTGCAATGCATGAATCTTATGAAAACAAACAAAAAAAAAACCAATTCGTAACGCTTTTTCTTAGAAGTCAATGCGTGAAGTAGGCTAGATTGCGTTTATTCAACCACTGAACATACATTACATCCAAGGCAGGCTGCGAGGCAGCGCAGAACGGCAACATCAGCGGCTTGGCCGAGGACGCTCTGTGATGGCGTTTTTGCACGCTTTGGAAAAGCAAGAAGGAAAAAAAACCAACCAGAGAAGCGTGAGTGATGAGACCACACGTTTAAGATTTAAGACCTCCCAGGGGTGGGGCTTATGCAGATACATTGTCTCTGACGCAGGAGCAACACCTGACGAGGCCGCAAAGAGCCTGGGGCGGCACCCTTTTCCCTAACCATAACGGAGGCGCGCCTTAAGGCGCTAGAGCAGCCCCCTTAGGAGGCAGCGGCAAGGGCCACGCCTGGAGAACCACCAGCTGATACCGGAGATAATCCCCAGGCTCTATCGTTAAACCGGGATGATCAGGGGAAAGCGCGAACGCAGTCCCCCACTACCAGAAATTATGCAGTCGAGTTTCCCGCATTTGGGGAAATCGCAGGGGTCAGCACAGCCGGAGTGCAATGGCTGAGCCTCACCCTGGGAGAACCCCCTTCGTGATCAGGGTATCTCCCCTGCCAGGTAAGTATGAGTTGCCATAGGAGATGGTGGGGGTCGCCACTTCCACACCCCTCGCTAAAGTCGTGGTGGGGGTTACTGCTCCAACACTCGGCTCTGTGCAGAACAGCTGCGTGGACAAGGTGCCTGCACACAGGAAATTCCTCATCGTTGCCCTTCAGGGAAAAGTCTTCCCGTGTTAAGCTGCGCTCGTAAAATCCAGCATTCCCAGAGCGCTTTGCAGCACAAAAATTTGCACGCGGTAGCACCGCCCATCAGCGGGACCTCGCGCCGGGGAAGGAGCATTTACCCCTTGGCGACCTTAACGCACGAGCCGGGCAACAGGACTTGGCTACCATTTGATGTTGGTACGCAGAACGTTTCCACGAAAGGCTCATGAAACATAGGCCACATTAAGCCCCTCGCGAGGCGTCTATCCTGTTAAGAGTAGGCCTGCCTCGAAAGCTAGTACGGTCGGCATAGAAGGAAGGCCCTCGAAAGAGGCCAACAAACACAATTAAGGCCGCATCCGCAGAAAGCACAGCTCGACGCGTCGCTACGAGAAGTAACCGCTCAGCTTGCGCGTTCCCCCTCCTAACCTGCCCTCGGGAAGAAAGGAACAGTCATCAGAAGCAACAGGCAGCCGTTAGCCACGGCGCTTGATACTCGCTTCGCGCTCAGGGGAACGCACGTGAGCTCTTCATCACGGTTACCGAGCCTGACCACTTCCGAGCACGTTTCTCCGGTCGGGCGCTATAGAAACGATCCCTGAAAGTATAGTCTTGACGTCCGCCCTGCGAGGGACACCGTCCCACCAAAAGGCATCGCTATATAGCTTGCAGCGACAAACTAAAGCTAAGACATTCGCACAACACCGAAAGAGAAGAAGACTTTGCAATGCATGAATCTTATGAAAACAAACAAAAAAAAAAACCAATTCGTAACGCTTTTTCTTAGAAGTCAATGCGTGAAGTAGGCTAGATTGCGTTTATTCAACCACTGAACATACATTACATCCAAGGCAGGCTGCGAGGCAGCGCAGAACGGCAACATCAGCGGCTTGGCCGAGGACGCTCTGTGATGGCGTTTTTGCACGCTTTGGAAAAGCAAGAAGGAAAAAAAACCAACCAGAGAAGCGTGAGTGATGAGACCACACGTTTAAGATTTAAGACCTCCCAGGGGTGGGGCTTATGCAGATATATTGTCTCTGACGCAGGAGCAACACCTGACGAGGCCGCAAAGAGCCTGGGGCGGCACCCTTTTCCCTAACCATAACGGAGGCGCGCCTTAAGGCGCTAGAGCAGCCCCCTTAGGAGGCAGCGGCAAGGGCCACGCCTGGAGAACCACCAGCTGATACCGGAGATAATCCCCGGGCTCTATCGTTAAACCGGGATGATCAGGGGAAAGCGCGAACGCAGTCCCCCACTACCAGAAATTATGCAGTCGAGTTTCCCGCATTTGGGGAAATCGCAGGGGTCAGCACAGCCGGAGTGCAATGGCTGAGCCTCACCCTGGGAGAACCCCCTTCGTGATCAGGGTATCTCCCCTGCCAGGTAAGTATGAGTTGCCATAGGAGATGGTGGGGGTCGCCACTTCCACACCCCTCGCTAAAGTCGTGGTGGGGGTTACTGCTCCAACACTCGGCTCTGTGCAGAACAGCTGCGTGGACAAGGTGCCTGCACACAGGAAATTCCTCATCGTTGCCCTTCAGGGAAAAGTCTTCCCGTGTTAAGCTGCGCTCGTAAAATCCAGCATTCCCAGAGCGCTTTGCAGCACAAAAATTTGCACGCGGTAGCACCGCCCATCAGCGGGACCTCGCGCCGGGGAAGGAGCATTTACCCCTTGGCGACCTTAACGCACGAGCCGGGCAACAGGACTTGGCTACCATTTGATGTTGGTACGCAGAACGTTTCCACGAAAGGCTCATGAAACATAGGCCACATTAAGCCCCTCGCGAGGCGTCTATCCTGTTAAGAGTAGGCCTGCCTCGAAAGCTAGTACGGTCGGCATAGAAGGAAGGCCCTCGAAAGAGGCCAACAAACACAATTAAGGCCGCATCCGCAGAAAGCACAGCTCGACGCGTCGCTACGAGAAGTAACCGCTCAGCTTGCGCGTTCCCCCTCCTAACCTGCCCTCGGGAAGAAAGGAACAGTCATCAGAAGCAACAGGCAGCCGTTAGCCACGGCGCTTGATACTCGCTTCGCGCTCAGGGGAACGCACGTGAGCTCTTCATCACGGTTACCGAGCCTGACCACTTCCGAGCACGTTTCTCCGGTCGGGCGCTATAGAAACGATCCCTGAAAGTATAGTCTTGACGTCCGCCCTGCGAGGGACACCGTCCCACCAAAAGGCATCGCTATATAGCTTGCAGCGACAAACTAAAGCTAAGACATTCGCACAACACCGAAAGAGAAGAAGACTTTGCAATGCATGAATCTTATGAAAACAAACAAAAAAAAAACCAATTCGTAACGCTTTTTCTTAGAAGTCAATGCGTGAAGTAGGCTAGATTGCGTTTATTCAACCACTGAACATACATTACATCCAAGGCAGGCTGCGAGGCAGCGCAGAACGGCAACATCAGCGGCTTGGCCGAGGACGCTCTGTGATGGCGTTTTTGCACGCTTTGGAAAAGCAAGAAGGAAAAAAAACCAACCAGAGAAGCGTGAGTGATGAGACCACACGTTTAAGATTTAAGACCTCCCAGGGGTGGGGCTTATGCAGATACATTGTCTCTGACGCAGGAGCAACACCTGACGAGGCCGCAAAGAGCCTGGGGCGGCACCCTTTTCCCTAACCATAACGGAGGCGCGCCTTAAGGCGCTAGAGCAGCCCCCTTAGGAGGCAGCGGCAAGGACCACGCCTGGAGAACCACCAGCTGATACCGGAGATAATCCCCGGGCTCTATCGTTAAACCGGGATGATCAGGGGAAAGCGCGAACGCAGTCCCCCACTACCAGAAATTATGCAGTCGAGTTTCCCGCATTTGGGGAAATCGCAGGGGTCAGCACAGCCGGAGTGCAATGGCTGAGCCTCACCCTGGGAGAACCCCCTTCGTGATCAGGGTATCTCCCCTGCCAGGTAAGTATGAGTTGCCATAGGAGATGGTGGGGGGCGCCACTTCCACACCCCTCGCTAAAGTCGTGGTGGGGGTTACTGCTCCAACACTCGGCTCTGTGCAGAACAGCTGCGTGGACAAGGTGCCTGCACACAGGAAATTCCTCATCGTTGCCCTTCAGGGAAAAGTCTTCCCGTGTTAAGCTGCGCTCGTAAAATCCAGCATTCCCAGAGCGCTTTGCAGCACAAAAATTTGCACGCGGTAGCACCGCCCATCAGCGGGACCTCGCGCCGGGGAAGGAGCATTTACCCCTTGGCGACCTTAACGCACGAGCCGGGCAACAGGACTTGGCTACCATTTGATGTTGGTACGCAGAACGTTTCCACGAAAGGCTCATGAAACATAGGCCACATTAAGCCCCTCGCGAGGCGTCTATCCTGTTAAGAGTAGGCCTGCCTCGAAAGCTAGTACGGTCGGCATAGAAGGAAGGCCCTCGAAAGAGGCCAACAAACACAATTAAGGCCGCATCCGCAGAAAGCACAGCTCGACGCGTCGCTACGAGAAGTAACCGCTCAGCTTGCGCGTTCCCCCTCCTAACCTGCCCTCGGGAAGAAAGGAACAGTCATCAAAAGCAACAGGCAGCCGTTAGCCACGGCGCTTGATACTCGCTTCGCGCTCAGGGGAACGCACGTGAGCTCTTCATCACGGTTACCGAGCCTGACCACTTCCGAGCACGTTTCTCCGGTCGGGCGCTATAGAAACGATCCCTGAAAGTATAGTCTTGACGTCCGCCCTGCGAGGGACACCATCCCACCAAAAGGCATCGCTATATAGCTTGCAGCGACAAACTAAAGCTAAGACATTCGCACAACACCGAAAGAGAAGAAGACTTTGCAATGCATGAATCTTATGAAAACAAACAAAAAAAAAACCAATTCGTAACGCTTTTTCTTAGAAGTCAATGCGTGAAGTAGGCTAGATTGCGTTTATTCAACCACTGAACATACATTACATCCAAGGCAGGCTGCGAGGCAGCGCAGAACGGCAACATCAGCGGCTTGGCCGAGGACGCTCTGTGATGGCGTTTTTGCACGCTTTGGAAAAGCAAGAAGGAAAAAAAACCAACCAGAGAAGCGTGAGTGATGAGACCACACGTTTAAGATTTAAGACCTCCCAGGGGTGGGGCTTATGCAGATACATTGTCTCTGACGCAGGAGCAACACCTGACGAGGCCGCAAAGAGCCTGGGGCGGCACCCTTTTCCCTAACCATAACGGAGGCGCGCCTTAAGGCGCTAGAGCAGCCCCCTTAGGAGGCAGCGGCAAGGGCCACGCCTGGAGAACCACCAGCTGATACCGGAGATAATCCCCGGGCTCTATCGTTAAACCGGGATGATCAGGGGAAAGCGCGAACGCAGTCCCCCACTACCAGAAATTATGCAGTCGAGTTTCCCGCATTTGGGGAAATCGCAAGGGTCAGCACAGCCGGAGTGCAATGGCTGAGCCTCACCCTGGGAGAACCCCCTTCGTGATCAGGGTATCTCCCCTGCCAGGTAAGTATGAGTTGCCATAGGAGATGGTGGGGGGCGCCACTTCCACACCCCTCGCTAAAGTCGTGGTGGGGGTTACTGCTCCAACACTCGGCTCTGTGCAGAACAGCTGCGTGGACAAGGTGCCTGCACAGAGGAAATTCCTCATCGTTGCCCTTCAGGGAAAAGTCTTCCCGTGTTAAGCTGCGCTCGTAAAATCCAGCATTCCCAGAGCGCTTTGCAGCACAAAAATTTGCACGCGGTAGCACCGCCCATCAGCGGGACCTCGCGCCGGGGAAGGAGCATTTACCCCTTGGCGACCTTAACGCACGAGCCGGGCAACAGGACTTGGCTACCATTTGATGTTGGTACGCAGAACGTTTCCACGAAAGGCTCATGAAACATAGGCCACATTAAGCCCCTCGCGAGGCGTCTATCCTGTTAAGAGTAGGCCTGCCTCGAAAGCTAGTACGGTCGGCATAGAAGGAAGGCCCTCGAAAGAGGCCAACAAACACAATTAAGGCCGCATCCGCAGAAAGCACAGCTCGACGCGTCGCTACGAGAAGTAACCGCTCAGCTTGCGCGTTCCCCCTCCTAACCTGCCCTCGGGAAGAAAGGAACAGTCATCAGAAGCAACAGGCAGCCGTTAGCCACGGCGCTTGATACCCGCTTCGCGCTCAGGGGAACGCACGTGAGCTCTTCATCACGGTTACCGAGCCTGACCACTTCCGAGCACGTTTCTCCGGTCGGGCGCTATAGAAACGATCCCTGAAAGTATAGTCTTGACGTCCGCCCTGCGAGGGACACCGTCCCACCAAAAGGCATCGCTATATAGCTTGCAGCGACAAACTAAAGCTAAGACATTCGCACAACACCGAAAGAGAAGAAGACTTTGCAATGCATGAATCTTATGAAAACAAACAAAAAAAAAACCAATTCGTAACGCTTTTTCTTAGAAGTCAATGCGTGAAGTAGGCTAGATTGCGTTTATTCAACCACTGAACATACATTACATCCAAGGCAGGCTGCGAGGCAGCGCAGAACGGCAACATCAGCGGCTTGGCCGAGGACGCTCTGTGATGGCGTTTTTGCACGCTTTGGAAAAGCAAGAAGGAAAAAAAACCAACCAGAGAAGCGTGAGTGATGAGACCACACGTTTAAGATTTAAGACCTCCCAGGGGTGGGGCTTATGCAGATACATTGTCTCTGACGCAGGAGCAACACCTGACGAGGCCGCAAAGAGCCTGGGGCGGCACCCTTTTCCCTAACCATAACGGAGGCGCGCCTTAAGGCGCTAGAGCAGCCCCCTTAGGAGGCAGCGGCAAGGGCCACGCCTGGAGAACCACCAGCTGATACCGGAGATAATCCCCGGGCTCTATCGTTAAACCGGGATGATCAGGGGAAAGCGCGAACGCAGTCCCCCACTACCAGAAATTATGCAGTCGAGTTTCCCGCATTTGGGGAAATCGCAGGGGTCAGCACAGCCGGAGTGCAATGGCTGAGCCTCACCCTGGGAGAACCCCCTTCGTGATCAGGGTATCTCCCCTGCCAGGTAAGTATGAGTTGCCATAGGAGATGGTGGGGGGCGCCACTTCCACACCCCTCGCTAAAGTCGTGGTGGGGGTTACTGCTCCAACACTCGGCTCTGTGCAGAACAGCTGCGTGGACAAGGTGCCTGCACACAGGAAATTCCTCATCGTTGCCCTTCAGGGAAAAGTCTTCCCGTGTTAAGCTGCGCTCGTAAAATCCAGCATTCCCAGAGCGCTTTGCAGCACATAAATTTGCACGCGGTAGCACCGCCCATCAGCGGGACCTCGCGCCGGGGAAGGAGCATTTACCCCTTGGCGACCTTAACGCACGAGCCGGGCAACAGGACTTGGCTACCATTTGATGTTGGTACGCAGAACGTTTCCACGAAAGGCTCATGAAACATAGGCCACATTAAGCCCCTCGCGAGGCGTCTATCCTGTTAAGAGTAGGCCTGCCTCGAAAGCTAGTACGGTCGGCATAGAAGGAAGGCCCTCGAAAGAGGCCAACAAACACAATTAAGGCCGCATCCGCAGAAAGCACAGCTCGACGCGTCGCTACGAGAAGTAACCGCTCAGCTTGCGCGTTCCCCCTCCTAACCTGCCCTCGGGAAGAAAGGAACAGTCATCAGAAGCAACAGGCAGCCGTTAGCCACGGCGCTTGATACTCGCTTCACGCTCAGGGGAACGCACGTGAGCTCTTCATCACGGTTACCGAGCCTGACCACTTCCGAGCACGTTTCTCCGGTCGGGCGCTATAGAAACGATCCCTGAAAGTATAGTCTTGACGTCCGCCCTGCGAGGGACACCGTCCCACCAAAAGGCATCGCTATATAGCTTGCAGCGACAAACTAAAGCTAAGACATTCGCACAACACCGAAAGAGAAGAAGACTTTGCAATGCATGAATCTTATGAAAACAAACAAAAAAAAAACCAATTCGTAACGCTTTTTCTTAGAGGTCAATGCGTGAAGTAGGCTAGATTGCGTTTATTCAACCACTGAACATACATTACATCCAAGGCAGGCTGCGAGGCAGCGCAGAACGGCAACATCAGCGGCTTGGCCGAGGACGCTCTGTGATGGCGTTTTTGCACGCTTTGGAAAAGCAAGAAGGAAAAAAAACCAACCAGAGAAGCGTGAGTGATGAGACCACACGTTTAAGATTTAAGACCTCCCAGGGGTGGGGCTTATGCAGATATATTGTCTCTGACGCAGGAGCAACACCTGACGAGGCCGCAAAGAGCCTGGGGCGGCACCCTTTTCCCTAACCATAACGGAGGCGCGCCTTAAGGCGCTAGAGCAGCCCCCTTAGGAGGCAGCGGCAAGGGCCACGCCTGGAGAACCACCAGCTGATACCGGAGATAATCCCCGGGCTCTATCGTTAAACCGGGATGATCAGGGGAAAGCGCGAACGCAGTCCCCCACTACCAGAAATTATGCAGTCGAGTTTCCCGCATTTGGGGAAATCGCAGGGGTCAGCACAGCCGGAGTGCAATGGCTGAGCCTCACCCTGGGAGAACCCCCTTCGTGATCAGGGTATCTCCCCTGCCAGGTAAGTATGAGTTGCCATAGGAGATGGTGGGGGGCGCCACTTCCACACCCCTCGCTAAAGTCGTGGTGGGGGTTACTGCTCCAACACTCGGCTCTGTGCAGAACAGCTGCGTGGACAAGGTGCCTGCACACAGGAAATTCCTCATCGCTGCCCTTCAGGGAAAAGTCTTCCCGTGTTAAGCTGCGCTCGTAAAATCCAGCATTCCCAGAGCGCTTTGCAGCACAAAAATTTGCACGCGGTAGCACCGCCCATCAGCGGGACCTCGCGCCGGGGAAGGAGCATTTACCCCTTGGCGACCTTAACGCACGAGCCGGGCAACAGGACTTGGCTACCATTTGATGTTGGTACGCAGAACGTTTCCACGAAAGGCTCATGAAACATAGGCCACATTAAGCCCCTCGCGAGGCGTCTATCCTGTTAAGAGTAGGCCTGCCTCGAAAGCTAGTACGGTCGGCATAGAAGGAAGGCCCTCGAAAGAGGCCAACAAACACAATTAAGGCCGCATCCGCAGAAAGCACAGCTCGACGCGTCGCTACGAGAAGTAACCGCTCAGCTTGCGCGTTCCCCCTCCTAACCTGCCCTCGGGAAGAAAGGAACAGTCATCAGAAGCAACAGGCAGCCGTTAGCCACGGCGCTTGATACTCGCTTCGCGCTCAGGGGAACGCACGTGAGCTCTTCATCACGGTTACCGAGCCTGACCACTTCCGAGCACGTTTCTCCGGTCGGGCGCTATAGAAACGATCCCTGAAAGTATAGTCTTGACGTCCGCCCTGCGAGGGACACCGTCCCACCAAAAGGCATCGCTATATAGCTTGCAGCGACAAACTAAAGCTAAGACATTCGCACAACACCGAAAGAGAAGAAGACTTTGCAATGCATGAATCTTATGAAAACAAACAAAAAAAAAACCCAATTCGTAACGCTTTTTCTTAGAAGTCAATGCGTGAAGTAGGCTAGATTGCGTTTATTCAACCACTGAACATACATTACATCCAAGGCAGGCTGCGAGGCAGCGCAGAACGGCAACATCAGCGGCTTGGCCGAGGACGCTCTGTGATGGCGTTTTTGCACGCTTTGGAAAAGCAAGAAGGAAAAAAAACCAACCAGAGAAGCGTGAGTGATGAGACCACACGTTTAAGATTTAAGACCTCCCAGTGGTGGGGCTTATGCAGATACATTGTCTCTGACGCAGGAGCAACACCTGACGAGGCCGCAAAGAGCCTGGGGCGGCACCCTTTTCCCTAACCATAACGGAGGCGCGCCTTAAGGCGCTAGAGCAGCCCCCTTAGGAGGCAGCGGCAAGGGCCACGCCTGGAGAACCACCAGCTGATACCGGAGATAATCCCCGGGCTCTATCGTTAAACCGGGATGATCAGGGGAAAGCGCGAACGCAGTCCCCCACTACCAGAAATCATGCAGTCGAGTTTCCCGCATTTGGGGAAATCGCAGGGGTCAGCACAGCCGGAGTGCAATGGCTGAGCCTCACCCTGGGAGAACCCCCTTCGTGATCAGGGTATCTCCCCTGCCAGGTAAGTATGAGTTGCCATAGGAGATGGTGGGGGGCGCCACTTCCACACCCCTCGCTAAAGTCGTGGTGGGGGTTACTGCTCCAACACTCGGCTCTGTGCAGAACAGCTGCGTGGACAAGGTGCCTGCACACAGGAAATTCCTCATCGTTGCCCTTCAGGGAAAAGTCTTCCCGTGTTAAGCTGCGCTCGTAAAATCCAGCATTCCCAGAGCGCTTTGCAGCACAAAAATTTGCACGCGGTAGCACCGCCCATCAGCGGGACCTCGCGCCGGGGAAGGAGCATTTACCCCTTGGCGACCTTAACGCACGAGCCGGGCAACAGGACTTGGCTACCATTTGATGTTGGTACGCAGAACGTTTCCACGAAAGGCTCATGAAACATAGGCCACATTAAGCCCCTCGCGAGGCGTCTATCCTGTTAAGAGTAGGCCTGCCTCGAAAGCTAGTACGGTCGGCATAGAAGGAAGGCCCTCGAAAGAGGCCAACAAACACAATTAAGGCCGCATCCGCAGAAAGCACAGCTCGACGCGTCGCTACGAGAAGTAACCGCTCAGCTTGCGCGTTCCCCCTCCTAACCTGCCCTCGGGAAGAAAGGAACAGTCATCAAAAGCAACAGGCAGCCGTTAGCCACGGCGCTTGATACTCGCTTCGCGCTCAGGGGAACGCACGTGAGCTCTTCATCACGGTTACCGAGCCTGACCACTTCCGAGCACGTTTCTCCGGTCGGGCGCTATAGAAACGATCCCTGAAAGTATAGTCTTGACGTCCGCCCTGCGAGGGACACCGTCCCACCAAAAGGCATCGCTATATAGCTTGCAGCGACAATCTAAAGCTAAGACATTCGCACAACACCGAAAGAGAAGAAGACTTTGCAATGCATGAATCTTATGAAAACAAACAAAAAAAAACCAATTCGTAACGCTTTTTCTTAGAAGTCAATGCGTGAAGTAGGCTAGATTGCGTTTATTCAACCACTGAACATACATTACATCCAAGGCAGGCTGCGAGGCAGCGCAGAACGGCAACATCAGCGGCTTGGCCGAGGACGCTCTGTGATGGCGTTTTTGCACGCTTTGGAAAAGCAAGAAGGAAAAAAAACCAACCAGAGAAGCGTGAGTGATGAGACCACACGTTTAAGATTTAAGACCTCCCAGGGGTGGGGCTTATGCAGATATATTGTCTCTGACGCAGGAGCAACACCTGACGAGGCCGCAAAGAGCCTGGGGCGGCACCCTTTTCCCTAACCATAACGGAGGCGCGCCTTAAGGCGCTAGAGCAGCCCCCTTAGGAGGCAGCGGCAAGGGCCACGCCTGGAGAACCACCAGCTGATACCGGAGATAATCCCCGGGCTCTATCGTTAAACCGGGATGATCAGGGGAAAGCGCGAACGCAGTCCCCCACTACCAGAAATTATGCAGTCGAGTTTCCCGCATTTGGGGAAATCGCAGGGGTCAGCACAGCCGGAGTGCAATGGCTGAGCCTCACCCTGGGAGAACCCCCTTCGTGATCAGGGTATCTCTCCTGCCAGGTAAGTATGAGTTGCCATAGGAGATGGTGGGGGGCGCCACTTCCACACCCCTCGCTAAAGTCGTGGTGGGGGTTACTGCTCCAACACTCGGCTCTGTGCAGAACAGCTGCGTGGACAAGGTGCCTGCACACAGGAAATTCCTCATCGTTGCCCTTCAGGGAAAAGTCTTCCCGTGTTAAGCTGCGCTCGTAAAATCCAGCATTCCCAGAGCGCTTTGCAGCACAAAAATTTGCACGCGGTAGCACCGCCCATCAGCGGGACCTCGCGCCGGGGAAGGAGCATTTACCCCTTGGCGACCTTAACGCACGAGCCGGGCAACAGGACTTGGCTACCATTTGATGTTGGTACGCAGAACGTTTCCACGAAAGGCTCATGAAACATAGGCCACATTAAGCCCCTCGCGAGGCGTCTATCCTGTTAAGAGTAGGCCTGCCTCGAAAGCTAGTACGGTCGGCATAGAAGGAAGGCCCTCGAAAGAGGCCAACAAACACAATTAAGGCCGCATCCGCAGAAAGCACAGCTCGACGCGTCGCTACGAGAAGTAACCGCTCAGCTTGCGCGTTCCCCCTCCTAACCTGCCCTCGGGAAGAAAGGAACAGTCATCAAAAGCAACAGGCAGCCGTTAGCCACGGCGCTTGATACTCGCTTCGCGCTCAGGGGAACGCACGTGAGCTCTTCATCACGGTTACCGAGCCTGACCACTTCCGAGCACGTTTCTCCGGTCGGGCGCTATAGAAACGATCCCTGAAAGTATAGTCTTGACGTCCGCCCTGCGAGGGACACCGTCCCACCAAAAGGCATCGCTATATAGCTTGCAGCGACAAACTAAAGCTAAGACATTCGCACAACACCGAAAGAGAAGAAGACTTTGCAATGCATGAATCTTATGAAAACAAACAAAAAAAAAACCAATTCGTAACGCTTTTTCTTAGAGGTCAATGCGTGAAGTAGGCTAGATTGCGTTTATTCAACCACTGAACATACATTACATCCAAGGCAGGCTGCGAGGCAGCGCAGAACGGCAACATCAGCGGCTTGGCCGAGGACGCTCTGTGATGGCGTTTTTGCACGCTTTGGAAAAGCAAGAAGGAAAAAAAACCAACCAGAGAAGCGTGAGTGATGAGACCACACGTTTAAGATTTAAGACCTCCCAGGGGTGGGGTTTATGCAGATATATTGTCACTGACGCAGGAGCAACACCTGACGAGGCCGCAAAGAGCCTGGGGCGGCACCCTTTTCCCTAACCATAACGGAGGCGCGCCTTAAGGCGCTAGAGCAGCCCCCTTAGGAGGCAGCGGCAAGGGCCACGCCTGGAGAACCACCAGCTGATACCGGAGATAATCCCCGGGCTCTATCGTTAAACCGGGATGATCAGGGGAAAGCGCGAACGCAGTCCCCCACTACCAGAAATTATGCAGTCGAGTTTCCCGCATTTGGGGAAATCGCAAAGGTCAGCACAGCCGGAGTGCAATGGCTGAGCCTCACCCTGGGAGAACCCCCTTCGTGATCAGGGTATCTCCCCTGCCAGGTAAGTATGAGTTGCCATAGGAGATGGTGGGGGGCGCCACTTCCACACCCCTCGCTAAAGTCGTGGTGGGGGTTACTGCTCCAACACTCGGCTCTGTGCAGAACAGCTGCGTGGACAAGGTGCCTGCACACAGGAAATTCCTCATCGTTGCCCTTCAGGGAAAAGTCTTCCCGTGTTAAGCTGCGCTCGTAAAATCCAGCATTCCCAGAGCGCTTTGCAGCACAAAAATTTGCACGCGGTAGCACCGCCCATCAGCGGGACCTCGCGCCGGGGAAGGAGCATTTACCCCTTGGCGACCTTAACGCACGAGCCGGGCAACAGGACTTGGCTACCATTTGATGTTGGTACGCAGAACGTTTCCACGAAAGGCTCATGAAACATAGGCCACATTAAGCCCCTCGCGAGGCGTCTATCCTGTTAAGAGTAGGCCTGCCTCGAAAGCTAGTACGGTCGGCATAGAAGGAAGGCCCTCGAAAGAGGCCAACAAACACAATTAAGGCCGCATCCGCAGAAAGCACAGCTCGACGCGTCGCTACGAGAAGTAACCGCTCAGCTTGCGCGTTCCCCCTCCTAACCTGCCCTCGGGAAGAAAGGAACAGTCATCAAAAGCAACAGGCAGCCGTTAGCCACGGCGCTTGATACTCGCTTCGCGCTCAGGGGAACGCACGTGAGCTCTTCATCACGGTTACCGAGCCTGACCACTTCCGAGCACGTTTCTCCGGTCGGGCGCTATAGAAACGATCCCTGAAAGTATAGTCTTGACGTCCGCCCTGCGAGGGACACCGTCCCACCAAAAGGCATCGCTATATAGCTTGCAGCGACAAACTAAAGCTAAGACATTCGCACAACACCGAAAGAGAAGAAGACTTTGCAATGCATGAATCTTATGAAAACAAACAAAAAAAAAACCAATTCGTAACGCTTTTTCTTAGAAGTCAATGCGTGAAGTAGGCTAGATTGCGTTTATTCAACCACTGAACATACATCACATCCAAGGCAGGCTGCGAGGCAGCGCAGAACGGCAACATCAGCGGCTTGGCCGAGGACGCTCTGTGATGGCGTTTTTGCACGCTTTGGAAAAGCAAGAAGGAAAAAAAACCAACCAGAGAAGCGTGAGTGATGAGACCACACGTTTAAGATTTAAGACCTCCCAGGGGTGGGGCTTATGCAGATACATTGTCTCTGACGCAGGAGCAACACCTGACGAGGCCGCAAAGAGCCTGGGGCGGCACCCTTTTCCCTAACCATAACGGAGGCGCGCCTTAAGGCGCTAGAGCAGCCCCCTTAGGAGGCAGCGGCAAGGGCCACGCCTGGAGAACCACCAGCTGATACCGGAGATAATCCCCGGGCTCTATCGTTAAACCGGGATGATCAGGGGAAAGCGCGAACGCAGTCCCCCACTACCAGAAATTATGCAGTCGAGTTTCCCGCATTTGGGGAAATCGCAGGGGTCAGCACAGCCGGAGTGCAATGGCTGAGCCTCACCCTGGGAGAACCCTCTTCGTGATCAGGGTATCTCCCCTGCCAGGTAAGTATGAGTTGCCATAGGAGATGGTGGGGGGCGCCACTTCCACAACCCTCGCTAAAGTCGTGGTGGGGGTTACTGCTCCAACACTCGGCTCTGTGCAGAACAGCTGCGTGGACAAGGTGCCTGCACACAGGAAATTCCTCATCGTTGCCCTTCAGGGAAAAGTCTTCCCGTGTTAAGCTGCGCTCGTAAAATCCAGCATTCCCAGAGCGCTTTGCAGCACAAAAATTTGCACGCGGTAGCACCGCCCATCAGCGGGACCTCGCGCCGGGGAAGGAGCATTTACCCCTTGGCGACCTTAACGCACGAGCCGGGCAACAGGACTTGGCTACCATTTGATGTTGGTACGCAGAACGTTTCCACGAAAGGCTCATGAAACATAGGCCACATTAAGCCCCTCGCGAGGCGTCTATCCTGTTAAGAGTAGGCCTGCCTCGAAAGCTAGTACGGTCGGCATAGAAGGAAGGCCCTCGAAAGAGGCCAACAAACACAATTAAGGCCGCATCCGCAGAAAGCACAGCTCGACGCGTCGCTACGAGAAGTAACCGCTCAGCTTGCGCGTTCCCCCTCCTAACCTGCCCTCGGGAAGAAAGGAACAGTCATCAGAAGCAACAGGCAGCCGTTAGCCACGGCGCTTGATACTCGCTTCACGCTCAGGGGAACGCACGTGAGCTCTTCATCACGGTTACCGAGCCTGACCACTTCCGAGCACGTTTCTCCGGTCGGGCGCTATAGAAACGATCCCTGAAAGTATAGTCTTGACGTCCGCCCTGCGAGGGACACCGTCCCACCAAAAGGCATCGCTATATAGCTTGCAGCGACAAACTAAAGCTAAGACATTCGCACAACACCGAAAGAGAAGAAGACTTTGCAATGCATGAATCTTATGAAAACAAACAAAAAAAAAAACCAATTCGTAACGCTTTTTCTTAGAGGTCAATGCGTGAAGTAGGCTAGATTGCGTTTATTCAACCACTGAACATACATTACATCCAAGGCAGGCTGCGAGGCAGCGCAGAACGGCAACATCAGCGGCTTGGCCGAGGACGCTCTGTGATGGCGTTTTTGCACGCTTTGGAAAAGCAAGAAGGAAAAAAAACCAACCAGAGAAGCGTGAGTGATGAGACCACACGTTTAAGATTTAAGACCTCCCAGGGGTGGGGCTTATGCAGATATATTGTCTCTGACGCAGGAGCAACACCTGACGAGGCCGCAAAGAGCCTGGGGCGGCACCCTTTTCCCTAACCATAACGGAGGCGCGCCTTAAGGCGCTAGAGCAGCCCCCTTAGGAGGCAGCGGCAAGGGCCACGCCTGGAGAACCACCAGCTGATACCGGAGATAATCCCCGGGCTCTATCGTTAAACCGGGATGATCAGGGGAAAGCGCGAACGCAGTCCCCCACTACCAGAAATTATGCAGTCGAGTTTCCCGCATTTGGGGAAATCGCAGGGGTCAGCACAGCCGGAGTGCAATGGCTGAGCCTCACCCTGGGAGAACCCCCTTCGTGATCAGGGTATCTCCCCTGCCAGGTAAGTATGAGTTGCCATAGGAGATGGTGGGGGGCGCCACTTCCACACCCCTCGCTAAAGTCGTGGTGGGGGTTACTGCTCCAACACTCGGCTCTGTGCAGAACAGCTGCGTGGACAAGGTGCCTGCACACAGGAAATTCCTCATCGTTGCCCTTCAGGGAAAAGTCTTCCCGTGTTAAGCTGCGCTCGTAAAATCCAGCATTCCCAGAGCGCTTTGCAGCACAAAAATTTGCACGCGGTAGCACCGCCCATCAGCGGGACCTCGCGCCGGGGAAGGAGCATTTACCCCTTGGCGACCTTAACGCACGAGCCGGGCAACAGGACTTGGCCACCATTTGATGTTGGTACGCAGAACGTTTCCACGAAAGGCTCATGAAACATAGGCCACATTAAGCCCCTCGCGAGGCGTCTATCCTGTTAAGAGTAGGCCTGCCTCGAAAGCTAGTACGGTCGGCATAGAAGGAAGGCCCTCGAAAGAGGCCAACAAACACAATTAAGGCCGCATCCGCAGAAAGCACAGCTCGACGCGTCGCTACGAGAAGTAACCGCTCAGCTTGCGCGTTCCCCCTCCTAACCTGCCCTCGGGAAGAAAGGAACAGTCATCAGAAGCAACAGGCAGCCGTTAGCCACGGCGCTTGATACTCGCTTCGCGCTCAGGGGAACGCACGTGAGCTCTTCATCACGGTTACCGAGCCTGACCACTTCCGAGCACGTTTCTCCGGTCGGGCGCTATAGAAACGATCCCTGAAAGTATAGTCTTGACGTCCGCCCTGCGAGGGACACCGTCCCACCAAAAGGCATCGCTATATAGCTTGCAGCGACAAACTAAAGCTAAGACATTCGCACAACACCGAAAGAGAAGAAGACTTTGCAATGCATGAATCTTATGAAAACAAACAAAAAAAAAAACCAATTCGTAACGCTTTTTCTTAGAGGTCAATGCGTGAAGTAGGCTAGATTGCGTTTATTCAACCACTGAACATACATTACATCCAAGGCAGGCTGCGAGGCAGCGCAGAACGGCAACATCAGCGGCTTGGCCGAGGACGCTCTGTGATGGCGTTTTTGCACGCTTTGGAAAAGCAAGAAGGAAAAAAAACCAACCAGAGAAGCGTGAGTGATGAGACCACACGTTTAAGATTTAAGACCTCCCAGGGGTGGGGCTTATGCAGATACATTGTCTCTGACGCAGGAGCAACACCTGACGAGGCCGCAAAGAGCCTGGGGCGGCACCCTTTTCCCTAACCATAACGGAGGCGCGCCTTAAGGCGCTAGAGCAGCCCCCTTAGGAGGCAGCGGCAAGGGCCACGCCTGGAGAACCACCAGCTGATACCGGAGATAATCCCCGGGCTCTATCGTTAAACCGGGATGATCAGGGGAAAGCGCGAACGCAGTCCCCCACTACCAGAAATTATGCAGTCGAGTTTCCCGCATTTGGGGAAATCGCAGGGGTCAGCACAGCCGGAGTGCAATGGCTGAGCCTCACCCTGGGAGAACCCCCTTCGTGATCAGGGTATCTCCCCTGCCAGGTAAGTATGAGTTGCCATAGGAGATGGTGGGGGGCGCCACTTCCACACCCCTCGCTAAAGTCGTGGTGGGGGTTACTGCTCCAACACTCGGCTCTGTGCAGAACAGCTGCGTGGACAAGGTGCCTGCACACAGGAAATTCCTCATCGTTGCCCTTCAGGGAAAAGTCTTCCCGTGTTAAGCTGCGCTCGTAAAATCCAGCATTCCCAGAGCGCTTTGCAGCACAAAAATTTGCACGCGGTAGCACCGCCCATCAGCGGGACCTCGCGCCGGGGAAGGAGCATTTACCCCTTGGCGACCTTAACGCACGAGCCGGGCAACAGGACTTGGCCACCATTTGATGTTGGTACGCAGAACGTTTCCACGAAAGGCTCATGAAACATAGGCCACATTAAGCCCCTCGCGAGGCGTCTATCCTGTTAAGAGTAGGCCTGCCTCGAAAGCTAGTACGGTCGGCATAGAAGGAAGGCCCTCGAAAGAGGCCAACAAACACAATTAAGGCCGCATCCGCAGAAAGCACAGCTCGACGCGTCGCTACGAGAAGTAACCGCTCAGCTTGCGCGTTCCCCCTCCTAACCTGCCCTCGGGAAGAAAGGAACAGTCATCAGAAGCAACAGGCAGCCGTTAGCCACGGCGCTTGATACTCGCTTCGCGCTCAGGGGAACGCACGTGAGCTCTTCATCACGGTTACCGAGCCTGACCACTTCCGAGCACGTTTCTCCGGTCGGGCGCTATAGAAACGATCCCTGAAAGTATAGTCTTGACGTCCGCCCTGCGAGGGACACCGTCCCACCAAAAGGCATCGCTATATAGCTTGCAGCGACAAACTAAAGCTAAGACATTCGCACAACACCGAAAGAGAAGAAGACTTTGCAATGCATGAATCTTATGAAAACAAACAAAAAAAAAAACCAATTCGTAACGCTTTTTCTTAGAGGTCAATGCGTGAAGTAGGCTAGATTGCGTTTATTCAACCACTGAACATACATTACATCCAAGGCAGGCTGCGAGGCAGCGCAGAACGGCAACATCAGCGGCTTGGCCGAGGACGCTCTGTGATGGCGTTTTTGCACGCTTTGGAAAAGCAAGAAGGAAAAAAAACCAACCAGAGAAGCGTGAGTGATGAGACCACACGTTTAAGATTTAAGACCTCCCAGGGGTGGGGCTTATGCAGATACATTGTCTCTGACGCAGGAGCAACACCTGACGAGGCCGCAAAGAGCCTGGGGCGGCACCCTTTTCCCTAACCATAACGGAGGTGCGCCTTAAGGCGCTAGAGCAGCCCCCTTAGGAGGCAGCGGCAAGGGCCACGCCTGGAGAACCACCAGCTGATACCGGAGATAATCCCCGGGCTCTATCGTTAAACCGGGATGATCAGGGGAAAGCGCGAACGCAGTCCCCCACTACCAGAAATTATGCAGTCGAGTTTCCCGCATTTGGGGAAATCGCAGGGGTCAGCACAGCCGGAGTGCAATGGCTGAGCCTCACCCTGGGAGAACCCCCTTCGTGATCAGGGTATCTCCCCTGCCAGGTAAGTATGAGTTGCCATAGGAGATGGTGGGGGGCGCCACTTCCACACCCCTCGCTAAAGTCGTGGTGGGGGTTACTGCTCCAACACTCGGCTCTGTGCAGAACAGCTGCGTGGACAAGGTGCCTGCACACAGGAAATTCCTCATCGTTGCCCTTCAGGGAAAAGTCTTCCCGTGTTAAGCTGCGCTCGTAAAATCCAGCATTCCCAGAGCGCTTTGCAGCACAAAAATTTGCACGCGGTAGCACCGCCCATCAGCGGGACCTCGCGCCGGGGAAGGAGCATTTACCCCTTGGCGACCTTAACGCACGAGCCGGGCAACAGGACTTGGCCACCATTTGATGTTGGTACGCAGAACGTTTCCACGAAAGGCTCATGAAACATAGGCCACATTAAGCCCCTCGCGAGGCGTCTATCCTGTTAAGAGTAGGCCTGCCTCGAAAGCTAGTACGGTCGGCATAGAAGGAAGGCCCTCGAAAGAGGCCAACAAACACAATTAAGGCCGCATCCGCAGAAAGCACAGCTCGACGCGTCGCTACGAGAAGTAACCGCTCAGCTTGCGCGTTCCCCCTCCTAACCTGCCCTCGGGAAGAAAGGAACAGTCATCAGAAGCAACAGGCAGCCGTTAGCCACGGCGCTTGATACTCGCTTCGCGCTCAGGGGAACGCACGTGAGCTCTTCATCACGGTTACCGAGCCTGACCACTTCCGAGCACGTTTCTCCGGTCGGGCGCTATAGAAACGATCCCTGAAAGTATAGTCTTGACGTCCGCCCTGCGAGGGACACCGTCCCACCAAAAGGCATCGCTATATAGCTTGCAGCGACAAACTAAAGCTAAGACATTCGCACAACACCGAAAGAGAAGAAGACTTTGCAATGCATGAATCTTATGAAAACAAACAAAAAAAAAAACCAATTCGTAACGCTTTTTCTTAGAAGTCAATGCGTGAAGTAGGCTAGATTGCGTTTATTCAACCACTGAACATACATTACATCCAAGGCAGGCTGCGAGGCAGCGCAGAACGGCAACATCAGCGGCTTGGCCGAGGACGCTCTGTGATGGCGTTTTTGCACGCTTTGGAAAAGCAAGAAGGAAAAAAAACCAACCAGAGAAGCGTGAGTGATGAGACCACACGTTTAAGATTTAAGACCTCCCAGGGGTGGGGCTTATGCAGATATATTGTCTCTGACGCAGGAGCAACACCTGACGAGGCCGCAAAGAGCCTGGGGCGGCACCCTTTTCCCTAACCATAACGGAGGCGCGCCTTAAGGCGCTAGAGCAGCCCCCTTAGGAGGCAGCGGCAAGGGCCACGCCTGGAGAACCACCAGCTGATACCGGAGATAATCCCCGGGCTCTATCGTTAAACCGGGATGATCAGGGGAAAGCGCGAACGCAGTCCCCCACTACCAGAAATTATGCAGTCGAGTTTCCCGCATTTGGGGAAATCGCAGGGGTCAGCACAGCCGGAGTGCAATGGCTGAGCCTCACCCTGGGAGAACCCCCTTCGTGATCTGGGTATCTCCCCTGCCAGGTAAGTATGAGTTGCCATAGGAGATGGTGGGGGGCGCCACTTCCACACCCCTCGCTAAAGTCGTGGTGGGGGTTACTGCTCCAACACTCGGCTCTGTGCAGAACAGCTGCGTGGACAAGGTGCCTGCACACAGGAAATTCCTCATCGTTGCCCTTCAGGGAAAAGTCTTCCCGTGTTAAGCTGCGCTCGTAAAATCCAGCATTCCCAGAGCGCTTTGCAGCACAAAAATTTGCACGCGGTAGCACCGCCCATCAGCGGGACCTCGCGCCGGGGAAGGAGCATTTACCCCTTGGCGACCTTAACGCACGAGCCGGGCAACAGGACTTGGCTACCATTTGATGTTGGTACGCAGAACGTTTCCACGAAAGGCTCATGAAACATAGGCCACATTAAGCCCCTCGCGAGGCGTCTATCCTGTTAAGAGTAGGCCTGCCTCGAAAGCTAGTACGGTCGGCATAGAAGGAAGGCCCTCGAAAGAGGCCAACAAACACAATTAAGGCCGCATCCGCAGAAAGCACAGCTCGACGCGTCGCTACGAGAAGTAACCGCTCAGCTTGCGCGTTCCCCCTCCTAACCTGCCCTCGGGAAGAAAGGAACAGTCATCAGAAGCAACAGGCAGCCGTTAGCCACGGCGCTTGATACCCGCTTCGCGCTCAGGGGAACGCACGTGAGCTCTTCATCACGGTTACCGAGCCTGACCACTTCCGAGCACGTTTCTCCGGTCGGGCGCTATAGAAACGATCCCTGAAAGTATAGTCTTGACGTCCGCCCTGCGAGGGACACCGTCCCACCAAAAGGCATCGCTATATAGCTTGCAGCGACAAACTAAAGCTAAGACATTCGCACAACACCGAAAGAGAAGAAGACTTTGCAATGCATGAATCTTATGAAAACAAACAAAAAAAAAACCAATTCGTAACGCTTTTTCTTAGAAGTCAATGCGTGAAGTAGGCTAGATTGCGTTTATTCAACCACTGAACATACATTACATCCAAGGCAGGCTGCGAGGCAGCGCAGAACGGCAACATCAGCGGCTTGGCCGAGGACGCTGTGTGATGGCGTTTTTGCACGCTTTGGAAAAGCAAGAAGGAAAAAAAACCAACCAGAGAAGCGTGAGTGATGAGACCACACGTTTAAGATTTAAGACCTCCCAGGGGTGGGGCTTATGCAGATACATTGTCTCTGACGCAGGAGCAACACCTGACGAGGCCGCAAAGAGCCTAGGGCGGCACCCTTTTCCCTAACCATAACGGAGGCGCGCCTTAAGGCGCTAGAGCAGCCCCCTTAGGAGGCAGCGGCAAGGGCCACGCCTGGAGAACCACCAGCTGATACCGGAGATAATCCCCGGGCTCTATCGTTAAACCGGGATGATCAGGGGAAAGCGCGAACGCAGTCCCCCACTACCAGAAATTATGCAGTCGAGTTTCCCGCATTTGGGGAAATCGCAGGGGTCAGCACAGCCGGAGTGCAATGGCTGAGCCTCACCCTGGGAGAACCCCCTTCGTGATCAGGGTATCTCCCCTGCCAGGTAAGTATGAGTTGCCATAGGAGATGGTGGGGGGCGCCACTTCCACACCCCTCGCTAAAGTCGTGGTGGGGGTTACTGCTCCAACACTCGGCTCTGTGCAGAACAGCTGCGTGGACAAGGTGCCTGCACACAGGAAATTCCTCATCGTTGCCCTTCAGGGAAAAGTCTTCCCGTGTTAAGCTGCGCTCGTAAAATCCAGCATTCCCAGAGCGCTTTGCAGCACAAAAATTTGCACGCGGTAGCACCGCCCATCAGCGGGACCTCGCGCCGGGGAAGGAGCATTTACCCCTTGGCGACCTTAACGCACGAGCCGGGCAACAGGACTTGGCTACCATTTGATGTTGGTACGCAGAACGTTTCCACGAAAGGCTCATGAAACATAGGCCACATTAAGCCCCTCGCGAGGCGTCTATCCTGTTAAGAGTAGGCCTGCCTCGAAAGCTAGTACGGTCGGCATAGAAGGAAGGCCCTCGAAAGAGGCCAACAAACACAATTAAGGCCGCATCCGCAGAAAGCACAGCTCGACGCGTCGCTACGAGAAGTAACCGCTCAGCTTGCGCGTTCCCCCTCCTAACCTGCCCTCGGGAAGAAAGGAACAGTCATCAGAAGCAACAGGCAGCCGTTAGCCACGGCGCTTGATACTCGCTTCGCGCTCAGGGGAACGCACGTGAGCTCTTCATCACGGTTACCGAGCCTGACCACTTCCGAGCACGTTTCTCCGGTCGGGCGCTATAGAAACGATCCCTGAAAGTATAGTCTTGACGTCCGCCCTGCGAGGGACACCGTCCCACCAAAAGGCATCGCTATATAGCTTGCAGCGACAAACTAAAGCTAAGACATTCGCACAACACCGAAAGAGAAGAAGACTTTGCAATGCATGAATCTTATGAAAACAAACAAAAAAAAAACCAATTCGTAACGCTTTTTCTTAGAAGTCAATGCGTGAAGTAGGCTAGATTGCGTTTATTCAACCACTGAACATACATTACATCCAAGGCAGGCTGCGAGGCAGCGCAGAACGGCAACATCAGCGGCTTGGCCGAGGACGCTCTGTGATGGCGTTTTTGCACGCTTTGGAAAAGCAAGAAGGAAAAAAAACCAACCAGAGAAGCGTGAGTGATGAGACCACACGTTTAAGATTTAAGACCTCCCAGGGGTGGGGCTTATGCAGATATATTGTCTCTGACGCAGGAGCAACACCTGACGAGGCCGCAAAGAGCCTGGGGTGGCACCCTTTTCCCTAACCATAACGGAGGCGCGCCTTAAGGCGCTAGAGCAGCCCCCTTAGGAGGCAGCGGCAAGGGCCACGCCTGGAGAACCACCAGCTGATACCGGAGATAATCCCCGGGCTCTATCGTTAAACCGGGATGATCAGGGGAAAGCGCGAACGCAGTCCCCCACTACCAGAAATTATGCAGTCGAGTTTCCCGCATTTGGGGAAATCGCAGGGGTCAGCACAGCCGGAGTGCAATGGCTGAGCCTCACCCTGGGAGAACCCCCTTCGTGATCAGGGTATCTCCCCTGCCAGGTAAGTATGAGTTGCCATAGGAGATGGTGGGGGGCGCCACTTCCACACCCCTCGCTAAAGTCGTGGTGGGGGTTACTGCTCCAACACTCGGCTCTGTGCAGAACAGCTGCGTGGACAAGGTGCCTGCACACAGGAAATTCCTCATCGTTGCCCTTCAGGGAAAAGTCTTCCCGTGTTAAGCTGCGCTCGTAAAATCCAGCATTCCCAGAGCGCTTTGCAGCACAAAAATTTGCACGCGGTAGCACCGCCCATCAGCGGGACCTCGCGCCGGGGAAGGAGCATTTACCCCTTGGCGACCTTAACGCACGAGCCGGGCAACAGGACTTGGCTACCATTTGATGTTGGTACGCAGAACGTTTCCACGAAAGGCTCATGAAACATAGGCCACATTAAGCCCCTCGCGAGGCGTCTATCCTGTTAAGAGTAGGCCTGCCTCGAAAGCTAGTACGGTCGGCATAGAAGGAAGGCCCTCGAAAGAGGCCAACAAACACAATTAAGGCCGCATCCGCAGAAAGCACAGCTCGACGCGTCGCTACGAGAAGTAACCGCTCAGCTTGCGCGTTCCCCCTCCTAACCTGCCCTCGGGAAGAAAGGAACAGTCATCAAAAGCAACAGGCAGCCGTTAGCCACGGCGCTTGATACTCGCTTCGCGCTCAGGGGAACGCACGTGAGCTCTTCATCACGGTTACCGAGCCTGACCACTTCCGAGCACGTTTCTCCGGTCGGGCGCTATAGAAACGATCCCTGAAAGTATAGTCTTGACGTCCGCCCTGCGAGGGACACCGTCCCACCAAAAGGCATCGCTATATAGCTTGCAGCGACAAACTAAAGCTAAGACATTCGCACAACACCGAAAGAGAAGAAGACTTTGCAATGCATGAATCTTATGAAAACAAACAAAAAAAAAACCAATTCGTAACGCTTTTTCTTAGAGGTCAATGCGTGAAGTAGGCTAGATTGCGTTTATTCAACCACTGAACATACATTACATCCAAGGCAGGCTGCGAGGCAGCGCAGAACGGCAACATCAGCGGCTTGGCCGAGGACGCTCTGTGATGGCGTTTTTGCACGCTTTGGAAAAGCAAGAAGGAAAAAAAACCAACCAGAGAAGCGTGAGTGATGAGACCACACGTTTAAGATTTAAGACCTCCCAGGGGTGGGGTTTATGCAGATATATTGTCTCTGACGCAGGAGCAACACCTGACGAGGCCGCAAAGAGCCTGGGGCGGCACCCTTTTCCCTAACCATAACGGAGGCGCGCCTTAAGGCGCTAGAGCAGCCCCCTTAGGAGGCAGCGGCAAGGGCCACGCCTGGAGAACCACCAGCTGATACCGGAGATAATCCCCGGGCTCTATCGTTAAACCGGGATGATCAGGGGAAAGCGCGAACGCAGTCCCCCACTACCAGAAATTATGCAGTCGAGTTTCCCGCATTTGGGGAAATCGCAAAGGTCAGCACAGCCGGAGTGCAATGGCTGAGCCTCACCCTGGGAGAACCCCCTTCGTGATCAGGGTATCTCCCCTGCCAGGTAAGTATGAGTTGCCATAGGAGATGGTGGGGGGGCGCCACTTCCACACCCCTCGCTAAAGTCGTGGTGGGGGTTACTGCTCCAACACTCGGCTCTGTGCAGAACAGCTGCGTGGACAAGGTGCCTGCACACAGGAAATTCCTCATCGTTGCCCTTCAGGGAAAAGTCTTCCCGTGTTAAGCTGCGCTCGTAAAATCCAGCATTCCCAGAGCGCTTTGCAGCACAAAAATTTGCACGCGGTAGCACCGCCCATCAGCGGGACCTCGCGCCGGGGAAGGAGCATTTACCCCTTGGCGACCTTAACGCACGAGCCGGGCAACAGGACTTGGCTACCATTTGATGTTGGTACGCAGAACGTTTCCACGAAAGGCTCATGAAACATAGGCCACATTAAGCCCCTCGCGAGGCGTCTATCCTGTTAAGAGTAGGCCTGCCTCGAAAGCTAGTACGGTCGGCATAGAAGGAAGGCCCTCGAAAGAGGCCAACAAACACAATTAAGGCCGCATCCGCAGAAAGCACAGCTCGACGCGTCGCTACGAGAAGTAACCGCTCAGCTTGCGCGTTCCCCCTCCTAACCTGCCCTCGGGAAGAAAGGAACAGTCATCAAAAGCAACAGGCAGCCGTTAGCCACGGCGCTTGATACTCGCTTCGCGCTCAGGGGAACGCACGTGAGCTCTTCATCACGGTTACCGAGCCTGACCACTTCCGAGCACGTTTCTCCGGTCGGGCGCTATAGAAACGATCCCTGAAAGTATAGTCTTGACGTCCGCCCTGCGAGGGACACCGTCCCACCAAAAGGCATCGCTATATAGCTTGCAGCGACAAACTAAAGCTAAGACATTCGCACAACACCGAAAGAGAAGAAGACTTTGCAATGCATGAATCTTATGAAAACAAACAAAAAAAAAACCAATTCGTAACGCTTTTTCTTAGAAGTCAATGCGTGAAGTAGGCTAGATTGCGTTTATTCAACCACTGAACATACATTACATCCAAGGCAGGCTGCGAGGCAGCGCAGAACGGCAACATCAGCGGCTTGGCCGAGGACGCTCTGTGATGGCGTTTTTGCACGCTTTGGAAAAGCAAGAAGGAAAAAAAACCAACCAGAGAAGCGTGAGTGATGAGACCACACGTTTAAGATTTAAGACCTCCCAGGGGTGGGGCTTATGCAGATATATTGTCTCTGACGCAGGAGCAACACCTGACGAGGCCGCAAAGAGCCTGGGGTGGCACCCTTTTCCCTAACCATAACGGAGGCGCGCCTTAAGGCGCTAGAGCAGCCCCCTTAGGAGGCAGCGGCAAGGGCCACGCCTGGAGAACCACCAGCTGATACCGGAGATAATCCCCGGGCTCTATCGTTAAACCGGGATGATCAGGGGAAAGCGCGAACGCAGTCCCCCACTACCAGAAATTATGCAGTCGAGTTTCCCGCATTTGGGGAAATCGCAGGGGTCAGCACAGCCGGAGTGCAATGGCTGAGCCTCACCCTGGGAGAACCCCCTTCGTGATCAGGATATCTCCCCTGCCAGGTAAGTATGAGTTGCCATAGGAGATGGTGGGGGGCGCCACTTCCACACCCCTCGCTAAAGTCGTGGTGGGGGTTACTGCTCCAACACTCGGCTCTGTGCAGAACAGCTGCGTGGACAAGGTGCCTGCACACAGGAAATTCCTCATCGTTGCCCTTCAGGGAAAAGTCTTCCCGTGTTAAGCTGCGCTCGTAAAATCCAGCATTCCCAGAGCGCTTTGCAGCACAAAAATTTGCACGCGGTAGCACCGCCCATCAGCGGGACCTCGCGCCGGGGAAGGAGCATTTACCCCTTGGCGACCTTAACGCACGAGCCGGGCAACAGGACTTGGCCACCATTTGATGTTGGTACGCAGAACGTTTCCACGAAAGGCTCATGAAACATAGGCCACATTAAGCCCCTCGCGAGGCGTCTATCCTGTTAAGAGTAGGCCTGCCTCGAAAAGCTAGTACGGTCGGCATAGAAGGAAGGCCCTCGAAAGAGGCCAACAAACACAATTAAGGCCGCATCCGCAGAAAGCACAGCTCGACGCGTCGCTACGAGAAGTAACCGCTCAGCTTGCGCGTTCCCCCTCCTAACCTGCCCTCGGGAAGAAAGGAACAGTCATCAGAAGCAACAGGCAGCCGTTAGCCACGGCGCTTGATACTCGCTTCGCGCTCAGGGGAACGCACGTGAGCTCTTCATCACGGTTACCGAGCCTGACCACTTCCGAGCACGTTTCTCCGGTCGGGCGCTATAGAAACGATCCCTGAAAGTATAGTCTTGACGTCCGCCCTGCGAGGGACACCGTCCCACCAAAAGGCATCGCTATATAGCTTGCAGCGACAAACTAAAGCTAAGACATTCGCACAACACCGAAAGAGAAGAAGACTTTGCAATGCATGAATCTTATGAAAACAAACAAAAAAAAAAACCAATTCGTAACGCTTTTTCTTAGAGGTCAATGCGTGAAGTAGGCTAGATTGCGTTTATTCAACCACTGAACATACATTACATCCAAGGCAGGCTGCGAGGCAGCGCAGAACGGCAACATCAGCGGCTTGGCCGAGGACGCTCTGTGATGGCGTTTTTGCACGCTTTGGAAAAGCAAGAAGGAAAAAAAACCAACCAGAGAAGCGTGAGTGATGAGACCACACGTTTAAGATTTAAGACCTCCCAGGGGTGGGGCTTATGCAGATATATTGTCTCTGACGCAGGAGCAACACCTGACGAGGCCGCAAAGAGCCTGGGGCGGCACCCTTTTCCCTAACCATAACGGAGGCGCGCCTTAAGGCGCTAGAGCAGCCCCCTTAGGAGGCAGCGGCAAGGGCCACGCCTGGAGAACCACCAGCTGATACCGGAGATAATCCCCGGGCTCTATCGTTAAACCGGGATGATCAGGGGAAAGCGCGAACGCAGTCCCCCACTACCAGAAATTATGCAGTCGAGTTTCCCGCATTTGGGGAAATCGCAGGTGTCAGCACAGCCGGAGTGCAATGGCTGAGCCTCACCCTGGGAGAACCCCCTTCGTGATCAGGGTATCTCCCCTGCCAGGTAAGTATGAGTTGCCATAGGAGATGGTGGGGGGCGCCACTTCCACACCCCTCGCTAAAGTCGTGGTGGGGGTTACTGCTCCAACACTCGGCTCTGTGCAGAACAGCTGCGTGGACAAGGTGCCTGCACACAGGAAATTCCTCATCGTTGCCCTTCAGGGAAAAGTCTTCCCGTGTTAAGCTGCGCTCGTAAAATCCAGCATTCCCAGAGCGCTTTGCAGCACAAAAATTTGCACGCGGTAGCACCGCCCATCAGCGGGACCTCGCGCCGGGGAAGGAGCATTTACCCCTTGGCGACCTTAACGCACGAGCCGGGCAACAGGACTTGGCTACCATTTGATGTTGGTACGCAGAACGTTTCCACGAAAGGCTCATGAAACATAGGCCACATTAAGCCCCTCGCGAGGCGTCTATCCTGTTAAGAGTAGGCCTGTCTCGAAAGCTAGTACGGTCGGCATAGAAGGAAGGCCCTCGAAAGAGGCCAACAAACACAATTAAGGCCGCATCCGCAGAAAGCACAGCTCGACGCGTCGCTACGAGAAGTAACCGCTCAGCTTGCGCGTTCCCCCTCCTAACCTGCCCTCGGGAAGAAAGGAACAGTCATCAAAAGCAACAGGCAGCCGTTAGCCACAGCGCTTGATACTCGCTTCGCGCTCAGGGGAACGCACGTGAGCTCTTCATCACGGTTACCGAGCCTGACCACTTCCGAGCACGTTTCTCCGGTCGGGCGCTATAGAAACGATCCCTGAAAGTATAGTCTTGACGTCCGCCCTGCGAGGGACACCGTCCCACCAAAAGGCATCGCTATATAGCTTGCAGCGACAAACTAAAGCTAAGACATTCGCACAACACCGAAAGAGAAGAAGACTTTGCAATGCATGAATCTTATGAAAACAAACAAAAAAAAACCCAATTCGTAACGCTTTTTCTTAGAAGTCAATGCGTGAAGTAGGCTAGATTGCGTTTATTCAACCACTGAACATACATTACATCCAAGGCAGGCTGCGAGGCAGCGCAGAACGGCAACATCAGCGGCTTGGCCGAGGACGCTCTGTGATGGCGTTTTTGCACGCTTTGGAAAAGCAAGAAGGAAAAAAAACCAACCAGAGAAGCGTGAGTGATGAGACCACACGTTTAAGATTTAAGACCTCCCAGGGGTGGGGCTTATGCAGATACATTGTCTCTGACGCAGGAGCAACACCTGACGAGGCCGCAAAGAGCCTGGGGCGGCACCCTTTTCCCTAACCATAACGGAGGCGCGCCTTAAGGCGCTAGAGCAGCCCCCTTAGGAGGCAGCGGCAAGGGCCACGCCTGGAGAACCACCAGCTGATACCGGAGATAATCCCCGGGCTCTATCGTTAAACCGGGATGATCAGGGGAAAGCGCGAACGCAGTCCCCCACTACCAGAAATTATGCAGTCGAGTTTCCCGCATTTGGGGAAATCGCAGGGGTCAGCACAGCCGGAGTGCAATGGCTGAGCCTCACCCTGGGAGAACCCCCTTCGTGATCAGGGTATCTCCCCTGCCAGGTAAGTATGAGTTGCCATAGGAGATGGTGGGGGGCGCCACTTCCACACCCCTCGCTAAAGTCGTGGTGGGGGTTACTGCTCCAACACTCGGCTCTGTGCAGAACAGCTGCGTGGACAAGGTGCCTGCACACAGGAAATTCCTCATCGTTGCCCTTCAGGGAAAAGTCTTCCCGTGTTAAGCTGCGCTCGTAAAATCCAGCATTCCCAGAGCGCTTTGCAGCACAAAAATTTGCACGCGGTAGCACCGCCCATCAGCGGGACCTCGCGCCGGGTAAGGAGCATTTACCCCTTGGCGACCTTAACGCACGAGCCGGGCAACAGGACTTGGCTACCATTTGATGTTGGTACGCAGAACGTTTCCACGAAAGGCTCATGAAACATAGGCCACATTAAGCCCCTCGCGAGGCGTCTATCCTGTTAAGAGTAGGCCTGCCTCGAAAGCTAGTACGGTCGGCATAGAAGGAAGGCCCTCGAAAGAGGCCAACAAACACAATTACGGCCGCATCCGCAGAAAGCACAGCTCGACGCGTCGCTACGAGAAGTAACCGCTCAGCTTGCGCGTTCCCCCTCCTAACCTGCCCTCGGGAAGAAAGGAACAGTCATCAGAAGCAACAGGCAGCCGTTAGCCACGGCGCTTGATACCCGCTTCGCGCTCAGGGGAACGCACGTGAGCTCTTCATCACGGTTACCGAGCCTGACCACTTCCGAGCACGTTTCTCCGGTCGGGCGCTATAGAAACGATCCCTGAAAGTATAGTCTTGACGTCCGCCCTGCGAGGGACACCGTCCCACCAAAAGGCATCGCTATATAGCTTGCAGCGACAAACTAAAGCTAAGACATTCGCACAACACCGAAAGAGAAGAAGACTTTGCAATGCATGAATCTTATGAAAACAAACAAAAAAAAAACCAATTCGTAACGCTTTTTCTTAGAAGTCAATGCGTGAAGTAGGCTAGATTGCGTTTATTCAACCACTGAACATACATTACATCCAAGGCAGGCTGCGAGGCAGCGCAGAACGGCAACATCAGCGGCTTGGCCGAGGACGCTCTGTGATGGCGTTTTTGCACGCTTTGGAAAAGCAAGAAGGAAAAAAAACCAACCAGAGAAGCGTGAGTGATGAGACCACACGTTTAAGATTTAAGACCTCCCAGGGGTGGGGCTTATGCAGATACATTGTCTCTGACGCAGGAGCAACACCTGACGAGGCCGCAAAGAGCCTGGGGCGGCACCCTTTTCCCTAACCATAACGGAGGCGCGCCTTAAGGCGCTAGAGCAGCCCCCTTAGGAGGCAGCGGCAAGGGCCACGCCTGGAGAACCACCAGCTGATACCGGAGATAATCCCCGGGCTCTATCGTTAAACCGGGATGATCAGGGGAAAGCGCGAACGCAGTCCCCCACTACCAGAAATTATGCAGTCGAGTTTCCCGCATTTGGGGAAATCGCAGGGGTCAGCACAGCCGGAGTGCAATGGCTGAGCCTCACCCTGGGAGAACCCCCTTCGTGATCAGGGTATCTCCCCTGCCAGGTAAGTATGAGTTGCCATAGGAGATGGTGGGGGGCGCCACTTCCACACCCCTTGCTAAAGTCGTGGTGGGGGTTACTGCTCCAACACTCGGCTCTGTGCAGAACAGCTGCGTGGACAAGGTGCCTGCACACAGGAAATTCCTCATCGTTGCCCTTCAGGGAAAAGTCTTCCCGTGTTAAGCTGCGCTCGTAAAATCCAGCATTCCCAGAGCGCTTTGCAGCACAAAAATTTGCACGCGGTAGCACCGCCCATCAGCGGGACCTCGCGCCGGGGAAGGAGCATTTACCCCTTGGCGACCTTAACGCACGAGCCGGGCAACAGGACTTGGCTACCATTTGATGTTGGTACGCAGAACGTTTCCACGAAAGGCTCATGAAACATAGGCCACATTAAGCCCCTCGCGAGGCGTCTATCCTGTTAAGAGTAGGCCTGCCTCGAAAGCTAGTACGGTCGGCATAGAAGGAAGGCCCTCGAAAGAGGCCAACAAACACAATTAAGGCCGCATCCGCAGAAAGCACAGCTCGACGCGTCGCTACGAGAAGTAACCGCTCAGCTTGCGCGTTCCCCCTCCTAACCTGCCCTCGGGAAGAAAGGAACAGTCATCAGAAGCAACAGGCAGCCGTTAGCCACGGCGCTTGATACTCGCTTCACGCTCAGGGGAACGCACGTGAGCTCTTCATCACGGTTACCGAGCCTGACCACTTCCGAGCACGTTTCTCCGGTCGGGCGCTATAGAAACGATCCCTGAAAGTATAGTCTTGACGTCCGCCCTGCGAGGGACACCGTCCCACCAAAAGGCATCGCTATATAGCTTGCAGCGACAAACTAAAGCTAAGACATTCGCACAACACCGAAAGAGAAGAAGACTTTGCAATGCATGAATCTTATGAAAACAAACAAAAAAAAAACCAATTCGTAACGCTTTTTCTTAGAGGGCCACGCCTGGAGAACCACCAGCTGATACCGGAGATAATCCCCGGGCTCTATCGTTAAACCGGGATGATCAGGGGAAAGCGCGAACGCAGTCCCCCACTACCAGAAATTATGCAGTCGAGTTTCCCGCATTTGGGGAAATCGCAGGGGTCAGCACAGCCGGAGTGCAATGGCTGAGCCTCACCCTGGGAGAACCCCCTTCGTGATCAGGGTATCTCCCCTGCCAGGTAAGTATGAGTTGCCATAGGAGATGGTGGGGGGCGCCACTTCCACACCCCTCGCTAAAGTCGTGGTGGGGGTTACTGCTCCAACACTCGGCTCTGTGCAGAACAGCTGCGTGGACAAGGTGCCTGCACACAGGAAATTCCTCATCGCTGCCCTTCAGGGAAAAGTCTTCCCGTGTTAAGCTGCGCTCGTAAAATCCAGCATTCCCAGAGCGCTTTGCAGCACAAAAATTTGCACGCGGTAGCACCGCCCATCAGCGGGACCTCGCGCCGGGGAAGGAGCATTTACCCCTTGGCGACCTTAACGCACGAGCCGGGCAACAGGACTTGGCTACCATTTGATGTTGGTACGCAGAACGTTTCCACGAAAGGCTCATGAAACATAGGCCACATTAAGCCCCTCGCGAGGCGTCTATCCTGTTAAGAGTAGGCCTGCCTCGAAAGCTAGTACGGTCGGCATAGAAGGAAGGCCCTCGAAAGAGGCCAACAAACACAATTAAGGCCGCATCCGCAGAAAGCACAGCTCGACGCGTCGCTACGAGAAGTAACCGCTCAGCTTGCGCGTTCCCCCTCCTAACCTGCCCTCGGGAAGAAAGGAACAGTCATCAGAAGCAACAGGCAGCCGTTAGCCACGGCGCTTGATACTCGCTTCGCGCTCAGGGGAACGCACGTGAGCTCTTCATCACGGTTACCGAGCCTGACCACTTCCGAGCACGTTTCTCCGGTCGGGCGCTATAGAAACGATCCCTGAAAGTATAGTCTTGACGTCCGCCCTGCGAGGGACACCGTCCCACCAAAAGGCATCGCTATATAGCTTGCAGCGACAAACTAAAGCTAAGACATTCGCACAACACCGAAAGAGAAGAAGACTTTGCAATGCATGAATCTTATGAAAACAAACAAAAAAAAAACCCAATTCGTAACGCTTTTTCTTAGAAGTCAATGCGTGAAGTAGGCTAGATTGCGTTTATTCAACCACTGAACATACATTACATCCAAGGCAGGCTGCGAGGCAGCGCAGAACGGCAACATCAGCGGCTTGGCCGAGGACGCTCTGTGATGGCGTTTTTGCACGCTTTGGAAAAGCAAGAAGGAAAAAAAACCAACCAGAGAAGCGTGAGTGATGAGACCACACGTTTAAGATTTAAGACCTCCCAGGGGTGGGGCTTATGCAGATACATTGTCTCTGACGCAGGAGCAACACCTGACGAGGCCGCAAAGAGCCTGGGGCGGCACCCTTTTCCCTAACCATAACGGAGGCGCGCCTTAAGGCGCTAGAGCAGCCCCCTTAGGAGGCAGCGGCAAGGGCCACGCCTGGAGAACCACCAGCTGATACCGGAGATAATCCCCGGGCTCTATCGTTAAACCGGGATGATCAGGGGAAAGCGCGAACGCAGTCCCCCACTACCAGAAATCATGCAGTCGAGTTTCCCGCATTTGGGGAAATCGCAGGGGTCAGCACAGCCGGAGTGCAATGGCTGAGCCTCACCCTGGGAGAACCCCCTTCGTGATCAGGGTATCTCCCCTGCCAGGTAAGTATGAGTTGCCATAGGAGATGGTGGGGGGCGCCACTTCCACACCCCTCGCTAAAGTCGTGGTGGGGGTTACTGCTCCAACACTCGGCTCTGTGCAGAACAGCTGCGTGGACAAGGTGCCTGCACACAGGAAATTCCTCATCGTTGCCCTTCAGGGAAAAGTCTTCCCGTGTTAAGCTGCGCTCGTAAAATCCAGCATTCCCAGAGCGCTTTGCAGCACAAAAATTTGCACGCGGTAGCACCGCCCATCAGCGGGACCTCGCGCCGGGGAAGGAGCATTTACCCCTTGGCGACCTTAACGCACGAGCCGGGCAACAGGACTTGGCTACCATTTGATGTTGGTACGCAGAACGTTTCCACGAAAGGCTCATGAAACATAGGCCACATTAAGCCCCTCGCGAGGCGTCTATCCTGTTAAGAGTAGGCCTGCCTCGAAAGCTAGTACGGTCGGCATAGAAGGAAGGCCCTCGAAAGAGGCCAACAAACACAATTAAGGCCGCATCCGCAGAAAGCACAGCTCGACGCGTCGCTACGAGAAGTAACCGCTCAGCTTGCGCGTTCCCCCTCCTAACCTGCCCTCGGGAAGAAAGGAACAGCCATCAAAAGCAACAGGCAGCCGTTAGCCACGGCGCTTGATACTCGCTTCGCGCTCAGGGGAACGCACGTGAGCTCTTCATCACGGTTACCGAGCCTGACCACTTCCGAGCACGTTTCTCCGGTCGGGCGCTATAGAAACGATCCCTGAAAGTATAGTCTTGACGTCCGCCCTGCGAGGGACACCGTCCCACCAAAAGGCATCGCTATATAGCTTGCAGCGACAATCTAAAGCTAAGACATTCGCACAACACCGAAAGAGAAGAAGACTTTGCAATGCATGAATCTTATGAAAACAAACAAAAAAAAACCAATTCGTAACGCTTTTTCTTAGAAGTCAATGCGTGAAGTAGGCTAGATTGCGTTTATTCAACCACTGAACATACATTACATCCAAGGCAGGCTGCGAGGCAGCGCAGAACGGCAACATCAGCGGCTTGGCCGAGGACGCTCTGTGATGGCGTTTTTGCACGCTTTGGAAAAGCAAGAAGGAAAAAAAACCAACCAGAGAAGCGTGAGTGATGAGACCACACGTTTAAGATTTAAGACCTCCCAGGGGTGGGGCTTATGCAGATATATTGTCTCTGACGCAGGAGCAACACCTGACGAGGCCGCAAAGAGCCTGGGGCGGCACCCTTTTCCCTAACCATAACGGAGGCGCGCCTTAAGGCGCTAGAGCAGCCCCCTTAGGAGGCAGCGGCAAGGGCCACGCCTGGAGAACCACCAGCTGATACCGGAGATAATCCCCGGGCTCTATCGTTAAACCGGGATGATCAGGGGAAAGCGCGAACGCAGTCCCCCACTACCAGAAATTATGCAGTCGAGTTTCCCGCATTTGGGGAAATCGCAGGGGTCAGCACAGCCGGAGTGCAATGGCTGAGCCTCACCCTGGGAGAACCCCCTTCGTGATCAGGGTATCTCTCCTGCCAGGTAAGTATGAGTTGCCATAGGAGATGGTGGGGGGCGCCACTTCCACACCCCTCGCTAAAGTCGTGGTGGGGGTTACTGCTCCAACACTCGGCTCTGTGCAGAACAGCTGCGTGGACAAGGTGCCTGCACACAGGAAATTCCTCATCGTTGCCCTTCAGGGAAAAGTCTTCCCGTGTTAAGCTGCGCTCGTAAAATCCAGCATTCCCAGAGCGCTTTGCAGCACAAAAATTTGCACGCGGTAGCACCGCCCATCAGCGGGACCTCGCGCCGGGGAAGGAGCATTTACCCCTTGGCGACCTTAACGCACGAGCCGGGCAACAGGACTTGGCTACCATTTGATGTTGGTACGCAGAACGTTTCCACGAAAGGCTCATGAAACATAGGCCACATTAAGCCCCTCGCGAGGCGTCTATCCTGTTAAGAGTAGGCCTGCCTCGAAAGCTAGTACGGTCGGCATAGAAGGAAGGCCCTCGAAAGAGGCCAACAAACACAATTAAGGCCGCATCCGCAGAAAGCACAGCTCGACGCGTCGCTACGAGAAGTAACCGCTCAGCTTGCGCGTTCCCCCTCCTAACCTGCCCTCGGGAAGAAAGGAACAGTCATCAAAAGCAACAGGCAGCCGTTAGCCACGGCGCTTGATACTCGCTTCGCGCTCAGGGGAACGCACGTGAGCTCTTCATCACGGTTACCGAGCCTGACCACTTCCGAGCACGTTTCTCCGGTCGGGCGCTATAGAAACGATCCCTGAAAGTATAGTCTTGACGTCCGCCCTGCGAGGGACACCGTCCCACCAAAAGGCATCGCTATATAGCTTGCAGCGACAAACTAAAGCTAAGACATTCGCACAACACCGAAAGAGAAGAAGACTTTGCAATGCATGAATCTTATGAAAACAAACAAAAAAAAAAACAATTCGTAACGCTTTTTCTTAGAAGTCAATGCGTGAAGTAGGCTAGATTGCGTTTATTCAACCACTGAACATACATTACATCCAAGGCAGGCTGCGAGGCAGCGCAGAACGGCAACATCAGCGGCTTGGCCGAGGACGCTCTGTGATGGCGTTTTTGCACGCTTTGGAAAAGCAAGAAGGAAAAAAAACCAACCAGAGAAGCGTGAGTGATGAGACCACACGTTTAAGATTTAAGACCTCCCAGGGGTGGGGCTTATGCAGATATATTGTCTCTGACGCAGGAGCAACACCTGACGAGGCCGCAAAGAGCCTGGGGCGGCACCCTTTTCCCTAACCATAACGGAGGCGCGCCTTAAGGCGCTAGAGCAGCCCCCTTAGGAGGCAGCGGCAAGGGCCACGCCTGGAGAACCACCAGCTGATACCGGAGATAATCCCCGGGCTCTATCGTTAAACCGGGATGATCAGGGGAAAGCGCGAACGCAGTCCCCCACTACCAGAAATTATGCAGTCGAGTTTCCCGCATTTGGGGAAATCGCAGGGGTCAGCACAGCCGGAGTGCAATGGCTGAGCCTCACCCTGGGAGAACTCCTTTCGTGATCAGGGTATCTCCCCTGCCAGGTAAGTATGAGTTGCCATAGGAGATGGTGGGGGGCGCCACTTCCACAACCCTCGCTAAAGTCGTGGTGGGGGTTACTGCTCCAACACTCGGCTCTGTGCAGAACAGCTGCGTGGACAAGGTGCCTGCACACAGGAAATTCCTCATCGTTGCCCTTCAGGGAAAAGTCTTCCCGTGTTAAGCTGCGCTCGTAAAATCCAGCATTCCCAGAGCGCTTTGCAGCACAAAAATTTGCACGCGGTAGCACCGCCCATCAGCGGGACCTCGCGCCGGGGAAGGAGCATTTACCCCTTGGCGACCTTAACGCACGAGCCGGGCAACAGGACTTGGCTACCATTTGATGTTGGTACGCAGAACGTTTCCACGAAAGGCTCATGAAACATAGGCCACATTAAGCCCCTCGCGAGGCGTCTATCCTGTTAAGAGTAGGCCTGCCTCGAAAGCTAGTACGGTCGGCATAGAAGGAAGGCCCTCGAAAGAGGCCAACAAACACAATTAAGGCCGCATCCGCAGAAAGCACAGCTCGACGCGTCGCTACGAGAAGTAACCGCTCAGCTTGCGCGTTCCCCCTCCTAACCTGCCCTCGGGAAGAAAGGAACAGTCATCAGAAGCAACAGGCAGCCGTTAGCCACGGCGCTTGATACTCGCTTCGCGCTCAGGGGAACGCACGTGAGCTCTTCATCACGGTTACCGAGCCTGACCACTTCCGAGCACGTTTCTCCGGTCGGGCGCTATAGAAACGATCCCTGAAAGTATAGTCTTGACGTCCGCCCTGCGAGGGACACCGTCCCACCAAAAGGCATCGCTATATAGCTTGCAGCGACAAACTAAAGCTAAGACATTCGCACAACACCGAAAGAGAAGAAGACTTTGCAATGCATGAATCTTATGAAAACAAACAAAAAAAAAAACCAATTCGTAACGCTTTTTCTTAGAGGTCAATGCGTGAAGTAGGCTAGATTGCGTTTATTCAACCACTGAACATACATTACATCCAAGGCAGGCTGCGAGGCAGCGCAGAACGGCAACATCAGCGGCTTGGCCGAGGACGCTCTGTGATGGCGTTTTTGCACGCTTTGGAAAAGCAAGAAGGAAAAAAAACCAACCAGAGAAGCGTGAGTGATGAGACCACACGTTTAAGATTTAAGACCTCCCAGGGGTGGGGCTTATGCAGATATATTGTCTCTGACGCAGGAGCAACACCTGACGAGGCCGCAAAGAGCCTGGGGCGGCACCCTTTTCCCTAACCATAACGGAGGCGCGCCTTAAGGCGCTAGAGCAGCCCCCTTAGGAGGCAGCGGCAAGGGCCACGCCTGGAGAACCACCAGCTGATACCGGAGATAATCCCCGGGCTCTATCGTTAAACCGGGATGATCAGGGGAAAGCGCGAACGCAGTCCCCCACTACCAGAAATTATGCAGTCGAGTTTCCCGCATTTGGGGAAATCGCAGGGGTCAGCACAGCCGGAGTGCAATGGCTGAGCCTCACCCTGGGAGAACCCCCTTCGTGATCAGGGTATCTCCCCTGCCAGGTAAGTATGAGTTGCCATAGGAGATGGTGGGGGGCGCCACTTCCACACCCCTCGCTAAAGTCGTGGTGGGGGTTACTGCTCCAACACTCGGCTCTGTGCAGAACAGCTGCGTGGACAAGGTGCCTGCACACAGGAAATTCCTCATCGTTGCCCTTCAGGGAAAAGTCTTCCCGTGTTAAGCTGCGCTCGTAAAATCCAGCATTCCCAGAGCGCTTTGCAGCACAAAAATTTGCACGCGGTAGCACCGCCCATCAGCGGGACCTCGCGCCGGGGAAGGAGCATTTACCCCTTGGCGACCTTAACGCACGAGCCGGGCAACAGGACTTGGCCACCATTTGATGTTGGTACGCAGAACGTTTCCACGAAAGGCTCATGAAACATAGGCCACATTAAGCCCCTCGCGAGGCGTCTATCCTGTTAAGAGTAGGCCTGCCTCGAAAGCTAGTACGGTCGGCATAGAAGGAAGGCCCTCGAAAGAGGCCAACAAACACAATTAAGGCCGCATCCGCAGAAAGCACAGCTCGACGCGTCGCTACGAGAAGTAACCGCTCAGCTTGCGCGTTCCCCCTCCTAACCTGCCCTCGGGAAGAAAGGAACAGTCATCAGAAGCAACAGGCAGCCGTTAGCCACGGCGCTTGATACTCGCTTCGCGCTCAGGGGAACGCACGTGAGCTCTTCATCACGGTTACCGAGCCTGACCACTTCCGAGCACGTTTCTCCGGTCGGGCGCTATAGAAACGATCCCTGAAAGTATAGTCTTGACGTCCGCCCTGCGAGGGACACCGTCCCACCAAAAGGCATCGCTATATAGCTTGCAGCGACAAACTAAAGCTAAGACATTCGCACAACACCGAAAGAGAAGAAGACTTTGCAATGCATGAATCTTATGAAAACAAACAAAAAAAAAAACCAATTCGTAACGCTTTTTCTTAGAGGTCAATGCGTGAAGTAGGCTAGATTGCGTTTATTCAACCACTGAACATACATTACATCCAAGGCAGGCTGCGAGGCAGCGCAGAACGGCAACATCAGCGGCTTGGCCGAGGACGCTCTGTGATGGCGTTTTTGCACGCTTTGGAAAAGCAAGAAGGAAAAAAAACCAACCAGAGAAGCGTGAGTGATGAGACCACACGTTTAAGATTTAAGACCTCCCAGGGGTGGGGCTTATGCAGATACATTGTCTCTGACGCAGGAGCAACACCTGACGAGGCCGCAAAGAGCCTGGGGCGGCACCCTTTTCCCTAACCATAACGGAGGCGCGCCTTAAGGCGCTAGAGCAGCCCCCTTAGGAGGCAGCGGCAAGGGCCACGCCTGGAGAACCACCAGCTGATACCGGAGATAATCCCCGGGCTCTATCGTTAAACCGGGATGATCAGGGGAAAGCGCGAACGCAGTCCCCCACTACCAGAAATTATGCAGTCGAGTTTCCCGCATTTGGGGAAATCGCAGGGGTCAGCACAGCCGGAGTGCAATGGCTGAGCCTCACCCTGGGAGAACCCCCTTCGTGATCAGGGTATCTCCCCTGCCAGGTAAGTATGAGTTGCCATAGGAGATGGTGGGGGGCGCCACTTCCACACCCCTCGCTAAAGTCGTGGTGGGGGTTACTGCTCCAACACTCGGCTCTGTGCAGAACAGCTGCGTGGACAAGGTGCCTGCACACAGGAAATTCCTCATCGCTGCCCTTCAGGGAAAAGTCTTCCCGTGTTAAGCTGCGCTCGTAAAATCCAGCATTCCCAGAGCGCTTTGCAGCACAAAAATTTGCACGCGGTAGCACCGCCCATCAGCGGGACCTCGCGCCGGGGAAGGAGCATTTACCCCTTGGCGACCTTAACGCACGAGCCGGGCAACAGGACTTGGCTACCATTTGATGTTGGTACGCAGAACGTTTCCACGAAAGGCTCATGAAACATAGGCCACATTAAGCCCCTCGCGAGGCGTCTATCCTGTTAAGAGTAGGCCTGCCTCGAAAGCTAGTACGGTCGGCATAGAAGGAAGGCCCTCGAAAGAGGCCAACAAACACAATTAAGGCCGCATCCGCAGAAAGCACAGCTCGACGCGTCGCTACGAGAAGTAACCGCTCAGCTTGCGCGTTCCCCCTCCTAACCTGCCCTCGGGAAGAAAGGAACAGTCATCAGAAGCAACAGGCAGCCGTTAGCCACGGCGCTTGATACTCGCTTCGCGCTCAGGGGAACGCACGTGAGCTCTTCATCACGGTTACCGAGCCTGACCACTTCCGAGCACGTTTCTCCGGTCGGGCGCTATAGAAACGATCCCTGAAAGTATAGTCTTGACGTCCGCCCTGCGAGGGACACCGTCCCACCAAAAGGCATCGCTATATAGCTTGCAGCGACAAACTAAAGCTAAGACATTCGCACAACACCGAAAGAGAAGAAGACTTTGCAATGCATGAATCTTATGAAAACAAACAAAAAAAAAACCCAATTCGTAACGCTTTTTCTTAGAAGTCAATGCGTGAAGTAGGCTAGATTGCGTTTATTCAACCACTGAACATACATTACATCCAAGGCAGGCTGCGAGGCAGCGCAGAACGGCAACATCAGCGGCTTGGCCGAGGACGCTCTGTGATGGCGTTTTTGCACGCTTTGGAAAAGCAAGAAGGAAAAAAAACCAACCAGAGAAGCGTGAGTGATGAGACCACACGTTTAAGATTTAAGACCTCCCAGTGGTGGGGCTTATGCAGATACATTGTCTCTGACGCAGGAGCAACACCTGACGAGGCCGCAAAGAGCCTGGGGCGGCACCCTTTTCCCTAACCATAACGGAGGCGCGCCTTAAGGCGCTAGAGCAGCCCCCTTAGGAGGCAGCGGCAAGGGCCACGCCTGGAGAACCACCAGCTGATACCGGAGATAATCCCCGGGCTCTATCGTTAAACCGGGATGATCAGGGGAAAGCGCGAACGCAGTCCCCCACTACCAGAAATCATGCAGTCGAGTTTCCCGCATTTGGGGAAATCGCAGGGGTCAGCACAGCCGGAGTGCAATGGCTGAGCCTCACCCTGGGAGAACCCCCTTCGTGATCAGGGTATCTCCCCTGCCAGGTAAGTATGAGTTGCCATAGGAGATGGTGGGGGGCGCCACTTCCACACCCCTCGCTAAAGTCGTGGTGGGGGTTACTGCTCCAACACTCGGCTCTGTGCAGAACAGCTGCGTGGACAAGGTGCCTGCACACAGGAAATTCCTCATCGTTGCCCTTCAGGGAAAAGTCTTCCCGTGTTAAGCTGCGCTCGTAAAATCCAGCATTCCCAGAGCGCTTTGCAGCACAAAAATTTGCACGCGGTAGCACCGCCCATCAGCGGGACCTCGCGCCGGGGAAGGAGCATTTACCCCTTGGCGACCTTAACGCACGAGCCGGGCAACAGGACTTGGCTACCATTTGATGTTGGTACGCAGAACGTTTCCACGAAAGGCTCATGAAACATAGGCCACATTAAGCCCCTCGCGAGGCGTCTATCCTGTTAAGAGTAGGCCTGCCTCGAAAGCTAGTACGGTCGGCATAGAAGGAAGGCCCTCGAAAGAGGCCAACAAACACAATTAAGGCCGCATCCGCAGAAAGCACAGCTCGACGCGTCGCTACGAGAAGTAACCGCTCAGCTTGCGCGTTCCCCCTCCTAACCTGCCCTCGGGAAGAAAGGAACAGTCATCAAAAGCAACAGGCAGCCGTTAGCCACGGCGCTTGATACTCGCTTCGCGCTCAGGGGAACGCACGTGAGCTCTTCATCACGGTTACCGAGCCTGACCACTTCCGAGCACGTTTCTCCGGTCGGGCGCTATAGAAACGATCCCTGAAAGTATAGTCTTGACGTCCGCCCTGCGAGGGACACCGTCCCACCAAAAGGCATCGCTATATAGCTTGCAGCGACAATCTAAAGCTAAGACATTCGCACAACACCGAAAGAGAAGAAGACTTTGCAATGCATGAATCTTATGAAAACAAACAAAAAAAAACCAATTCGTAACGCTTTTTCTTAGAAGTCAATGCGTGAAGTAGGCTAGATTGCGTTTATTCAACCACTGAACATACATTACATCCAAGGCAGGCTGCGAGGCAGCGCAGAACGGCAACATCAGCGGCTTGGCCGAGGACGCTCTGTGATGGCGTTTTTGCACGCTTTGGAAAAGCAAGAAGGAAAAAAAACCAACCAGAGAAGCGTGAGTGATGAGACCACACGTTTAAGATTTAAGACCTCCCAGGGGTGGGGCTTATGCAGATATATTGTCTCTGACGCAGGAGCAACACCTGACGAGGCCGCAAAGAGCCTGGGGCGGCACCCTTTTCCCTAACCATAACGGAGGCGCGCCTTAAGGCGCTAGAGCAGCCCCCTTAGGAGGCAGCGGCAAGGGCCACGCCTGGAGAACCACCAGCTGATACCGGAGATAATCCCCGGGCTCTATCGTTAAACCGGGATGATCAGGGGAAAGCGCGAACGCAGTCCCCCACTACCAGAAATTATGCAGTCGAGTTTCCCGCATTTGGGGAAATCGCAGGGGTCAGCACAGCCGGAGTGCAATGGCTGAGCCTCACCCTGGGAGAACCCCCTTCGTGATCAGGGTATCTCTCCTGCCAGGTAAGTATGAGTTGCCATAGGAGATGGTGGGGGGCGCCACTTCCACACCCCTCGCTAAAGTCGTGGTGGGGGTTACTGCTCCAACACTCGGCTCTGTGCAGAACAGCTGCGTGGACAAGGTGCCTGCACACAGGAAATTCCTCATCGTTGCCCTTCAGGGAAAAGTCTTCCCGTGTTAAGCTGCGCTCGTAAAATCCAGCATTCCCAGAGCGCTTTGCAGCACAAAAATTTGCACGCGGTAGCACCGCCCATCAGCGGGACCTCGCGCCGGGGAAGGAGCATTTACCCCTTGGCGACCTTAACGCACGAGCCGGGCAACAGGACTTGGCTACCATTTGATGTTGGTACGCAGAACGTTTCCACGAAAGGCTCATGAAACATAGGCCACATTAAGCCCCTCGCGAGGCGTCTATCCTGTTAAGAGTAGGCCTGCCTCGAAAGCTAGTACGGTCGGCATAGAAGGAAGGCCCTCGAAAGAGGCCAACAAACACAATTAAGGCCGCATCCGCAGAAAGCACAGCTCGACGCGTCGCTACGAGAAGTAACCGCTCAGCTTGCGCGTTCCCCCTCCTAACCTGCCCTCGGGAAGAAAGGAACAGTCATCAAAAGCAACAGGCAGCCGTTAGCCACGGCGCTTGATACTCGCTTCGCGCTCAGGGGAACGCACGTGAGCTCTTCATCACGGTTACCGAGCCTGACCACTTCCGAGCACGTTTCTCCGGTCGGGCGCTATAGAAACGATCCCTGAAAGTATAGTCTTGACGTCCGCCCTGCGAGGGACACCGTCCCACCAAAAGGCATCGCTATATAGCTTGCAGCGACAAACTAAAGCTAAGACATTCGCACAACACCGAAAGAGAAGAAGACTTTGCAATGCATGAATCTTATGAAAACAAACAAAAAAAAAACCAATTCGTAACGCTTTTTCTTAGAGGTCAATGCGTGAAGTAGGCTAGATTGCGTTTATTCAACCACTGAACATACATTACATCCAAGGCAGGCTGCGAGGCAGCGCAGAACGGCAACATCAGCGGCTTGGCCGAGGACGCTCTGTGATGGCGTTTTTGCACGCTTTGGAAAAGCAAGAAGGAAAAAAAACCAACCAGAGAAGCGTGAGTGATGAGACCACACGTTTAAGATTTAAGACCTCCCAGGGGTGGGGTTTATGCAGATATATTGTCACTGACGCAGGAGCAACACCTGACGAGGCCGCAAAGAGCCTGGGGCGGCACCCTTTTCCCTAACCATAACGGAGGCGCGCCTTAAGGCGCTAGAGCAGCCCCCTTAGGAGGCAGCGGCAAGGGCCACGCCTGGAGAACCACCAGCTGATACCGGAGATAATCCCCGGGCTCTATCGTTAAACCGGGATGATCAGGGGAAAGCGCGAACGCAGTCCCCCACTACCAGAAATTATGCAGTCGAGTTTCCCGCATTTGGGGAAATCGCAAAGGTCAGCACAGCCGGAGTGCAATGGCTGAGCCTCACCCTGGGAGAACCCCCTTCGTGATCAGGGTATCTCCCCTGCCAGGTAAGTATGAGTTGCCATAGGAGATGGTGGGGGGCGCCACTTCCACACCCCTCGCTAAAGTCGTGGTGGGGGTTACTGCTCCAACACTCGGCTCTGTGCAGAACAGCTGCGTGGACAAGGTGCCTGCACACAGGAAATTCCTCATCGTTGCCCTTCAGGGAAAAGTCTTCCCGTGTTAAGCTGCGCTCGTAAAATCCAGCATTCCCAGAGCGCTTTGCAGCACAAAAATTTGCACGCGGTAGCACCGCCCATCAGCGGGACCTCGCGCCGGGGAAGGAGCATTTACCCCTTGGCGACCTTAACGCACGAGCCGGGCAACAGGACTTGGCTACCATTTGATGTTGGTACGCAGAACGTTTCCACGAAAGGCTCATGAAACATAGGCCACATTAAGCCCCTCGCGAGGCGTCTATCCTGTTAAGAGTAGGCCTGCCTCGAAAGCTAGTACGGTCGGCATAGAAGGAAGGCCCTCGAAAGAGGCCAACAAACACAATTAAGGCCGCATCCGCAGAAAGCACAGCTCGACGCGTCGCTACGAGAAGTAACCGCTCAGCTTGCGCGTTCCCCCTCCTAACCTGCCCTCGGGAAGAAAGGAACAGTCATCAAAAGCAACAGGCAGCCGTTAGCCACGGCGCTTGATACTCGCTTCGCGCTCAGGGGAACGCACGTGAGCTCTTCATCACGGTTACCGAGCCTGACCACTTCCGAGCACGTTTCTCCGGTCGGGCGCTATAGAAACGATCCCTGAAAGTATAGTCTTGACGTCCGCCCTGCGAGGGACACCGTCCCACCAAAAGGCATCGCTATATAGCTTGCAGCGACAAACTAAAGCTAAGACATTCGCACAACACCGAAAGAGAAGAAGACTTTGCAATGCATGAATCTTATGAAAACAAACAAAAAAAAAACCAATTCGTAACGCTTTTTCTTAGAAGTCAATGCGTGAAGTAGGCTAGATTGCGTTTATTCAACCACTGAACATACATCACATCCAAGGCAGGCTGCGAGGCAGCGCAGAACGGCAACATCAGCGGCTTGGCCGAGGACGCTCTGTGATGGCGTTTTTGCACGCTTTGGAAAAGCAAGAAGGAAAAAAAACCAACCAGAGAAGCGTGAGTGATGAGACCACACGTTTAAGATTTAAGACCTCCCAGGGGTGGGGCTTATGCAGATACATTGTCTCTGACGCAGGAGCAACACCTGACGAGGCCGCAAAGAGCCTGGGGCGGCACCCTTTTCCCTAACCATAACGGAGGCGCGCCTTAAGGCGCTAGAGCAGCCCCCTTAGGAGGCAGCGGCAAGGGCCACGCCTGGAGAACCACCAGCTGATACCGGAGATAATCCCCGGGCTCTATCGTTAAACCGGGATGATCAGGGGAAAGCGCGAACGCAGTCCCCCACTACCAGAAATTATGCAGTCGAGTTTCCCGCATTTGGGGAAATCGCAGGGGTCAGCACAGCCGGAGTGCAATGGCTGAGCCTCACCCTGGGAGAACCCCCTTCGTGATCAGGGTATCTCCCCTGCCAGGTAAGTATGAGTTGCCATAGGAGATGGTGGGGGGCGCCACTTCCACAACCCTCGCTAAAGTCGTGGTGGGGGTTACTGCTCCAACACTCGGCTCTGTGCAGAACAGCTGCGTGGACAAGGTGCCTGCACACAGGAAATTCCTCATCGTTGCCCTTCAGGGAAAAGTCTTCCCGTGTTAAGCTGCGCTCGTAAAATCCAGCATTCCCAGAGCGCTTTGCAGCACAAAAATTTGCACGCGGTAGCACCGCCCATCAGCGGGACCTCGCGCCGGGGAAGGAGCATTTACCCCTTGGCGACCTTAACGCACGAGCCGGGCAACAGGACTTGGCTACCATTTGATGTTGGTACGCAGAACGTTTCCACGAAAGGCTCATGAAACATAGGCCACATTAAGCCCCTCGCGAGGCGTCTATCCTGTTAAGAGTAGGCCTGCCTCGAAAGCTAGTACGGTCGGCATAGAAGGAAGGCCCTCGAAAGAGGCCAACAAACACAATTAAGGCCGCATCCGCAGAAAGCACAGCTCGACGCGTCGCTACGAGAAGTAACCGCTCAGCTTGCGCGTTCCCCCTCCTAACCTGCCCTCGGGAAGAAAGGAACAGTCATCAGAAGCAACAGGCAGCCGTTAGCCACGGCGCTTGATACTCGCTTCGCGCTCAGGGGAACGCACGTGAGCTCTTCATCACGGTTACCGAGCCTGACCACTTCCGAGCACGTTTCTCCGGTCGGGCGCTATAGAAACGATCCCTGAAAGTATAGTCTTGACGTCCGCCCTGCGAGGGACACCGTCCCACCAAAAGGCATCGCTATATAGCTTGCAGCGACAAACTAAAGCTAAGACATTCGCACAACACCGAAAGAGAAGAAGACTTTGCAATGCATGAATCTTATGAAAACAAACAAAAAAAAAAACCAATTCGTAACGCTTTTTCTTAGAGGTCAATGCGTGAAGTAGGCTAGATTGCGTTTATTCAACCACTGAACATACATTACATCCAAGGCAGGCTGCGAGGCAGCGCAGAACGGCAACATCAGCGGCTTGGCCGAGGACGCTCTGTGATGGCGTTTTTGCACGCTTTGGAAAAGCAAGAAGGAAAAAAAACCAACCAGAGAAGCGTGAGTGATGAGACCACACGTTTAAGATTTAAGACCTCCCAGGGGTGGGGCTTATGCAGATATATTGTCTCTGACGCAGGAGCAACACCTGACGAGGCCGCAAAGAGCCTGGGGCGGCACCCTTTTCCCTAACCATAACGGAGGCGCGCCTTAAGGCGCTAGAGCAGCCCCCTTAGGAGGCAGCGGCAAGGGCCACGCCTGGAGAACCACCAGCTGATACCGGAGATAATCCCCGGGCTCTATCGTTAAACCGGGATGATCAGGGGAAAGCGCGAACGCAGTCCCCCACTACCAGAAATTATGCAGTCGAGTTTCCCGCATTTGGGGAAATCGCAGGGGTCAGCACAGCCGGAGTGCAATGGCTGAGCCTCACCCTGGGAGAACCCCCTTCGTGATCAGGGTATCTCCCCTGCCAGGTAAGTATGAGTTGCCATAGGAGATGGTGGGGGGCGCCACTTCCACACCCCTCGCTAAAGTCGTGGTGGGGGTTACTGCTCCAACACTCGGCTCTGTGCAGAACAGCTGCGTGGACAAGGTGCCTGCACACAGGAAATTCCTCATCGTTGCCCTTCAGGGAAAAGTCTTCCCGTGTTAAGCTGCGCTCGTAAAATCCAGCATTCCCAGAGCGCTTTGCAGCACAAAAATTTGCACGCGGTAGCACCGCCCATCAGCGGGACCTCGCGCCGGGGAAGGAGCATTTACCCCTTGGCGACCTTAACGCACGAGCCGGGCAACAGGACTTGGCCACCATTTGATGTTGGTACGCAGAACGTTTCCACGAAAGGCTCATGAAACATAGGCCACATTAAGCCCCTCGCGAGGCGTCTATCCTGTTAAGAGTAGGCCTGCCTCGAAAGCTAGTACGGTCGGCATAGAAGGAAGGCCCTCGAAAGAGGCCAACAAACACAATTAAGGCCGCATCCGCAGAAAGCACAGCTCGACGCGTCGCTACGAGAAGTAACCGCTCAGCTTGCGCGTTCCCCCTCCTAACCTGCCCTCGGGAAGAAAGGAACAGTCATCAGAAGCAACAGGCAGCCGTTAGCCACGGCGCTTGATACTCGCTTCGCGCTCAGGGGAACGCACGTGAGCTCTTCATCACGGTTACCGAGCCTGACCACTTCCGAGCACGTTTCTCCGGTCGGGCGCTATAGAAACGATCCCTGAAAGTATAGTCTTGACGTCCGCCCTGCGAGGGACACCGTCCCACCAAAAGGCATCGCTATATAGCTTGCAGCGACAAACTAAAGCTAAGACATTCGCACAACACCGAAAGAGAAGAAGACTTTGCAATGCATGAATCTTATGAAAACAAACAAAAAAAAAAACCAATTCGTAACGCTTTTTCTTAGAGGTCAATGCGTGAAGTAGGCTAGATTGCGTTTATTCAACCACTGAACATACATTACATCCAAGGCAGGCTGCGAGGCAGCGCAGAACGGCAACATCAGCGGCTTGGCCGAGGACGCTCTGTGATGGCGTTTTTGCACGCTTTGGAAAAGCAAGAAGGAAAAAAAACCAACCAGAGAAGCGTGAGTGATGAGACCACACGTTTAAGATTTAAGACCTCCCAGGGGTGGGGCTTATGCAGATACATTGTCTCTGACGCAGGAGCAACACCTGACGAGGCCGCAAAGAGCCTGGGGCGGCACCCTTTTCCCTAACCATAACGGAGGCGCGCCTTAAGGCGCTAGAGCAGCCCCCTTAGGAGGCAGCGGCAAGGGCCACGCCTGGAGAACCACCAGCTGATACCGGAGATAATCCCCGGGCTCTATCGTTAAACCGGGATGATCAGGGGAAAGCGCGAACGCAGTCCCCCACTACCAGAAATTATGCAGTCGAGTTTCCCGCATTTGGGGAAATCGCAGGGGTCAGCACAGCCGGAGTGCAATGGCTGAGCCTCACCCTGGGAGAACCCCCTTCGTGATCAGGGTATCTCCCCTGCCAGGTAAGTATGAGTTGCCATAGGAGATGGTGGGGGGCGCCACTTCCACACCCCTCGCTAAAGTCGTGGTGGGGGTTACTGCTCCAACACTCGGCTCTGTGCAGAACAGCTGCGTGGACAAGGTGCCTGCACACAGGAAATTCCTCATCGTTGCCCTTCAGGGAAAAGTCTTCCCGTGTTAAGCTGCGCTCGTAAAATCCAGCATTCCCAGAGCGCTTTGCAGCACAAAAATTTGCACGCGGTAGCACCGCCCATCAGCGGGACCTCGCGCCGGGGAAGGAGCATTTACCCCTTGGCGACCTTAACGCACGAGCCGGGCAACAGGACTTGGCCACCATTTGATGTTGGTACGCAGAACGTTTCCACGAAAGGCTCATGAAACATAGGCCACATTAAGCCCCTCGCGAGGCGTCTATCCTGTTAAGAGTAGGCCTGCCTCGAAAGCTAGTACGGTCGGCATAGAAGGAAGGCCCTCGAAAGAGGCCAACAAACACAATTAAGGCCGCATCCGCAGAAAGCACAGCTCGACGCGTCGCTACGAGAAGTAACCGCTCAGCTTGCGCGTTCCCCCTCCTAACCTGCCCTCGGGAAGAAAGGAACAGTCATCAGAAGCAACAGGCAGCCGTTAGCCACGGCGCTTGATACTCGCTTCGCGCTCAGGGGAACGCACGTGAGCTCTTCATCACGGTTACCGAGCCTGACCACTTCCGAGCACGTTTCTCCGGTCGGGCGCTATAGAAACGATCCCTGAAAGTATAGTCTTGACGTCCGCCCTGCGAGGGACACCGTCCCACCAAAAGGCATCGCTATATAGCTTGCAGCGACAAACTAAAGCTAAGACATTCGCACAACACCGAAAGAGAAGAAGACTTTGCAATGCATGAATCTTATGAAAACAAACAAAAAAAAAAACCAATTCGTAACGCTTTTTCTTAGAGGTCAATGCGTGAAGTAGGCTAGATTGCGTTTATTCAACCACTGAACATACATTACATCCAAGGCAGGCTGCGAGGCAGCGCAGAACGGCAACATCAGCGGCTTGGCCGAGGACGCTCTGTGATGGCGTTTTTGCACGCTTTGGAAAAGCAAGAAGGAAAAAAAACCAACCAGAGAAGCGTGAGTGATGAGACCACACGTTTAAGATTTAAGACCTCCCAGGGGTGGGGCTTATGCAGATACATTGTCTCTGACGCAGGAGCAACACCTGACGAGGCCGCAAAGAGCCTGGGGCGGCACCCTTTTCCCTAACCATAACGGAGGCGCGCCTTAAGGCGCTAGAGCAGCCCCCTTAGGAGGCAGCGGCAAGGGCCACGCCTGGAGAACCACCAGCTGATACCGGAGATAATCCCCGGGCTCTATCGTTAAACCGGGATGATCAGGGGAAAGCGCGAACGCAGTCCCCCACTACCAGAAATTATGCAGTCGAGTTTCCCGCATTTGGGGAAATCGCAGGGGTCAGCACAGCCGGAGTGCAATGGCTGAGCCTCACCCTGGGAGAACCCCCTTCGTGATCAGGGTATCTCCCCTGCCAGGTAAGTATGAGTTGCCATAGGAGATGGTGGGGGGCGCCACTTCCACACCCCTCGCTAAAGTCGTGGTGGGGGTTACTGCTCCAACACTCGGCTCTGTGCAGAACAGCTGCGTGGACAAGGTGCCTGCACACAGGAAATTCCTCATCGTTGCCCTTCAGGGAAAAGTCTTCCCGTGTTAAGCTGCGCTCGTAAAATCCAGCATTCCCAGAGCGCTTTGCAGCACAAAAATTTGCACGCGGTAGCACCGCCCATCAGCGGGACCTCGCGCCGGGGAAGGAGCATTTACCCCTTGGCGACCTTAACGCACGAGCCGGGCAACAGGACTTGGCCACCATTTGATGTTGGTACGCAGAACGTTTCCACGAAAGGCTCATGAAACATAGGCCACATTAAGCCCCTCGCGAGGCGTCTATCCTGTTAAGAGTAGGCCTGCCTCGAAAGCTAGTACGGTCGGCATAGAAGGAAGGCCCTCGAAAGAGGCCAACAAACACAATTAAGGCCGCATCCGCAGAAAGCACAGCTCGACGCGTCGCTACGAGAAGTAACCGCTCAGCTTGCGCGTTCCCCCTCCTAACCTGCCCTCGGGAAGAAAGGAACAGTCATCAGAAGCAACAGGCAGCCGTTAGCCACGGCGCTTGATACTCGCTTCGCGCTCAGGGGAACGCACGTGAGCTCTTCATCACGGTTACCGAGCCTGACCACTTCCGAGCACGTTTCTCCGGTCGGGCGCTATAGAAACGATCCCTGAAAGTATAGTCTTGACGTCCGCCCTGCGAGGGACACCGTCCCACCAAAAGGCATCGCTATATAGCTTGCAGCGACAAACTAAAGCTAAGACATTCGCACAACACCGAAAGAGAAGAAGACTTTGCAATGCATGAATCTTATGAAAACAAACAAAAAAAAAAACCAATTCGTAACGCTTTTTCTTAGAGGTCAATGCGTGAAGTAGGCTAGATTGCGTTTATTCAACCACTGAACATACATTACATCCAAGGCAGGCTGCGAGGCAGCGCAGAACGGCAACATCAGCGGCTTGGCCGAGGACGCTCTGTGATGGCGTTTTTGCACGCTTTGGAAAAGCAAGAAGGAAAAAAAACCAACCAGAGAAGCGTGAGTGATGAGACCACACGTTTAAGATTTAAGACCTCCCAGGGGTGGGGCTTATGCAGATATATTGTCTCTGACGCAGGAGCAACACCTGACGAGGCCGCAAAGAGCCTGGGGCGGCACCCTTTTCCCTAACCATAACGGAGGCGCGCCTTAAGGCGCTAGAGCAGCCCCCTTAGGAGGCAGCGGCAAGGGCCACGCCTGGAGAACCACCAGCTGATACCGGAGATAATCCCCGGGCTCTATCGTTAAACCGGGATGATCAGGGGAAAGCGCGAACGCAGTCCCCCGCTACCAGAAATTATGCAGTCGAGTTTCCCGCATTTGGGGAAATCGCAGGGGTCAGCACAGCCGGAGTGCAATGGCTGAGCCTCACCCTGGGAGAACCCCCTTCGTGATCTGGGTATCTCCCCTGCCAGGTAAGTATGAGTTGCCATAGGAGATGGTGGGGGGCGCCACTTCCACACCCCTCGCTAAAGTCGTGGTGGGGGTTACTGCTCCAACACTCGGCTCTGTGCAGAACAGCTGCGTGGACAAGGTGCCTGCACACAGGAAATTCCTCATCGTTGCCCTTCAGGGAAAAGTCTTCCCGTGTTAAGCTGCGCTCGTAAAATCCAGCATTCCCAGAGCGCTTTGCAGCACAAAAATTTGCACGCGGTAGCACCGCCCATCAGCGGGACCTCGCGCCGGGGAAGGAGCATTTACCCCTTGGCGACCTTAACGCACGAGCCGGGCAACAGGACTTGGCTACCATTTGATGTTGGTACGCAGAACGTTTCCACGAAAGGCTCATGAAACATAGGCCACATTAAGCCCCTCGCGAGGCGTCTATCCTGTTAAGAGTAGGCCTGCCTCGAAAGCTAGTACGGTCGGCATAGAAGGAAGGCCCTCGAAAGAGGCCAACAAACACAATTAAGGCCGCATCCGCAGAAAGCACAGCTCGACGCGTCGCTACGAGAAGTAACCGCTCAGCTTGCGCGTTCCCCCTCCTAACCTGCCCTCGGGAAGAAAGGAACAGTCATCAGAAGCAACAGGCAGCCGTTAGCCACGGCGCTTGATACCCGCTTCGCGCTCAGGGGAACGCACGTGAGCTCTTCATCACGGTTACCGAGCCTGACCACTTCCGAGCACGTTTCTCCGGTCGGGCGCTATAGAAACGATCCCTGAAAGTATAGTCTTGACGTCCGCCCTGCGAGGGACACCGTCCCACCAAAAGGCATCGCTATATAGCTTGCAGCGACAAACTAAAGCTAAGACATTCGCACAACACCGAAAGAGAAGAAGACTTTGCAATGCATGAATCTTATGAAAACAAACAAAAAAAAAACCAATTCGTAACGCTTTTTCTTAGAAGTCAATGCGTGAAGTAGGCTAGATTGCGTTTATTCAACCACTGAACATACATTACATCCAAGGCAGGCTGCGAGGCAGCGCAGAACGGCAACATCAGCGGCTTGGCCGAGGACGCTGTGTGATGGCGTTTTTGCACGCTTTGGAAAAGCAAGAAGGAAAAAAAACCAACCAGAGAAGCGTGAGTGATGAGACCACACGTTTAAGATTTAAGACCTCCCAGGGGTGGGGCTTATGCAGATACATTGTCTCTGACGCAGGAGCAACACCTGACGAGGCCGCAAAGAGCCTAGGGCGGCACCCTTTTCCCTAACCATAACGGAGGCGCGCCTTAAGGCGCTAGAGCAGCCCCCTTAGGAGGCAGCGGCAAGGGCCACGCCTGGAGAACCACCAGCTGATACCGGAGATAATCCCCGGGCTCTATCGTTAAACCGGGATGATCAGGGGAAAGCGCGAACGCAGTCCCCCACTACCAGAAATTATGCAGTCGAGTTTCCCGCATTTGGGGAAATCGCAGGGGTCAGCACAGCCGGAGTGCAATGGCTGAGCCTCACCCTGGGAGAACCCCCTTCGTGATCAGGGTATCTCCCCTGCCAGGTAAGTATGAGTTGCCATAGGAGATGGTGGGGGGCGCCACTTCCACACCCCTCGCTAAAGTCGTGGTGGGGGTTACTGCTCCAACACTCGGCTCTGTGCAGAACAGCTGCGTGGACAAGGTGCCTGCACACAGGAAATTCCTCATCGTTGCCCTTCAGGGAAAAGTCTTCCCGTGTTAAGCTGCGCTCGTAAAATCCAGCATTCCCAGAGCGCTTTGCAGCACAAAAATTTGCACGCGGTAGCACCGCCCATCAGCGGGACCTCGCGCCGGGGAAGGAGCATTTACCCCTTGGCGACCTTAACGCACGAGCCGGGCAACAGGACTTGGCTACCATTTGATGTTGGTACGCAGAACGTTTCCACGAAAGGCTCATGAAACATAGGCCACATTAAGCCCCTCGCGAGGCGTCTATCCTGTTAAGAGTAGGCCTGCCTCGAAAGCTAGTACGGTCGGCATAGAAGGAAGGCCCTCGAAAGAGGCCAACAAACACAATTAAGGCCGCATCCGCAGAAAGCACAGCTCGACGCGTCGCTACGAGAAGTAACCGCTCAGCTTGCGCGTTCCCCCTCCTAACCTGCCCTCGGGAAGAAAGGAACAGTCATCAGAAGCAACAGGCAGCCGTTAGCCACGGCGCTTGATACTCGCTTCGCGCTCAGGGGAACGCACGTGAGCTCTTCATCACGGTTACCGAGCCTGACCACTTCCGAGCACGTTTCTCCGGTCGGGCGCTATAGAAACGATCCCTGAAAGTATAGTCTTGACGTCCGCCCTGCGAGGGACACCGTCCCACCAAAAGGCATCGCTATATAGCTTGCAGCGACAAACTAAAGCTAAGACATTCGCACAACACCGAAAGAGAAGAAGACTTTGCAATGCATGAATCTTATGAAAACAAACAAAAAAAAAACCAATTCGTAACGCTTTTTCTTAGAAGTCAATGCGTGAAGTAGGCTAGATTGCGTTTATTCAACCACTGAACATACATTACATCCAAGGCAGGCTGCGAGGCAGCGCAGAACGGCAACATCAGCGGCTTGGCCGAGGACGCTCTGTGATGGCGTTTTTGCACGCTTTGGAAAAGCAAGAAGGAAAAAAAACCAACCAGAGAAGCGTGAGTGATGAGACCACACGTTTAAGATTTAAGACCTCCCAGGGGTGGGGCTTATGCAGATATATTGTCTCTGACGCAGGAGCAACACCTGACGAGGCCGCAAAGAGCCTGGGGTGGCACCCTTTTCCCTAACCATAACGGAGGCGCGCCTTAAGGCGCTAGAGCAGCCCCCTTAGGAGGCAGCGGCAAGGGCCACGCCTGGAGAACCACCAGCTGATACCGGAGATAATCCCCGGGCTCTATCGTTAAACCGGGATGATCAGGGGAAAGCGCGAACGCAGTCCCCCACTACCAGAAATTATGCAGTCGAGTTTCCCGCATTTGGGGAAATCGCAGGGGTCAGCACAGCCGGAGTGCAATGGCTGAGCCTCACCCTGGGAGAACCCCCTTCGTGATCAGGGTATCTCCCCTGCCAGGTAAGTATGAGTTGCCATAGGAGATGGTGGGGGGCGCCACTTCCACACCCCTCGCTAAAGTCGTGGTGGGGGTTACTGCTCCAACACTCGGCTCTGTGCAGAACAGCTGCGTGGACAAGGTGCCTGCACACAGGAAATTCCTCATCGTTGCCCTTCAGGGAAAAGTCTTCCCGTGTTAAGCTGCGCTCGTAAAATCCAGCATTCCCAGAGCGCTTTGCAGCACAAAAATTTGCACGCGGTAGCACCGCCCATCAGCGGGACCTCGCGCCGGGGAAGGAGCATTTACCCCTTGGCGACCTTAACGCACGAGCCGGGCAACAGGACTTGGCTACCATTTGATGTTGGTACGCAGAACGTTTCCACGAAAGGCTCATGAAACATAGGCCACATTAAGCCCCTCGCGAGGCGTCTATCCTGTTAAGAGTAGGCCTGCCTCGAAAGCTAGTACGGTCGGCATAGAAGGAAGGCCCTCGAAAGAGGCCAACAAACACAATTAAGGCCGCATCCGCAGAAAGCACAGCTCGACGCGTCGCTACGAGAAGTAACCGCTCAGCTTGCGCGTTCCCCCTCCTAACCTGCCCTCGGGAAGAAAGGAACAGTCATCAAAAGCAACAGGCAGCCGTTAGCCACGGCGCTTGATACTCGCTTCGCGCTCAGGGGAACGCACGTGAGCTCTTCATCACGGTTACCGAGCCTGACCACTTCCGAGCACGTTTCTCCGGTCGGGCGCTATAGAAACGATCCCTGAAAGTATAGTCTTGACGTCCGCCCTGCGAGGGACACCGTCCCACCAAAAGGCATCGCTATATAGCTTGCAGCGACAAACTAAAGCTAAGACATTCGCACAACACCGAAAGAGAAGAAGACTTTGCAATGCATGAATCTTATGAAAACAAACAAAAAAAAAACCAATTCGTAACGCTTTTTCTTAGAGGTCAATGCGTGAAGTAGGCTAGATTGCGTTTATTCAACCACTGAACATACATTACATCCAAGGCAGGCTGCGAGGCAGCGCAGAACGGCAACATCAGCGGCTTGGCCGAGGACGCTCTGTGATGGCGTTTTTGCACGCTTTGGAAAAGCAAGAAGGAAAAAAAACCAACCAGAGAAGCGTGAGTGATGAGACCACACGTTTAAGATTTAAGACCTCCCAGGGGTGGGGTTTATGCAGATATATTGTCTCTGACGCAGGAGCAACACCTGACGAGGCCGCAAAGAGCCTGGGGCGGAACCCTTTTCCCTAACCATAACGGAGGCGCGCCTTAAGGCGCTAGAGCAGCCCCCTTAGGAGGCAGCGGCAAGGGCCACGCCTGGAGAACCACCAGCTGATACCGGAGATAATCCCCGGGCTCTATCGTTAAACCGGGATGATCAGGGGAAAGCGCGAACGCAGTCCCCCACTACCAGAAATTATGCAGTCGAGTTTCCCGCATTTGGGGAAATCGCAAAGGTCAGCACAGCCGGAGTGCAATGGCTGAGCCTCACCCTGGGAGAACCCCCTTCGTGATCAGGGTATCTCCCCTGCCAGGTAAGTATGAGTTGCCATAGGAGATGGTGGGGGGCGCCACTTCCACACCCCTCGCTAAAGTCGTGGTGGGGGTTACTGCTCCAACACTCGGCTCTGTGCAGAACAGCTGCGTGGACAAGGTGCCTGCACACAGGAAATTCCTCATCGTTGCCCTTCAGGGAAAAGTCTTCCCGTGTTAAGCTGCGCTCGTAAAATCCAGCATTCCCAGAGCGCTTTGCAGCACAAAAATTTGCACGCGGTAGCACCGCCCATCAGCGGGACCTCGCGCCGGGGAAGGAGCATTTACCCCTTGGCGACCTTAACGCACGAGCCGGGCAACAGGACTTGGCTACCATTTGATGTTGGTACGCAGAACGTTTCCACGAAAGGCTCATGAAACATAGGCCACATTAAGCCCCTCGCGAGGCGTCTATCCTGTTAAGAGTAGGCCTGCCTCGAAAGCTAGTACGGTCGGCATAGAAGGAAGGCCCTCGAAAGAGGCCAACAAACACAATTAAGGCCGCATCCGCAGAAAGCACAGCTCGACGCGTCGCTACGAGAAGTAACCGCTCAGCTTGCGCGTTCCCCCTCCTAACCTGCCCTCGGGAAGAAAGGAACAGTCATCAAAAGCAACAGGCAGCCGTTAGCCACGGCGCTTGATACTCGCTTCGCGCTCAGGGGAACGCACGTGAGCTCTTCATCACGGTTACCGAGCCTGACCACTTCCGAGCACGTTTCTCCGGTCGGGCGCTATAGAAACGATCCCTGAAAGTATAGTCTTGACGTCCGCCCTGCGAGGGACACCGTCCCACCAAAAGGCATCGCTATATAGCTTGCAGCGACAAACTAAAGCTAAGACATTCGCACAACACCGAAAGAGAAGAAGACTTTGCAATGCATGAATCTTATGAAAACAAACAAAAAAAAAACCAATTCGTAACGCTTTTTCTTAGAAGTCAATGCGTGAAGTAGGCTAGATTGCGTTTATTCAACCACTGAACATACATTACATCCAAGGCAGGCTGCGAGGCAGCGCAGAACGGCAACATCAGCGGCTTGGCCGAGGACGCTCTGTGATGGCGTTTTTGCACGCTTTGGAAAAGCAAGAAGGAAAAAAAACCAACCAGAGAAGCGTGAGTGATGAGACCACACGTTTAAGATTTAAGACCTCCCAGGGGTGGGGCTTATGCAGATATATTGTCTCTGACGCAGGAGCAACACCTGACGAGGCCGCAAAGAGCCTGGGGTGGCACCCTTTTCCCTAACCATAACGGAGGCGCGCCTTAAGGCGCTAGAGCAGCCCCCTTAGGAGGCAGCGGCAAGGGCCACGCCTGGAGAACCACCAGCTGATACCGGAGATAATCCCCGGGCTCTATCGTTAAACCGGGATGATCAGGGGAAAGCGCGAACGCAGTCCCCCACTACCAGAAATTATGCAGTCGAGTTTCCCGCATTTGGGGAAATCGCAGGGGTCAGCACAGCCGGAGTGCAATGGCTGAGCCTCACCCTGGGAGAACCCCCTTCGTGATCAGGGTATCTCCCCTGCCAGGTAAGTATGAGTTGCCATAGGAGATGGTGGGGGGCGCCACTTCCACACCCCTCGCTAAAGTCGTGGTGGGGGTTACTGCTCCAACACTCGGCTCTGTGCAGAACAGCTGCGTGGACAAGGTGCCTGCACACAGGAAATTCCTCATCGTTGCCCTTCAGGGAAAAGTCTTCCCGTGTTAAGCTGCGCTCGTAAAATCCAGCATTCCCAGAGCGCTTTGCAGCACAAAAATTTGCACGCGGTAGCACCGCCCATCAGCGGGACCTCGCGCCGGGGAAGGAGCATTTACCCCTTGGCGACCTTAACGCACGAGCCGGGCAACAGGACTTGGCCACCATTTGATGTTGGTACGCAGAACGTTTCCACGAAAGGCTCATGAAACATAGGCCACATTAAGCCCCTCGCGAGGCGTCTATCCTGTTAAGAGTAGGCCTGCCTCGAAAAGCTAGTACGGTCGGCATAGAAGGAAGGCCCTCGAAAGAGGCCAACAAACACAATTAAGGCCGCATCCGCAGAAAGCACAGCTCGACGCGTCGCTACGAGAAGTAACCGCTCAGCTTGCGCGTTCCCCCTCCTAACCTGCCCTCGGGAAGAAAGGAACAGTCATCAGAAGCAACAGGCAGCCGTTAGCCACGGCGCTTGATACTCGCTTCGCGCTCAGGGGAACGCACGTGAGCTCTTCATCACGGTTACCGAGCCTGACCACTTCCGAGCACGTTTCTCCGGTCGGGCGCTATAGAAACGATCCCTGAAAGTATAGTCTTGACGTCCGCCCTGCGAGGGACACCGTCCCACCAAAAGGCATCGCTATATAGCTTGCAGCGACAAACTAAAGCTAAGACATTCGCACAACACCGAAAGAGAAGAAGACTTTGCAATGCATGAATCTTATGAAAACAAACAAAAAAAAAAACCAATTCGTAACGCTTTTTCTTAGAGGTCAATGCGTGAAGTAGGCTAGATTGCGTTTATTCAACCACTGAACATACATTACATCCAAGGCAGGCTGCGAGGCAGCGCAGAACGGCAACATCAGCGGCTTGGCCGAGGACGCTCTGTGATGGCGTTTTTGCACGCTTTGGAAAAGCAAGAAGGAAAAAAAACCAACCAGAGAAGCGTGAGTGATGAGACCACACGTTTAAGATTTAAGACCTCCCAGGGGTGGGGCTTATGCAGATATATTGTCTCTGACGCAGGAGCAACACCTGACGAGGCCGCAAAGAGCCTGGGGCGGCACCCTTTTCCCTAACCATAACGGAGGCGCGCCTTAAGGCGCTAGAGCAGCCCCCTTAGGAGGCAGCGGCAAGGGCCACGCCTGGAGAACCACCAGCTGATACCGGAGATAATCCCCGGGCTCTATCGTTAAACCGGGATGATCAGGGGAAAGCGCGAACACAGTCCCCCACTACCAGAAATTATGCAGTCGAGTTTCCCGCATTTGGGGAAATCGCAGGGGTCAGCACAGCCGGAGTGCAATGGCTGAGCCTCACCCTGGGAGAACCCCCTTCGTGATCAGGGTATCTCCCCTGCCAGGTAAGTATGAGTTGCCATAGGAGATGGTGGGGGGCGCCACTTCCACACCCCTCGCTAAAGTCGTGGTGGGGGTTACTGCTCCAACACTCGGCTCTGTGCAGAACAGCTGCGTGGACAAGGTGCCTGCACACAGGAAATTCCTCATCGTTGCCCTTCAGGGAAAAGTCTTCCCGTGTTAAGCTGCGCTCGTAAAATCCAGCATTCCCAGAGCGCTTTGCAGCACAAAAATTTGCACGCGGTAGCACCGCCCATCAGCGGGACCTCGCGCCGGGTAAGGAGCATTTACCCCTTGGCGACCTTAACGCACGAGCCGGGCAACAGGACTTGGCTACCATTTGATGTTGGTACGCAGAACGTTTCCACGAAAGGCTCATGAAACATAGGCCACATTAAGCCCCTCGCGAGGCGTCTATCCTGTTAAGAGTAGGCCTGCCTCGAAAGCTAGTACGGTCGGCATAGAAGGAAGGCCCTCGAAAGAGGCCAACAAACACAATTACGGCCGCATCCGCAGAAAGCACAGCTCGACGCGTCGCTACGAGAAGTAACCGCTCAGCTTGCGCGTTCCCCCTCCTAACCTGCCCTCGGGAAGAAAGGAACAGTCATCAGAAGCAACAGGCAGCCGTTAGCCACGGCGCTTGATACCCGCTTCGCGCTCAGGGGAACGCACGTGAGCTCTTCATCACGGTTACCGAGCCTGACCACTTCCGAGCACGTTTCTCCGGTCGGGCGCTATAGAAACGATCCCTGAAAGTATAGTCTTGACGTCCGCCCTGCGAGGGACACCGTCCCACCAAAAGGCATCGCTATATAGCTTGCAGCGACAAACTAAAGCTAAGACATTCGCACAACACCGAAAGAGAAGAAGACTTTGCAATGCATGAATCTTATGAAAACAAACAAAAAAAAAACCAATTCGTAACGCTTTTTCTTAGAAGTCAATGCGTGAAGTAGGCTAGATTGCGTTTATTCAACCACTGAACATACATTACATCCAAGGCAGGCTGCGAGGCAGCGCAGAACGGCAACATCAGCGGCTTGGCCGAGGACGCTCTGTGATGGCGTTTTTGCACGCTTTGGAAAAGCAAGAAGGAAAAAAAACCAACCAGAGAAGCGTGAGTGATGAGACCACACGTTTAAGATTTAAGACCTCCCAGGGGTGGGGCTTATGCAGATACATTGTCTCTGACGCAGGAGCAACACCTGACGAGGCCGCAAAGAGCCTGGGGCGGCACCCTTTTCCCTAACCATAACGGAGGCGCGCCTTAAGGCGCTAGAGCAGCCCCCTTAGGAGGCAGCGGCAAGGGCCACGCCTGGAGAACCACCAGCTGATACCGGAGATAATCCCCGGGCTCTATCGTTAAACCGGGATGATCAGGGGAAAGCGCGAACGCAGTCCCCCACTACCAGAAATTATGCAGTCGAGTTTCCCGCATTTGGGGAAATCGCAGGGGTCAGCACAGCCGGAGTGCAATGGCTGAGCCTCACCCTGGGAGAACCCCCTTCGTGATCAGGGTATCTCCCCTGCCAGGTAAGTATGAGTTGCCATAGGAGATGGTGGGGGGCGCCACTTCCACACCCCTCGCTAAAGTCGTGGTGGGGGTTACTGCTCCAACACTCGGCTCTGTGCAGAACAGCTGCGTGGACAAGGTGCCTGCACACAGGAAATTCCTCATCGCTGCCCTTCAGGGAAAAGTCTTCCCGTGTTAAGCTGCGCTCGTAAAATCCAGCATTCCCAGAGCGCTTTGCAGCACAAAAATTTGCACGCGGTAGCACCGCCCATCAGCGGGACCTCGCGCCGGGGAAGGAGCATTTACCCCTTGGCGACCTTAACGCACGAGCCGGGCAACAGGACTTGGCTACCATTTGATGTTGGTACGCAGAACGTTTCCACGAAAGGCTCATGAAACATAGGCCACATTAAGCCCCTCGCGAGGCGTCTATCCTGTTAAGAGTAGGCCTGCCTCGAAAGCTAGTACGGTCGGCATAGAAGGAAGGCCCTCGAAAGAGGCCAACAAACACAATTAAGGCCGCATCCGCAGAAAGCACAGCTCGACGCGTCGCTACGAGAAGTAACCGCTCAGCTTGCGCGTTCCCCCTCCTAACCTGCCCTCGGGAAGAAAGGAACAGTCATCAGAAGCAACAGGCAGCCGTTAGCCACGGCGCTTGATACTCGCTTCGCGCTCAGGGGAACGCACGTGAGCTCTTCATCACGGTTACCGAGCCTGACCACTTCCGAGCACGTTTCTCCGGTCGGGCGCTATAGAAACGATCCCTGAAAGTATAGTCTTGACGTCCGCCCTGCGAGGGACACCGTCCCACCAAAAGGCATCGCTATATAGCTTGCAGCGACAAACTAAAGCTAAGACATTCGCACAACACCGAAAGAGAAGAAGACTTTGCAATGCATGAATCTTATGAAAACAAACAAAAAAAAAACCCAATTCGTAACGCTTTTTCTTAGAAGTCAATGCGTGAAGTAGGCTAGATTGCGTTTATTCAACCACTGAACATACATTACATCCAAGGCAGGCTGCGAGGCAGCGCAGAACGGCAACATCAGCGGCTTGGCCGAGGACGCTCTGTGATGGCGTTTTTGCACGCTTTGGAAAAGCAAGAAGGAAAAAAAACCAACCAGAGAAGCGTGAGTGATGAGACCACACGTTTAAGATTTAAGACCTCCCAGGGGTGGGGCTTATGCAGATACATTGTCTCTGACGCAGGAGCAACACCTGACGAGGCCGCAAAGAGCCTGGGGCGGCACCCTTTTCCCTAACCATAACGGAGGCGCGCCTTAAGGCGCTAGAGCAGCCCCCTTAGGAGGCAGCGGCAAGGGCCACGCCTGGAGAACCACCAGCTGATACCGGAGATAATCCCCGGGCTCTATCGTTAAACCGGGATGATCAGGGGAAAGCGCGAACGCAGTCCCCCACTACCAGAAATCATGCAGTCGAGTTTCCCGCATTTGGGGAAATCGCAGGGGTCAGCACAGCCGGAGTGCAATGGCTGAGCCTCACCCTGGGAGAACCCCCTTCGTGATCAGGGTATCTCCCCTGCCAGGTAAGTATGAGTTGCCATAGGAGATGGTGGGGGGCGCCACTTCCACACCCCTCGCTAAAGTCGTGGTGGGGGTTACTGCTCCAACACTCGGCTCTGTGCAGAACAGCTGCGTGGACAAGGTGCCTGCACACAGGAAATTCCTCATCGTTGCCCTTCAGGGAAAAGTCTTCCCGTGTTAAGCTGCGCTCGTAAAATCCAGCATTCCCAGAGCGCTTTGCAGCACAAAAATTTGCACGCGGTAGCACCGCCCATCAGCGGGACCTCGCGCCGGGGAAGGAGCATTTACCCCTTGGCGACCTTAACGCACGAGCCGGGCAACAGGACTTGGCTACCATTTGATGTTGGTACGCAGAACGTTTCCACGAAAGGCTCATGAAACATAGGCCACATTAAGCCCCTCGCGAGGCGTCTATCCTGTTAAGAGTAGGCCTGCCTCGAAAGCTAGTACGGTCGGCATAGAAGGAAGGCCCTCGAAAGAGGCCAACAAACACAATTAAGGCCGCATCCGCAGAAAGCACAGCTCGACGCGTCGCTACGAGAAGTAACCGCTCAGCTTGCGCGTTCCCCCTCCTAACCTGCCCTCGGGAAGAAAGGAACAGCCATCAAAAGCAACAGGCAGCCGTTAGCCACGGCGCTTGATACTCGCTTCGCGCTCAGGGGAACGCACGTGAGCTCTTCATCACGGTTACCGAGCCTGACCACTTCCGAGCACGTTTCTCCGGTCGGGCGCTATAGAAACGATCCCTGAAAGTATAGTCTTGACGTCCGCCCTGCGAGGGACACCGTCCCACCAAAAGGCATCGCTATATAGCTTGCAGCGACAATCTAAAGCTAAGACATTCGCACAACACCGAAAGAGAAGAAGACTTTGCAATGCATGAATCTTATGAAAACAAACAAAAAAAAACCAATTCGTAACGCTTTTTCTTAGAAGTCAATGCGTGAAGTAGGCTAGATTGCGTTTATTCAACCACTGAACATACATTACATCCAAGGCAGGCTGCGAGGCAGCGCAGAACGGCAACATCAGCGGCTTGGCCGAGGACGCTCTGTGATGGCGTTTTTGCACGCTTTGGAAAAGCAAGAAGGAAAAAAAACCAACCAGAGAAGCGTGAGTGATGAGACCACACGTTTAAGATTTAAGACCTCCCAGGGGTGGGGCTTATGCAGATATATTGTCTCTGACGCAGGAGCAACACCTGACGAGGCCGCAAAGAGCCTGGGGCGGCACCCTTTTCCCTAACCATAACGGAGGCGCGCCTTAAGGCGCTAGAGCAGCCCCCTTAGGAGGCAGCGGCAAGGGCCACGCCTGGAGAACCACCAGCTGATACCGGAGATAATCCCCGGGCTCTATCGTTAAACCGGGATGATCAGGGGAAAGCGCGAACGCAGTCCCCCACTACCAGAAATTATGCAGTCGAGTTTCCCGCATTTGGGGAAATCGCAGGGGTCAGCACAGCCGGAGTGCAATGGCTGAGCCTCACCCTGGGAGAACCCCCTTCGTGATCAGGGTATCTCTCCTGCCAGGTAAGTATGAGTTGCCATAGGAGATGGTGGGGGGCGCCACTTCCACACCCCTCGCTAAAGTCGTGGTGGGGGTTACTGCTCCAACACTCGGCTCTGTGCAGAACAGCTGCGTGGACAAGGTGCCTGCACACAGGAAATTCCTCATCGTTGCCCTTCAGGGAAAAGTCTTCCCGTGTTAAGCTGCGCTCGTAAAATCCAGCATTCCCAGAGCGCTTTGCAGCACAAAAATTTGCACGCGGTAGCACCGCCCATCAGCGGGACCTCGCGCCGGGGAAGGAGCATTTACCCCTTGGCGACCTTAACGCACGAGCCGGGCAACAGGACTTGGCTACCATTTGATGTTGGTACGCAGAACGTTTCCACGAAAGGCTCATGAAACATAGGCCACATTAAGCCCCTCGCGAGGCGTCTATCCTGTTAAGAGTAGGCCTGCCTCGAAAGCTAGTACGGTCGGCATAGAAGGAAGGCCCTCGAAAGAGGCCAACAAACACAATTAAGGCCGCATCCGCAGAAAGCACAGCTCGACGCGTCGCTACGAGAAGTAACCGCTCAGCTTGCGCGTTCCCCCTCCTAACCTGCCCTCGGGAAGAAAGGAACAGTCATCAAAAGCAACAGGCAGCCGTTAGCCACGGCGCTTGATACTCGCTTCGCGCTCAGGGGAACGCACGTGAGCTCTTCATCACGGTTACCGAGCCTGACCACTTCCGAGCACGTTTCTCCGGTCGGGCGCTATAGAAACGATCCCTGAAAGTATAGTCTTGACGTCCGCCCTGCGAGGGACACCGTCCCACCAAAAGGCATCGCTATATAGCTTGCAGCGACAAACTAAAGCTAAGACATTCGCACAACACCGAAAGAGAAGAAGACTTTGCAATGCATGAATCTTATGAAAACAAACAAAAAAAAAACCAATTCGTAACGCTTTTTCTTAGAAGTCAATGCGTGAAGTAGGCTAGATTGCGTTTATTCAACCACTGAACATACATTACATCCAAGGCAGGCTGCGAGGCAGCGCAGAACGGCAACATCAGCGGCTTGGCCGAGGACGCTCTGTGATGGCGTTTTTGCACGCTTTGGAAAAGCAAGAAGGAAAAAAAACCAACCAGAGAAGCGTGAGTGATGAGACCACACGTTTAAGATTTAAGACCTCCCAGGGGTGGGGCTTATGCAGATATATTGTCTCTGACGCAGGAGCAACACCTGACGAGGCCGCAAAGAGCCTGGGGCGGCACCCTTTTCCCTAACCATAACGGAGGCGCGCCTTAAGGCGCTAGAGCAGCCCCCTTAGGAGGCAGCGGCAAGGGCCACGCCTGGAGAACCACCAGCTGATACCGGAGATAATCCCCGGGCTCTATCGTTAAACCGGGATGATCAGGGGAAAGCGCGAACGCAGTCCCCCACTACCAGAAATTATGCAGTCGAGTTTCCCGCATTTGGGGAAATCGCAGGGGTCAGCACAGCCGGAGTGCAATGGCTGAGCCTCACCCTGGGAGAACTCCTTTCGTGATCAGGGTATCTCCCCTGCCAGGTAAGTATGAGTTGCCATAGGAGATGGTGGGGGGCGCCACTTCCACAACCCTCGCTAAAGTCGTGGTGGGGGTTACTGCTCCAACACTCGGCTCTGTGCAGAACAGCTGCGTGGACAAGGTGCCTGCACACAGGAAATTCCTCATCGTTGCCCTTCAGGGAAAAGTCTTCCCGTGTTAAGCTGCGCTCGTAAAATCCAGCATTCCCAGAGCGCTTTGCAGCACAAAAATTTGCACGCGGTAGCACCGCCCATCAGCGGGACCTCGCGCCGGGGAAGGAGCATTTACCCCTTGGCGACCTTAACGCACGAGCCGGGCAACAGGACTTGGCTACCATTTGATGTTGGTACGCAGAACGTTTCCACGAAAGGCTCATGAAACATAGGCCACATTAAGCCCCTCGCGAGGCGTCTATCCTGTTAAGAGTAGGCCTGCCTCGAAAGCTAGTACGGTCGGCATAGAAGGAAGGCCCTCGAAAGAGGCCAACAAACACAATTAAGGCCGCATCCGCAGAAAGCACAGCTCGACGCGTCGCTACGAGAAGTAACCGCTCAGCTTGCGCGTTCCCCCTCCTAACCTGCCCTCGGGAAGAAAGGAACAGTCATCAGAAGCAACAGGCAGCCGTTAGCCACGGCGCTTGATACTCGCTTCGCGCTCAGGGGAACGCACGTGAGCTCTTCATCACGGTTACCGAGCCTGACCACTTCCGAGCACGTTTCTCCGGTCGGGCGCTATAGAAACGATCCCTGAAAGTATAGTCTTGACGTCCGCCCTGCGAGGGACACCGTCCCACCAAAAGGCATCGCTATATAGCTTGCAGCGACAAACTAAAGCTAAGACATTCGCACAACACCGAAAGAGAAGAAGACTTTGCAATGCATGAATCTTATGAAAACAAACAAAAAAAAAAACCAATTCGTAACGCTTTTTCTTAGAGGTCAATGCGTGAAGTAGGCTAGATTGCGTTTATTCAACCACTGAACATACATTACATCCAAGGCAGGCTGCGAGGCAGCGCAGAACGGCAACATCAGCGGCTTGGCCGAGGACGCTCTGTGATGGCGTTTTTGCACGCTTTGGAAAAGCAAGAAGGAAAAAAAACCAACCAGAGAAGCGTGAGTGATGAGACCACACGTTTAAGATTTAAGACCTCCCAGGGGTGGGGCTTATGCAGATATATTGTCTCTGACGCAGGAGCAACACCTGACGAGGCCGCAAAGAGCCTGGGGCGGCACCCTTTTCCCTAACCATAACGGAGGCGCGCCTTAAGGCGCTAGAGCAGCCCCCTTAGGAGGCAGCGGCAAGGGCCACGCCTGGAGAACCACCAGCTGATACCGGAGATAATCCCCGGGCTCTATCGTTAAACCGGGATGATCAGGGGAAAGCGCGAACGCAGTCCCCCACTACCAGAAATTATGCAGTCGAGTTTCCCGCATTTGGGGAAATCGCAGGGGTCAGCACAGCCGGAGTGCAATGGCTGAGCCTCACCCTGGGAGAACCCCCTTCGTGATCAGGGTATCTCCCCTGCCAGGTAAGTATGAGTTGCCATAGGAGATGGTGGGGGGCGCCACTTCCACACCCCTCGCTAAAGTCGTGGTGGGGGTTACTGCTCCAACACTCGGCTCTGTGCAGAACAGCTGCGTGGACAAGGTGCCTGCACACAGGAAATTCCTCATCGTTGCCCTTCAGGGAAAAGTCTTCCCGTGTTAAGCTGCGCTCGTAAAATCCAGCATTCCCAGAGCGCTTTGCAGCACAAAAATTTGCACGCGGTAGCACCGCCCATCAGCGGGACCTCGCGCCGGGGAAGGAGCATTTACCCCTTGGCGACCTTAACGCACGAGCCGGGCAACAGGACTTGGCCACCATTTGATGTTGGTACGCAGAACGTTTCCACGAAAGGCTCATGAAACATAGGCCACATTAAGCCCCTCGCGAGGCGTCTATCCTGTTAAGAGTAGGCCTGCCTCGAAAGCTAGTACGGTCGGCATAGAAGGAAGGCCCTCGAAAGAGGCCAACAAACACAATTAAGGCCGCATCCGCAGAAAGCACAGCTCGACGCGTCGCTACGAGAAGTAACCGCTCAGCTTGCGCGTTCCCCCTCCTAACCTGCCCTCGGGAAGAAAGGAACAGTCATCAGAAGCAACAGGCAGCCGTTAGCCACGGCGCTTGATACTCGCTTCGCGCTCAGGGGAACGCACGTGAGCTCTTCATCACGGTTACCGAGCCTGACCACTTCCGAGCACGTTTCTCCGGTCGGGCGCTATAGAAACGATCCCTGAAAGTATAGTCTTGACGTCCGCCCTGCGAGGGACACCGTCCCACCAAAAGGCATCGCTATATAGCTTGCAGCGACAAACTAAAGCTAAGACATTCGCACAACACCGAAAGAGAAGAAGACTTTGCAATGCATGAATCTTATGAAAACAAACAAAAAAAAAAACCAATTCGTAACGCTTTTTCTTAGAGGTCAATGCGTGAAGTAGGCTAGATTGCGTTTATTCAACCACTGAACATACATTACATCCAAGGCAGGCTGCGAGGCAGCGCAGAACGGCAACATCAGCGGCTTGGCCGAGGACGCTCTGTGATGGCGTTTTTGCACGCTTTGGAAAAGCAAGAAGGAAAAAAAACCAACCAGAGAAGCGTGAGTGATGAGACCACACGTTTAAGATTTAAGACCTCCCAGGGGTGGGGCTTATGCAGATACATTGTCTCTGACGCAGGAGCAACACCTGACGAGGCCGCAAAGAGCCTGGGGCGGCACCCTTTTCCCTAACCATAACGGAGGCGCGCCTTAAGGCGCTAGAGCAGCCCCCTTAGGAGGCAGCGGCAAGGGCCACGCCTGGAGAACCACCAGCTGATACCGGAGATAATCCCCGGGCTCTATCGTTAAACCGGGATGATCAGGGGAAAGCGCGAACGCAGTCCCCCACTACCAGAAATTATGCAGTCGAGTTTCCCGCATTTGGGGAAATCGCAGGGGTCAGCACAGCCGGAGTGCAATGGCTGAGCCTCACCCTGGGAGAACCCCCTTCGTGATCAGGGTATCTCCCCTGCCAGGTAAGTATGAGTTGCCATAGGAGATGGTGGGGGGCGCCACTTCCACACCCCTCGCTAAAGTCGTGGTGGGGGTTACTGCTCCAACACTCGGCTCTGTGCAGAACAGGTGCGTGGACAAGGTGCCTGCACACAGGAAATTCCTCATCGTTGCCCTTCAGGGAAAAGTCTTCCCGTGTTAAGCTGCGCTCGTAAAATCCAGCATTCCCAGAGCGCTTTGCAGCACAAAAATTTGCACGCGGTAGCACCGCCCATCAGCGGGACCTCGCGCCGGGGAAGGAGCATTTACCCCTTGGCGACCTTAACGCACGAGCCGGGCAACAGGACTTGGCTACCATTTGATGTTGGTACGCAGAACGTTTCCACGAAAGGCTCATGAAACATAGGCCACATTAAGCCCCTCGCGAGGCGTCTATCCTGTTAAGAGTAGGCCTGCCTCGAAAGCTAGTACGGTCGGCATAGAAGGAAGGCCCTCGAAAGAGGCCAACAAACACAATTAAGGCCGCATCCGCAGAAAGCACAGCTCAACGCGTCGCTACGAGAAGTAACCGCTCAGCTTGCGCGTTCCCCCTCCTAACCTGCCCTCGGGAAGAAAGGAACAGTCATCAGAAGCAACAGGCAGCCGTTAGCCACGGCGCTTGATACCCGCTTCGCGCTCAGGGGAACGCACGTGAGCTCTTCATCACGGTTACCGAGCCTGACCACTTCCGAGCACGTTTCTCCGGTCGGGCGCTATAGAAACGATCCCTGAAAGTATAGTCTTGACGTCCGCCCTGCGAGGGACACCGTCCCACCAAAAGGCATCGCTATATAGCTTGCAGCGACAAACTAAAGCTAAGACATTCGCACAACACCGAAAGAGAAGAAGACTTTGCAATGCATGAATCTTATGAAAACAAACAAAAAAAAACCCAATTCGTAACGCTTTTTCTTAGAAGTCAATGCGTGAAGTAGGCTAGATTGCGTTTATTCAACCACTGAACATACATTACATCCAAGGCAGGCTGCGAGGCAGCGCAGAACGGCAACATCAGCGGCTTGGCCGAGGACGCTCTGTGATGGCGTTTTTGCACGCTTTGGAAAAGCAAGAAGGAAAAAAAACCAACCAGAGAAGCGTGAGTGATGAGACCACACGTTTAAGATTTAAGACCTCCCAGGGGTGGGGCTTATGCAGATATATTGTCTCTGACGCAGGAGCAACACCTGACGAGGCCGCAAAGAGCCTGGGGCGGCACCCTTTTCCCTAACCATAACGGAGGCGCGCCTTAAGGCGCTAGAGCAGCCCCCTTAGGAGGCAGCGGCAAGGGCCACGCCTGGAGAACCACCAGCTGATACCGGAGATAATCCCCGGGCTCTATCGTTAAACCGGGATGATCAGGGGAAAGCGCGAACGCAGTCCCCCACTACCAGAAATTATGCAGTCGAGTTTCCCGCATTTGGGGAAATCGCAGGGGTCAGCACAGCCGGAGAGCAATGGCTGAGCCTCACCCTGGGAGAACCCCCTTCGTGATCAGGGTATCTCCCCTGCCAGGTAAGTATGAGTTGCCATAGGAGATGGTGGGGGGCGCCACTTCCACACCCCTCGCTAAAGTCGTGGTGGGGGTTACTGCTCCAACACTCGGCTCTGTGCAGAACAGCTGCGTGGACAAGGTGCCTGCACACAGGAAATTCCTCATCGCTGCCCTTCAGGGAAAAGTCTTCCCGTGTTAAGCTGCGCTCGTAAAATCCAGCATTCCCAGAGCGCTTTGCAGCACAAAAATTTGCACGCGGTAGCACCGCCCATCAGCGGGACCTCGCGCCGGGGAAGGAGCATTTACCCCTTGGCGACCTTAACGCACGAGCCGGGCAACAGGACTTGGCTACCATTTGATGTTGGTACGCAGAACGTTTCCACGAAAGGCTCATGAAACATAGGCCACATTAAGCCCCTCGCGAGGCGTCTATCCTGTTAAGAGTAGGCCTGCCTCGAAAGCTAGTACGGTCGGCATAGAAGGAAGGCCCTCGAAAGAGGCCAACAAACACAATTAAGGCCGCATCCGCAGAAAGCACAGCTCGACGCGTCGCTACGAGAAGTAACCGCTCAGCTTGCGCGTTCCCCCTCCTAACCTGCCCTCGGGAAGAAAGGAACAGTCATCAGAAGCAACAGGCAGCCGTTAGCCACGGCGCTTGATACTCGCTTCGCGCTCAGGGGAACGCACGTGAGCTCTTCATCACGGTTACCGAGCCTGACCACTTCCGAGCACGTTTCTCCGGTCGGGCGCTATAGAAACGATCCCTGAAAGTATAGTCTTGACGTCCGCCCTGCGAGGGACACCGTCCCACCAAAAGGCATCGCTATGTAGCTTGCAGCGACAAACTAAAGCTAAGACATTCGCACAACACCGAAAGAGAAGAAGACTTTGCAATGCATGAATCTTATGAAAACAAACAAAAAAAAAAACCAATTCGTAACGCTTTTTCTTAGAAGTCAATGCGTGAAGTAGGCTAGATTGCGTTTATTCAACCACTGAACATACATTACATCCAAGGCAGGCTGCGAGGCAGCGCAGAACGGCAACATCAGCGGCTTGGCCGAGGACGCTCTGTGATGGCGTTTTTGCACGCTTTGGAAAAGCAAGAAGGAAAAAAAACCAACCAGAGAAGCGTGAGTGATGAGACCACACGTTTAAGATTTAAGACCTCCCAGGGGTGGGTCTTATGCAGATATATTGTCTCTGACGCAGGAGCAACACCTGACGAGGCCGCAAAGAGCCTGGGGCGGCACCCTTTTCCCTAACCATAACGGAGGCGCGCCTTAAGGCGCTAGAGCAGCCCCCTTAGGAGGCAGCGGCAAGGGCCACGCCTGGAGAACCACCAGCTGATACCGGAGATAATCCCCGGGCTCTATCGTTAAACCGGGATGATCAGGGGAAAGCGCGAACGCAGTCCCCCACTACCAGAAATTATGCAGTCGAGTTTCCCGCATTTGGGGAAATCGCAGGGGTCAGCACAGCCGGAGTGCAATGGCTGAGCCTCACCCTGGGAGAACCCCCTTCGTGATCAGGGTATCTCCCCTGCCAGGTAAGTATGAGTTGCCATAGGAGATGGTGGGGGTCGCCACTTCCACACCCCTCGCTAAAGTCGTGGTGGGGGTTACTGCTCCAACACTCGGCTCTGTGCAGAACAGCTGCGTGGACAAGGTGCCTGCACACAGGAAATTCCTCATCGTTGCCCTTCAGGGAAAAGTCTTCCCGTGTTAAGCTGCGCTCGTAAAATCCAGCATTCCCAGAGCGCTTTGCAGCACAAAAATTTGCACGCGGTAGCACCGCCCATCAGCGGGACCTCGCGCCGGGGAAGGAGCATTTACCCCTTGGCGACCTTAACGCACGAGCCGGGCAACAGGACTTGGCTACCATTTGATGTTGGTACGCAGAACGTTTCCACGAAAGGCTCATGAAACATAGGCCACATTAAGCCCCTCGCGAGGCGTCTATCCTGTTAAGAGTAGGCCTGCCTCGAAAGCTAGTACGGTCGGCATAGAAGGAAGGCCCTCGAAAGAGGCCAACAAACACAATTAAGGCCGCATCCGCAGAAAGCACAGCTCGACGCGTCGCTACGAGAAGTAACCGCTCAGCTTGCGCGTTCCCCCTCCTAACCTGCCCTCGGGAAGAAAGGAACAGTCATCAGAAGCAACAGGCAGCCGTTAGCCACGGCGCTTGATACTCGCTTCGCGCTCAGGGGAACGCACGTGAGCTCTTCATCACGGTTACCGAGCCTGACCACTTCCGAGCACGTTTCTCCGGTCGGGCGCTATAGAAACGATCCCTGAAAGTATAGTCTTGACGTCCGCCCTGCGAGGGACACCGTCCCACCAAAAGGCATCGCTATATAGCTTGCAGCGACAAACTAAAGCTAAGACATTCGCACAACACCGAAAGAGAAGAAGACTTTGCAATGCATGAATCTTATGAAAACAAACAAAAAAAAAACCAATTCGTAACGCTTTTTCTTAGAAGTCAATGCGTGAAGTAGGCTAGATTGCGTTTATTCAACCACTGAACATACATTACATCCAAGGCAGGCTGCGAGGCAGCGCAGAACGGCAACATCAGCGGCTTGGCCGAGGACGCTCTGTGATGGCGTTTTTGCACGCTTTGGAAAAGCAAGAAGGAAAAAAAACCAACCAGAGAAGCGTGAGTGATGAGACCACACGTTTAAGATTTAAGACCTCCCAGGGGTGGGGCTTATGCAGATACATTGTCTCTGACGCAGGAGCAACACCTGACGAGGCCGCAAAGAGCCTGGGGCGGCACCCTTTTCCCTAACCATAACGGAGGCGCGCCTTAAGGCGCTAGAGCAGCCCCCTTAGGAGGCAGCGGCAAGGGCCACGCCTGGAGAACCACCAGCTGATACCGGAGATAATCCCCGGGCTCTATCATTAAACCGGGATGATCAGGGGAAAGCGCGAACGCAGTCCCCCACTACCAGAAATTATGCAGTCGAGTTTCCCGCATTTGGGGAAATCGCAGGGGTCAGCACAGCCGGAGTGCAATGGCTAAGCCTCAACCTGGGAGAACCCCCTTCGGGATCAGGGTATCTCCCCTGCCAGGTAAGTATGAGTTGCCATAGGAGATGGTGGGGGGCGCCACTTCCACACCCCTCGCTAAAGTCGTGGTGGGGGTTACTGCTCCAACACTCGGCTCTGTGCAGAACAGCTGCGTGGACAAGGTGCCTGCACACAGGAAATTCCTCATCGTTGCCCTTCAGGGAAAAGTCTTCCCGTGTTAAGCTGCGCTCGTAAAATCCAGCATTCCCAGAGCGCTTTGCAGCACAAAAATTTGCACGCGGTAGCACCGCCCATCAGCGGGACCTCGCGCCGGGGAAGGAGCATTTACCCCTTGGCGACCTTAACGCACGAGCCGGGCAACAGGACTTGGCTACCATTTGATGTTGGTACGCAGAACGTTTCCACGAAAGGCTCATGAAACATAGGCCACATTAAGCCCCTCGCGAGGCGTCTATCCTGTTAAGAGTAGGCCTGCCTCGAAAGCTAGTACGGTCGGCATAGAAGGAAGGCCCTCGAAAGAGGCCAACAAACACAATTAAGGCCGCATCCGCAGAAAGCACAGCTCGACGCGTCGCTACGAGAAGTAACCGCTCAGCTTGCGCGTTCCCCCTCCTAACCTGCCCTCGGGAAGAAAGGAACAGTCATCAGAAGCAACAGGCAGCCGTTAGCCACGGCGCTTGATACTCGCTTCGCGCTCAGGGGAACGCACGTGAGCTCTTCATCACGGTTACCGAGCCTGACCACTTCCGAGCACGTTTCTCCGGTCGGGCGCTATAGAAACGATCCCTGAAAGTATAGTCTTGACGTCCGCCCTGCGAGGGACACCGTCCCACCAAAAGGCATCGCTATATAGCTTGCAGCGACAAACTAAAGCTAAGACATTCGCACAACACCGAAAGAGAAGAAGACTTTGCAATGCATGAATCTTATGAAAACAAACAAAAAAAAAACCAATTCGTAACGCTTTTTCTTAGAAGTCAATGCGTGAAGTAGGCTAGATTGCGTTTATTCAACCACTGAACATACATTACATCCAAGGCAGGCTGCGAGGCAGCGCAGAACGGCAACATCAGCGGCTTGGCCGAGGACGCTCTGTGATGGCGTTTTTGCACGCTTTGGAAAAACAGGAAGGAAAAAAAACCAACCAGAGAAGCGTGAGTGATGAGACCACACGTTTAAGATTTAAGAGCTCCCAGGGGTGGGGCTTATGCAGATATATTGTCTCTGACGCAGGAGCAACACCTGACGAGGCCGCAAAGAGCCTGGGGCGGCACCCTTTTCCCTAACCATAACAGAGGCGCGCCTTAAGGCGCTAGAGCAGCCCCCTTAGGAGGCAGCGGCAAGGGCCACGCCTGGAGAACCACCAGCTGATACCGGAGATAATCCCCGGGCTCTATCGTTAAACCGGGATGATCAGGGGAAAGCGCGAACGCAGTCCCCCACTACCAGAAATTATGCAGTCGAGTTTCCCGCATTTGGGGAAATCGCAGGGGTCAGCACAGCCGGAGTGCAATGGCTGAGCCTCACCCTGGGAGAACCCCCTTCGTGATCAGGGTATCTCCCCTGCCAGGTAAGTATGAGTTGCCATAGGAGATGGTGGGGGGCGCCACTTCCACACCCCTCGCTAAAGTCGTGGTGGGGGTTACTGCTCCAACACTCGGCTCTGTGCAGAACAGCTGCGTGGACAAGGTGCCTGCACACAGGAAATTCCTCATCGTTGCCCTTCAGGGAAAAGTCTTCCCGTGTTAAGCTGCGCTCGTAAAATCCAGCATTCCCAGAGCGCTTTGCAGCACAAAAATTTGCACGCGGTAGCACCGCCCATCAGCGGGACCTCGCGCCGGGGAAGGAGCATTTACCCCTTGGCGACCTTAACGCACGAGCCGGGCAACAGGACTTGGCTACCATTTGATGTTGGTACGCAGAACGTTTCCACGAAAGGCTCATGAAACATAGGCCACATTAAGCCCCTCGCGAGGCGTCTATCCTGTTAAGAGTAGGCCTGCCTCGAAAGCTAGTACGGTCGGCATAGAAGGAAGGCCCTCGAAAGAGGCCAACAAACACAATTAAGGCCGCATCCGCAGAAAGCACAGCTCGACGCGTCGCTACGAGAAGTAACCGCTCAGCTTGCGCGTTCCCCCTCCTAACCTGCCCTCGGGAAGAAAGGAACAGTCATCAGAAGCAACAGGCAGCCGTTAGCCACGGCGCTTGATACTCGCTTCGCGCTCAGGGGAACGCACGTGAGCTCTTCATCACGGTTACCGAGCCTGACCACTTCCGAGCACGTTTCTCCGGTCGGGCGCTATAGAAACGATCCCTGAAAGTATAGTCTTGACGTCCGCCCTGCGAGGGACACCGTCCCACCAAAAGGCATCGCTATATAGCTTGCAGCGACAAACTAAAGCTAAGACATTCGCACAACACCGAAAGAGAAGAAGACTTTGCAATGCATGAATCTTATGAAAACAAACAAAAAAAAAACCAATTCGTAACGCTTTTTCTTAGAAGTCAATGCGTGAAGTAGGCTAGATTGCGTTTATTCAACCACTGAACATACATTACATCCAAGGCAGGCTGCGAGGCAGCGCAGAACGGCAACATCAGCGGCTTGGCCGAGGACGCTCTGTGATGGCGTTTTTGCACGCTTTGGAAAAACAGGAAGGAAAAAAAACCAACCAGAGAAGCGTGAGTGATGAGACCACACGTTTAAGATTTAAGAGCTCCCAGGGGTGGGGCTTATGCAGATATATTGTCTCTGACGCAGGAGCAACACCTGACGAGGCCGCAAAGAGCCTGGGGCGGCACCCTTTTCCCTAACCATAACAGAGGCGCGCCTTAAGGCGCTAGAGCAGCCCCCTTAGGAGGCAGCGGCAAGGGCCACGCCTGGAGAACCACCAGCTGATACCGGAGATAATCCCCGGGCTCTATCGTTAAACCGGGATGATCAGGGGAAAGCGCGAACGCAGTCCCCCACTACCAGAAATTATGCAGTCGAGTTTCCCGCATTTGGGGAAATCGCAGGGGTCAGCACAGCCGGAGTGCAATGGCTGAGCCTCACCCTGGGAGAACCCCCTTCGTGATCAGGGTATCTCCCCTGCCAGGTAAGTATGAGTTGCCATAGGAGATGGTGGGGGGCGCCACTTCCACACCCCTCGCTAAAGTCGTGGTGGGGGTTACTGCTCCAACACTCGGCTCTGTGCAGAACAGCTGCGTGGACAAGGTGCCTGCACACAGGAAATTCCTCATCGTTGCCCTTCAGGGAAAAGTCTTCCCGTGTTAAGCTGCGCTCGTAAAATCCAGCATTCCCAGAGCGCTTTGCAGCACAAAAATTTGCACGCGGTAGCACCGCCCATCAGCGGGACCTCGCGCCGGGGAAGGAGCATTTACCCCTTGGCGACCTTAACGCACGAGCCGGGCAACAGGACTTGGCTACCATTTGATGTTGGTACGCAGAACGTTTCCACGAAAGGCTCATGAAACATAGGCCACATTAAGCCCCTCGCGAGGCGTCTATCCTGTTAAGAGTAGGCCTGCCTCGAAAGCTAGTACGGTCGGCATAGAAGGAAGGCCCTCGAAAGAGGCCAACAAACACAATTAAGGCCGCATCCGCAGAAAGCACAGCTCGACGCGTCGCTACGAGAAGTAACCGCTCAGCTTGCGCGTTCCCCCCCCTAACCTGCCCTCGGGAAGAAAGGAACAGTCATCAGAAGCAACAGGCAGCCGTTAGCCACGGCGCTTGATACTCGCTTCACGCTCAGGGGAACGCACGTGAGCTCTTCATCACGGTTACCGAGCCTGACCACTTCCGAGCACGTTTCTCCGGTCGGGCGCTATAGAAACGATCCCTGAAAGTATAGTCTTGACGTCCGCCCTGCGAGGGACACCGTCCCACCAAAAGGCATCGCTATATAGCTTGCAGCGACAAACTAAAGCTAAGACATTCGCACAACACCGAAAGAGAAGAAGACTTTGCAATGCATGAATCTTATGAAAACAAACAAAAAAAAAACCAATTCGTAACGCTTTTTCTTAGAGGTCAATGCGTGAAGTAGGCTAGATTGCGTTTATTCAACCACTGAACATACATTACATCCAAGGCAGGCTGCGAGGCAGCGCAGAACGGCAACATCAGCGGCTTGGCCGAGGACGCTCTGTGATGGCGTTTTTGCACGCTTTGGAAAAGCAAGAAGGAAAAAAAACCAACCAGAGAAGCGTGAGTGATGAGACCACACGTTTAAGATTTAAGACCTCCCAGGGGTGGGGCTTATGCAGATATATTGTCTCTGACGCAGGAGCAACACCTGACGAGGCCGCAAAGAGCCTGGGGCGGCACCCTTTTCCCTAACCATAACGGAGGCGCGCCTTAAGGCGCTAGAGCAGCCCCCTTAGGAGGCAGCGGCAAGGGCCACGCCTGGAGAACCACCAGCTGATACCGGAGATAATCCCCGGGCTCTATCGTTAAACCGGGATGATCAGGGGAAAGCGCGAACGCAGTCCCCCACTACCAGAAATTATGCAGTCGAGTTTCCCGCATTTGGGGAAATCGCAGGGGTCAGCACAGCCGGAGTGCAATGGCTGAGCCTCACCCTGGGAGAACCCCCTTCGTGATCAGGGTATCTCCCCTGCCAGGTAAGTATGAGTTGCCATAGGAGATGGTGGGGGGCGCCACTTCCACACCCCTCGCTAAAGTCGTGGTGGGGGTTACTGCTCCAACACTCGGCTCTGTGCAGAACAGCTGCGTGGACAAGGTGCCTGCACACAGGAAATTCCTCATCGTTGCCCTTCAGGGAAAAGTCTTCCCGTGTTAAGCTGCGCTCGTAAAATCCAGCATTCCCAGAGCGCTTTGCAGCACAAAAATTTGCACGCGGTAGCACCGCCCATCAGCGGGACCTCGCGCCGGGGAAGGAGCATTTACCCCTTGGCGACCTTAACGCACGAGCCGGGCAACAGGACTTGGCTACCATTTGATGTTGGTACGCAGAACGTTTCCACGAAAGGCTCATGAAACATAGGCCACATTAAGCCCCTCGCGAGGCGTCTATCCTGTTAAGAGTAGGCCTGCCTCGAAAGCTAGTACGGTCGGCATAGAAGGAAGGCCCTCGAAAGAGGCCAACAAACACAATTAAGGCCGCATCCGCAGAAAGCACAGCTCGACGCGTCGCTACGAGAAGTAACCGCTCAGCTTGCGCGTTCCCCCTCCTAACCTGCCCTCGGGAAGAAAGGAACAGTCATCAAAAGCAACAGGCAGCCGTTAGCCACGGCGCTTGATACTCGCTTCGCGCTCAGGGGAACGCACGTGAGCTCTTCATCACGGTTACCGAGCCTGACCACTTCCGAGCACGTTTCTCCGGTCGGGCGCTATAGAAACGATCCCTGAAAGTATAGTCTTGACGTCCGCCCTGCGAGGGACACCGTCCCACCAAAAGGCATCGCTATATAGCTTGCAGCGACAAACTAAAGCTAAGACATTCGCACAACACCGAAAGAGAAGAAGACTTTGCAATGCATGAATCTTATGAAAACAAACAAAAAAAAAACCAATTCGTAACGCTTTTTCTTAGAGGTCAATGCGTGAAGTAGGCTAGATTGCGTTTATTCAACCACTGAACATACATTACATCCAAGGCAGGCTGCGAGGCAGCGCAGAACGGCAACATCAGCGGCTTGGCCGAGGACGCTCTGTGATGGCGTTTTTGCACGCTTTGGAAAAGCAAGAAGGAAAAAAAACCAACCAGAGAAGCGTGAGTGATGAGACCACACGTTTAAGATTTAAGACCTCCCAGGGGTGGGGCTTATGCAGATATATTGTCTCTGACGCAGGAGCAACACCTGACGAGGCCGCAAAGAGCCTGGGGCGGCACCCTTTTCCCTAACCATAACGGAGGCGCGCCTTAAAGCGCTAGAGCAGCCCCCTTAGGAGGCAGCGGCAAGGGCCACGCCTGGAGAACCACCAGCTGATACCGGAGATAATCCCCAGGCTCTATCGTTAAACCGGGATGATCAGGGGAAAGCGCGAACGCAGTCCCCCACTACCAGAAATTATGCAGTCGAGTTTCCCGCATTTGGGGAAATCGCAGGGGTCAGCACAGCCGGAGTGCAATGGCTGAGCCTCACCCTGGGAGAACCCCCTTCGTGATCAGGGTATCTCCCCTGCCAGGTAAGTATGAGTTGCCATAGGAGATGGTGGGGGGCGCCACTTCCACACCCCTCGCTAAAGTCGTGGTGGGGGTTACTGCTCCAACACTCGGCTCTGTGCAGAACAGCTGCGTGGACAAGGTGCCTGCACACAGGAAATTCCTCATCGCTGCCCTTCAGGGAAAAGTCTTCCCGTGTTAAGCTGCGCTCGTAAAATCCAGCATTCCCAGAGCGCTTTGCAGCACAAAAATTTGCACGCGGTAGCACCGCCCATCAGCGGGACCTCGCGCCGGGGAAGGAGCATTTACCCCTTGGCGACCTTAACGCACGAGCCGGGCAACAGGACTTGGCTACCATTTGATGTTGGTACGCAGAACGTTTCCACGAAAGGCTCATGAAACATAGGCCACATTAAGCCCCTCGCGAGGCGTCTATCCTGTTAAGAGTAGGCCTGCCTCGAAAGCTAGTACGGTCGGCATAGAAGGAAGGCCCTCGAAAGAGGCCAACAAACACAATTAAGGCCGCATCCGCAGAAAGCACAGCTCGACGCGTCGCTACGAGAAGTAACCGCTCAGCTTGCGCGTTCCCCCTCCTAACCTGCCCTCGGGAAGAAAGGAACAGTCATCAGAAGCAACAGGCAGCCGTTAGCCACGGCGCTTGATACTCGCTTCGCGCTCAGGGGAACGCACGTGAGCTCTTCATCACGGTTACCGAGCCTGACCACTTCCGAGCACGTTTCTCCGGTCGGGCGCTATAGAAACGATCCCTGAAAGTATAGTCTTGACGTCCGCCCTGCGAGGGACACCGTCCCACCAAAAGGCATCGCTATATAGCTTGCAGCGACAAACTAAAGCTAAGACATTCGCACAACACCGAAAGAGAAGAAGACTTTGCAATGCATGAATCTTATGAAAACAAACAAAAAAAAAAAACAATTCGTAACGCTTTTTCTTAGAAGTCAATGCGTGAAGTAGGCTAGATTGCGTTTATTCAACCACTGAACATACATTACATCCAAGGCAGGCTGCGAGGCAGCGCAGAACGGCAACATCAGCGGCTTGGCCGAGGACGCTCTGTGATGGCGTTTTTGCACGCTTTGGAAAAGCAAGAAGGAAAAAAAACCAACCAGAGAAGCGTGAGTGATGAGACCACACGTTTAAGATTTAAGACCTCCCAGGGGTGGGGCTTATGCAGATATATTGTCTCTGACGCAGGAGCAACACCTGACGAGGCCGCAAAGAGCCTGGGGCGGCACCCTTTTCCCTAACCATAACGGAGGCGCGCCTTAAGGCGCTAGAGCAGCCCCCTTAGGAGGCAGCGGCAAGGGCCACGCCTGGAGAACCACCAGCTGATACCGGAGATAATCCCCGGGCTCTATCGTTAAACCGGGATGATCAGGGGAAAGCGCGAACGCAGTCCCCCACTACCAGAAATTATGCAGTCGAGTTTCCCGCATTTGGGGAAATCGCAGGGGTCAGCACAGCCGGAGTGCAATGGCTGAGCCTCACCCTGGGAGAACCCCCTTCGTGATCAGGGTATCTCCCCTGCCAGGTAAGTATGAGTTGCCATAGGAGATGGTGGGGGGCGCCACTTCCACACCCCTCGCTAAAGTCGTGGTGGGGGTTACTGCTCCAACACTCGGCTCTGTGCAGAACAGCTGCGTGGACAAGGTGCCTGCACACAGGAAATTCCTCATCGTTGCCCTTCAGGGAAAAGTCTTCCCGTGTTAAGCTGCGCTCGTAAAATCCAGCATTCCCAGAGCGCTTTGCAGCACAAACATTTGCACGCGGTAGCACCGCCCATCAGCGGGACCTCGCGCCGGGGAAGGAGCATTTACCCCTTGGCGACCTTAACGCACGAGCCGGGCAACAGGACTTGGCTACCATTTGATGTTGGTACGCAGAACGTTTCCACGAAAGGCTCATGAAACATAGGCCACATTAAGCCCCTCGCGAGGCGTCTATCCTGTTAAGAGTAGGCCTGCCTCGAAAGCTAGTACGGTCGGCATAGAAGGAAGGCCCTCGAAAGAGGCCAACAAACACAATTAAGGCCGCATCCGCAGAAAGCACAGCTCGACGCGTCGCTACGAGAAGTAACCGCTCAGCTTGCGCGTTCCCCCTCCTAACCTGCCCTCGGGAAGAAAGGAACAGTCATCAGAAGCAACAGGCAGCCGTTAGCCACGGCGCTTGATACTCGCTTCGCGCTCAGGGGAACGCACGTGAGCTCTTCATCACGGTTACCGAGCCTGACCACTTCCGAGCACGTTTCTCCGGTCGGGCGCTATAGAAACGATCCCTGAAAGTATAGTCTTGACGTCCGCCCTGCGAGGGACACCGTCCCACCAAAAGGCATCGCTATATAGCTTGCAGCGACAAACGAAAGCTAAGACATTCGCACAACACCGAAAGAGAAGAAGACTTTGCAATGCATGAATCTTATGAAAACAAACAAAAAAAAAACCAATTCGTAACGCTTTTTCTTAGAAGTCAATGCGTGAAGTAGGCTAGATTGCGTTTATTCAACCACTGAACATACATTACATCCAAGGCAGGCTGCGAGGCAGCGCAGAACGGCAACATCAGCGGCTTGGCCGAGGACGCTCTGTGATGGCGTTTTTGCATGCTTTGGAAAAGCAAGAAGGAAAAAAAACCAACCAGAGAAGCGTGAGTGATGAGACCACACGTTTAAGATTTAAGACCTCCCAGGGGTGGGGCTTATGCAGATATATTGTCTCTGACGCAGGAGCAACACCTGACGAGGCCGCAAAGAGCCTGGGGCGGCACCCTTTTCCCTAACCATAACGGAGGCGCGCCTTAAGGCGCTAGAGCAGCCCCCTTAGGAGGCAGCGGCAAGGGCCACGCCTGGAGAACCACCAGCTGATACCGGAGATAATCCCCGGGCTCTATCGTTAAACCGGGATGATCAGGGGAAAGCGCGAACGCAGTCCCCCACTACCAGAAATTATGCAGTCGAGTTTCCCGCATTTGGGGAAATCGCAGGGGTCAGCACAGCCGGAGTGCAATGGCTGAGCCTCACCCTGGGAGAACCCCCTTCGTGATCAGGGTATCTCCCCTGCCAGGTAAGTATGAGTTGCCATAGGAGATGGTGGGGGGCGCCACTTCCACACCCCTCGCTAAAGTCGTGGTGGGGGTTACTGCTCCAACACTCGGCTCTGTGCAGAACAGCTGCGTGGACAAGGTGCCTGCACACAGGAAATTCCTCATCGTTGCCCTTCAGGGAAAAGTCTTCCCGTGTTAAGCTGCGCTCGTAAAATCCAGCATTCCCAGAGCGCTTTGCAGCACAAAAATTTGCACGCGGTAGCACCGCCCATCAGCGGGACCTCGCGCCGGGGAAGGAGCATTTACCCCTTGGCGACCTTAACGCACGAGCCGGGCAACAGGACTTGGCTACCATTTGATGTTGGTACGCAGAACGTTTCCACGAAAGGCTCATGAAACATAGGCCACATTAAGCCCCTCGCGAGGCGTCTATCCTGTTAAGAGTAGGCCTGCCTCGAAAGCTAGTACGGTCGGCATAGAAGGAAGGCCCTCGAAAGAGGCCAACAAACACAATTAAGGCCGCATCCGCAGAAAGCACAGCTCGACGCGTCGCTACGAGAAGTAACCGCTCAGCTTGCGCGTTCCCCCTCCTAACCTGCCCTCGGGAAGAAAGGAACAGTCATCAAAAGCAACAGGCAGCCGTTAGCCACGGCGCTTGATACTCGCTTCGCGCTCAGGGGAACGCACGTGAGCTCTTCATCACGGTTACCGAGCCTGACCACTTCCGAGCACGTTTCTCCGGTCGGGCGCTATAGAAACGATCCCTGAAAGTATAGTCTTGACGTCCGCCCTGCGAGGGACACCGTCCCACCAAAAGGCATCGCTATATAGCTTGCAGCGACAAACTAAAGCTAAGACATTCGCACAACACCGAAAGAGAAGAAGACTTTGCAATGCATGAATCTTATGAAAACAAACAAAAAAAAAACCAATTCGTAACGCTTTTTCTTAGAGGTCAATGCGTGAAGTAGGCTAGATTGCGTTTATTCAACCACTGAACATACATTACATCCAAGGCAGGCTGCGAGGCAGCGCAGAACGGCAACATCAGCGGCTTGGCCGAGGACGCTCTGTGATGGCGTTTTTGCACGCTTTGGAAAAGCAAGAAGGAAAAAAAACCAACCAGAGAAGCGTGAGTGATGAGACCACACGTTTAAGATTTAAGACCTCCCAGGGGTGGGGCTTATGCAGATACATTGTCTCTGACGCAGGAGCAACACCTGACGAGGCCGCAAAGAGCCTGGGGCGGCACCCTTTTCCCTAACCATAACGGAGGCGCGCCTTAAGGCGCTAGAGCAGCCCCCTTAGGAGGCAGCGGCAAGGGCCACGCCTGGAGAACCACCAGCTGATACCGGAGATAATCCCCGGGCTCTATCGTTAAACCGGGATGATCAGGGGAAAGCGCGAACGCAGTCCCCCACTACCAGAAATTATGCAGTCGAGTTTCCCGCATTTGGGGAAATCGCAGGGGTCAGCACAGCCGGAGTGCAATGGCTGAGCCTCACCCTGGGAGAACCCCCTTCGTGATCAGGGTATCTCCCCTGCCAGGTAAGTATGAGTTGCCATAGGAGATGGTGGGGGGCGCCACTTCCACACCCCTCGCTAAAGTCGTGGTGGGGGTTACTGCTCCAACACTCGGCTCTGTGCAGAACAGCTGCGTGGACAAGGTGCCTGCACACAGGAAATTCCTCATCGTTGCCCTTCAGGGAAAAGTCTTCCCGTGTTAAGCTGCGCTCGTAAAATCCAGCATTCCCAGAGCGCTTTGCAGCACAAAAATTTGCACGCGGTAGCACCGCCCATCAGCGGGACCTCGCGCCGGGGAAGGAGCATTTACCCCTTGGCGACCTTAACGCACGAGCCGGGCAACAGGACTTGGCTACCATTTGATGTTGGTACGCAGAACGTTTCCACGAAAGGCTCATGAAACATAGGCCACATTAAGCCCCTCGCGAGGCGTCTATCCTGTTAAGAGTAGGCCTGCCTCGAAAGCTAGTACGGTCGGCATAGAAGGAAGGCCCTCGAAAGAGGCCAACAAACACAATTAAGGCCGCATCCGCAGAAAGCACAGCTCGACGCGTCGCTACGAGAAGTAACCGCTCAGCTTGCGCGTTCCCCCTCCTAACCTGCCCTCGGGAAGAAAGGAACAGTCATCAGAAGCAACAGGCAGCCGTTAGCCACGGCGCTTGATACTCGCTTCGCGCTCAGGGGAACGCACGTGAGCTCTTCATCACGGTTACCGAGCCTGACCACTTCCGAGCACGTTTCTCCGGTCGGGCGCTATAGAAACGATCCCTGAAAGTATAGTCTTGACGTCCGCCCTGCGAGGGACACCGTCCCACCAAAAGGCATCGCTATATAGCTTGCAGCGACAAACTAAAGCTAAGACATTCGCACAACACCGAAAGAGAAGAAGACTTTGCAATGCATGAATCTTATGAAAACAAACAAAAAAAAAACCAATTCGTAACGCTTTTTCTTAGAGGTCAATGCGTGAAGTAGGCTAGATTGCGTTTATTCAACCACTGAACATACATTACATCCAAGGCAGGCTGCGAGGCAGCGCAGAACGGCAACATCAGCGGCTTGGCCGAGGACGCTCTGTGATGGCGTTTTTGCACGCTTTGGAAAAGCAAGAAGGAAAAAAAACCAACCAGAGAAGCGTGAGTGATGAGACCACACGTTTAAGATTTAAGACCTCCCAGGGGTGGGGCTTATGCAGATATATTGTCTCTGACGCAGGAGCAACACCTGACGAGGCCGCAAAGAGCCTGGGGCGGCACCCTTTTCCCTAACCATAACGGAGGCGCGCCTTAAGGCGCTAGAGCAGCCCCCTTAGGAGGCAGCGGCAAGGGCCACGCCTGGAGAACCACCAGCTGATACCGGAGATAATCCCCGGGCTCAATCGTTAAACCGGGATGATCAGGGGAAAGCGCGAACGCAGTCCCCCACTACCAGAAATTATGCAGTCGAGTTTCCCGCATTTGGGGAAATCGCAGGGGTCAGCACAGCCGGAGTGCAATGGCTGAGCCTCACCCTGGGAGAACCCCCTTCGTGATCAGGGTATCTCCCCTGCCAGGTAAGTATGAGTTGCCATAGGAGATGGTGGGGGGCGCCACTTCCACACCCCTCTTTAAAGTCGTGGTGGGGGTTACTGCTCCAACACTCGGCTCTGTGCAGAACAGCTGCGTGGACAAGGTGCCTGCACACAGGAAATTCCTCATCGTTGCCCTTCAGGGAAAAGTCTTCCCGTGTTAAGCTGCGCTCGTAAAATCCAGCATTCCCAGAGCGCTTTGCAGCACAAAAATTTGCACGCGGTAGCACCGCCCATCAGCGGGACCTCGCGCCGGGGAAGGAGCATTTACCCCTTGGCGACCTTAACGCACGAGCCGGGCAACAGGACTTGGCTACCATTTGATGTTGGTACGCAGAACGTTTCCACGAAAGGCTCATGAAACATAGGCCACATTAAGCCCCTCGCGAGGCGTCTATCCTGTTAAGAGTAGGCCTGCCTCGAAAGCTAGTACGGTCGGCATAGAAGGAAGGCCCTCGAAAGAGGCCAACAAACACAATTAAGGCCGCATCCGCAGAAAGCACAGCTCGACGCGTCGCTACGAGAAGTAACCGCTCAGCTTGCGCGTTCCCCCTCCTAACCTGCCCTCGGGAAGAAAGGAACAGTCATCAGAAGCAACAGGCAGCCGTTAGCCACGGCGCTTGATACTCGCTTCGCGCTCAGGGGAACGCACGTGAGCTCTTCATCACGGTTACCGAGCCTGACCACTTCCGAGCACGTTTCTCCGGTCGGGCGCTATAGAAACGATCCCTGAAAGTATAGTCTTGACGTCCGCCCTGCGAGGGACACCGTCCCACCAAAAGGCATCGCTATATAGCTTGCAGCGACAAACTAAAGCTAAGACATTCGCACAACACCGAAAGAGAAGAAGACTTTGCAATGCATGAATCTTATGAAAACAAACAAAAAAAAAACCAATTCGTAACGCTTTTTCTTAGAGGTCAATGCGTGAAGTAGGCTAGATTGCGTTTATTCAACCACTGAACATACATTACATCCAAGGCAGGCTGCGAGGCAGCGCAGAACGGCAACATCAGCGGCTTGGCCGAGGACGCTCTGTGATGGCGTTTTTGCATGCTTTGGAAAAGCAAGAAGGAAAAAAAACCAACCAGAGAAGCGTGAGTGATGAGACCACACGTTTAAGATTTAAGACCTCCCAGGGGTGGGGCTTATGCAGATATATTGTCTCTGACGCAGGAGCAACACCTGACGAGGCCGCAAAGAGCCTGGGGCGGCACCCTTTTCCCTAACCATAACGGAGGCGCGCCTTAAGGCGCTAGAGCAGCCCCCTTAGGAGGCAGCGGCAAGGGCCACGCCTGGAGAACCACCAGCTGATACCGGAGATAATCCCCGGGCTCTATCGTTAAACCGGGATGATCAGGGGAAAGCGCAAACGCAGTCCCCCACTACCAGAAATTATGCAGTCGAGTTTCCCGCATTTGGGGAAATCGCAGGGGTCAGCACAGCCGGAGTGCAATGGCTGAGCCTCACCCTGGGAGAACCCCCTTCGTGATCAGGGTATCTCCCCTGCCAGGTAAGTATGAGTTGCCATAGGAGATGATGGGGGGCGCCACTTCCACACCCCTCGCTAAAGTCGTGGTGGGGGTTACTGCTCCAACACTCGGCTCTGTGCAGAACAGCTGCGTGGACAAGGTGCCTGCACACAGGAAATTCCTCATCGTTGCCCTTCAGGGAAAAGTCTTCCCGTGTTAAGCTGCGCTCGTAAAATCCAGCATTCCCAGAGCGCTTTGCAGCACAAAAATTTGCACGCGGTAGCACCGCCCATCAGCGGGACCTCGCGCCGGGGAAGGAGCATTTACCCCTTGGCGACCTTAACGCACGAGCCGGGCAACAGGACTTGGCTACCATTTGATGTTGGTACGCAGAACGTTTCCACGAAAGGCTCATGAAACATAGGCCACATTAAGCCCCTCGCGAGGCGTCTATCCTGTTAAGAGTAGGCCTGCCTCGAAAGCTAGTACGGTCGGCATAGAAGGAAGGCCCTCGAAAGAGGCCAACAAACACAATTAAGGCCGCATCCGCAGAAAGCACAGCTCGACGCGTCGCTACGAGAAGTAACCGCTCAGCTTGCGCGTTCCCCCTCCTAACCTGCCCTCGGGAAGAAAGGAACAGTCATCAAAAGCAACAGGCAGCCGTTAGCCACGGCGCTTGATACTCGCTTCGCGCTCAGGGGAACGCACGTGAGCTCTTCATCACGGTTACCGAGCCTGACCACTTCCGAGCACGTTTCTCCGGTCGGGCGCCATAGAAACGATCCCTGAAAGTATAGTCTTGACGTCCGCCCTGCGAGGGACACCGTCCCACCAAAAGGCATCGCTATATAGCTTGCAGCGACAAACTAAAGCTAAGACATTCGCACAACACCGAAAGAGAAGAAGACTTTGCAATGCATGAATCTTATGAAAACAAACAAAAAAAAAAACAATTCGTAACGCTTTTTCTTAGAAGTCAATGCGTGAAGTAGGCTAGATTGCGTTTATTCAACCACTGAACATACATTACATCCAAGGCAGGCTGCGAGGCAGCGCAGAACGGCAACATCAGCGGCTTGGCCGAGGACGCTCTGTGATGGCGTTTTTGCACGCTTTGGAAAAGCAAGAAGGAAAAAAAACCAACCAGAGAAGCGTGAGTGATGAGACCACACGTTTAAGATTTAAGACCTCCCAGGGGTGGGGCTTATGCAGATATATTGTCTCTGACGCAGGAGCAACACCTGACGAGGCCGCAAAGAGCCTGGGGCGGCACCCTTTTCCCTAACCATAACGGAGGCGCGCCTTAAGGCGCTAGAGCAGCCCCCTTAGGAGGCAGCGGCAAGGGCCACGCCTGGAGAACCACCAGCTGATACCGGAGATAATCCCCGGGCTCTATCGTTAAACCGGGATGATCAGGGGAAAGCGCGAACGCAGTCCCCCACTACCAGAAATTATGCAGTCGAGTTTCCCGCATTTGGGGAAATCGCAGGGGTCAGCACAGCCGGAGTGCAATGGCTGAGCCTCACCCTGGGAGAACCCCCTTCGTGATCAGGGTATCTCCCCTGCCAGGTAAGTATGAGTTGCCATAGGAGATGGTGGGGGGCGCCACTTCCACACCCCTCGCTAAAGTCGTGGTGGGGGTTACTGCTCCAACACTCGGCTCTGTGCAGAACAGCTGCGTGGACAAGGTGCCTGCACACAGGAAATTCCTCATCGTTGCCCTTCAGGGAAAAGTCTTCCCGTGTTAAGCTGCGCTCGTAAAATCCAGCATTCCCAGAGCGCTTTGCAGCACAAAAATTTGCACGCGGTAGCACCGCCCATCAGCGGGACCTCGCGCCGGGGAAGGAGCATTTACCCCTTGGCGACCTTAACGCACGAGCCGGGCAACAGGACTTGGCTACCATTTGATGTTGGTACGCAGAACGTTTCCACGAAAGGCTCATGAAACATAGGCCACATTAAGCCCCTCGCGAGGCGTCTATCCTGTTAAGAGTAGGCCTGCCTCGAAAGCTAGTACGGTCGGCATAGAAGGAAGGCCCTCGAAAGAGGCCAACAAACACAATTAAGGCCGCATCCGCAGAAAGCACAGCTCGACGCGTCGCTACGAGAAGTAACCGCTCAGCTTGCGCGTTCCCCCTCCTAACCTGCCCTCGGGAAGAAAGGAACAGTCATCAGAAGCAACAGGCAGCCGTTAGCCACGGCGCTTGATACTCGCTTCACGCTCAGGGGAACGCACGTGAGCTCTTCATCACGGTTACCGAGCCTGACCACTTCCGAGCACGTTTCTCCGGTCGGGCGCTATAGAAACGATCCCTGAAAGTATAGTCTTGACGTCCGCCCTGCGAGGGACACCGTCCCACCAAAAGGCATCGCTATATAGCTTGCAGCGACAAACTAAAGCTAAGACATTCGCACAACACCGAAAGAGAAGAAGACTTTGCAATGCATGAATCTTATGAAAACAAACAAAAAAAAAACCAATTCGTAACGCTTTTTCTTAGAGGTCAATGCGTGAAGTAGGCTAGATTGCGTTTATTCAACCACTGAACATACATTACATCCAAGGCAGGCTGCGAGGCAGCGCAGAACGGCAACATCAGCGGCTTGGCCGAGGACGCTCTGTGATGGCGTTTTTGCACGCTTTGGAAAAGCAAGAAGGAAAAAAAACCAACCAGAGAAGCGTGAGTGATGAGACCACACGTTTAAGATTTAAGACCTCCCAGGGGTGGGGCTTATGCAGATATATTGTCTCTGACGCAGGAGCAACACCTGACGAGGCCGCAAAGAGCCTGGGGCGGCACCCTTTTCCCTAACCATAACGGAGGCGCGCCTTAAGGCGCTAGAGCAGCCCCCTTAGGAGGCAGCGGCAAGGGCCACGCCTGGAGAACCACCAGCTGATACCGGAGATAATCCCCGGGCTCTATCGTTAAACCGGGATGATCAGGGGAAAGCGCGAACGCAGTCCCCCACTACCAGAAATTATGCAGTCGAGTTTCCCGCATTTGGGGAAATCGCAGGGGTCAGCACAGCCGGAGTGCAATGGCTGAGCCTCACCCTGGGAGAACCCCCTTCGTGATCAGGGTATCTCCCCTGCCAGGTAAGTATGAGTTGCCATAGGAGATGGTGGGGGTCGCCACTTCCACACCCCTCGCTAAAGTCGTGGTGGGGGTTACTGCTCCAACACTCGGCTCTGTGCAGAACAGCTGCGTGGACAAGGTGCCTGCACACAGGAAATTCCTCATCGTTGCCCTTCAGGGAAAAGTCTTCCCGTGTTAAGCTGCGCTCGTAAAATCCAGCATTCCCAGAGCGCTTTGCAGCACAAAAATTTGCACGCGGTAGCACCGCCCATCAGCGGGACCTCGCGCCGGGGAAGGAGCATTTACCCCTTGGCGACCTTAACGCACGAGCCGGGCAACAGGACTTGGCTACCATTTGATGTTGGTACGCAGAACGTTTCCACGAAAGGCTCATGAAACATAGGCCACATTAAGCCCCTCGCGAGGCGTCTATCCTGTTAAGAGTAGGCCTGCCTCGAAAGCTAGTACGGTCGGCATAGAAGGAAGGCCCTCGAAAGAGGCCAACAAACACAATTAAGGCCGCATCCGCAGAAAGCACAGCTCGACGCGTCGCTACGAGAAGTAACCGCTCAGCTTGCGCGTTCCCCCTCCTAACCTGCCCTCGGGAAGAAAGGAACAGTCATCAAAAGCAACAGGCAGCCGTTAGCCACGGCGCTTGATACTCGCTTCGCGCTCAGGGGAACGCACGTGAGCTCTTCATCACGGTTACCGAGCCTGACCACTTCCGAGCACGTTTCTCCGGTCGGGCGCTATAGAAACGATCCCTGAAAGTATAGTCTTGACGTCCGCCCTGCGAGGGACACCGTCCCACCAAAAGGCATCGCTATATAGCTTGCAGCGACAAACTAAAGCTAAGACATTCGCACAACACCGAAAGAGAAGAAGACTTTGCAATGCATGAATCTTATGAAAACAAACAAAAAAAAAACCAATTCGTAACGCTTTTTCTTAGAAGTCAATGCGTGAAGTAGGCTAGATTGCGTTTATTCAACCACTGAACATACATTACATCAAAGGCAGGCTGCGAGGCAGCGCAGAACGGCAACATCAGCGGCTTGGCCGAGGACGCTCTGTGATGGCGTTTTTGCACGCTTTGGAAAAGCAAGAAGGAAAAAAAACCAACCAGAGAAGCGTGAGTGATGAGACCACACGTTTAAGATTTAAGACCTCCCAGGGGTGGGGCTTATGCAGATACATTGTCTCTGACGCAGGAGCAACACCTGACGAGGCCGCAAAGAGCCTGGGGCGGCACCCTTTTCCCTAACCATAACGGAGGCGCGCCTTAAGGCGCTAGAGCAGCCCCCTTAGGAGGCAGCGGCAAGGGCCACGCCTGGAGAACCACCAGCTGATACCGGAGATAATCCCCGGGCTCTATCGTTAAACCGGGATGGTCAGGGGAAAGCGCGAACGCAGTCCCCCACTACCAGAAATTATGCAGTCGAGTTTCCCGCATTTGGGGAAATCGCAGGGGTCAGCACAGCCGGAGTGCAATGGCTGAGCCTCATCCTGGGAGAACCCCCTTCGTGATCAGGGTATCTCCCCTGCCAGGTAAGTATGAGTTGCCATAGGAGATGGTGGGGGGCGCCACTTCCACACCCCTCGCTAAAGTCGTGGTGGGGGTTACTGCTCCAACACTCGGCTCTGTGCAGAACAGCTGCGTGGACAAGGTGCCTGCACACAGGAAATTCCTCATCGTTGCCCTTCAGGGAAAAGTCTTCCCGTGTTAAGCTGCGCTCGTAAAATCCAGCATTCCCAGAGCGCTTTGCAGCACAAAAATTTGCACGCGGTAGCACCGCCCATCAGCGGGACCTCGCGCCGGGGAAGGAGCATTTACCCCTTGGCGACCTTAACGCACGAGCCGGGCAACAGGACTTGGCTACCATTTGATGTTGGTACGCAGAACGTTTCCACGAAAGGCTCATGAAACATAGGCCACATTAAGCCCCTCGCGAGGCGTCTATCCTGTTAAGAGTAGGCCTGCCTCGAAAGCTAGTACGGTCGGCATAGAAGGAAGGCCCTCGAAAGAGGCCAACAAACACAATTAAGGCCGCATCCGCAGAAAGCACAGCTCGACGCGTCGCTACGAGAAGTAACCGCTCAGCTTGCGCGTTCCCCCTCCTAACCTGCCCTCGGGAAGAAAGGAACAGTCATCAAAAGCAACAGGCAGCCGTTAGCCACGGCGCTTGATACTCGCTTCGCGCTCAGGGGAACGCACGTGAGCTCTTCATCACGGTTACCGAGCCTGACCACTTCCGAGCACGTTTCTCCGGTCGGGCGCTATAGAAACGATCCCTGAAAGTATAGTCTTGACGTCCGCCCTGCGAGGGACACCGTCCCACCAAAAGGCATCGCTATATAGCTTGCAGCGACAAACTAAAGCTAAGACATTCGCACAACACCGAAAGAGAAGAAGACTTTGCAATGCATGAATCTTATGAAAACAGACAAAAAAAAAACCAATTCGTAACGCTTTTTCTTAGAGGTCAATGCGTGAAGTAGGCTAGATTGCGTTTATTCAACCACTGAACATACATTACATCCAAGGCAGGCTGCGAGGCAGCGCAGAACGGCAACATCAGCGGCTTGGCCGAGGACGCTCTGTGATGGCGTTTTTGCACGCTTTGGAAAAGCAAGAAGGAAAAAAAACCAACCAGAGAAGCGTGAGTGATGAGACCACACGTTTAAGATTTAAGACCTCCCAGGGGTGGGGCTTATGCAGATACATTGTCTCTGACGCAGGAGCAACACCTGACGAGGCCGCAAAGAGCCTGGGGCAGCACCCTTTTCCCTAACCATAACGGAGGCGCGCCTTAAGGCGCTAGAGCAGCCCCCTTAGGAGGCAGCGGCAAGGGCCACGCCTGGAGAACCACCAGCTGATACCGGAGATAATCCCCGGGCTCTATCGTTAAACCGGGATGATCAGGGGAAAGCGCGAACGCAGTCCCCCACTACCAGAAATTATGCAGTCGAGTTTCCCGCATTTGGGGAAATCGCAGGGGTCAGCACAGCCGGAGTGCAATGGCTGAGCCTCACCCTGGGAGAACCCCCTTCCTGATCAGGGTATCTCCCCTGCCAGGTAAGTATGAGTTGCCATAGGAGATGGTGGGGGGCGCCACTTCCACACCCCTCGCTAAAGTCGTGGTGGGGGTTACTGCTCCAACACTCGGCTCTGTGCAGAACAGCTGCGTGGACAAGGTGCCTGCACACAGGAAATTCCTCATCGTTGCCCTTCAGGGAAAAGTCTTCCCGTGTTAAGCTGCGCTCGTAAAATCCAGCATTCCCAGAGCGCTTTGCAGCACAAAAATTTGCACGCGGTAGCACCGCCCATCAGCGGGACCTCGCGCCGGGGAAGGAGCATTTACCCCTTGGCGACCTTAACGCACGAGCCGGGCAACAGGACTTGGCTACCATTTGATGTTGGTACGCAGAACGTTTCCACGAAAGGCTCATGAAACATAGGCCACATTAAGCCCCTCGCGAGGCGTCTATCCTGTTAAGAGTAGGCCTGCCTCGAAAGCTAGTACGGTCGGCATAGAAGGAAGGCCCTCGAAAGAGGCCAACAAACACAATTAAGGCCGCATCCGCAGAAAGCACAGCTCGACGCGTCGCTACGAGAAGTAACCGCTCAGCTTGCGCGTTCCCCCTCCTAACCTGCCCTCGGGAAGAAAGGAACAGTCATCAAAAGCAACAGGCAGCCGTTAGCCACGGCGCTTGATACTCGCTTCGCGCTCAGGGGAACGCACGTGAGCTCTTCATCACGGTTACCGAGCCTGACCACTTCCGAGCACGTTTCTCCGGTCGGGCGCTATAGAAACGATCCCTGAAAGTATAGTCTTGACGTCCGCCCTGCGAGGGACACCGTCCCACCAAAAGGCATCGCTATATAGCTTGCAGCGACAAACTAAAGCTAAGACATTCGCACAACACCGAAAGAGAAGAAGACTTTGCAATGCATGAATCTTATGAAAACAAACAAAAAAAAAACCAATTCGTAACGCTTTTTCTTAGAAGTCAATGCGTGAAGTAGGCTAGATTGCGTTTATTCAACCACTGAACATACATTACATCCAAGGCAGGCTGCGAGGCAGCGCAGAACGGCAACATCAGCGGCTTGGCCGAGGACGCTCTGTGATGGCGTTTTTGCACGCTTTGGAAAAGCAAGAAGGAAAAAAAACCAACCAGAGAAGCGTGAGTGATGAGACCACACGTTTAAGATTTAAGACCTCCCAGGGGTGGGGCTTATGCAGATACATTGTCTCTGACGCAGGAGCAACACCTGACGAGGCCGCAAAGAGCCTGGGGCGGCACCCTTTTCCCTAACCATAACGGAGGCGCGCCTTAAGGCGCTAGAGCAGCCCCCTTAGGAGGCAGCGGCAAGGGCCCCGCCTGGAGAACCACCAGCTGATACCGGAGATAATCCCCGGGCTCTATCGTTAAACCGGGATGATCAGGGGAAAGCGCGAACGCAGTCCCCCACTACCAGAAATTATGCAGTCGAGTTTCCCGCATTTGGGGAAATCGCAGGGGTCAGCACAGCCGGAGTGCAATGGCTGAGCCTCATCCTGGGAGAACCCCCTTCGTGATCAGGGTATCTCCCCTGCCAGGTAAGTATGAGTTGCCATAGGAGATGGTGGGGGGCGCCACTTCCACACCCCTCGCTAAAGTCGTGGTGGGGGTTACTGCTCCAACACTCGGCTCTGTGCAGAACAGCTGCGTGGACAATGTGCCTGCACACAGGAAATTCCTCATCGTTGCCCTTCAGGGAAAAGTCTTCCCGTGTTAAGCTGCGCTCGTAAAATCCAGCATTCCCAGAGCGCTTTGCAGCACAAAAATTTGCACGCGGTAGCACCGCCCATCAGCGGGACCTCGCGCCGGGGAAGGAGCATTTACCCCTTGGCGACCTTAACGCACGAGCCGGGCAACAGGACTTGGCTACCATTTGATGTTGGTACGCAGAACGTTTCCACGAAAGGCTCATGAAACATAGGCCACATTAAGCCCCTCGCGAGGCGTCTATCCTGTTAAGAGTAGGCCTGCCTCGAAAGCTAGTACGGTCGGCATAGAAGGAAGGCCCTCGAAAGAGGCCAACAAACACAATTAAGGCCGCATCCGCAGAAAGCACAGCTCGACGCGTCGCTACGAGAAGTAACCGCTCAGCTTGCGCGTTCCCCCTCCTAACCTGCCCTCGGGAAGAAAGGAACAGTCATCAGAAGCAACAGGCAGCCGTTAGCCACGGCGCTTGATACTCGCTTCGCGCTCAGGGGAACGCACATGAGCTCTTCATCACGGTTACCGAGCCTGACCACTTCCGAGCACGTTTCTCCGGTCGGGCGCTATAGAAACGATCCCTGAAAGTATAGTCTTGACGTCCGCCCTGCGAGGGACACCGTCCCACCAAAAGGCATCGCTATATAGCTTGCAGCGACAAACTAAAGCTAAGACATTCGCACAACACCGAAAGAGAAGAAGACTTTGCAATGCATGAATCTTATGAAAACAAACAAAAAAAAAACCAATTCGTAACGCTTTTTCTTAGAGGTCAATGCGTGAAGTAGGCTAGATTGCGTTTATTCAACCACTGAACATACATTACATCCAAGGCAGGCTGCGAGGCAGCACAGAACGGCAACATCAGCGGCTTGGCCGAGGACGCTCTGTGATGGCGTTTTTGCACGCTTTGGAAAAGCAAGAAGGAAAAAAAACCAACCAGAGAAGCGTGAGTGATGAGACCACACGTTTAAGATTTAAGACCTCCCAGGGGTGGGGCTTATGCAGATATATTGTCTCTGACGCAGGAGCAACACCTGACGAGGCCGCAAAGAGCCTGGGGCGGCACCCTTTTCCCTAACCATAACGGAGGCGCGCCTTAAGGCGCTAGAGCAGCCCCCTTAGGAGGCAGCGGCAAGGGCCACGCCTGGAGAACCACCAGCTGATACCGAAGATAATCCCCGGGCTCTATCGTTAAACCGGGATGATCAGGGGTAAGCGCGAACGCAGTCCCCCACTACCAGAAATTATGCAGTCGAGTTTCCCGCATTTGGGGAAATCGCAGGGGTCAGCACAGCCGGAGTGCAATGGCTGAGCCTCACCCTGGGAAAACCCCCTTCGTGATCAGGGTATCTCCCCTGCCAGGTAAGTATGAGTTGCCATAGGAGATGGTGGGGGGCGCCACTTCCACACCCCTCGCTAAAGTCGTGGTGGGGGTTACTGCTCCAACACTCGGCTCTGTGCAGAACAGCTGCGTGGACAAGGTGCCTGCACACAGGAAATTCCTCATCGTTGCCCTTCAGGGAAAAGTCTTCCCGTGTTAAGCTGCGCTCGTAAAATCCAGCATTCCCAGAGCGCTTTGCAGCACAAAAATTTGCACGCGGTAGCACCGCCCATCAGCGGGACCTCGCGCCGGGGAAGGAGCATTTACCCCTTGGCGACCTTAACGCACGAGCCGGGCAACAGGACTTGGCTACCATTTGATGTTGGTACGCAGAACGTTTCCACGAAAGGCTCATGAAACATAGGCCACATTAAGCCCCTCGCGAGGCGTCTATCCTGTTAAGAGTAGGCCTGCCTCGAAAGCTAGTACGGTCGGCATAGAAGGAAGGCCCTCGAAAGAGGCCAACAAACACAATTAAGGCCGCATCCGCAGAAAGCACAGCTCGACGCGTCGCTACGAGAAGTAACCGCTCAGCTTGCGCGTTCCCCCTCCTAACCTGCCCTCGGGAAGAAAGGAACAGTCATCAAAAGCAACAGGCAGCCGTTAGCCACGGCGCTTGATACTCGCTTCGCGCTCAGGGGAACGCACGTGAGCTCTTCATCACGGTTACCGAGCCTGACCACTTCCGAGCACGTTTCTCCGGTCGGGCGCTATAGAAACGATCCCTGAAAGTATAGTCTTGACGTCCGCCCTGCGAGGGACACCGTCCCACCAAAAGGCATCGCTATATAGCTTGCAGCGACAAACTAAAGCTAAGACATTCGCACAACACCGAAAGAGAAGAAGACTTTGCAATGCATGAATCTTATGAAAACAAACAAAAAAAAAACCAATTCGTAACGCTTTTTCTTAGAAGTCAATGCGTGAAGTAGGCTAGATTGCGTTTATTCAACCACTGAACATACATTACATCCAAGGCAGGCTGCGAGGCAGCGCAGAACGGCAACATCAGCGGCTTGGCCGAGGACGCTCTGTGATGGCGTTTTTGCACGCTTTGGAAAAGCAAGAAGGAAAAAAAACCAACCAGAGAAGCGTGAGTGATGAGACCACACGTTTAAGATTTAAGACCTCCCAGGGGTGGGGCTTATGCAGATACATTGTCTCTGACGCAGGAGCAACACCTGACGAGGCCGCAAAGAGCCTGGGGCGGCACCCTTTTCCCTAACCATAACGGAGGCGCGCCTTAAGGCGCTAGAGCAGCCCCCTTAGGAGGCAGCGGCAAGGGCCACGCCTGGAGAACCACCAGCTGATACCAGAGATAATCCCCGGGCTCTATCGTTAAACCGGGATGATCAGGGGAAAGCGCGAACGCAGTCCCCCACTACCAGAAATTATGCAGTCGAGTTTCCCGCATTTGGGGAAATCGCAGGGGTCAGCACAGCCGGAGTGCAATGGCTGAGCCTCACCCTGGGAGAACCCCCTTCGTGATCAGGGTATCTCCCCTGCCAGGTAAGTATGAGTTGCCATAGGAGATGGTGGGGGGCGCCACTTCCACACCCCTCGCTAAAGTCGTGGTGGGGGTTACTGCTCCAACACTCGGCTCTGTGCAGAACAGCTGCGTGGACAAGGTGCCTGCACACAGGAAATTCCTCATCGTTGCCCTTCAGGGAAAAGTCTTCCCGTGTTAAGCTGCGCTCGTAAAATCCAGCATTCCCAGAGCGCTTTGCAGCACAAAAATTTGCACGCGGTAGCACCGCCCATCAGCGGGACCTCGCGCCGGGGAAGGAGCATTTACCCCTTGGCGACCTTAACGCACGAGCCGGGCAACAGGACTTGGCTACCATTTGATGTTGGTACGCAGAACGTTTCCACGAAAGGCTCATGAAACATAGGCCACATTAAGCCCCTCGCGAGGCGTCTATCCTGTTAAGAGTAGGCCTGCCTCGAAAGCTAGTACGGTCGGCATAGAAGGAAGGCCCTCGAAAGAGGCCAACAAACACAATTAAGGCCGCATCCGCAGAAAGCACAGCTCGACGCGTCGCTACGAGAAGTAACCGCTCAGCTTGCGCGTTCCCCCTCCTAACCTGCCCTCGGGAAGAAAGGAACAGTCATCAGAAGCAACAGGCAGCCGTTAGCCACGGCGCTTGATACTCGCTTCGCGCTCAGGGGAACGCACGTGAGCTCTTCATCACGGTTACCGAGCCTGACCACTTCCGAGCACGTTTCTCCGGTCGGGCGCTATAGAAACGATCCCTGAAAGTATAGTCTTGACGTCCGCCCTGCGAGGGACACCGTCCCACCAAAAGGCATCGCTATATAGCTTGCAGCGACAAACTAAAGCTAAGACATTCGCACAACACCGAAAGAGAAGAAGACTTTGCAATGCATGAATCTTATGAAAACAAACAAAAAAAAAACCAATTCGTAACGCTTTTTCTTAGAAGTCAATGCGTGAAGTAGGCTAGATTGCGTTTATTCAACCACTGAACATACATTACATCCAAGGCAGGCTGCGAGGCAGCGCAGAACGGCAACATCAGCGGCTTGGCCGAGGACGCTCTGTGATGGCGTTTTTGCACGCTTTGGAAAAGCAAGAAGGAAAAAAAACCAACCAGAGAAGCGTGAGTGATGAGACCACACGTTTAAGATTTAAGACCTCCCAGGGGTGGGGCTTATGCAGATATATTGTCTCTGACGCAGGAGCAACACCTGACGAGGCCGCAAAGAGCCTGGGGCGGCACCCTTTTCCCTAACCATAACGGAGGCGCGCCTTAAGGCGCTAGAGCAGCCCCCTTAGGAGGCAGCGGCAAGGGCCACGCCTGGAGAACCACCAGCTGATACCGGAGATAATCCCCGGGCTCTATCGTTAAACCGGGATGATCAGGGGAAAGCGCGAACGCAGTCCCCCAGTACCAGAAATTATGCAGTCGAGTTTCCCGCATTTGGGGAAATCGCAGGGGTCAGCACAGCCGGAGTGCAATGGCTGAGCCTCACCCTGGGAGAACCCCCTTCGTGATCAGGGTATCTCCCCTGCCAGGTAAGTATGAGTTGCCATAGGAGATGGTGGGGGGCGCCACTTCCACACCCCTCGCTAAAGTCGTGGTGGGGGTTACTGCTCCAACACTCGGCTCTGTGCAGAACAGCTGCGTGGACAAGGTGCCTGCACACAGGAAATTCCTCATCGTTGCCCTTCAGGGAAAAGTCTTCCCGTGTTAAGCTGCGCTCGTAAAATCCAGCATTCCCAGAGCGCTTTGCAGCACAAAAATTTGCACGCGGTAGCACCGCCCATCAGCGGGACCTCGCGCCGGGGAAGGAGCATTTACCCCTTGGCGACCTTAACGCACGAGCCGGGCAACAGGACTTGGCTACCATTTGATGTTGGTACGCAGAACGTTTCCACGAAAGGCTCATGAAACATAGGCCACATTAAGCCCCTCGCGAGGCGTCTATCCTGTTAAGAGTAGGCCTGCCTCGAAAGCTAGTACGGTCGGCATAGAAGGAAGGCCCTCGAAAGAGGCCAACAAACACAATTAAGGCCGCATCCGCAGAAAGCACAGCTCGACGCGTCGCTACGAGAAGTAACCGCTCAGCTTGCGCGTTCCCCCTCCTAACCTGCCCTCGGGAAGAAAGGAACAGTCATCAGAAGCAACAGGCAGCCGTTAGCCACGGCGCTTGATACTCGCTTCACGCTCAGGGGAACGCACGTGAGCTCTTCATCACGGTTACCGAGCCTGACCACTTCCGAGCACGTTTCTCCGGTCGGGCGCTATAGAAACGATCCCTGAAAGTATAGTCTTGACGTCCGCCCTGCGAGGGACACCGTCCCACCAAAAGGCATCGCTATATAGCTTGCAGCGACAAACTAAAGCTAAGACATTCGCACAACACCGAAAGAGAAGAAGACTTTGCAATGCATGAATCTTATGAAAACAAACAAAAAAAAAACCAATTCGTAACGCTTTTTCTTAGAGGTCAATGCGTGAAGTAGGCTAGATTGCGTTTATTCAACCACTGAACATACATTACATCCAAGGCAGGCTGCGAGGCAGCGCAGAACGGCAACATCAGCGGCTTGGCCGAGGACGCTCTGTGATGGCGTTTTTGCACGCTTTGGAAAAGCAAGAAGGAAAAAAAACCAACCAGAGAAGCGTGAGTGATGAGACCACACGTTTAAGATTTAAGACCTCCCAGGGGTGGGGCTTATGCAGATATATTGTCTCTGACGCAGGAGCAACACCTGACGAGGCCGCAAAGAGCCTGGGGCGGCACCCTTTTCCCTAACCATAACGGAGGCGCGCCTTAAGGCGCTAGAGCAGCCCCCTTAGGAGGCAGCGGCAAGGGCCACGCCTGGAGAACCACCAGCTGATACCGGAGATAATCCCCGGGCTCTATCGTTAAACCGGGATGATCAGGGGAAAGCGCGAACGCAGTCCCCCACTACCAGAAATTATGCAGTCGAGTTTCCCGCATTTGGGGAAATCGCAGGGGTCAGCACAGCCGGAGTGCAATGGCTGAGCCTCACCCTGGGAGAACCCCCTTCGTGATCAGGGTATCTCCCCTGCCAGGTAAGTATGAGTTGCCATAGGAGATGGTGGGGGGCGCCACTTCCACACCCCTCGCTAAAGTCGTGGTGGGGGTTACTGCTCCAACACTCGGCTCTGTGCAGAACAGCTGCGTGGACAAGGTGCCTGCACACAGGAAATTCCTCATCGTTGCCCTTCAGGGAAAAGTCTTCCCGTGTTAAGCTGCGCTCGTAAAATCCAGCATTCCCAGAGCGCTTTGCAGCACAAAAATTTGCACGCGGTAGCACCGCCCATCAGCGGGACCTCACGCCGGGGAAGGAGCATTTACCCCTTGGCGACCTTAACGCACGAGCCGGGCAACAGGACTTGGCTACCATTTGATGTTGGTACGCAGAACGTTTCCACGAAAGGCTCATGAAACATAGGCCACATTAAGCCCCTCGCGAGGCGTCTATCCTGTTAAGAGTAGGCCTGCCTCGAAAGCTAGTACGGTCGGCATAGAAGGAAGGCCCTCGAAAGAGGCCAACAAACACAATTAAGGCCGCATCCGCAGAAAGCACAGCTCGACGCGTCGCTACGAGAAGTAACCGCTCAGCTTGCGCGTTCCCCCTCCTAACCTGCCCTCGGGAAGAAAGGAACAGTCATCAGAAGCAACAGGCAGCCGTTAGCCACGGCGCTTGATACTCGCTTCACGCTCAGGGGAACGCACGTGAGCTCTTCATCACGGTTACCGAGCCTGACCACTTCCGAGCACGTTTCTCCGGTCGGGCGCTATAGAAACGATCCCTGAAAGTATAGTCTTGACGTCCGCCCTGCGAGGGACACCGTCCCACCAAAAGGCATCGCTATATAGCTTGCAGCGACAAACTAAAGCTAAGACATTCGCACAACACCGAAAGAGAAGAAGACTTTGCAATGCATGAATCTTATGAAAACAAACAAAAAAAAAAACCAATTCGTAACGCTTTTTCTTAGAGGTCAATGAGTGAAGTAGGCTAGATTGCGTTTATTCAACCACTGAACATACATTACATCCAAGGCAGGCTGCGAGGCAGCGCAGAACGGCAACATCAGCGGCTTGGCCGAGGACGCTCTGTGATGGCGTTTTTGCACGCTTTGGAAAAGCAAGAAGGAAAAAAAACCAACCAGAGAAGCGTGAGTGATGAGACCACACGTTTAAGATTTAAGACCTCCCAGGGGTGGGGCTTATGCAGATATATTGTCTCTGACGCAGGAGCAACACCTGACGAGGCCGCAAAGAGCCTGGGGCGGCACCCTTTTCCCTAACCATAACGGAGGCGCGCCTTAAGGCGCTAGAGCAGCCCCCTTAGGAGGCAGCGGCAAGGGCCACGCCTGGAGAACCACCAGCTGATACCGGAGATAATCCCCGGGCTCTATCGTTAAACCGGGATGATCAGGGGAAAGCGCGAACGCAGTCCCCCACTACCAGAAATTATGCAGTCGAGTTTCCCGCATTTGGGGAAATCGCAGGGGTCAGCACAGCCGGAGTGCAATGGCTGAGCCTCACCCTGGGAGAACCCCCTTCGTGATCAGGGTATCTCCCCTGCCAGGTAAGTATGAGTTGCCATAGGAGATGGTGGGGGGCGCCACTTCCACACCCCTCGCTAAAGTCGTGGTGGGGGTTACTGCTCCAACACTCGGCTCTGTGCAGAACAGCTGCGTGGACAAGGTGCCTGCACACAGGAAATTCCTCATCGTTGCCCTTCAGGGAAAAGTCTTCCCGTGTTAAGCTGCGCTCGTAAAATCCAGCATTCCCAGAGCGCTTTGCAGCACAAAAATTTGCACGCGGTAGCACCGCCCATCAGCGGGACCTCGCGCCGGGGAAGGAGCATTTACCCCTTGGCGACCTTAACGCACGAGCCGGGCAACAGGACTTGGCTACCATTTGATGTTGGTACGCAGAACGTTTCCACGAAAGGCTCATGAAACATAGGCCACATTAAGCCCCTCGCGAGGCGTCTATCCTGTTAAGAGTAGGCCTGCCTCGAAAGCTAGTACGGTCGGCATAGAAGGAAGGCCCTCGAAAGAGGCCAACAAACACAATTAAGGCCGCATCCGCAGAAAGCACAGCTCGACGCGTCGCTACGAGAAGTAACCGCTCAGCTTGCGCGTTCCCCCTCCTAACCTGCCCTCGGGAAGAAAGGAACAGTCATCAGAAGCAACAGGCAGCCGTTAGCCACGGCGCTTGATACTCGCTTCGCGCTCAGGGGAACGCACGTGAGCTCTTCATCACGGTTACCGAGCCTGACCACTTCCGAGCACGTTTCTCCGGTCGGGCGCTATAGAAACGATCCCTGAAAGTATAGTCTTGACGTCCGCCCTGCGAGGGACACCGTCCCACCAAAAGGCATCGCTATATAGCTTGCAGCGACAAACTAAAGCTAAGACATTCGCACAACACCGAAAGAGAAGAAGACTTTGCAATGCATGAATCTTATGAAAACAAACAAAAAAAAAACCAATTCGTAACGCTTTTTCTTAGAAGTCAATGCGTGAAGTAGGCTAGATTGCGTTTATTCAACCACTGAACATACATTACATCCAAGGCAGGCTGCGAGGCAGCGCAGAACGGCAACATCAGCGGCTTGGCCGAGGACGCTCTGTGATGGCGTTTTTGCACGCTTTGGAAAAGCAAGAAGGAAAAAAAACCAACCAGAGAAGCGTGAGTGATGAGACCACACGTTTAAGATTTAAGACCTCCCAGGGGTGGGGCTTATGCAGATACATTGTCTCTGACGCAGGAGCAACACCTGACGAGGCCGCAAAGAGCCTGGGGCGGCACCCTTTTCCCTAACCATAACGGAGGCGCGCCTTAAGGCGCTAGAGCAGTCCCCTTAGGAGGCAGCGGCAAGGGCCACGCCTGGAGAACCACCAGCTGATACCGGAGATAATCCCCGGGCTCTATCGTTAAACCGGGATGATCAGGGGAAAGCGCGAACGCAGTCCCCCACTACCAGAAATTATGCAGTCGAGTTTCCCGCATTTGGGGAAATCGCAGGGGTCAGCACAGCCGGAGTGCAATGGCTGAGCCTCACCCTGGGAGAACCCCCTTCGTGATCAGGGTATCTCCCCTGCCAGGTAAGTATGAGTTGCCATAGGAGATGGTGAGGGGCGCCACTTCCACACCCCTCGCTAAAGTCGTGGTGGGGGTTACTGCTCCAACACTCGGCTCTGTGCAGAACAGCTGCGTGGACAAGGTGCCTGCACACAGGAAATTCCTCATCGTTGCCCTTCAGGGAAAAGTCTTCCCGTGTTAAGCTGCGCTCGTAAAATCCAGCATTCCCAGAGCGCTTTGCAGCACAAAAATTTGCACGCGGTAGCACCGCCCATCAGCGGGACCTCGCGCCGGGGAAGGAGCATTTACCCCTTGGCGACCTTAACGCACGAGCCGGGCAACAGGACTTGGCTACCATTTGATGTTGGTACGCAGAACGTTTCCACGAAAGGCTCATGAAACATAGGCCACATTAAGCCCCTCGCGAGGCGTCTATCCTGTTAAGAGTAGGCCTGCCTCGAAAGCTAGTACGGTCGGCATAGAAGGAAGGCCCTCGAAAGAGGCCAACAAACACAATTAAGGCCGCATCCGCAGAAAGCACAGCTCGACGCGTCGCTACGAGAAGTAACCGCTCAGCTTGCGCGTTCCCCCTCCTAACCTGCCCTCGGGAAGAAAGGAACAGTCATCAGAAGCAACAGGCAGCCGTTAGCCACGGCGCTTGATACTCGCTTCGCGCTCAGGGGAACGCACGTGAGCTCTTCATCACGGTTACCGAGCCTGACCACTTCCGAGCACGTTTCTCCGGTCGGGCGCTATAGAAACGATCCCTGAAAGTATAGTCTTGACGTCCGCCCTGCGAGGGACACCGTCCCACCAAAAGGCATCGCTATATAGCTTGCAGCGACAAACGAAAGCTAAGACATTCGCACAACACCGAAAGAGAAGAAGACTTTGCAATGCATGAATCTTATGAAAACAAACAAAAAAAAAACCAATTCGTAACGCTTTTTCTTAGAAGTCAATGCGTGAAGTAGGCTAGATTGCGTTTATTCAACCACTGAACATACATTACATCCAAGGCAGGCTGCGAGGCAGCGCAGAACGGCAACATCAGCGGCTTGGCCGAGGACGCTCTGTGATGGCGTTTTTGCATGCTTTGGAAAAGCAAGAAGGAAAAAAAACCAACCAGAGAAGCGTGAGTGATGAGACCACACGTTTAAGATTTAAGACCTCCCAGGGGTGGGGCTTATGCAGATACATTGTCTCTGACGCAGGAGCAACACCTGACGAGGCCGCAAAGAGCCTGGGGCGGCACCCTTTTCCCTAACCATAACGGAGGCGCGCCTTAAGGCGCTAGAGCAGCCCCCTTAGGAGGCAGCGGCAAGGGCCACGCCTGGAGAACCACCAGCTGATACCGGAGATAATCCCCGGGCTCTATCGTTAAACCGGGATGATCAGGGGAAAGCGCAAACGCAGTCCCCCACTACCAGAAATTATGCAGTCGAGTTTCCCGCATTTGGGGAAATCGCAGGGGTCAGCACAGCCGGAGTGCAATGGCTGAGCCTCACCCTGGGAGAACCCCCTTCGTGATCAGGGTATCTCCCCTGCCAGGTAAGTATGAGTTGCCATAGGAGATGGTGGGGGGCGCCACTTCCACACCCCTCGCTAAAGTCGTGGTGGGGGTTACTGCTCCAACACTCGGCTCTGTGCAGAACAGCTGCGTGGACAAGGTGCCTGCACACAGGAAATTCCTCATCGTTGCCCTTCAGGGAAAAGTCTTCCCGTGTTAAGCTGCGCTCGTAAAATCCAGCATTCCCAGAGCGCTTTGCAGCACAAAAATTTGCACGCGGTAGCACCGCCCATCAGCGGGACCTCGCGCCGGGGAAGGAGCATTTACCCCTTGGCGACCTTAACGCACGAGCCGGGCAACAGGACTTGGCTACCATTTGATGTTGGTACGCAGAACGTTTCCACGAAAGGCTCATGAAACATAGGCCACATTAAGCCCCTCGCGAGGCGTCTATCCTGTTAAGAGTAGGCCTGCCTCGAAAGCTAGTACGGTCGGCATAGAAGGAAGGCCCTCGAAAGAGGCCAACAAACACAATTAAGGCCGCATCCGCAGAAAGCACAGCTCGACGCGTCGCTACGAGAAGTAACCGCTCAGCTTGCGCGTTCCCCCTCCTAACCTGCCCTCGGGAAGAAAGGAACAGTCATCAGAAGCAACAGGCAGCCGTTAGCCATGGCGCTTGATACTCGCTTCGCGCTCAGGGGAACGCACGTGAGCTCTTCATCACGGTTACCGAGCCTGACCACTTCCGAGCACGTTTCTCCGGTCGGGCGCTATAGAAACGATCCCTGAAAGTATAGTCTTGACGTCCGCCCTGCGAGGGACACCGTCCCACCAAAAGGCATCGCTATATAGCTTGCAGCGACAAACTAAAGCTAAGACATTCGCACAACACCGAAAGAGAAGAAGACTTTGCAATGCATGAATCTTATGAAAACAAACAAAAAAAAAACCAATTCGTAACGCTTTTTCTTAGAAGTCAATGCGTGAAGTAGGCTAGATTGCGTTTATTCAACCACTGAACATACATTACATCCAAGGCAGGCTGCGAGGCAGCGCAGAACGGCAACATCAGCGGCTTGGCCGAGGACGCTCTGTGATGGCGTTTTTGCACGCTTTGGAAAAGCAAGAAGGAAAAAAAACCAACCAGAGAAGCGTGAGTGATGAGACCACACGTTTAAGATTTAAGACCTCCCAGGGGTGGGGCTTATGCAGATACATTGTCTCTGACGCAGGAGCAACACCTGACGAGGCCGCAAAGAGCCTGGGGCGGCACCCTTTTCCCTAACCATAACGGAGGCGCGCCTTAAGGCGCTAGAGCAGCCCCCTTAGGAGGCAGCGGCAAGGGCCACGCCTGGAGAACCACCAGCTGATACCGGAGATAATCCCCGGGCTCTATCGTTAAACCGGGATGATCAGGGGAAAGCGCGAACGCAGTCCCCCACTACCAGAAATTATGCAGTCGAGTTTCCCGCATTTGGGGAAATCGCAGGGGTCAGCACAGCCGGAGTGCAATGGCTGAGCCTCACCCTGGGAGAACCCCCTTCGTGATCAGGGTATCTCCCCTGCCAAGTAAGTATGAGTTGCCATAGGAGATGGTGGGGGGCGCCACTTCCACACCCCTCGCTAAAGTCGTGGTGGGGGTTACTGCTCCAACACTCGGCTCTGTGCAGAACAGCTGCGTGGACAAGGTGCCTGCACACAGGAAATTCCTCATCGTTGCCCTTCAGGGAAAAGTCTTCCCGTGTTAAGCTGCGCTCGTAAAATCCAGCATTCCCAGAGCGCTTTGCAGCACAAAAATTTGCACGCGGTAGCACCGCCCATCAGCGGGACCTCGCGCCGGGGAAGGAGCATTTACCCCTTGGCGACCTTAACGCACGAGCCGGGCAACAGGACTTGGCTACCATTTGATGTTGGTACGCAGAACGTTTCCACGAAAGGCTCATGAAACATAGGCCACATTAAGCCCCTCGCGAGGCGTCTATCCTGTTAAGAGTAGGCCTGCCTCGAAAGCTAGTACGGTCGGCACAGAAGGAAGGCCCTCGAAAGAGGCCAACAAACACAATTAAGGCCGCATCCGCAGAAAGCACAGCTCGACGCGTCGCTACGAGAAGTAACCGCTCAGCTTGCGCGTTCCCCCTCCTAACCTGCCCTCGGGAAGAAAGGAACAGTCATCAGAAGCAACAGGCAGCCGTTAGCCACGGCGCTTGATACTCGCTTCGCGCTCAGGGGAACGCACGTGAGCTCTTCATCACGGTTACCGAGCCTGACCACTTCCGAGCACGTTTCTCCGGTCGGGCGCTATAGAAACGATCCCTGAAAGTATAGTCTTGACGTCCGCCCTGCGAGGGACACCGTCCCACCAAAAGGCATCGCTATATAGCTTGCAGCGACAAACTAAAGCTAAGACATTCGCACAACACCGAAAGAGAAGAAGACTTTGCAATGCATGAATCTTATGAAAACAAACAAAAAAAAAACCAATTCGTAACGCTTTTTCTTAGAGGTCAATGCGTGAAGTAGGCTAGATTGCGTTTATTCAACCACTGAACATACATTACATCCAAGGCAGGCTGCGAGGCAGCGCAGAACGGCAACATCAGCGGCTTGGCCGAGGACGCTCTGTGATGGCGTTTTTGCACGCTTTGGAAAAGCAAGAAGGAAAAAAAACCAACCAGAGAAGCGTGAGTGATGAGACCACACGTTTAAGATTTAAGACCTCCCAGGGGTGGGGCTTATGCAGATATATTGTCTCTGACGCAGGAGCAACACCTGACGAGGCCGCAAAGAGCCTGGGGCGGCACCCTTTTCCCTAACCATAACGGAGGCGCGCCTTAAGGCGCTAGAGCAGCCCCCTTAGGAGGCAGCGGCAAGGGCCACGCCTGGAGAACCACCAGCTGATACCGAAGATAATCCCCGGGCTCTATCGTTAAACCGGGATGATCAGGGGTAAGCGCGAACGCAGTCCCCCACTACCAGAAATTATGCAGTCGAGTTTCCCGCATTTGGGGAAATCGCAGGGGTCAGCACAGCCGGAGTGCAATGGCTGAGCCTCACCCTGGGAGAACCCCCTTCGTGATCAGGGTATCTCCCCTGCCAGGTAAGTATGAGTTGCCATAGGAGATGGTGGGGGGCGCCACTTCCACACCCCTCGCTAAAGTCGTGGTGGGGGTTACTGCTCCAACACTCGGCTCTGTGCAGAACAGCTGCGTGGACAAGGTGCCTGCACACAGGAAATTCCTCATCGTTGCCCTTCAGGGAAAAGTCTTCCCGTGTTAAGCTGCGCTCGTAAAATCCAGCATTCCCAGAGCGCTTTGCAGCACAAAAATTTGCACGCGGTAGCACCGCCCATCAGCGGGACCTCGCGCCGGGGAAGGAGCATTTACCCCTTGGCGACCTTAACGCACGAGCCGGGCAACAGGACTTGGCTACCATTTGATGTTGGTACGCAGAACGTTTCCACGAAAGGCTCATGAAACATAGGCCACATTAAGCCCCTCGCGAGGCGTCTATCCTGTTAAGAGTAGGCCTGCCTCGAAAGCTAGTACGGTCGGCATAGAAGGAAGGCCCTCGAAAGAGGCCAACAAACACAATTAAGGCCGCATCCGCAGAAAGCACAGCTCGACGCGTCGCTACGAGAAGTAACCGCTCAGCTTGCGCGTTCCCCCTCCTAACCTGCCCTCGGGAAGAAAGGAACAGTCATCAGAAGCAACAGGCAGCCGTTAGCCACGGCGCTTGATACTCGCTTCGCGCTCAGGGGAACGCACGTGAGCTCTTCATCACGGTTACCGAGCCTGACCACTTCCGAGCACGTTTCTCCGGTCGGGCGCTATAGAAACGATCCCTGAAAGTATAGTCTTGACGTCCGCCCTGCGAGGGACACCGTCCCACCAAAAGGCATCGCTATATAGCTTGCAGCGACAAACTAAAGCTAAGACATTCGCACAACACCGAAAGAGAAGAAGACTTTGCAATGCATGAATCTTATGAAAACAAACAAAAAAAAAACCAATTCGTAACGCTTTTTCTTAGAAGTCAATGCGTGAAGTAGGCTAGATTGCGTTTATTCAACCACTGAACATACATTACATCCAAGGCAGGCTGCGAGGCAGCGCAGAACGGCAACATCAGCGGCTTGGCCGAGGACGCTCTGTGATGGCGTTTTTGCACGCTTTGGAAAAGCAAGAAGGAAAAAAAACCAACCAGAGAAGCGTGAGTGATGAGACCACACGTTTAAGATTTAAGACCTCCCAGGGGTGGGGCTTATGCAGATATATTGTCTCTGACGCAGGAGCAACACCTGACGAGGCCGCAAAGAGCCTGGGGCGGCACCCTTTTCCCTAACCATAACGGAGGCGCGCCTTAAGGCGCTAGAGCAGCCCCCTTAGGAGGCAGCGGCAAGGGCCACGCCTGGAGAACCACCAGCTGATACCGGAGATAATCCCCGGGCTCTATCGTTAAACCGGGATGATCAGGGGAAAGCGCGAACGCAGTCCCCCACTACCAGAAATTATGCAGTCGAGTTTCCCGCATTTGGGGAAATCGCAGGGGTCAGCACAGCCGGAGTGCAATGGCTGAGCCTCACCCTGGGAGAACCCCCTTCGTGATCAGGGTATCTCCCCTGCCAGGTAAGTATGAGTTGCCATAGGAGATGGTGGGGGGCGCCACTTCCACACCCCTCGCTAAAGTCGTGGTGGGGGTTACTGCTCCAACACTCGGCTCTGTGCAGAACAGCTGCGTGGACAAGGTGCCTGCACACAGGAAATTCCTCATCGTTGCCCTTCAGGGAAAAGTCTTCCCGTGTTAAGCTGCGCTCGTAAAATCCAGCATTCCCAGAGCGCTTTGCAGCACAAAAATTTGCACGCGGTAGCACCGCCCATCAGCGGGACCTCGCGCCGGGGAAGGAGCATTTACCCCTTGGCGACCTTAACGCACGAGCCGGGCAACAGGACTTGGCTACCATTTGATGTTGGTACGCAGAACGTTTCCACGAAAGGCTCATGAAACATAGGCCACATTAAGCCCCTCGCGAGGCGTCTATCCTGTTAAGAGTAGGCCTGCCTCGAAAGCTAGTACGGTCGGCATAGAAGGAAGGCCCTCGAAAGAGGCCAACAAACACAATTAAGGCCGCATCCGCAGAAAGCACAGCTCGACGCGTCGCTACGAGAAGCAACCGCTCAGCTTGCGCGTTCCCCCTCCTAACCTGCCCTCGGGAAGAAAGGAACAGTCATCAGAAGCAACAGGCAGCCGTTAGCCACGGCGCTTGATACTCGCTTCACGCTCAGGGGAACGCACGTGAGCTCTTCATCACGGTTACCGAGCCTGACCACTTCCGAGCACGTTTCTCCGGTCGGGCGCTATAGAAACGATCCCTGAAAGTATAGTCTTGACGTCCGCCCTGCGAGGGACACCGTCCCACCAAAAGGCATCGCTATATAGCTTGCAGCGACAAACTAAAGCTAAGACATTCGCACAACACCGAAAGAGAAGAAGACTTTGCAATGCATGAATCTTATGAAAACAAACAAAAAAAAAAACCAATTCGTAACGCTTTTTCTTAGATGTCAAAGCGTGAAGTAGGCTAGATTGCGTTTATTCAACCACTGAACAAACATTACATCCAAGGCAGGCTGCGAGGCAGCGCAGAACGGCAACATCAGCGGCTTGGCCGAGGACGCTCTGTGATGGCGTTTTTGCACGCTTTGGAAAAGCAAGAAGGAAAAAAAACCAACCAGAGAAGCGTGAGTGATGAGACCACACGTTTAAGATTTAAGACCTCCCAGGGGTGGGGCTTATGCAGATATATTGTCTCTGACGCAGGAGCAACACCTGACGAGGCCGCAAAGAGCCTGGGGCGGCACCCTTTTCCCTAACCATAACGGAGGCGCGCCTTAAGGCGCTAGAGCAGCCCCCTTAGGAGGCAGCGGCAAGGGCCACGCCTGGAGAACCACCAGCTGATACCGGAGATAATCCCCGGGCTCTATCGTTAAACCGGGATGATCAGGGGAAAGCGCGAACGCAGTCCCCCACTACCAGAAATTATGCAGTCGAGTTTCTCGCATTTGGGGAAATCGCAGGGGTCAGCACAGCCGGAGTGCAATGGCTGAGCCTCACCCTGGGAGAACCCCCTTCGTGATCAGGGTATCTCCCCTGCCAGGTAAGTATGAGTTGCCATAGGAGATGGTGGGGGTCGCCACTTCCACACCCCTCGCTAAAGTCGTGGTGGGGGTTACTGCTCCAACACTCGGCTCTGTGCAGAACAGCTGCGTGGACAAGGTGCCTGCACACAGGAAATTCCTCATCGTTGCCCTTCAGGGAAAAGTCTTCCCGTGTTAAGCTGCGCTCGTAAAATCCAGCATTCCCAGAGCGCTTTGCAGCACAAAAATTTGCACGCGGTAGCACCGCCCATCAGCGGGACCTCGCGCCGGGGAAGGAGCATTTACCCCTTGGCGACCTTAACGCACGAGCCGGGCAACAGGACTTGGCTACCATTTGATGTTGGTACGCAGAACGTTTCCACGAAAGGCTCATGAAACATAGGCCACATTAAGCCCCTCGCGAGGCGTCTATCCTGTTAAGAGTAGGCCTGCCTCGAAAGCTAGTACGGTCGGCATAGAAGGAAGGCCCTCGAAAGAGGCCAACAAACACAATTAAGGCCGCATCCGCAGAAAGCACAGCTCGACGCGTCGCTACGAGAAGTAACCGCTCAGCTTGCGCGTTCCCCCTCCTAACCTGCCCTCGGGAAGAAAGGAACAGTCATCAAAAGCAACAGGCAGCCGTTAGCCACGGCGCTTGATACTCGCTTCGCGCTCAGGGGAACGCACGTGAGCTCTTCATCACGGTTACCGAGCCTGACCACTTCCGAGCACGTTTCTCCGGTCGGGCGCTATAGAAACGATCCCTGAAAGTATAGTCTTGACGTCCGCCCTGCGAGGGACACCGTCCCACCAAAAGGCATCGCTATATAGCTTGCAGCGACAAACTAAAGCTAAGACATTCGCACAACACCGAAAGAGAAGAAGACTTTGCAATGCATGAATCTTATGAAAACAAACAAAAAAAAAACCAATTCGTAACGCTTTTTCTTAGAGGTCAATGCGTGAAGTAGGCTAGATTGCGTTTATTCAACCACTGAACATACATTACATCCAAGGCAGGCTGCGAGGCAGCGCAGAACGGCAACATCAGCGGCTTGGCCGAGGACGCTCTGTGATGGCGTTTTTGCACGCTTTGGAAAAGCAAGAAGGAAAAAAAACCAACCAGAGAAGCGTGAGTGATGAGACCACACGTTTAAGATTTAAGACCTCCCAGGGGTGGGGCTTATGCAGATACATTGTCTCTGACGCAGGAGCAACACCTGACGAGGCCGCAAAGAGCCTGGGGCGGCACCCTTTTCCCTAACCATAACGGAGGCGCGCCTTAAGGCGCTAGAGCAGCCCCCTTAGGAGGCAGCGGCAAGGGCCACGCCTGGAGAACCACCAGCTGATACCGGAGATAATCCCCGGGCTCTATCGTTAAACCGGGATGATCAGGGGAAAGCGCGAACGCAGTCCCCCACTACCAGAAATTATGCAGTCGAGTTTCCCGCATTTGGGGAAATCGCAGGGGTCAGCACAGCCGGAGTGCAATGGCTGAGCCTCACCCTGGGAGAACCCCCTTCGTGATCAGGGTATCTCCCCTGCCAGGTAAGTATGAGTTGCCATAGGAGATGGTGGGGGGCGCCACTTCCACACCCCTCGCTAAAGTCGTGGTGGGGGTTACTGCTCCAACACTCGGCTCTGTGCAGAACAGCTGCGTGGACAAGGTGCCTGCACACAGGAAATTCCTCATCGTTGCCCTTCAGGGAAAAGTCTTCCCGTGTTAAGCTGCGCTCGTAAAATCCAGCATTCCCAGAGCGCTTTGCAGCACAAAAATTTGCACGCGGTAGCACCGCCCATCAGCGGGACCTCGCGCCGGGGAAGGAGCATTTACCCCTTGGCGACCTTAACGCACGAGCCGGGCAACAGGACTTGGCTACCATTTGATGTTGGTACGCAGAACGTTTCCACGAAAGGCTCATGAAACATAGGCCACATTAAGCCCCTCGCGAGGCGTCTATCCTGTTAAGAGTAGGCCTGCCTCGAAAGCTAGTACGGTCGGCATAGAAGGAAGGCCCTCGAAAGAGGCCAACAAACACAATTAAGGCCGCATCCGCAGAAAGCACAGCTCGACGCGTCGCTACGAGAAGTAACCGCTCAGCTTGCGCGTTCCCCCTCCTAACCTGCCCTCGGGAAGAAAGGAACAGTCATCAGAAGCAACAGGCAGCCGTTAGCCACGGCGCTTGATACTCGCTTCACGCTCAGGGGAACGCACGTGAGCTCTTCATCACGGTTACCGAGCCTGACCACTTCCGAGCACGTTTCTCCGGTCGGGCGCTATAGAAACGATCCCTGAAAGTATAGTCTTGACGTCCGCCCTGCGAGGGACACCGTCCCACCAAAAGGCATCGCTATATAGCTTGCAGCGACAAACTAAAGCTAAGACATTCGCACAACACCGAAAGAGAAGAAGACTTTGCAATGCATGAATCTTATGAAAACAAACAAAAAAAAAACCAATTCGTAACGCTTTTTCTTAGAGGTCAATGCGTGAAGTAGGCTAGATTGCGTTTATTCAACCACTGAACATACATTACATCCAAGGCAGGCTGCGAGGCAGCGCAGAACGGCAACATCAGCGGCTTGGCCGAGGACGCTCTGTGATGGCGTTTTTGCACGCTTTGGAAAAGCAAGAAGGAAAAAAAACCAACCAGAGAAGCGTGAGTGATGAGACCACACGTTTAAGATTTAAGACCTCCCAGGGGTGGGGCTTATGCAGATATATTGTCTCTGACGCAGGAGCAACACCTGACGAGGCCGCAAAGAGCCTGGGGCGGCACCCTTTTCCCTAACCATAACGGAGGCGCGCCTTAAGGCGCTAGAGCAGCCCCCTTAGGAGGCAGCGGCAAGGGCCACGCCTGGAGAACCACCAGCTGATACCGGAGATAATCCCCGGGCTCTATCGTTAAACCGGGATGATCAGGGGAAAGCGCGAACGCAGTCCCCCACTACCAGAAATTATGCAGTCGAGTTTCCCGCATTTGGGGAAATCGCAGGGGTCAGCACAGCCGGAGTGCAATGGCTGAGCCTCACCCTGGGAGAACCCCCTTCGTGATCAGGGTATCTCCCCTGCCAGGTAAGTATGAGTTGCCATAGGAGATGGTGGGGGGCGCCACTTCCACACCCCTCGCTAAAGTCGTGGTGGGGGTTACTGCTCCAACACTCGGCTCTGTGCAGAACAGCTGCGTGGACAAGGTGCCTGCACACAGGAAATTCCTCATCGTTGCCCTTCAGGGAAAAGTCTTCCCGTGTTAAGCTGCGCTCGTAAAATCCAGCATTCCCAGAGCGCTTTGCAGCACAAAAATTTGCACGCGGTAGCACCGCCCATCAGCGGGACCTCGCGCCGGGGAAGGAGCATTTACCCCTTGGCGACCTTAACGCACGAGCCGGGCAACAGGACTTGGCTACCATTTGATGTTGGTACGCAGAACGTTTCCACGAAAGGCTCATGAAACATAGGCCACATTAAGCCCCTCGCGAGGCGTCTATCCTGTTAAGAGTAGGCCTGCCTCGAAAGCTAGTACGGTCGGCATAGAAGGAAGGCCCTCGAAAGAGGCCAACAAACACAATTAAGGCCGCATCCGCAGAAAGCACAGCTCGACGCGTCGCTACGAGAAGTAACCGCTCAGCTTGCGCGTTCCCCCTCCTAACCTGCCCTCGGGAAGAAAGGAACAGTCATCAAAAGCAACAGGCAGCCGTTAGCCACGGCGCTTGATACTCGCTTCGCGCTCAGGGGAACGCACGTGAGCTCTTCATCACGGTTACCGAGCCTGACCACTTCCGAGCACGTTTCTCCGGTCGGGCGCTATAGAAACGATCCCTGAAAGTATAGTCTTGACGTCCGCCCTGCGAGGGACACCGTCCCACCAAAAGGCATCGCTATATAGCTTGCAGCGACAAACTAAAGCTAAGACATTCGCACAACACCGAAAGAGAAGAAGACTTTGCAATGCATGAATCTTATGAAAACAAACAAAAAAAAAACCAATTCGTAACGCTTTTTCTTAGAAGTCAATGCGTGAAGTAGGCTAGATTGCGTTTATTCAACCACTGAACATACATTACATCCAAGGCAGGCTGCGAGGCAGCGCAGAACGGCAACATCAGCGGCTTGGCCGAGGACGCTCTGTGATGGCGTTTTTGCACGCTTTGGAAAAGCAAGAAGGAAAAAAAACCAACCAGAGAAGCGTGAGTGATGAGACCACACGTTTAAGATTTAAGACCTCCCAGGGGTGGGGCTTATGCAGATACATTGTCTCTGACGCAGGAGCAACACCTGACGAGGCCGCAAAGAGCCTGGGGCGGCACCCTTTTCCCTAACCATAACGGAGGCGCGCCTTAAGGCGCTAGAGCAGCCCCCTTAGGAGGCAGCGGCAAGGGCCACGCCTGGAGAACCACCAGCTGATACCGGAGATAATCCCCGGGCTCTATCGTTAAACCGGGATGGTCAGGGGAAAGCGCGAACGCAGTCCCCCACTACCAGAAATTATGCAGTCGAGTTTCCCGCATTTGGGGAAATCGCAGGGGTCAGCACAGCCGGAGTGCAATGGCTGAGCCTCATCCTGGGAGAACCCCCTTCGTGATCAGGGTATCTCCCCTGCCAGGTAAGTATGAGTTGCCATAGGAGATGGTGGGGGGCGCCACTTCCACACCCCTCGCTAAAGTCGTGGTGGGGGTTACTGCTCCAACACTCGGCTCTGTGCAGAACAGCTGCGTGGACAAGGTGCCTGCACACAGGAAATTCCTCATCGTTGCCCTTCAGGGAAAAGTCTTCCCGTGTTAAGCTGCGCTCGTAAAATCCAGCATTCCCAGAGCGCTTTGCAGCACAAAAATTTGCACGCGGTAGCACCGCCCATCAGCGGGACCTCGCGCCGGGGAAGGAGCATTTACCCCTTGGCGACCTTAACGCACGAGCCGGGCAACAGGACTTGGCTACCATTTGATGTTGGTACGCAGAACGTTTCCACGAAAGGCTCATGAAACATAGGCCACATTAAGCCCCTCGCGAGGCGTCTATCCTGTTAAGAGTAGGCCTGCCTCGAAAGCTAGTACGGTCGGCACAGAAGGAAGGCCCTCGAAAGAGGCCAACAAACACAATTAAGGCCGCATCCGCAGAAAGCACAGCTCGACGCGTCGCTACGAGAAGTAACCGCTCAGCTTGCGCGTTCCCCCTCCTAACCTGCCCTCGGGAAGAAAGGAACAGTCATCAGAAGCAACAGGCAGCCGTTAGCCACGGCGCTTGATACTCGCTTCGCGCTCAGGGGAACGCACGTGAGCTCTTCATCACGGTTACCGAGCCTGACCACTTCCGAGCACGTTTCTCCGGTCGGGCGCTATAGAAACGATCCCTGAAAGTATAGTCTTGACGTCCGCCCTGCGAGGGACACCGTCCCACCAAAAGGCATCGCTATATAGCTTGCAGCGACAAACTAAAGCTAAGACATTCGCACAACACCGAAAGAGAAGAAGACTTTGCAATGCATGAATCTTATGAAAACAAACAAAAAAAAAACCAATTCGTAACGCTTTTTCTTAGAGGTCAATGCGTGAAGTAGGCTAGATTGCGTTTATTCAACCACTGAACATACATTACATCCAAGGCAGGCTGCGAGGCAGCGCAGAACGGCAACATCAGCGGCTTGGCCGAGGACGCTCTGTGATGGCGTTTTTGCACGCTTTGGAAAAGCAAGAAGGAAAAAAAACCAACCAGAGAAGCGTGAGTGATGAGACCACACGTTTAAGATTTAAGACCTCCCAGGGGTGGGGCTTATGCAGATATATTGTCTCTGACGCAGGAGCAACACCTGACGAGGCCGCAAAGAGCCTGGGGCGGCACCCTTTTCCCTAACCATAACGGAGGCGCGCCTTAAGGCGCTAGAGCAGCCCCCTTAGGAGGCAGCGGCAAGGGCCACGCCTGGAGAACCACCAGCTGATACCGGAGATAATCCCCGGGCTCTATCGTTAAACCGGGATGATCAGGGGAAAGCGCGAACGCAGTCCCCCACTACCAGAAATTATGCAGTCGAGTTTCCCGCATTTGGGGAAATCGCAGGGGTCAGCACAGCCGGAGTGCAATGGCTGAGCCTCACCCTGGGAGAACCCCCTTCGTGATCAGGGTATCTCCCCTGCCAGGTAAGTATGAGTTGCCATAGGAGATGGTGGGGGTCGCCACTTCCACACCCCTCGCTAAAGTCGTGGTGGGGGTTACTGCTCCAACACTCGGCTCTGTGCAGAACAGCTGCGTGGACAAGGTGCCTGCACACAGGAAATTCGTCATCGTTGCCCTTCAGGGAAAAGTCTTCCCGTGTTAAGCTGCGCTCGTAAAATCCAGCATTCCCAGAGCGCTTTGCAGCACAAAAATTTGCACGCGGTAGCACCGCCCATCAGCGGGACCTCGCGCCGGGGAAGGAGCATTTACCCCTTGGCGACCTTAACGCACGAGCCGGGCAACAGGACTTGGCTACCATTTGATGTTGGTACGCAGAACGTTTCCACGAAAGGCTCATGAAACATAGGCCACATTAAGCCCCTCGCGAGGCGTCTATCCTGTTAAGAGTAGGCCTGCCTCAAAAGCTAGTACGGTCGGCATAGAAGGAAGGCCCTCGAAAGAGGCCAACAAACACAATTAAGGCCGCATCCGCAGAAAGCACAGCTCGACGCGTCGCTACGAGAAGTAACCGCTCAGCTTGCGCGTTCCCCCTCCTAACCTGCCCTCGGGAAGAAAGGAACAGTCATCAAAAGCAACAGGCAGCCGTTAGCCACGGCGCTTGATACTCGCTTCGCGCTCAGGGGAACGCACGTGAGCTCTTCATCACGGTTACCGAGCCTGACCACTTCCGAGCACGTTTCTCCGGTCGGGCGCTATAGAAACGATCCCTGAAAGTATAGTCTTGACGTCCGCCCTGCGAGGGACACCGTCCCACCAAAAGGCATCGCTATATAGCTTGCAGCGACAAACTAAAGCTAAGACATTCGCACAACACCGAAAGAGAAGAAGACTTTGCAATGCATGAATCTTATGAAAACAAACAAAAAAAAAACCAATTCGTAACGCTTTTTCTTAGAGGTCAATGCGTGAAGTAGGCTAGATTGCGTTTATTCAACCACTGAACATACATTACATCCAAGGCAGGCTGCGAGGCAGCGCAGAACGGCAACATCAGCGGCTTGGCCGAGGACGCTCTGTGATGGCGTTTTTGCACGCTTTGGAAAAGCAAGAAGGAAAAAAAACCAACCAGAGAAGCGTGAGTGATGAGACCACACGTTTAAGATTTAAGACCTCCCAGGGGTGGGGCTTATGCAGATACATTGTCTCTGACGCAGGAGCAACACCTGACGAGGCCGCAAAGAGCCTGGGGCGGCACCCTTTTCCCTAACCATAACGGAGGCGCGCCTTAAGGCGCTAGAGCAGCCCCCTTAGGAGGCAGCGGCAAGGGCCACGCCTGGAGAACCACCAGCTGATACCGGAGATAATCCCCGGGCTCTATCGTTAAACCGGGATGATCAGGGGAAAGCGCGAACGCAGTCCCCCACTACCAGAAATTATGCAGTCGAGTTTCCCGCATTTGGGGAAATCGCAGGGGTCAGCACAGCCGGAGTGCAATGGCTGAGCCTCACCCTGGGAGAACCCCCTTCGTGATCAGGGTATCTCCCCTGCCAGGTAAGTATGAGTTGCCATAGGAGATGGTGGGGGGCGCCACTTCCACACCCCTCGCTAAAGTCGTGGTGGGGGTTACTGCTCCAACACTCGGCTCTGTGCAGAACAGCTGCGTGGACAAGGTGCCTGCACACAGGAAATTCCTCATCGTTGCCCTTCAGGGAAAAGTCTTCCCGTGTTAAGCTGCGCTCGTAAAATCCAGCATTCCCAGAGCGCTTTGCAGCACAAAAATTTGCACGCGGTAGCACCGCCCATCAGCGGGACCTCGCGCCGGGGAAGGAGCATTTACCCCTTGGCGACCTTAACGCACGAGCCGGGCAACAGGACTTGGCTACCATTTGATGTTGGTACGCAGAACGTTTCCACGAAAGGCTCATGAAACATAGGCCACATTAAGCCCCTCGCGAGGCGTCTATCCTGTTAAGAGTAGGCCTGCCTCGAAAGCTAGTACGGTCGGCATAGAAGGAAGGCCCTCGAAAGAGGCCAACAAACACAATTAAGGCCGCATCCGCAGAAAGCACAGCTCGACGCGTCGCTACGAGAAGTAACCGCTCAGCTTGCGCGTTCCCCCTCCTAACCTGCCCTCGGGAAGAAAGGAACAGTCATCAGAAGCAACAGGCAGCCGTTAGCCACGGCGCTTGATACTCGCTTCACGCTCAGGGGAACGCACGTGAGCTCTTCATCACGGTTACCGAGCCTGACCACTTCCGAGCACGTTTCTCCGGTCGGGCGCTATAGAAACGATCCCTGAAAGTATAGTCTTGACGTCCGCCCTGCGAGGGACACCGTCCCACCAAAAGGCATCGCTATATAGCTTGCAGCGACAAACTAAAGCTAAGACATTCGCACAACACCGAAAGAGAAGAAGACTTTGCAATGCATGAATCTTATGAAAACAAACAAAAAAAAAACCAATTCGTAACGCTTTTTCTTAGAGGTCAATGCGTGAAGTAGGCTAGATTGCGTTTATTCAACCACTGAACATACATTACATCCAAGGCAGGCTGCGAGGCAGCGCAGAACGGCAACATCAGCGGCTTGGCCGAGGACGCTCTGTGATGGCGTTTTTGCACGCTTTGGAAAAGCAAGAAGGAAAAAAAACCAACCAGAGAAGCGTGAGTGATGAGACCACACGTTTAAGATTTAAGACCTCCCAGGGGTGGGGCTTATGCAGATATATTGTCTCTGACGCAGGAGCAACACCTGACGAGGCCGCAAAGAGCCTGGGGCGGCACCCTTTTCCCTAACCATAACGGAGGCGCGCCTTAAGGCGCTAGAGCAGCCCCCTTAGGAGGCAGCGGCAAGGGCCACGCCTGGAGAACCACCAGCTGATACCGGAGATAATCCCCGGGCTCTATCGTTAAACCGGGATGATCAGGGGAAAGCGCGAACGCAGTCCCCCACTACCAGAAATTATGCAGTCGAGTTTCCCGCATTTGGGGAAATCGCAGGGGTCAGCACAGCCGGAGTGCAATGGCTGAGCCTCACCCTGGGAGAACCCCCTTCGTGATCAGGGTATCTCCCCTGCCAGGTAAGTATGAGTTGCCATAGGAGATGGTGGGGGGCGCCACTTCCACACCCCTCGCTAAAGTCGTGGTGGGGGTTACTGCTCCAACACTCGGCTCTGTGCAGAACAGCTGCGTGGACAAGGTGCCTGCACACAGGAAATTCCTCATCGTTGCCCTTCAGGGAAAAGTCTTCCCGTGTTAAGCTGCGCTCGTAAAATCCAGCATTCCCAGAGCGCTTTGCAGCACAAAAATTTGCACGCGGTAGCACCGCCCATCAGCGGGACCTCGCGCCGGGGAAGGAGCATTTACCCCTTGGCGACCTTAACGCACGAGCCGGGCAACAGGACTTGGCTACCATTTGATGTTGGTACGCAGAACGTTTCCACGAAAGGCTCATGAAACATAGGCCACATTAAGCCCCTCGCGAGGCGTCTATCCTGTTAAGAGTAGGCCTGCCTCGAAAGCTAGTACGGTCGGCATAGAAGGAAGGCCCTCGAAAGAGGCCAACAAACACAATTAAGGCCGCATCCGCAGAAAGCACAGCTCGACGCGTCGCTACGAGAAGTAACCGCTCAGCTTGCGCGTTCCCCCTCCTAACCTGCCCTCGGGAAGAAAGGAACAGTCATCAAAAGCAACAGGCAGCCGTTAGCCACGGCGCTTGATACTCGCTTCGCGCTCAGGGGAACGCACGTGAGCTCTTCATCACGGTTACCGAGCCTGACCACTTCCGAGCACGTTTCTCCGGTCGGGCGCTATAGAAACGATCCCTGAAAGTATAGTCTTGACGTCCGCCCTGCGAGGGACACCGTCCCACCAAAAGGCATCGCTATATAGCTTGCAGCGACAAACTAAAGCTAAGACATTCGCACAACACCGAAAGAGAAGAAGACTTTGCAATGCATGAATCTTATGAAAACAAACAAAAAAAAAAACAATTCGTAACGCTTTTTCTTAGAAGTCAATGCGTGAAGTAGGCTAGATTGCGTTTATTCAACCACTGAACATACATTACATCCAAGGCAGGCTGCGAGGCAGCGCAGAACGGCAACATCAGCGGCTTGGCCGAGGACGCTCTGTGATGGCGTTTTTGCACGCTTTGGAAAAGCAAGAAGGAAAAAAAACCAACCAGAGAAGCGTGAGTGATGAGACCACACGTTTAAGATTTAAGACCTCCCAGGGGTGGGGCTTATGCAGATATATTGTCTCTGACGCAGGAGCAACACCTGACGAGGCCGCAAAGAGCCTGGGGCGGCACCCTTTTCCCTAACCATAACGGAGGCGCGCCTTAAGGCGCTAGAGCAGCCCCCTTAGGAGGCAGCGGCAAGGGCCACGCCTGGAGAACCACCAGCTGATACCGGAGATAATCCCCGGGCTCTATCGTTAAACCGGGATGATCAGGGGAAAGCGCGAACGCAGTCCCCCACTACCAGAAATTATGCAGTCGAGTTTCCCGCATTTGGGGAAATCGCAGGGGTCAGCACAGCCGGAGTGCAATGGCTGAGCCTCACCCTGGGAGAACTCCTTTCGTGATCAGGGTATCTCCCCTGCCAGGTAAGTATGAGTTGCCATAGGAGATGGTGGGGGGCGCCACTTCCACAACCCTCGCTAAAGTCGTGGTGGGGGTTACTGCTCCAACACTCGGCTCTGTGCAGAACAGCTGCGTGGACAAGGTGCCTGCACACAGGAAATTCCTCATCGTTGCCCTTCAGGGAAAAGTCTTCCCGTGTTAAGCTGCGCTCGTAAAATCCAGCATTCCCAGAGCGCTTTGCAGCACAAAAATTTGCACGCGGTAGCACCGCCCATCAGCGGGACCTCGCGCCGGGGAAGGAGCATTTACCCCTTGGCGACCTTAACGCACGAGCCGGGCAACAGGACTTGGCTACCATTTGATGTTGGTACGCAGAACGTTTCCACGAAAGGCTCATGAAACATAGGCCACATTAAGCCCCTCGCGAGGCGTCTATCCTGTTAAGAGTAGGCCTGCCTCGAAAGCTAGTACGGTCGGCATAGAAGGAAGGCCCTCGAAAGAGGCCAACAAACACAATTAAGGCCGCATCCGCAGAAAGCACAGCTCGACGCGTCGCTACGAGAAGTAACCGCTCAGCTTGCGCGTTCCCCCTCCTAACCTGCCCTCGGGAAGAAAGGAACAGTCATCAGAAGCAACAGGCAGCCGTTAGCCACGGCGCTTGATACTCGCTTCGCGCTCAGGGGAACGCACGTGAGCTCTTCATCACGGTTACCGAGCCTGACCACTTCCGAGCACGTTTCTCCGGTCGGGCGCTATAGAAACGATCCCTGAAAGTATAGTCTTGACGTCCGCCCTGCGAGGGACACCGTCCCACCAAAAGGCATCGCTATATAGCTTGCAGCGACAAACTAAAGCTAAGACATTCGCACAACACCGAAAGAGAAGAAGACTTTGCAATGCATGAATCTTATGAAAACAAACAAAAAAAAAAACCAATTCGTAACGCTTTTTCTTAGAGGTCAATGCGTGAAGTAGGCTAGATTGCGTTTATTCAACCACTGAACATACATTACATCCAAGGCAGGCTGCGAGGCAGCGCAGAACGGCAACATCAGCGGCTTGGCCGAGGACGCTCTGTGATGGCGTTTTTGCACGCTTTGGAAAAGCAAGAAGGAAAAAAAACCAACCAGAGAAGCGTGAGTGATGAGACCACACGTTTAAGATTTAAGACCTCCCAGGGGTGGGGCTTATGCAGATATATTGTCTCTGACGCAGGAGCAACACCTGACGAGGCCGCAAAGAGCCTGGGGCGGCACCCTTTTCCCTAACCATAACGGAGGCGCGCCTTAAGGCGCTAGAGCAGCCCCCTTAGGAGGCAGCGGCAAGGGCCACGCCTGGAGAACCACCAGCTGATACCGGAGATAATCCCCGGGCTCTATCGTTAAACCGGGATGATCAGGGGAAAGCGCGAACGCAGTCCCCCACTACCAGAAATTATGCAGTCGAGTTTCCCGCATTTGGGGAAATCGCAGGGGTCAGCACAGCCGGAGTGCAATGGCTGAGCCTCACCCTGGGAGAACCCCCTTCGTGATCAGGGTATCTCCCCTGCCAGGTAAGTATGAGTTGCCATAGGAGATGGTGGGGGGCGCCACTTCCACACCCCTCGCTAAAGTCGTGGTGGGGGTTACTGCTCCAACACTCGGCTCTGTGCAGAACAGCTGCGTGGACAAGGTGCCTGCACACAGGAAATTCCTCATCGTTGCCCTTCAGGGAAAAGTCTTCCCGTGTTAAGCTGCGCTCGTAAAATCCAGCATTCCCAGAGCGCTTTGCAGCACAAAAATTTGCACGCGGTAGCACCGCCCATCAGCGGGACCTCGCGCCGGGGAAGGAGCATTTACCCCTTGGCGACCTTAACGCACGAGCCGGGCAACAGGACTTGGCCACCATTTGATGTTGGTACGCAGAACGTTTCCACGAAAGGCTCATGAAACATAGGCCACATTAAGCCCCTCGCGAGGCGTCTATCCTGTTAAGAGTAGGCCTGCCTCGAAAGCTAGTACGGTCGGCATAGAAGGAAGGCCCTCGAAAGAGGCCAACAAACACAATTAAGGCCGCATCCGCAGAAAGCACAGCTCGACGCGTCGCTACGAGAAGTAACCGCTCAGCTTGCGCGTTCCCCCTCCTAACCTGCCCTCGGGAAGAAAGGAACAGTCATCAGAAGCAACAGGCAGCCGTTAGCCACGGCGCTTGATACTCGCTTCGCGCTCAGGGGAACGCACGTGAGCTCTTCATCACGGTTACCGAGCCTGACCACTTCCGAGCACGTTTCTCCGGTCGGGCGCTATAGAAACGATCCCTGAAAGTATAGTCTTGACGTCCGCCCTGCGAGGGACACCGTCCCACCAAAAGGCATCGCTATATAGCTTGCAGCGACAAACTAAAGCTAAGACATTCGCACAACACCGAAAGAGAAGAAGACTTTGCAATGCATGAATCTTATGAAAACAAACAAAAAAAAAAACCAATTCGTAACGCTTTTTCTTAGAGGTCAATGCGTGAAGTAGGCTAGATTGCGTTTATTCAACCACTGAACATACATTACATCCAAGGCAGGCTGCGAGGCAGCGCAGAACGGCAACATCAGCGGCTTGGCCGAGGACGCTCTGTGATGGCGTTTTTGCACGCTTTGGAAAAGCAAGAAGGAAAAAAAACCAACCAGAGAAGCGTGAGTGATGAGACCACACGTTTAAGATTTAAGACCTCCCAGGGGTGGGGCTTATGCAGATACATTGTCTCTGACGCAGGAGCAACACCTGACGAGGCCGCAAAGAGCCTGGGGCGGCACCCTTTTCCCTAACCATAACGGAGGCGCGCCTTAAGGCGCTAGAGCAGCCCCCTTAGGAGGCAGCGGCAAGGGCCACGCCTGGAGAACCACCAGCTGATACCGGAGATAATCCCCGGGCTCTATCGTTAAACCGGGATGATCAGGGGAAAGCGCGAACGCAGTCCCCCACTACCAGAAATTATGCAGTCGAGTTTCCCGCATTTGGGGAAATCGCAGGGGTCAGCACAGCCGGAGTGCAATGGCTGAGCCTCACCCTGGGAGAACCCCCTTCGTGATCAGGGTATCTCCCCTGCCAGGTAAGTATGAGTTGCCATAGGAGATGGTGGGGGGCGCCACTTCCACACCCCTCGCTAAAGTCGTGGTGGGGGTTACTGCTCCAACACTCGGCTCTGTGCAGAACAGCTGCGTGGACAAGGTGCCTGCACACAGGAAATTCCTCATCGTTGCCCTTCAGGGAAAAGTCTTCCCGTGTTAAGCTGCGCTCGTAAAATCCAGCATTCCCAGAGCGCTTTGCAGCACAAAAATTTGCACGCGGTAGCACCGCCCATCAGCGGGACCTCGCGCCGGGGAAGGAGCATTTACCCCTTGGCGACCTTAACGCACGAGCCGGGCAACAGGACTTGGCTACCATTTGATGTTGGTACGCAGAACGTTTCCACGAAAGGCTCATGAAACATAGGCCACATTAAGCCCCTCGCGAGGCGTCTATCCTGTTAAGAGTAGGCCTGCCTCGAAAGCTAGTACGGTCGGCATAGAAGGAAGGCCCTCGAAAGAGGCCAACAAACACAATTAAGGCCGCATCCGCAGAAAGCACAGCTCGACGCGTCGCTACGAGAAGTAACCGCTCAGCTTGCGCGTTCCCCCTCCTAACCTGCCCTCGGGAAGAAAGGAACAGTCATCAAAAGCAACAGGCAGCCGTTAGCCACGGCGCTTGATACTCGCTTCGCGCTCAGGGGAACGCACGTGAGATCTTCATCACGGTTACCGAGCCTGACCACTTCCGAGCACGTTTCTCCGGTCGGGCGCTATAGAAACGATCCCTGAAAGTATAGTCTTGACGTCCGCCCTGCGAGGGACACCGTCCCACCAAAAGGCATCGCTATATAGCTTGCAGCGACAAACTAAAGCTAAGACATTCGCACAACACCGAAAGAGAAGAAGACTTTGCAATGCATGAATCTTATGAAAACAAACAAAAAAAAAACCAATTCGTAACGCTTTTTCTTAGAAGTCAATGCGTGAAGTAGGCTAGATTGCGTTTATTCAACCACTGAACATACATTACATCCAAGGCAGGCTGCGAGGCAGCGCAGAACGGCAACATCAGCGGCTTGGCCGAGGACGCTCTGTGATGGCGTTTTTGCACGCTTTGGAAAAGCAAGAAGGAAAAAAAACCAACCAGAGAAGCGTGAGTGATGAGACCACACGTTTAAGATTTAAGACCTCCCAGGGGTGGGGCTTATGCAGATACATTGTCTCTGACGCAGGAGCAACACCTGACGAGGCCGCAAAGAGCCTGGGGCGGCACCCTTTTCCCTAACCATAACGGAGGCGCGCCTTAAGGCGCTAGAGCAGCCCCCTTAGGAGGCAGCGGCAAGGGCCACGCCTGGAGAACCACCAGCTGATACCGGAGATAATCCCCGGGCTCTATCGTTAAACCGGGATGATCAGGGGAAAGCGCGAACGCAGTCCCCCACTACCAGAAATTATGCAGTCGAGTTTCCCGCATTTGGGGAAATCGCAGGGGTCAGCACAGCCGGAGTGCAATGGCTGAGCCTCACCCTGGGAGAACCCCCTTCGTGATCAGGGTATCTCCCCTGCCAGGTAAGTATGAGTTGCCATAGGAGATGGTGGGGGGCGCCACTTCCACACCCCTCGCTAAAGTCGTGGTGGGGGTTACTGCTCCAACACTCGGCTCTGTGCAGAACAGCTGCGTGGACAAGGTGCCTGCACACAGGAAATTCCTCATCGTTGCCCTTCAGGGAAAAGTCTTCCCGTGTTAAGCTGCGCTCGTAAAATCCAGCATTCCCAGAGCGCTTTGCAGCACAAAAATTTGCACGCGGTAGCACCGCCCATCAGCGGGACCTCGCGCCGGGGAAGGAGCATTTACCCCTTGGCGACCTTAACGCACGAGCCGGGCAACAGGACTTGGCTACCATTTGATGTTGGTACGCAGAACGTTTCCACGAAAGGCTCATGAAACATAGGCCACATTAAGCCCCTCGCGAGGCGTCTATCCTGTTAAGAGTAGGCCTGCCTCGAAAGCTAGTACGGTCGGCATAGAAGGAAGGCCCTCGAAAGAGGCCAACAAACACAATTAAGGCCGCATCCGCAGAAAGCACAGCTCGACGCGTCGCTACGAGAAGTAACCGCTCAGCTTGCGCGTTCCCCCTCCTAACCTGCCCTCGGGAAGAAAGGAACAGTCATCAGAAGCAACAGGCAGCCGTTAGCCACGGCGCTTGATACTCGCTTCACGCTCAGGGGAACGCACGTGAGCTCTTCATCACGGTTACCGAGCCTGACCACTTCCGAGCACGTTTCTCCGGTCGGGCGCTATAGAAACGATCCCTGAAAGTATAGTCTTGACGTCCGCCCTGCGAGGGACACCGTCCCACCAAAAGGCATCGCTATATAGCTTGCAGCGACAAACTAAAGCTAAGACATTCGCACAACACCGAAAGAGAAGAAGACTTTGCAATGCATGAATCTTATGAAAACAAACAAAAAAAAAAAACAATTCGTAACGCTTTTTCTTAGAAGTCAATGCGTGAAGTAGGCTAGATTGCGTTTATTCAACCACTGAACATACATTACATCCAAGGCAGGCTGCGAGGCAGCGCAGAACGGCAACATCAGCGGCTTGGCCGAGGACGCTCTGTGATGGCGTTTTTGCACGCTTTGGAAAAGCAAGAAGGAAAAAAAACCAACCAGAGAAGCGTGAGTGATGAGACCACACGTTTAAGATTTAAGACCTCCCAGGGGTGGGGCTTATGCAGATATATTGTCTCTGACGCAGGAGCAACACCTGACGAGGCCGCAAAGAGCCTGGGGCGGCACCCTTTTCCCTAACCATAACGGAGGCGCGCCTTAAGGCGCTAGAGCAGCCCCCTTAGGAGGCAGCGGCAAGGGCCACGCCTGGAGAACCACCAGCTGATACCGGAGATAATCCCCGGGCTCTATCGTTAAACCGGGATGATCAGGGGAAAGCGCGAACGCAGTCCCCCACTACCAGAAATTATGCAGTCGAGTTTCCCGCATTTGGGGAAATCGCAGGGGTCAGCACAGCCGGAGTGCAATGGCTGAGCCTCACCCTGGGAGAACCCCCTTCGTGATCAGGGTATCTCCCCTGCCAGGTAAGTATGAGTTGCCATAGGAGATGGTGGGGGGCGCCACTTCCACACCCCTCGCTAAAGTCGTGGTGGGGGTTACTGCTCCAACACTCGGCTCTGTGCAGAACAGCTGCGTGGACAAGGTGCCTGCACACAGGAAATTCCTCATCGCTGCCCTTCAGGGAAAAGTCTTCCCGTGTTAAGCTGCGCTCGTAAAATCCAGCATTCCCAGAGCGCTTTGCAGCACAAAAATTTGCACGCGGTAGCACCGCCCATCAGCGGGACCTCGCGCCGGGGAAGGAGCATTTACCCCTTGGCGACCTTAACGCACGAGCCGGGCAACAGGACTTGGCTACCATTTGATGTTGGTACGCAGAACGTTTCCACGAAAGGCTCATGAAACATAGGCCACATTAAGCCCCTCGCGAGGCGTCTATCCTGTTAAGAGTAGGCCTGCCTCGAAAGCTAGTACGGTCGGCATAGAAGGAAGGCCCTCGAAAGAGGCCAACAAACACAATTAAGGCCGCATCCGCAGAAAGCACAGCTCGACGCGTCGCTACGAGAAGTAACCGCTCAGCTTGCGCGTTCCCCCTCCTAACCTGCCCTCGGGAAGAAAGGAACAGTCATCAGAAGCAACAGGCAGCCGTTAGCCACGGCGCTTGATACTCGCTTCGCGCTCAGGGGAACGCACGTGAGCTCTTCATCACGGTTACCGAGCCTGACCACTTCCGAGCACGTTTCTCCGGTCGGGCGCTATAGAAACGATCCCTGAAAGTATAGTCTTGACGTCCGCCCTGCGAGGGACACCGTCCCACCAAAAGGCATCGCTATATAGCTTGCAGCGACAAACTAAAGCTAAGACATTCACACAACACCGAAAGAGAAGAAGACTTTGCAATGCATGAATCTTATGAAAACAAACAAAAAAAAAAACCAATTCGTAACGCTTTTTCTTAGAGGTCAATGCGTGAAGTAGGCTAGATTGCGTTTATTCAACCACTGAACATACATTACATCCAAGGCAGGCTGCGAGGCAGCGCAGAACGGCAACATCAGCGGCTTGGCCGAGGACGCTCTGTGATGGCGTTTTTGCACGCTTTGGAAAAGCAAGAAGGAAAAAAAACCAACCAGAGAAGCGTGAGTGATGAGACCACACGTTTAAGATTTAAGACCTCCCAGGGGTGGGGCTTATGCAGATATATTGTCTCTGACGCAGGAGCAACACCTGACGAGGCCGCAAAGAGCCTGGGGCGGCACCCTTTTCCCTAACCATAACGGAGGCGCACCTTAAGGCGCTAGAGCAGCCCCCTTAGGAGGCAGCGGCAAGGGCCACGCCTGGAGAACCACCAGCTGATACCGGAGATAATCCCCGGGCTCTATCGTTAAACCGGGATGATCAGGGGAAAGCGCGAACGCAGTCCCCCACTACCAGAAATTATGCAGTCGAGTTTCCCGCATTTGGGGAAATCGCAGGGGTCAGCACAGCCGGAGTGCAATGGCTGAGCCTCACCCTGGGAGAACCCCCTTCGTGATCAGGGTATCTCCCCTGCCAGGTAAGTATGAGTTGCCATAGGAGATGGTGGGGGGCGCCACTTCCACACCCCTCGCTAAAGTCGTGGTGGGGGTTACTGCTCCAACACTCGGCTCTGTGCAGAACAGCTGCGTGGACAAGGTGCCTGCACACAGGAAATTCCTCATCGTTGCCCTTCAGGGAAAAGTCTTCCCGTGTTAAGCTGCGCTCGTAAAATCCAGCATTCCCAGAGCGCTTTGCAGCACAAAAATTTGCACGCGGTAGCACCGCCCATCAGCGGGACCTCGCGCCGGGGAAGGAGCATTTACCCCTTGGCGACCTTAACGCACGAGCCGGGCAACAGGACTTGGCTACCATTTGATGTTGGTACGCAGAACGTTTCCACGAAAGGCTCATGAAACATAGGCCACATTAAGCCCCTCGCGAGGCGTCTATCCTGTTAAGAGTAGGCCTGTCTCGAAAGCTAGTACGGTCGGCATAGAAGGAAGGCCCTCGAAAGAGGCCAACAAACACAATTAAGGCCGCATCCGCAGAAAGCACAGCTCGACGCGTCGCTACGAGAAGTAACCGCTCAGCTTGCGCGTTCCCCCTCCTAACCTGCCCTCGGGAAGAAAGGAACAGTCATCAAAAGCAACAGGCAGCCGTTAGCCACGGCGCTTGATACTCGCTTCGCGCTCAGGGGAACGCACGTGAGCTCTTCATCACGGTTACTGAGCCTGACCACTTCCGAGCACGTTTCTCCGGTCGGGCGCTATAAAAACGATCCCTGAAAGTATAGTCTTGACGTCCGCCCTGCGAGGGACACCGTCCCACCAAAAGGCATCGCTATATAGCTTGCAGCGACAAACTAAAGCTAAGACATTCGCACAACACCGAAAGAGAAGAAGACTTTGCAATGCATGAATCTTATGAAAACAAACAAAAAAAAACCCAATTCGTAACGCTTTTTCTTAGAAGTCAATGCGTGAAGTAGGCTAGATTGCGTTTATTCAACCACTGAACATACATTACATCCAAGGCAGGCTGCGAGGCAGCGCAGAACGGCAACATCAGCGGCTTGGCCGAGGACGCTCTGTGATGGCGTTTTTGCACGCTTTGGAAAAGCAAGAAGGAAAAAAAACCAACCAGAGAAGCGTGAGTGATGAGACCACACGTTTAAGATTTAAGACCTCCCAGGGGTGGGGCTTATGCAGATATATTGTCTCTGACGCAGGAGCAACACCTGACGAGGCCGCAAAGAGCCTGGGGCGGCACCCTTTTCCCTAACCATAACGGAGGCGCGCCTTAAGGCGCTAGAGCAGCCCCCTTAGGAGGCAGCGGCAAGGGCCACGCCTGGAGAACCACCAGCTGATACCGGAGATAATCCCCGGGCTCTATCGTTAAACCGGGATGATCAGGGGAAAGCGCGAACACAGTCCCCCACTACCAGAAATTATGCAGTCGAGTTTCCCGCATTTGGGGAAATCGCAGGGGTCAGCACAGCCGGAGTGCAATGGCTGAGCCTCACCCTGGGAGAACCCCCTTCGTGATCAGGGTATCTCCCCTGCCAGGTAAGTATGAGTTGCCATAGGAGATGGTGGGGGGCGCCACTTCCACACCCCTCGCTAAAGTCGTGGTGGGGGTTACTGCTCCAACACTCGGCTCTGTGCAGAACAGCTGCGTGGACAAGGTGCCTGCACACAGGAAATTCCTCATCGTTGCCCTTCAGGGAAAAGTCTTCCCGTGTTAAGCTGCGCTCGTAAAATCCAGCATTCCCAGAGCGCTTTGCAGCACAAAAATTTGCACGCGGTAGCACCGCCCATCAGCGGGACCTCACGCCGGGGAAGGAGCATTTACCCCTTGGCGACCTTAACGCACGAGCCGGGCAACAGGACTTGGCTACCATTTGATGTTGGTACGCAGAACGTTTCCACGAAAGGCTCATGAAACATAGGCCACATTAAGCCCCTCGCGAGGCGTCTATCCTGTTAAGAGTAGGCCTGCCTCGAAAGCTAGTACGGTCGGCATAGAAGGAAGGCCCTCGAAAGAGGCCAACAAACACAATTAAGGCCGCATCCGCAGAAAGCACAGCTCGACGCGTCGCTACGAGAAGTAACCGCTCAGCTTGCGCGTTCCCCCTCCTAACCTGCCCTCGGGAAGAAAGGAACAGTCATCAGAAGCAACAGGCAGCCGTTAGCCATGGCGCTTGATACTCGCTTCGCGCTCAGGGGAACGCACGTGAGCTCTTCATCACGGTTACCGAGCCTGACCACTTCCGAGCACGTTTCTCCGGTCGGGCGCTATAGAAACGATCCCTGAAAGTATAGTCTTGACGTCCGCCCTGCGAGGGACACCGTCCCACCAAAAGGCATCGCTATATAGCTTGCAGCGACAAACTAAAGCTAAGACATTCGCACAACACCGAAAGAGAAGAAGACTTTGCAATGCATGAATCTTATGAAAACAAACAAAAAAAAAACCAATTCGTAACGCTTTTTCTTAGAGGTCAATGCGTGAAGTAGGCTAGATTGCGTTTATTCAACCACTGAACATACATTACATCCAAGGCAGGCTGCGAGGCAGCGCAGAACGGCAACATCAGCGGCTTGGCCGAGGACGCTCTGTGATGGCGTTTTTGCACGCTTTGGAAAAGCAAGAAGGAAAAAAAACCAACCAGAGAAGCGTGAGTGATGAGACCACACGTTTAAGATTTAAGACCTCCCAGGGGTGGGGCTTATGCAGATATATTGTCTCTGACGCAGGAGCAACACCTGACGAGGCCGCAAAGAGCCTGGGGCGGCACCCTTTTCCCTAACCATAACGGAGGCGCGCCTTAAGGCGCTAGAGCAGCCCCCTTAGGAGGCAGCAGCAAGGGCCACGCCTGGAGAACCACCAGCTGATACCGGAGATAATCCCCGGGCTCTATCGTTAAACCGGGATGATCAGGGGAAAGCGCGAACGCAGTCCCCCACTACCAGAAATTATGCAGTCGAGTTTCCCGCATTTGGGGAAATCGCAGGGGTCAGCACAGCCGGAGTGCAATGGCTGAGCCTCACCCTGGGAGAACCCCCTTCGTGATCAGGGTATCTCCCCTGCCAGGTAAGTATGAGTTGCCATAGGAGATGGTGGGGGGCGCCACTTCCACACCCCTCGCTAAAGTCGTGGTGGGGGTTACTGCTCCAACACTCGGCTCTGTGCAGAACAGCTGCGTGGACAAGGTGCCTGCACACAGGAAATTCCTCATCGTTGCCCTTCAGGGAAAAGTCTTCCCGTGTTAAGCTGCGCTCGTAAAATCCAGCATTCCCAGAGCGCTTTGCAGCACAAAAATTTGCACGCGGTAGCACCGCCCATCAGCGGGACCTCGCGCCGGGGAAGGAGCATTTACCCCTTGGCGACCTTAACGCACGAGCCGGGCAACAGGACTTGGCTACCATTTGATGTTGGTACGCAGAACGTTTCCACGAAAGGCTCATGAAACATAGGCCACATTAAGCCCCTCGCGAGGCGTCTATCCTGTTAAGAGTAGGCCTGCCTCGAAAGCTAGTACGGTCGGCATAGAAGGAAGGCCCTCGAAAGAGGCCAACAAACACAATTAAGGCCGCATCCGCAGAAAGCACAGCTCGACGCGTCGCTACGAGAAGTAACCGCTCAGCTTGCGCGTTCCCCCTCCTAACCTGCCCTCGGGAAGAAAGGAACAGTCATCAAAAGCAACAGGCAGCCGTTAGCCACGGCGCTTGATACTCGCTTCGCGCTCAGGGGAACGCACGTGAGCTCTTCATCACGGTTACCGAGCCTGACCACTTCCGAGCACGTTTCTCCGGTCGGGCACTATAGAAACGATCCCTGAAAGTATAGTCTTGACGTCCGCCCTGCGAGGGACACCGTCCCACCAAAAGGCATCGCTATATAGCTTGCAGCGACAAACTAAAGCTAAGACATTCGCACAACACCGAAAGAGAAGAAGACTTTGCAATGCATGAATCTTATGAAAACAAACAAAAAAAAAACCAATTCGTAACGCTTTTTCTTAGAAGTCAATGCGTGAAGTAGGCTAGATTGCGTTTATTCAACCACTGAACATACATTACATCCAAGGCAGGCTGCGAGGCAGCGCAGAACGGCAACATCAGCGGCTTGGCCGAGGACGCTCTGTGATGGCGTTTTTGCACGCTTTGGAAAAGCAAGAAGGAAAAAAAACCAACCAGAGAAGCGTGAGTGATGAGACCACACGTTTAAGATTTAAGACCTCCCAGGGGTGGGGCTTATGCAGATATATTGTCTCTGACGCAGGAGCAACACCTGACGAGGCCGCAAAGAGCCTGGGGCGGCACCCTTTTCCCTAACCATAACGGAGGCGCGCCTTAAGGCGCTAGAGCAGCCCCCTTAGGAGGCAGCGGCAAGGGCCACGCCTGGAGAACCACCAGCTGATACCGGAGATAATCCCCGGGCTCTATCGTTAAACCGGGATGATCAGGGGAAAGCGCGAACGCAGTCCCCCACTACCAGAAATTATGCAGTCAAGTTTCCCGCATTTGGGGAAATCGCAGGGGTCAGCACAGCCGGAGTGCAATGGCTGAGCCTCACCCTGGGAGAACTCCCTTCGTGATCAGGGTATCTCCCCTGCCAGGTAAGTATGAGTTGCCATAGGAGATGGTGGGGGGCGCCACTTCCACACCCCTCGCTAAAGTCGTGGTGGGGGTTACTGCTCCAACACTCGGCTCTGTGCAGAACAGCTGCGTGGACAAGGTGCCTGCACACAGGAAATTCCTCATCGTTGCCCTTCAGGGAAAAGTCTTCCCGTGTTAAGCTGCGCTCGTAAAATCCAGCATTCCCAGAGCGCTTTGCAGCACAAAAATTTGCACGCGGTAGCACCGCCCATCAGCGGGACCTCGCGCCGGGGAAGGAGCATTTACCCCTTGGCGACCTTAACGCACGAGCCGGGCAACAGGACTTGGCTACCATTTGATGTTGGTACGCAGAACGTTTCCACGAAAGGCTCATGAAACATAGGCCACATTAAGCCCCTCGCGAGGCGTCTATCCTGTTAAGAGTAGGCCTGCCTCGAACGCTAGTACGGTCGGCATAGAAGGAAGGCCCTCGAAAGAGGCCAACAAACACAATTAAGGCCGCATCCGCAGAAAGCACAGCTCGACGCGTCGCTACGAGAAGTAACCGCTCAGCTTGCGCGTTCCCCCTCCTAACCTGCCCTCGGGAAGAAAGGAACAGTCATCAGAAGCAACAGGCAGCCGTTAGCCACGGCGCTTGATACTCGCTTCGCGCTCAGGGGAACGCACGTGAGCTCTTCATCACGGTTACCGAGCCTGACCACTTCCGAGCACGTTTCTCCGGTCGGGCGCTATAGAAACGATCCCTGAAAATATAGTCTTGACGTCCGCCCTGCGAGGGACACCGTCCCACCAAAAGGCATCGCTATATAGCTTGCAGCGACAAACTAAAGCTAAGACATTCGCACAACACCGAAAGAGAAGAAGACTTTGCAATGCATGAATCTTATGAAAACAAACAAAAAAAAAACCAATTCGTAACGCTTTTTCTTAGAGGTCAATGCGTGAAGTAGGCTAGATTGCGTTTATTCAACCACTGAACATACATTACATCCAAGGCAGGCTGCGAGGCAGCGCAGAACGGCAACATCAGCGGCTTGGCCGAGGACGCTCTGTGATGGCGTTTTTGCACGCTTTGGAAAAGCAAGAAGGAAAAAAAACCAACCAGAGAAGCGTGAGTGATGAGACCACACGTTTAAGATTTAAGACCTCCCAGGGGTGGGGCTTATGCAGATATATTGTCTCTGACGCAGGAGCAACACCTGACGAGGCCGCAAAGAGCCTGGGGCGGCACGCTTTTCCCTAACCATAACGGAGGCGCGCCTTAAGGCGCTAGAGCAGCCCCCTTAGGAGGCAGCGGCAAGGGCCACGCCTGGAGAACCACCAGCTGATACCGGAGATAATCCCCGGGCTCTATCGTTAAACCGGGATGATCAGGGGAAAGCGCGAACGCAGTCCCCCACTACCAGAAATTATGCAGTCGAGTTTCCCGCATTTGGGGAAATCGCAGGGGTCAGCACAGCCGGAGTGCAATGGCTGAGCCTCACCCTGGGAGAACCCCCTTCGTGATCAGGGTATCTCCCCTGCCAGGTAAGTATGAGTTGCCATAGGAGATGGTGGGGGGCGCCACTTCCACACCCCTCGCTAAAGTCGTGGTGGGGGTTACTGCTCCAACACTCGGCTCTGTGCAGAACAGCTGCGTGGACAAGGTGCCTGCACACAGGAAATTCGTCATCGTTGCCCTTCAGGGAAAAGTCTTCCCGTGTTAAGCTGCGCTCGTAAAATCCAGCATTCCCAGAGCGCTTTGCAGCACAAAAATTTGCACGCGGTAGCACCGCCCATCAGCGGGACCTCGCGCCGGGGAAGGAGCATTTACCCCTTGGCGACCTTAACGCACGAGCCGGGCAACAGGACTTGGCTACCATTTGATGTTGGTACGCAGAACGTTTCCACGAAAGGCTCATGAAACATAGGCCACATTAAGCCCCTCGCGAGGCGTCTATCCTGTTAAGAGTAGGCCTGCCTCAAAAGCTAGTACGGTCGGCATAGAAGGAAGGCCCTCGAAAGAGGCCAACAAACACAATTAAGGCCGCATCCGCAGAAAGCACAGCTCGACGCGTCGCTACGAGAAGTAACCGCTCAGCTTGCGCGTTCCCCCTCCTAACCTGCCCTCGGGAAGAAAGGAACAGTCATCAAAAGCAACAGGCAGCCGTTAGCCACGGCGCTTGATACTCGCTTCGCGCTCAGGGGAACGCACGTGAGCTCTTCATCACGGTTACCGAGCCTGACCACTTCCGAGCACGTTTCTCCGGTCGGGCGCTATAGAAACGATCCCTGAAAGTATAGTCTTGACGTCCGCCCTGCGAGGGACACCGTCCCACCAAAAGGCATCGCTATATAGCTTGCAGCGACAAACTAAAGCTAAGACATTCGCACAACACCGAAAGAGAAGAAGACTTTGCAATGCATGAATCTTATGAAAACAAACAAAAAAAAAACCAATTCGTAACGCTTTTTCTTAGAGGTCAATGCGTGAAGTAGGCTAGATTGCGTTTATTCAACCACTGAACATACATTACATCCAAGGCAGGCTGCGAGGCAGCGCAGAACGGCAACATCAGCGGCTTGGCCGAGGACGCTCTGTGATGGCGTTTTTGCACGCTTTGGAAAAGCAAGAAGGAAAAAAAACCAACCAGAGAAGCGTGAGTGATGAGACCACACGTTTAAGATTTAAGACCTCCCAGGGGTGGGGCTTATGCAGATACATTGTCTCTGACGCAGGAGCAACACCTGACGAGGCCGCAAAGAGCCTGGGGCGGCACCCTTTTCCCTAACCATAACGGAGGCGCGCCTTAAGGCGCTAGAGCAGCCCCCTTAGGAGGCAGCGGCAAGGGCCACGCCTGGAGAACCACCAGCTGATACCGGAGATAATCCCCGGGCTCTATCGTTAAACCGGGATGATCAGGGGAAAGCGCGAACGCAGTCCCCCACTACCAGAAATTATGCAGTCGAGTTTCCCGCATTTGGGGAAATCGCAGGGGTCAGCACAGCCGGAGTGCAATGGCTGAGCCTCACCCTGGGAGAACCCCCTTCGTGATCAGGGTATCTCCCCTGCCAGGTAAGTATGAGTTGCCATAGGAGATGGTGGGGGGCGCCACTTCCACACCCCTCGCTAAAGTCGTGGTGGGGGTTACTGCTCCAACACTCGGCTCTGTGCAGAACAGCTGCGTGGACAAGGTGCCTGCACACAGGAAATTCCTCATCGTTGCCCTTCAGGGAAAAGTCTTCCCGTGTTAAGCTGCGCTCGTAAAATCCAGCATTCCCAGAGCGCTTTGCAGCACAAAAATTTGCACGCGGTAGCACCGCCCATCAGCGGGACCTCGCGCCGGGGAAGGAGCATTTACCCCTTGGCGACCTTAACGCACGAGCCGGGCAACAGGACTTGGCTACCATTTGATGTTGGTACGCAGAACGTTTCCACGAAAGGCTCATGAAACATAGGCCACATTAAGCCCCTCGCGAGGCGTCTATCCTGTTAAGAGTAGGCCTGCCTCGAAAGCTAGTACGGTCGGCATAGAAGGAAGGCCCTCGAAAGAGGCCAACAAACACAATTAAGGCCGCATCCGCAGAAAGCACAGCTCGACGCGTCGCTACGAGAAGTAACCGCTCAGCTTGCGCGTTCCCCCTCCTAACCTGCCCTCGGGAAGAAAGGAACAGTCATCAGAAGCAACAGGCAGCCGTTAGCCACGGCGCTTGATACTCGCTTCACGCTCAGGGGAACGCACGTGAGCTCTTCATCACGGTTACCGAGCCTGACCACTTCCGAGCACGTTTCTCCGGTCGGGCGCTATAGAAACGATCCCTGAAAGTATAGTCTTGACGTCCGCCCTGCGAGGGACACCGTCCCACCAAAAGGCATCGCTATATAGCTTGCAGCGACAAACTAAAGCTAAGACATTCGCACAACACCGAAAGAGAAGAAGACTTTGCAATGCATGAATCTTATGAAAACAAACAAAAAAAAAACCAATTCGTAACGCTTTTTCTTAGAGGTCAATGCGTGAAGTAGGCTAGATTGCGTTTATTCAACCACTGAACATACATTACATCCAAGGCAGGCTGCGAGGCAGCGCAGAACGGCAACATCAGCGGCTTGGCCGAGGACGCTCTGTGATGGCGTTTTTGCACGCTTTGGAAAAGCAAGAAGGAAAAAAAACCAACCAGAGAAGCGTGAGTGATGAGACCACACGTTTAAGATTTAAGACCTCCCAGGGGTGGGGCTTATGCAGATATATTGTCTCTGACGCAGGAGCAACACCTGACGAGGCCGCAAAGAGCCTGGGGCGGCACCCTTTTCCCTAACCATAACGGAGGCGCGCCTTAAGGCGCTAGAGCAGCCCCCTTAGGAGGCAGCGGCAAGGGCCACGCCTGGAGAACCACCAGCTGATACCGGAGATAATCCCCGGGCTCTATCGTTAAACCGGGATGATCAGGGGAAAGCGCGAACGCAGTCCCCCACTACCAGAAATTATGCAGTCGAGTTTCCCGCATTTGGGGAAATCGCAGGGGTCAGCACAGCCGGAGTGCAATGGCTGAGCCTCACCCTGGGAGAACCCCCTTCGTGATCAGGGTATCTCCCCTGCCAGGTAAGTATGAGTTGCCATAGGAGATGGTGGGGGGCGCCACTTCCACACCCCTCGCTAAAGTCGTGGTGGGGGTTACTGCTCCAACACTCGGCTCTGTGCAGAACAGCTGCGTGGACAAGGTGCCTGCACACAGGAAATTCCTCATCGTTGCCCTTCAGGGAAAAGTCTTCCCGTGTTAAGCTGCGCTCGTAAAATCCAGCATTCCCAGAGCGCTTTGCAGCACAAAAATTTGCACGCGGTAGCACCGCCCATCAGCGGGACCTCGCGCCGGGGAAGGAGCATTTACCCCTTGGCGACCTTAACGCACGAGCCGGGCAACAGGACTTGGCTACCATTTGATGTTGGTACGCAGAACGTTTCCACGAAAGGCTCATGAAACATAGGCCACATTAAGCCCCTCGCGAGGCGTCTATCCTGTTAAGAGTAGGCCTGCCTCGAAAGCTAGTACGGTCGGCATAGAAGGAAGGCCCTCGAAAGAGGCCAACAAACACAATTAAGGCCGCATCCGCAGAAAGCACAGCTCGACGCGTCGCTACGAGAAGTAACCGCTCAGCTTGCGCGTTCCCCCTCCTAACCTGCCCTCGGGAAGAAAGGAACAGTCATCAAAAGCAACAGGCAGCCGTTAGCCACGGCGCTTGATACTCGCTTCGCGCTCAGGGGAACGCACGTGAGCTCTTCATCACGGTTACCGAGCCTGACCACTTCCGAGCACGTTTCTCCGGTCGGGCGCTATAGAAACGATCCCTGAAAGTATAGTCTTGACGTCCGCCCTGCGAGGGACACCGTCCCACCAAAAGGCATCGCTATATAGCTTGCAGCGACAAACTAAAGCTAAGACATTCGCACAACACCGAAAGAGAAGAAGACTTTGCAATGCATGAATCTTATGAAAACAAACAAAAAAAAAAACAATTCGTAACGCTTTTTCTTAGAAGTCAATGCGTGAAGTAGGCTAGATTGCGTTTATTCAACCACTGAACATACATTACATCCAAGGCAGGCTGCGAGGCAGCGCAGAACGGCAACATCAGCGGCTTGGCCGAGGACGCTCTGTGATGGCGTTTTTGCACGCTTTGGAAAAGCAAGAAGGAAAAAAAACCAACCAGAGAAGCGTGAGTGATGAGACCACACGTTTAAGATTTAAGACCTCCCAGGGGTGGGGCTTATGCAGATATATTGTCTCTGACGCAGGAGCAACACCTGACGAGGCCGCAAAGAGCCTGGGGCGGCACCCTTTTCCCTAACCATAACGGAGGCGCGCCTTAAGGCGCTAGAGCAGCCCCCTTAGGAGGCAGCGGCAAGGGCCACGCCTGGAGAACCACCAGCTGATACCGGAGATAATCCCCGGGCTCTATCGTTAAACCGGGATGATCAGGGGAAAGCGCGAACGCAGTCCCCCACTACCAGAAATTATGCAGTCGAGTTTCCCGCATTTGGGGAAATCGCAGGGGTCAGCACAGCCGGAGTGCAATGGCTGAGCCTCACCCTGGGAGAACTCCTTTCGTGATCAGGGTATCTCCCCTGCCAGGTAAGTATGAGTTGCCATAGGAGATGGTGGGGGGCGCCACTTCCACAACCCTCGCTAAAGTCGTGGTGGGGGTTACTGCTCCAACACTCGGCTCTGTGCAGAACAGCTGCGTGGACAAGGTGCCTGCACACAGGAAATTCCTCATCGTTGCCCTTCAGGGAAAAGTCTTCCCGTGTTAAGCTGCGCTCGTAAAATCCAGCATTCCCAGAGCGCTTTGCAGCACAAAAATTTGCACGCGGTAGCACCGCCCATCAGCGGGACCTCGCGCCGGGGAAGGAGCATTTACCCCTTGGCGACCTTAACGCACGAGCCGGGCAACAGGACTTGGCTACCATTTGATGTTGGTACGCAGAACGTTTCCACGAAAGGCTCATGAAACATAGGCCACATTAAGCCCCTCGCGAGGCGTCTATCCTGTTAAGAGTAGGCCTGCCTCGAAAGCTAGTACGGTCGGCATAGAAGGAAGGCCCTCGAAAGAGGCCAACAAACACAATTAAGGCCGCATCCGCAGAAAGCACAGCTCGACGCGTCGCTACGAGAAGTAACCGCTCAGCTTGCGCGTTCCCCCTCCTAACCTGCCCTCGGGAAGAAAGGAACAGTCATCAGAAGCAACAGGCAGCCGTTAGCCACGGCGCTTGATACTCGCTTCGCGCTCAGGGGAACGCACGTGAGATCTTCATCACGGTTACCGAGCCTGACCACTTCCGAGCACGTTTCTCCGGTCGGGCGCTATAGAAACGATCCCTGAAAGTATAGTCTTGACGTCCGCCCTGCGAGGGACACCGTCCCACCAAAAGGCATCGCTATATAGCTTGCAGCGACAAACTAAAGCTAAGACATTCGCACAACACCGAAAGAGAAGAAGACTTTGCAATGCATGAATCTTATGAAAACAAACAAAAAAAAAAACCAATTCGTAACGCTTTTTCTTAGAGGTCAATGCGTGAAGTAGGCTAGATTGCGTTTATTCAACCACTGAACATACATTACATCCAAGGCAGGCTGCGAGGCAGCGCAGAACGGCAACATCAGCGGCTTGGCCGAGGACGCTCTGTGATGGCGTTTTTGCACGCTTTGGAAAAGCAAGAAGGAAAAAAAACCAACCAGAGAAGCGTGAGTGATGAGACCACACGTTTAAGATTTAAGACCTCCCAGGGGTGGGGCTTATGCAGATATATTGTCTCTGACGCAGGAGCAACACCTGACGAGGCCGCAAAGAGCCTGGGGCGGCACCCTTTTCCCTAACCATAACGGAGGCGCGCCTTAAGGCGCTAGAGCAGCCCCCTTAGGAGGCAGCGGCAAGGGCCACGCCTGGAGAACCACCAGCTGATACCGGAGATAATCCCCGGGCTCTATCGTTAAACCGGGATGATCAGGGGAAAGCGCGAACGCAGTCCCCCACTACCAGAAATTATGCAGTCGAGTTTCCCGCATTTGGGGAAATCGCAGGGGTCAGCACAGCCGGAGTGCAATGGCTGAGCCTCACCCTGGGAGAACCCCCTTCGTGATCAGGGTATCTCCCCTGCCAGGTAAGTATGAGTTGCCATAGGAGATGGTGGGGGGCGCCACTTCCACACCCCTCGCTAAAGTCGTGGTGGGGGTTACTGCTCCAACACTCGGCTCTGTGCAGAACAGCTGCGTGGACAAGGTGCCTGCACACAGGAAATTCCTCATCGTTGCCCTTCAGGGAAAAGTCTTCCCGTGTTAAGCTGCGCTCGTAAAATCCAGCATTCCCAGAGCGCTTTGCAGCACAAAAATTTGCACGCGGTAGCACCGCCCATCAGCGGGACCTCGCGCCGGGGAAGGAGCATTTACCCCTTGGCGACCTTAACGCACGAGCCGGGCAACAGGACTTGGCCACCATTTGATGTTGGTACGCAGAACGTTTCCACGAAAGGCTCATGAAACATAGGCCACATTAAGCCCCTCGCGAGGCGTCTATCCTGTTAAGAGTAGGCCTGCCTCGAAAGCTAGTACGGTCGGCATAGAAGGAAGGCCCTCGAAAGAGGCCAACAAACACAATTAAGGCCGCATCCGCAGAAAGCACAGCTCGACGCGTCGCTACGAGAAGTAACCGCTCAGCTTGCGCGTTCCCCCTCCTAACCTGCCCTCGGGAAGAAAGGAACAGTCATCAGAAGCAACAGGCAGCCGTTAGCCACGGCGCTTGATACTCGCTTCGCGCTCAGGGGAACGCACGTGAGCTCTTCATCACGGTTACCGAGCCTGACCACTTCCGAGCACGTTTCTCCGGTCGGGCGCTATAGAAACGATCCCTGAAAGTATAGTCTTGACGTCCGCCCTGCGAGGGACACCGTCCCACCAAAAGGCATCGCTATATAGCTTGCAGCGACAAACTAAAGCTAAGACATTCGCACAACACCGAAAGAGAAGAAGACTTTGCAATGCATGAATCTTATGAAAACAAACAAAAAAAAAAACCAATTCGTAACGCTTTTTCTTAGAGGTCAATGCGTGAAGTAGGCTAGATTGCGTTTATTCAACCACTGAACATACATTACATCCAAGGCAGGCTGCGAGGCAGCGCAGAACGGCAACATCAGCGGCTTGGCCGAGGACGCTCTGTGATGGCGTTTTTGCACGCTTTGGAAAAGCAAGAAGGAAAAAAAACCAACCAGAGAAGCGTGAGTGATGAGACCACACGTTTAAGATTTAAGACCTCCCAGGGGTGGGGCTTATGCAGATACATTGTCTCTGACGCAGGAGCAACACCTGACGAGGCCGCAAAGAGCCTGGGGCGGCACCCTTTTCCCTAACCATAACGGAGGCGCGCCTTAAGGCGCTAGAGCAGCCCCCTTAGGAGGCAGCGGCAAGGGCCACGCCTGGAGAACCACCAGCTGATACCGGAGATAATCCCCGGGCTCTATCGTTAAACCGGGATGATCAGGGGAAAGCGCGAACGCAGTCCCCCACTACCAGAAATTATGCAGTCGAGTTTCCCGCATTTGGGGAAATCGCAGGGGTCAGCACAGCCGGAGTGCAATGGCTGAGCCTCACCCTGGGAGAACCCCCTTCGTGATCAGGGTATCTCCCCTGCCAGGTAAGTATGAGTTGCCATAGGAGATGGTGGGGGGCGCCACTTCCACACCCCTCGCTAAAGTCGTGGTGGGGGTTACTGCTCCAACACTCGGCTCTGTGCAGAACAGCTGCGTGGACAAGGTGCCTGCACACAGGAAATTCCTCATCGTTGCCCTTCAGGGAAAAGTCTTCCCGTGTTAAGCTGCGCTCGTAAAATCCAGCATTCCCAGAGCGCTTTGCAGCACAAAAATTTGCACGCGGTAGCACCGCCCATCAGCGGGACCTCGCGCCGGGGAAGGAGCATTTACCCCTTGGCGACCTTAACGCACGAGCCGGGCAACAGGACTTGGCTACCATTTGATGTTGGTACGCAGAACGTTTCCACGAAAGGCTCATGAAACATAGGCCACATTAAGCCCCTCGCGAGGCGTCTATCCTGTTAAGAGTAGGCCTGCCTCGAAAGCTAGTACGGTCGGCATAGAAGGAAGGCCCTCGAAAGAGGCCAACAAACACAATTAAGGCCGCATCCGCAGAAAGCACAGCTCGACGCGTCGCTACGAGAAGTAACCGCTCAGCTTGCGCGTTCCCCCTCCTAACCTGCCCTCGGGAAGAAAGGAACAGTCATCAAAAGCAACAGGCAGCCGTTAGCCACGGCGCTTGATACTCGCTTCGCGCTCAGGGGAACGCACGTGAGATCTTCATCACGGTTACCGAGCCTGACCACTTCCGAGCACGTTTCTCCGGTCGGGCGCTATAGAAACGATCCCTGAAAGTATAGTCTTGACGTCCGCCCTGCGAGGGACACCGTCCCACCAAAAGGCATCGCTATATAGCTTGCAGCGACAAACTAAAGCTAAGACATTCGCACAACACCGAAAGAGAAGAAGACTTTGCAATGCATGAATCTTATGAAAACAAACAAAAAAAAAACCAATTCGTAACGCTTTTTCTTAGAAGTCAATGCGTGAAGTAGGCTAGATTGCGTTTATTCAACCACTGAACATACATTACATCCAAGGCAGGCTGCGAGGCAGCGCAGAACGGCAACATCAGCGGCTTGGCCGAGGACGCTCTGTGATGGCGTTTTTGCACGCTTTGGAAAAGCAAGAAGGAAAAAAAACCAACCAGAGAAGCGTGAGTGATGAGACCACACGTTTAAGATTTAAGACCTCCCAGGGGTGGGGCTTATGCAGATACATTGTCTCTGACGCAGGAGCAACACCTGACGAGGCCGCAAAGAGCCTGGGGCGGCACCCTTTTCCCTAACCATAACGGAGGCGCGCCTTAAGGCGCTAGAGCAGCCCCCTTAGGAGGCAGCGGCAAGGGCCACGCCTGGAGAACCACCAGCTGATACCGGAGATAATCCCCGGGCTCTATCGTTAAACCGGGATGATCAGGGGAAAGCGCGAACGCAGTCCCCCACTACCAGAAATTATGCAGTCGAGTTTCCCGCATTTGGGGAAATCGCAGGGGTCAGCACAGCCGGAGTGCAATGGCTGAGCCTCACCCTGGGAGAACCCCCTTCGTGATCAGGGTATCTCCCCTGCCAGGTAAGTATGAGTTGCCATAGGAGATGGTGGGGGGCGCCACTTCCACACCCCTCGCTAAAGTCGTGGTGGGGGTTACTGCTCCAACACTCGGCTCTGTGCAGAACAGCTGCGTGGACAAGGTGCCTGCACACAGGAAATTCCTCATCGTTGCCCTTCAGGGAAAAGTCTTCCCGTGTTAAGCTGCGCTCGTAAAATCCAGCATTCCCAGAGCGCTTTGCAGCACAAAAATTTGCACGCGGTAGCACCGCCCATCAGCGGGACCTCGCGCCGGGGAAGGAGCATTTACCCCTTGGCGACCTTAACGCACGAGCCGGGCAACAGGACTTGGCTACCATTTGATGTTGGTACGCAGAACGTTTCCACGAAAGGCTCATGAAACATAGGCCACATTAAGCCCCTCGCGAGGCGTCTATCCTGTTAAGAGTAGGCCTGCCTCGAAAGCTAGTACGGTCGGCATAGAAGGAAGGCCCTCGAAAGAGGCCAACAAACACAATTAAGGCCGCATCCGCAGAAAGCACAGCTCGACGCGTCGCTACGAGAAGTAACCGCTCAGCTTGCGCGTTCCCCCTCCTAACCTGCCCTCGGGAAGAAAGGAACAGTCATCAGAAGCAACAGGCAGCCGTTAGCCACGGCGCTTGATACTCGCTTCACGCTCAGGGGAACGCACGTGAGCTCTTCATCACGGTTACCGAGCCTGACCACTTCCGAGCACGTTTCTCCGGTCGGGCGCTATAGAAACGATCCCTGAAAGTATAGTCTTGACGTCCGCCCTGCGAGGGACACCGTCCCACCAAAAGGCATCGCTATGTAGCTTGCAGCGACAAACTAAAGCTAAGACATTCGCACAACACCGAAAGAGAAGAAGACTTTGCAATGCATGAATCTTATGAAAACAAACAAAAAAAAAACCAATTCGTAACGCTTTTTCTTAGAGGTCAATGCGTGAAGTAGGCTAGATTGCGTTTATTCAACCACTGAACATACATTACATCCAAGGCAGGCTGCGAGGCAGCGCAGAACGGCAACATCAGCGGCTTGGCCGAGGACGCTCTGTGATGGCGTTTTTGCACGCTTTGGAAAAGCAAGAAGGAAAAAAAACCAACCAGAGAAGCGTGAGTGATGAGACCACACGTTTAAGATTTAAGACCTCCCAGGGGTGGGGCTTATGCAGATATATTGTCTCTGACGCAGGAGCAACACCTGACGAGGCCGCAAAGAGCCTGGGGCGGCACCCTTTTCCCTAACCATAACGGAGGCGCGCCTTAAGGCGCTAGAGCAGCCCCCTTAGGAGGCAGCGGCAAGGGCCACGCCTGGAGAACCACCAGCTGATACCGGAGATAATCCCCGGGCTCTATCGTTAAACCGGGATGATCAGGGGAAAGCGCGAACGCAGTCCCCCACTACCAGAAATTATGCAGTCGAGTTTCCCGCATTTGGGGAAATCGCAGGGGTCAGCACAGCCGGAGTGCAATGGCTGAGCCTCACCCTGGGAGAACCCCCTTCGTGATCAGGGTATCTCCCCTGCCAGGTAAGTATGAGTTGCCATAGGAGATGGTGGGGGGCGCCACTTCCACACCCCTCGCTAAAGTCGTGGTGGGGGTTACTGCTCCAACACTCGGCTCTGTGCAGAACAGCTGCGTGGACAAGGTGCCTGCACACAGGAAATTCCTCATCGCTGCCCTTCAGGGAAAAGTCTTCCCGTGTTAAGCTGCGCTCGTAAAATCCAGCATTCCCAGAGCGCTTTGCAGCACAAAAATTTGCACGCGGTAGCACCGCCCATCAGCGGGACCTCGCGCCGGGGAAGGAGCATTTACCCCTTGGCGACCTTAACGCACGAGCCGGGCAACAGGACTTGGCTACCATTTGATGTTGGTACGCAGAACGTTTCCACGAAAGGCTCATGAAACATAGGCCACATTAAGCCCCTCGCGAGGCGTCTATCCTGTTAAGAGTAGGCCTGCCTCGAAAGCTAGTACGGTCGGCATAGAAGGAAGGCCCTCGAAAGAGGCCAACAAACACAATTAAGGCCGCATCCGCAGAAAGCACAGCTCGACGCGTCGCTACGAGAAGTAACCGCTCAGCTTGCGCGTTCCCCCTCCTAACCTGCCCTCGGGAAGAAAGGAACAGTCATCAGAAGCAACAGGCAGCCGTTAGCCACGGCGCTTGATACTCGCTTCGCGCTCAGGGGAACGCACGTGAGCTCTTCATCACGGTTACCGAGCCTGACCACTTCCGAGCACGTTTCTCCGGTCGGGCGCTATAGAAACGATCCCTGAAAGTATAGTCTTGACGTCCGCCCTGCGAGGGACACCGTCCCACCAAAAGGCATCGCTATATAGCTTGCAGCGACAAACTAAAGCTAAGACATTCGCACAACACCGAAAGAGAAGAAGACTTTGCAATGCATGAATCTTATGAAAACAAACAAAAAAAAAAAACAATTCGTAACGCTTTTTCTTAGAAGTCAATGCGTGAAGTAGGCTAGATTGCGTTTATTCAACCACTGAACATACATTACATCCAAGGCAGGCTGCGAGGCAGCGCAGAACGGCAACATCAGCGGCTTGGCCGAGGACGCTCTGTGATGGCGTTTTTGCACGCTTTGGAAAAGCAAGAAGGAAAAAAAACCAACCAGAGAAGCGTGAGTGATGAGACCACACGTTTAAGATTTAAGACCTCCCAGGGGTGGGGCTTATGCAGATATATTGTCTCTGACGCAGGAGCAACACCTGACGAGGCCGCAAAGAGCCTGGGGCGGCACCCTTTTCCCTAACCATAACGGAGGCGCGCCTTAAGGCGCTAGAGCAGCCCCCTTAGGAGGCAGCGGCAAGGGCCACGCCTGGAGAACCACCAGCTGATACCGGAGATAATCCCCGGGCTCTATCGTTAAACCGGGATGATCAGGGGAAAGCGCGAACGCAGTCCCCCACTACCAGAAATTATGCAGTCGAGTTTCCCGCATTTGGGGAAATCGCAGGGGTCAGCACAGCCGGAGTGCAATGGCTGAGCCTCACCCTGGGAGAACCCCCTTCGTGATCAGGGTATCTCCCCTGCCAGGTAAGTATGAGTTGCCATAGGAGATGGTGGGGGGCGCCACTTCCACACCCCTCGCTAAAGTCGTGGTGGGGGTTACTGCTCCAACACTCGGCTCTGTGCAGAACAGCTGCGTGGACAAGGTGCCTGCACACAGGAAATTCCTCATCGCTGCCCTTCAGGGAAAAGTCTTCCCGTGTTAAGCTGCGCTCGTAAAATCCAGCATTCCCAGAGCGCTTTGCAGCACAAAAATTTGCACGCGGTAGCACCGCCCATCAGCGGGACCTCGCGCCGGGGAAGGAGCATTTACCCCTTGGCGACCTTAACGCACGAGCCGGGCAACAGGACTTGGCTACCATTTGATGTTGGTACGCAGAACGTTTCCACGAAAGGCTCATGAAACATAGGCCACATTAAGCCCCTCGCGAGGCGTCTATCCTGTTAAGAGTAGGCCTGCCTCGAAAGCTAGTACGGTCGGCATAGAAGGAAGGCCCTCGAAAGAGGCCAACAAACACAATTAAGGCCGCATCCGCAGAAAGCACAGCTCGACGCGTCGCTACGAGAAGTAACCGCTCAGCTTGCGCGTTCCCCCTCCTAACCTGCCCTCGGGAAGAAAGGAACAGTCATCAGAAGCAACAGGCAGCCGTTAGCCACGGCGCTTGATACTCGCTTCGCGCTCAGGGGAACGCACGTGAGCTCTTCATCACGGTTACCGAGCCTGACCACTTCCGAGCACGTTTCTCCGGTCGGGCGCTATAGAAACGATCCCTGAAAGTATAGTCTTGACGTCCGCCCTGCGAGGGACACCGTCCCACCAAAAGGCATCGCTATATAGCTTGCAGCGACAAACTAAAGCTAAGACATTCACACAACACCGAAAGAGAAGAAGACTTTGCAATGCATGAATCTTATGAAAACAAACAAAAAAAAAAACCAATTCGTAACGCTTTTTCTTAGAGGTCAATGCGTGAAGTAGGCTAGATTGCGTTTATTCAACCACTGAACATACATTACATCCAAGGCAGGCTGCGAGGCAGCGCAGAACGGCAACATCAGCGGCTTGGCCGAGGACGCTCTGTGATGGCGTTTTTGCACGCTTTGGAAAAGCAAGAAGGAAAAAAAACCAACCAGAGAAGCGTGAGTGATGAGACCACACGTTTAAGATTTAAGACCTCCCAGGGGTGGGGCTTATGCAGATATATTGTCTCTGACGCAGGAGCAACACCTGACGAGGCCGCAAAGAGCCTGGGGCGGCACCCTTTTCCCTAACCATAACGGAGGCGCACCTTAAGGCGCTAGAGCAGCCCCCTTAGGAGGCAGCGGCAAGGGCCACGCCTGGAGAACCACCAGCTGATACCGGAGATAATCCCCGGGCTCTATCGTTAAACCGGGATGATCAGGGGAAAGCGCGAACGCAGTCCCCCACTACCAGAAATTATGCAGTCGAGTTTCCCGCATTTGGGGAAATCGCAGGGGTCAGCACAGCCGGAGTGCAATGGCTGAGCCTCACCCTGGGAGAACCCCCTTCGTGATCAGGGTATCTCCCCTGCCAGGTAAGTATGAGTTGCCATAGGAGATGGTGGGGGGCGCCACTTCCACACCCCTCGCTAAAGTCGTGGTGGGGGTTACTGCTCCAACACTCGGCTCTGTGCAGAACAGCTGCGTGGACAAGGTGCCTGCACACAGGAAATTCCTCATCGTTGCCCTTCAGGGAAAAGTCTTCCCGTGTTAAGCTGCGCTCGTAAAATCCAGCATTCCCAGAGCGCTTTGCAGCACAAAAATTTGCACGCGGTAGCACCGCCCATCAGCGGGACCTCGCGCCGGGGAAGGAGCATTTACCCCTTGGCGACCTTAACGCACGAGCCGGGCAACAGGACTTGGCTACCATTTGATGTTGGTACGCAGAACGTTTCCACGAAAGGCTCATGAAACATAGGCCACATTAAGCCCCTCGCGAGGCGTCTATCCTGTTAAGAGTAGGCCTGTCTCGAAAGCTAGTACGGTCGGCATAGAAGGAAGGCCCTCGAAAGAGGCCAACAAACACAATTAAGGCCGCATCCGCAGAAAGCACAGCTCGACGCGTCGCTACGAGAAGTAACCGCTCAGCTTGCGCGTTCCCCCTCCTAACCTGCCCTCGGGAAGAAAGGAACAGTCATCAAAAGCAACAGGCAGCCGTTAGCCACGGCGCTTGATACTCGCTTCGCGCTCAGGGGAACGCACGTGAGCTCTTCATCACGGTTACTGAGCCTGACCACTTCCGAGCACGTTTCTCCGGTCGGGCGCTATAAAAACGATCCCTGAAAGTATAGTCTTGACGTCCGCCCTGCGAGGGACACCGTCCCACCAAAAGGCATCGCTATATAGCTTGCAGCGACAAACTAAAGCTAAGACATTCGCACAACACCGAAAGAGAAGAAGACTTTGCAATGCATGAATCTTATGAAAACAAACAAAAAAAAACCCAATTCGTAACGCTTTTTCTTAGAAGTCAATGCGTGAAGTAGGCTAGATTGCGTTTATTCAACCACTGAACATACATTACATCCAAGGCAGGCTGCGAGGCAGCGCAGAACGGCAACATCAGCGGCTTGGCCGAGGACGCTCTGTGATGGCGTTTTTGCACGCTTTGGAAAAGCAAGAAGGAAAAAAAACCAACCAGAGAAGCGTGAGTGATGAGACCACACGTTTAAGATTTAAGACCTCCCAGGGGTGGGGCTTATGCAGATATATTGTCTCTGACGCAGGAGCAACACCTGACGAGGCCGCAAAGAGCCTGGGGCGGCACCCTTTTCCCTAACCATAACGGAGGCGCGCCTTAAGGCGCTAGAGCAGCCCCCTTAGGAGGCAGCGGCAAGGGCCACGCCTGGAGAACCACCAGCTGATACCGGAGATAATCCCCGGGCTCTATCGTTAAACCGGGATGATCAGGGGAAAGCGCGAACACAGTCCCCCACTACCAGAAATTATGCAGTCGAGTTTCCCGCATTTGGGGAAATCGCAGGGGTCAGCACAGCCGGAGTGCAATGGCTGAGCCTCACCCTGGGAGAACCCCCTTCGTGATCAGGGTATCTCCCCTGCCAGGTAAGTATGAGTTGCCATAGGAGATGGTGGGGGGCGCCACTTCCACACCCCTCGCTAAAGTCGTGGTGGGGGTTACTGCTCCAACACTCGGCTCTGTGCAGAACAGCTGCGTGGACAAGGTGCCTGCACACAGGAAATTCCTCATCGTTGCCCTTCAGGGAAAAGTCTTCCCGTGTTAAGCTGCGCTCGTAAAATCCAGCATTCCCAGAGCGCTTTGCAGCACAAAAATTTGCACGCGGTAGCACCGCCCATCAGCGGGACCTCACGCCGGGGAAGGAGCATTTACCCCTTGGCGACCTTAACGCACGAGCCGGGCAACAGGACTTGGCTACCATTTGATGTTGGTACGCAGAACGTTTCCACGAAAGGCTCATGAAACATAGGCCACATTAAGCCCCTCGCGAGGCGTCTATCCTGTTAAGAGTAGGCCTGCCTCGAAAGCTAGTACGGTCGGCATAGAAGGAAGGCCCTCGAAAGAGGCCAACAAACACAATTAAGGCCGCATCCGCAGAAAGCACAGCTCGACGCGTCGCTACGAGAAGTAACCGCTCAGCTTGCGCGTTCCCCCTCCTAACCTGCCCTCGGGAAGAAAGGAACAGTCATCAGAAGCAACAGGCAGCCGTTAGCCATGGCGCTTGATACTCGCTTCGCGCTCAGGGGAACGCACGTGAGCTCTTCATCACGGTTACCGAGCCTGACCACTTCCGAGCACGTTTCTCCGGTCGGGCGCTATAGAAACGATCCCTGAAAGTATAGTCTTGACGTCCGCCCTGCGAGGGACACCGTCCCACCAAAAGGCATCGCTATATAGCTTGCAGCGACAAACTAAAGCTAAGACATTCGCACAACACCGAAAGAGAAGAAGACTTTGCAATGCATGAATCTTATGAAAACAAACAAAAAAAAAACCAATTCGTAACGCTTTTTCTTAGAGGTCAATGCGTGAAGTAGGCTAGATTGCGTTTATTCAACCACTGAACATACATTACATCCAAGGCAGGCTGCGAGGCAGCGCAGAACGGCAACATCAGCGGCTTGGCCGAGGACGCTCTGTGATGGCGTTTTTGCACGCTTTGGAAAAGCAAGAAGGAAAAAAAACCAACCAGAGAAGCGTGAGTGATGAGACCACACGTTTAAGATTTAAGACCTCCCAGGGGTGGGGCTTATGCAGATATATTGTCTCTGACGCAGGAGCAACACCTGACGAGGCCGCAAAGAGCCTGGGGCGGCACCCTTTTCCCTAACCATAACGGAGGCGCGCCTTAAGGCGCTAGAGCAGCCCCCTTAGGAGGCAGCAGCAAGGGCCACGCCTGGAGAACCACCAGCTGATACCGGAGATAATCCCCGGGCTCTATCGTTAAACCGGGATGATCAGGGGAAAGCGCGAACGCAGTCCCCCACTACCAGAAATTATGCAGTCGAGTTTCCCGCATTTGGGGAAATCGCAGGGGTCAGCACAGCCGGAGTGCAATGGCTGAGCCTCACCCTGGGAGAACCCCCTTCGTGATCAGGGTATCTCCCCTGCCAGGTAAGTATGAGTTGCCATAGGAGATGGTGGGGGGCGCCACTTCCACACCCCTCGCTAAAGTCGTGGTGGGGGTTACTGCTCCAACACTCGGCTCTGTGCAGAACAGCTGCGTGGACAAGGTGCCTGCACACAGGAAATTCCTCATCGTTGCCCTTCAGGGAAAAGTCTTCCCGTGTTAAGCTGCGCTCGTAAAATCCAGCATTCCCAGAGCGCTTTGCAGCACAAAAATTTGCACGCGGTAGCACCGCCCATCAGCGGGACCTCGCGCCGGGGAAGGAGCATTTACCCCTTGGCGACCTTAACGCACGAGCCGGGCAACAGGACTTGGCTACCATTTGATGTTGGTACGCAGAACGTTTCCACGAAAGGCTCATGAAACATAGGCCACATTAAGCCCCTCGCGAGGCGTCTATCCTGTTAAGAGTAGGCCTGCCTCGAAAGCTAGTACGGTCGGCATAGAAGGAAGGCCCTCGAAAGAGGCCAACAAACACAATTAAGGCCGCATCCGCAGAAAGCACAGCTCGACGCGTCGCTACGAGAAGTAACCGCTCAGCTTGCGCGTTCCCCCTCCTAACCTGCCCTCGGGAAGAAAGGAACAGTCATCAAAAGCAACAGGCAGCCGTTAGCCACGGCGCTTGATACTCGCTTCGCGCTCAGGGGAACGCACGTGAGCTCTTCATCACGGTTACCGAGCCTGACCACTTCCGAGCACGTTTCTCCGGTCGGGCACTATAGAAACGATCCCTGAAAGTATAGTCTTGACGTCCGCCCTGCGAGGGACACCGTCCCACCAAAAGGCATCGCTATATAGCTTGCAGCGACAAACTAAAGCTAAGACATTCGCACAACACCGAAAGAGAAGAAGACTTTGCAATGCATGAATCTTATGAAAACAAACAAAAAAAAAACCAATTCGTAACGCTTTTTCTTAGAAGTCAATGCGTGAAGTAGGCTAGATTGCGTTTATTCAACCACTGAACATACATTACATCCAAGGCAGGCTGCGAGGCAGCGCAGAACGGCAACATCAGCGGCTTGGCCGAGGACGCTCTGTGATGGCGTTTTTGCACGCTTTGGAAAAGCAAGAAGGAAAAAAAACCAACCAGAGAAGCGTGAGTGATGAGACCACACGTTTAAGATTTAAGACCTCCCAGGGGTGGGGCTTATGCAGATACATTGTCTCTGACGCAGGAGCAACACCTGACGAGGCCGCAAAGAGCCTGGGGCGGCACCCTTTTCCCTAACCATAACGGAGGCGCGCCTTAAGGCGCTAGAGCAGCCCCCTTAGGAGGCAGCGGCAAGGGCCACGCCTGGAGAACCACCAGCTGATACCGGAGATAATCCCCGGGCTCTATCGTTAAACCGGGATGATCAGGGGAAAGCGCGAACGCAGTCCCCCACTACCAGAAATTATGCAGTCGAGTTTCCCGCATTTGGGGAAATCGCAGGGGTCAGCACAGCCGGAGTGCAATGGCTGAGCCTCACCCTGGGAGAACCCCCTTCGTGATCAGGGTATCTCCCCTGCCAGGTAAGTATGAGTTGCCATAGGAGATGGTGGGGGGCGCCACTTCCACACCCCTCGCTAAAGTCGTGGTGGGGGTTACTGCTCCAACACTCGGCTCTGTGCAGAACAGCTGCGTGGACAAGGTGCCTGCACACAGGAAATTCCTCATCGTTGCCCTTCAGGGAAAAGTCTTCCCGTGTTAAGCTGCGCTCGTAAAATCCAGCATTCCCAGAGCGCTTTGCAGCACAAAAATTTGCACGCGGTAGCACCGCCCATCAGCGGGACCTCGCGCCGGGGAAGGAGCATTTACCCCTTGGCGACCTTAACGCACGAGCCGGGCAACAGGACTTGGCTACCATTTGATGTTGGTACGCAGAACGTTTCCACGAAAGGCTCATGAAACATAGGCCACATTAAGCCCCTCGCGAGGCGTCTATCCTGTTAAGAGTAGGCCTGCCTCGAACGCTAGTACGGTCGGCATAGAAGGAAGGCCCTCGAAAGAGGCCAACAAACACAATTAAGGCCGCATCCGCAGAAAGCACAGCTCGACGCGTCGCTACGAGAAGTAACCGCTCAGCTTGCGCGTTCCCCCTCCTAACCTGCCCTCGGGAAGAAAGGAACAGTCATCAGAAGCAACAGGCAGCCGTTAGCCACGGCGCTTGATACTCGCTTCGCGCTCAGGGGAACGCACGTGAGCTCTTCATCACGGTTACCGAGCCTGACCACTTCCGAGCACGTTTCTCCGGTCGGGCGCTATAGAAACGATCCCTGAAAATATAGTCTTGACGTCCGCCCTGCGAGGGACACCGTCCCACCAAAAGGCATCGCTATATAGCTTGCAGCGACAAACTAAAGCTAAGACATTCGCACAACACCGAAAGAGAAGAAGACTTTGCAATGCATGAATCTTATGAAAACAAACAAAAAAAAAACCAATTCGTAACGCTTTTTCTTAGAGGTCAATGCGTGAAGTAGGCTAGATTGCGTTTATTCAACCACTGAACATACATTACATCCAAGGCAGGCTGCGAGGCAGCGCAGAACGGCAACATCAGCGGCTTGGCCGAGGACGCTCTGTGATGGCGTTTTTGCACGCTTTGGAAAAGCAAGAAGGAAAAAAAACCAACCAGAGAAGCGTGAGTGATGAGACCACACGTTTAAGATTTAAGACCTCCCAGGGGTGGGGCTTATGCAGATATATTGTCTCTGACGCAGGAGCAACACCTGACGAGGCCGCAAAGAGCCTGGGGCGGCACGCTTTTCCCTAACCATAACGGAGGCGCGCCTTAAGGCGCTAGAGCAGCCCCCTTAGGAGGCAGCGGCAAGGGCCACGCCTGGAGAACCACCAGCTGATACCGGAGATAATCCCCGGGCTCTATCGTTAAACCGGGATGATCAGGGGAAAGCGCGAACGCAGTCCCCCACTACCAGAAATTATGCAGTCGAGTTTCCCGCATTTGGGGAAATCGCAGGGGTCAGCACAGCCGGAGTGCAATGGCTGAGCCTCACCCTGGGAGAACCCCCTTCGTGATCAGGGTATCTCCCCTGCCAGGTAAGTATGAGTTGCCATAGGAGATGGTGGGGGGCGCCACTTCCACACCCCTCGCTAAAGTCGTGGTGGGGGTTACTGCTCCAACACTCGGCTCTGTGCAGAACAGCTGCGTGGACAAGGTGCCTGCACACAGGAAATTCCTCATCGTTGCCCTTCAGGGAAAAGTCTTCCCGTGTTAAGCTGCGCTCGTAAAATCCAGCATTCCCAGAGCGCTTTGCAGCACAAAAATTTGCGGGACCTCGCGCCGGGGAAGGAGCATTTACCCCTTGGCGACCTTAACGCACGAGCCGGGCAACAGGACTTGGCTACCATTTGATGTTGGTACGCAGAACGTTTCCACGAAAGGCTCATGAAACATAGGCCACATTAAGCCCCTCGCGAGGCGTCTATCCTGTTAAGAGTAGGCCTGCCTCGAAAGCTAGTACGGTCGGCATAGAAGGAAGGCCCTCGAAAGAGGCCAACAAACACAATTAAGGCCGCATCCGCAGAAAGCACAGCTCGACGCGTCGCTACGAGAAGTAACCGCTCAGCTTGCGCGTTCCCCCTCCTAACCTGCCCTCGGGAAGAAAGGAACAGTCATCAAAAGCAACAGGCAGCCGTTAGCCACGGCGCTTGATACTCGCTTCGCGCTCAGGGGAACGCACGTGAGCTCTTCATCACGGTTACCGAGCCTGACCACTTCCGAGCACGTTTCTCCGGTCGGGCGCTATAGAAACGATCCCTGAAAGTATAGTCTTGACGTCCGCCCTGCGAGGGACACCGTCCCACCAAAAGGCATCGCTATATAGCTTGCAGCGACAAACTAAAGCTAAGACATTCGCACAACACCGAAAGAGAAGAAGACTTTGCAATGCATGAATCTTATGAAAACAAACAAAAAAAAAAACAATTCGTAACGCTTTTTCTTAGAAGTCAATGCGTGAAGTAGGCTAGATTGCGTTTATTCAACCACTGAACATACATTACATCCAAGGCAGGCTGCGAGGCAGCGCAGAACGGCAACATCAGCGGCTTGGCCGAGGACGCTCTGTGATGGCGTTTTTGCACGCTTTGGAAAAGCAAGAAGGAAAAAAAACCAACCAGAGAAGCGTGAGTGATGAGACCACACGTTTAAGATTTAAGACCTCCCAGGGGTGGGGCTTATGCAGATATATTGTCTCTGACGCAGGAGCAACACCTGACGAGGCCGCAAAGAGCCTGGGGCGGCACCCTTTTCCCTAACCATAACGGAGGCGCGCCTTAAGGCGCTAGAGCAGCCCCCTTAGGAGGCAGCGGCAAGGGCCACGCCTGGAGAACCACCAGCTGATACCGGAGATAATCCCCGGGCTCTATCGTTAAACCGGGATGATCAGGGGAAAGCGCGAACGCAGTCCCCCACTACCAGAAATTATGCAGTCGAGTTTCCCGCATTTGGGGAAATCGCAGGGGTCAGCACAGCCGGAGTGCAATGGCTGAGCCTCACCCTGGGAGAACTCCTTTCGTGATCAGGGTATCTCCCCTGCCAGGTAAGTATGAGTTGCCATAGGAGATGGTGGGGGGCGCCACTTCCACAACCCTCGCTAAAGTCGTGGTGGGGGTTACTGCTCCAACACTCGGCTCTGTGCAGAACAGCTGCGTGGACAAGGTGCCTGCACACAGGAAATTCCTCATCGTTGCCCTTCAGGGAAAAGTCTTCCCGTGTTAAGCTGCGCTCGTAAAATCCAGCATTCCCAGAGCGCTTTGCAGCACAAAAATTTGCACGCGGTAGCACCGCCCATCAGCGGGACCTCGCGCCGGGGAAGGAGCATTTACCCCTTGGCGACCTTAACGCACGAGCCGGGCAACAGGACTTGGCTACCATTTGATGTTGGTACGCAGAACGTTTCCACGAAAGGCTCATGAAACATAGGCCACATTAAGCCCCTCGCGAGGCGTCTATCCTGTTAAGAGTAGGCCTGCCTCGAAAGCTAGTACGGTCGGCATAGAAGGAAGGCCCTCGAAAGAGGCCAACAAACACAATTAAGGCCGCATCCGCAGAAAGCACAGCTCGACGCGTCGCTACGAGAAGTAACCGCTCAGCTTGCGCGTTCCCCCTCCTAACCTGCCCTCGGGAAGAAAGGAACAGTCATCAGAAGCAACAGGCAGCCGTTAGCCACGGCGCTTGATACTCGCTTCGCGCTCAGGGGAACGCACGTGAGCTCTTCATCACGGTTACCGAGCCTGACCACTTCCGAGCACGTTTCTCCGGTCGGGCGCTATAGAAACGATCCCTGAAAGTATAGTCTTGACGTCCGCCCTGCGAGGGACACCGTCCCACCAAAAGGCATCGCTATATAGCTTGCAGCGACAAACTAAAGCTAAGACATTCGCACAACACCGAAAGAGAAGAAGACTTTGCAATGCATGAATCTTATGAAAACAAACAAAAAAAAAAACCAATTCGTAACGCTTTTTCTTAGAGGTCAATGCGTGAAGTAGGCTAGATTGCGTTTATTCAACCACTGAACATACATTACATCCAAGGCAGGCTGCGAGGCAGCGCAGAACGGCAACATCAGCGGCTTGGCCGAGGACGCTCTGTGATGGCGTTTTTGCACGCTTTGGAAAAGCAAGAAGGAAAAAAAACCAACCAGAGAAGCGTGAGTGATGAGACCACACGTTTAAGATTTAAGACCTCCCAGGGGTGGGGCTTATGCAGATATATTGTCTCTGACGCAGGAGCAACACCTGACGAGGCCGCAAAGAGCCTGGGGCGGCACCCTTTTCCCTAACCATAACGGAGGCGCGCCTTAAGGCGCTAGAGCAGCCCCCTTAGGAGGCAGCGGCAAGGGCCACGCCTGGAGAACCACCAGCTGATACCGGAGATAATCCCCGGGCTCTATCGTTAAACCGGGATGATCAGGGGAAAGCGCGAACGCAGTCCCCCACTACCAGAAATTATGCAGTCGAGTTTCCCGCATTTGGGGAAATCGCAGGGGTCAGCACAGCCGGAGTGCAATGGCTGAGCCTCACCCTGGGAGAACCCCCTTCGTGATCAGGGTATCTCCCCTGCCAGGTAAGTATGAGTTGCCATAGGAGATGGTGGGGGGCGCCACTTCCACACCCCTCGCTAAAGTCGTGGTGGGGGTTACTGCTCCAACACTCGGCTCTGTGCAGAACAGCTGCGTGGACAAGGTGCCTGCACACAGGAAATTCCTCATCGTTGCCCTTCAGGGAAAAGTCTTCCCGTGTTAAGCTGCGCTCGTAAAATCCAGCATTCCCAGAGCGCTTTGCAGCACAAAAATTTGCACGCGGTAGCACCGCCCATCAGCGGGACCTCGCGCCGGGGAAGGAGCATTTACCCCTTGGCGACCTTAACGCACGAGCCGGGCAACAGGACTTGGCCACCATTTGATGTTGGTACGCAGAACGTTTCCACGAAAGGCTCATGAAACATAGGCCACATTAAGCCCCTCGCGAGGCGTCTATCCTGTTAAGAGTAGGCCTGCCTCGAAAGCTAGTACGGTCGGCATAGAAGGAAGGCCCTCGAAAGAGGCCAACAAACACAATTAAGGCCGCATCCGCAGAAAGCACAGCTCGACGCGTCGCTACGAGAAGTAACCGCTCAGCTTGCGCGTTCCCCCTCCTAACCTGCCCTCGGGAAGAAAGGAACAGTCATCAGAAGCAACAGGCAGCCGTTAGCCACGGCGCTTGATACTCGCTTCGCGCTCAGGGGAACGCACGTGAGCTCTTCATCACGGTTACCGAGCCTGACCACTTCCGAGCACGTTTCTCCGGTCGGGCGCTATAGAAACGATCCCTGAAAGTATAGTCTTGACGTCCGCCCTGCGAGGGACACCGTCCCACCAAAAGGCATCGCTATATAGCTTGCAGCGACAAACTAAAGCTAAGACATTCGCACAACACCGAAAGAGAAGAAGACTTTGCAATGCATGAATCTTATGAAAACAAACAAAAAAAAAAACCAATTCGTAACGCTTTTTCTTAGAGGTCAATGCGTGAAGTAGGCTAGATTGCGTTTATTCAACCACTGAACATACATTACATCCAAGGCAGGCTGCGAGGCAGCGCAGAACGGCAACATCAGCGGCTTGGCCGAGGACGCTCTGTGATGGCGTTTTTGCACGCTTTGGAAAAGCAAGAAGGAAAAAAAACCAACCAGAGAAGCGTGAGTGATGAGACCACACGTTTAAGATTTAAGACCTCCCAGGGGTGGGGCTTATGCAGATACATTGTCTCTGACGCAGGAGCAACACCTGACGAGGCCGCAAAGAGCCTGGGGCGGCACCCTTTTCCCTAACCATAACGGAGGCGCGCCTTAAGGCGCTAGAGCAGCCCCCTTAGGAGGCAGCGGCAAGGGCCACGCCTGGAGAACCACCAGCTGATACCGGAGATAATCCCCGGGCTCTATCGTTAAACCGGGATGATCAGGGGAAAGCGCGAACGCAGTCCCCCACTACCAGAAATTATGCAGTCGAGTTTCCCGCATTTGGGGAAATCGCAGGGGTCAGCACAGCCGGAGTGCAATGGCTGAGCCTCACCCTGGGAGAACCCCCTTCGTGATCAGGGTATCTCCCCTGCCAGGTAAGTATGAGTTGCCATAGGAGATGGTGGGGGGCGCCACTTCCACACCCCTCGCTAAAGTCGTGGTGGGGGTTACTGCTCCAACACTCGGCTCTGTGCAGAACAGCTGCGTGGACAAGGTGCCTGCACACAGGAAATTCCTCATCGTTGCCCTTCAGGGAAAAGTCTTCCCGTGTTAAGCTGCGCTCGTAAAATCCAGCATTCCCAGAGCGCTTTGCAGCACAAAAATTTGCACGCGGTAGCACCGCCCATCAGCGGGACCTCGCGCCGGGGAAGGAGCATTTACCCCTTGGCGACCTTAACGCACGAGCCGGGCAACAGGACTTGGCTACCATTTGATGTTGGTACGCAGAACGTTTCCACGAAAGGCTCATGAAACATAGGCCACATTAAGCCCCTCGCGAGGCGTCTATCCTGTTAAGAGTAGGCCTGCCTCGAAAGCTAGTACGGTCGGCATAGAAGGAAGGCCCTCGAAAGAGGCCAACAAACACAATTAAGGCCGCATCCGCAGAAAGCACAGCTCGACGCGTCGCTACGAGAAGTAACCGCTCAGCTTGCGCGTTCCCCCTCCTAACCTGCCCTCGGGAAGAAAGGAACAGTCATCAAAAGCAACAGGCAGCCGTTAGCCACGGCGCTTGATACTCGCTTCGCGCTCAGGGGAACGCACGTGAGATCTTCATCACGGTTACCGAGCCTGACCACTTCCGAGCACGTTTCTCCGGTCGGGCGCTATAGAAACGATCCCTGAAAGTATAGTCTTGACGTCCGCCCTGCGAGGGACACCGTCCCACCAAAAGGCATCGCTATATAGCTTGCAGCGACAAACTAAAGCTAAGACATTCGCACAACACCGAAAGAGAAGAAGACTTTGCAATGCATGAATCTTATGAAAACAAACAAAAAAAAAACCAATTCGTAACGCTTTTTCTTAGAAGTCAATGCGTGAAGTAGGCTAGATTGCGTTTATTCAACCACTGAACATACATTACATCCAAGGCAGGCTGCGAGGCAGCGCAGAACGGCAACATCAGCGGCTTGGCCGAGGACGCTCTGTGATGGCGTTTTTGCACGCTTTGGAAAAGCAAGAAGGAAAAAAAACCAACCAGAGAAGCGTGAGTGATGAGACCACACGTTTAAGATTTAAGACCTCCCAGGGGTGGGGCTTATGCAGATACATTGTCTCTGACGCAGGAGCAACACCTGACGAGGCCGCAAAGAGCCTGGGGCGGCACCCTTTTCCCTAACCATAACGGAGGCGCGCCTTAAGGCGCTAGAGCAGCCCCCTTAGGAGGCAGCGGCAAGGGCCACGCCTGGAGAACCACCAGCTGATACCGGAGATAATCCCCGGGCTCTATCGTTAAACCGGGATGATCAGGGGAAAGCGCGAACGCAGTCCCCCACTACCAGAAATTATGCAGTCGAGTTTCCCGCATTTGGGGAAATCGCAGGGGTCAGCACAGCCGGAGTGCAATGGCTGAGCCTCACCCTGGGAGAACCCCCTTCGTGATCAGGGTATCTCCCCTGCCAGGTAAGTATGAGTTGCCATAGGAGATGGTGGGGGGCGCCACTTCCACACCCCTCGCTAAAGTCGTGGTGGGGGTTACTGCTCCAACACTCGGCTCTGTGCAGAACAGCTGCGTGGACAAGGTGCCTGCACACAGGAAATTCCTCATCGTTGCCCTTCAGGGAAAAGTCTTCCCGTGTTAAGCTGCGCTCGTAAAATCCAGCATTCCCAGAGCGCTTTGCAGCACAAAAATTTGCACGCGGTAGCACCGCCCATCAGCGGGACCTCGCGCCGGGGAAGGAGCATTTACCCCTTGGCGACCTTAACGCACGAGCCGGGCAACAGGACTTGGCTACCATTTGATGTTGGTACGCAGAACGTTTCCACGAAAGGCTCATGAAACATAGGCCACATTAAGCCCCTCGCGAGGCGTCTATCCTGTTAAGAGTAGGCCTGCCTCGAAAGCTAGTACGGTCGGCATAGAAGGAAGGCCCTCGAAAGAGGCCAACAAACACAATTAAGGCCGCATCCGCAGAAAGCACAGCTCGACGCGTCGCTACGAGAAGTAACCGCTCAGCTTGCGCGTTCCCCCTCCTAACCTGCCCTCGGGAAGAAAGGAACAGTCATCAGAAGCAACAGGCAGCCGTTAGCCACGGCGCTTGATACTCGCTTCACGCTCAGGGGAACGCACGTGAGCTCTTCATCACGGTTACCGAGCCTGACCACTTCCGAGCACGTTTCTCCGGTCGGGCGCTATAGAAACGATCCCTGAAAGTATAGTCTTGACGTCCGCCCTGCGAGGGACACCGTCCCACCAAAAGGCATCGCTATGTAGCTTGCAGCGACAAACTAAAGCTAAGACATTCGCACAACACCGAAAGAGAAGAAGACTTTGCAATGCATGAATCTTATGAAAACAAACAAAAAAAAAACCAATTCGTAACGCTTTTTCTTAGAGGTCAATGCGTGAAGTAGGCTAGATTGCGTTTATTCAACCACTGAACATACATTACATCCAAGGCAGGCTGCGAGGCAGCGCAGAACGGCAACATCAGCGGCTTGGCCGAGGACGCTCTGTGATGGCGTTTTTGCACGCTTTGGAAAAGCAAGAAGGAAAAAAAACCAACCAGAGAAGCGTGAGTGATGAGACCACACGTTTAAGATTTAAGACCTCCCAGGGGTGGGGCTTATGCAGATATATTGTCTCTGACGCAGGAGCAACACCTGACGAGGCCGCAAAGAGCCTGGGGCGGCACCCTTTTCCCTAACCATAACGGAGGCGCGCCTTAAGGCGCTAGAGCAGCCCCCTTAGGAGGCAGCGGCAAGGGCCACGCCTGGAGAACCACCAGCTGATACCGGAGATAATCCCCGGGCTCTATCGTTAAACCGGGATGATCAGGGGAAAGCGCGAACGCAGTCCCCCACTACCAGAAATTATGCAGTCGAGTTTCCCGCATTTGGGGAAATCGCAGGGGTCAGCACAGCCGGAGTGCAATGGCTGAGCCTCACCCTGGGAGAACCCCCTTCGTGATCAGGGTATCTCCCCTGCCAGGTAAGTATGAGTTGCCATAGGAGATGGTGGGGGGCGCCACTTCCACACCCCTCGCTAAAGTCGTGGTGGGGGTTACTGCTCCAACACTCGGCTCTGTGCAGAACAGCTGCGTGGACAAGGTGCCTGCACACAGGAAATTCCTCATCGCTGCCCTTCAGGGAAAAGTCTTCCCGTGTTAAGCTGCGCTCGTAAAATCCAGCATTCCCAGAGCGCTTTGCAGCACAAAAATTTGCACGCGGTAGCACCGCCCATCAGCGGGACCTCGCGCCGGGGAAGGAGCATTTACCCCTTGGCGACCTTAACGCACGAGCCGGGCAACAGGACTTGGCTACCATTTGATGTTGGTACGCAGAACGTTTCCACGAAAGGCTCATGAAACATAGGCCACATTAAGCCCCTCGCGAGGCGTCTATCCTGTTAAGAGTAGGCCTGCCTCGAAAGCTAGTACGGTCGGCATAGAAGGAAGGCCCTCGAAAGAGGCCAACAAACACAATTAAGGCCGCATCCGCAGAAAGCACAGCTCGACGCGTCGCTACGAGAAGTAACCGCTCAGCTTGCGCGTTCCCCCTCCTAACCTGCCCTCGGGAAGAAAGGAACAGTCATCAGAAGCAACAGGCAGCCGTTAGCCACGGCGCTTGATACTCGCTTCGCGCTCAGGGGAACGCACGTGAGCTCTTCATCACGGTTACCGAGCCTGACCACTTCCGAGCACGTTTCTCCGGTCGGGCGCTATAGAAACGATCCCTGAAAGTATAGTCTTGACGTCCGCCCTGCGAGGGACACCGTCCCACCAAAAGGCATCGCTATATAGCTTGCAGCGACAAACTAAAGCTAAGACATTCGCACAACACCGAAAGAGAAGAAGACTTTGCAATGCATGAATCTTATGAAAACAAACAAAAAAAAAAAACAATTCGTAACGCTTTTTCTTAGAAGTCAATGCGTGAAGTAGGCTAGATTGCGTTTATTCAACCACTGAACATACATTACATCCAAGGCAGGCTGCGAGGCAGCGCAGAACGGCAACATCAGCGGCTTGGCCGAGGACGCTCTGTGATGGCGTTTTTGCACGCTTTGGAAAAGCAAGAAGGAAAAAAAACCAACCAGAGAAGCGTGAGTGATGAGACCACACGTTTAAGATTTAAGACCTCCCAGGGGTGGGGCTTATGCAGATATATTGTCTCTGACGCAGGAGCAACACCTGACGAGGCCGCAAAGAGCCTGGGGCGGCACCCTTTTCCCTAACCATAACGGAGGCGCGCCTTAAGGCGCTAGAGCAGCCCCCTTAGGAGGCAGCGGCAAGGGCCACGCCTGGAGAACCACCAGCTGATACCGGAGATAATCCCCGGGCTCTATCGTTAAACCGGGATGATCAGGGGAAAGCGCGAACGCAGTCCCCCACTACCAGAAATTATGCAGTCGAGTTTCCCGCATTTGGGGAAATCGCAGGGGTCAGCACAGCCGGAGTGCAATGGCTGAGCCTCACCCTGGGAGAACCCCCTTCGTGATCAGGGTATCTCCCCTGCCAGGTAAGTATGAGTTGCCATAGGAGATGGTGGGGGGCGCCACTTCCACACCCCTCGCTAAAGTCGTGGTGGGGGTTACTGCTCCAACACTCGGCTCTGTGCAGAACAGCTGCGTGGACAAGGTGCCTGCACACAGGAAATTCCTCATCGCTGCCCTTCAGGGAAAAGTCTTCCCGTGTTAAGCTGCGCTCGTAAAATCCAGCATTCCCAGAGCGCTTTGCAGCACAAAAATTTGCACGCGGTAGCACCGCCCATCAGCGGGACCTCGCGCCGGGGAAGGAGCATTTACCCCTTGGCGACCTTAACGCACGAGCCGGGCAACAGGACTTGGCTACCATTTGATGTTGGTACGCAGAACGTTTCCACGAAAGGCTCATGAAACATAGGCCACATTAAGCCCCTCGCGAGGCGTCTATCCTGTTAAGAGTAGGCCTGCCTCGAAAGCTAGTACGGTCGGCATAGAAGGAAGGCCCTCGAAAGAGGCCAACAAACACAATTAAGGCCGCATCCGCAGAAAGCACAGCTCGACGCGTCGCTACGAGAAGTAACCGCTCAGCTTGCGCGTTCCCCCTCCTAACCTGCCCTCGGGAAGAAAGGAACAGTCATCAGAAGCAACAGGCAGCCGTTAGCCACGGCGCTTGATACTCGCTTCGCGCTCAGGGGAACGCACGTGAGCTCTTCATCACGGTTACCGAGCCTGACCACTTCCGAGCACGTTTCTCCGGTCGGGCGCTATAGAAACGATCCCTGAAAGTATAGTCTTGACGTCCGCCCTGCGAGGGACACCGTCCCACCAAAAGGCATCGCTATATAGCTTGCAGCGACAAACTAAAGCTAAGACATTCACACAACACCGAAAGAGAAGAAGACTTTGCAATGCATGAATCTTATGAAAACAAACAAAAAAAAAAACCAATTCGTAACGCTTTTTCTTAGAGGTCAATGCGTGAAGTAGGCTAGATTGCGTTTATTCAACCACTGAACATACATTACATCCAAGGCAGGCTGCGAGGCAGCGCAGAACGGCAACATCAGCGGCTTGGCCGAGGACGCTCTGTGATGGCGTTTTTGCACGCTTTGGAAAAGCAAGAAGGAAAAAAAACCAACCAGAGAAGCGTGAGTGATGAGACCACACGTTTAAGATTTAAGACCTCCCAGGGGTGGGGCTTATGCAGATATATTGTCTCTGACGCAGGAGCAACACCTGACGAGGCCGCAAAGAGCCTGGGGCGGCACCCTTTTCCCTAACCATAACGGAGGCGCACCTTAAGGCGCTAGAGCAGCCCCCTTAGGAGGCAGCGGCAAGGGCCACGCCTGGAGAACCACCAGCTGATACCGGAGATAATCCCCGGGCTCTATCGTTAAACCGGGATGATCAGGGGAAAGCGCGAACGCAGTCCCCCACTACCAGAAATTATGCAGTCGAGTTTCCCGCATTTGGGGAAATCGCAGGGGTCAGCACAGCCGGAGTGCAATGGCTGAGCCTCACCCTGGGAGAACCCCCTTCGTGATCAGGGTATCTCCCCTGCCAGGTAAGTATGAGTTGCCATAGGAGATGGTGGGGGGCGCCACTTCCACACCCCTCGCTAAAGTCGTGGTGGGGGTTACTGCTCCAACACTCGGCTCTGTGCAGAACAGCTGCGTGGACAAGGTGCCTGCACACAGGAAATTCCTCATCGTTGCCCTTCAGGGAAAAGTCTTCCCGTGTTAAGCTGCGCTCGTAAAATCCAGCATTCCCAGAGCGCTTTGCAGCACAAAAATTTGCACGCGGTAGCACCGCCCATCAGCGGGACCTCGCGCCGGGGAAGGAGCATTTACCCCTTGGCGACCTTAACGCACGAGCCGGGCAACAGGACTTGGCTACCATTTGATGTTGGTACGCAGAACGTTTCCACGAAAGGCTCATGAAACATAGGCCACATTAAGCCCCTCGCGAGGCGTCTATCCTGTTAAGAGTAGGCCTGTCTCGAAAGCTAGTACGGTCGGCATAGAAGGAAGGCCCTCGAAAGAGGCCAACAAACACAATTAAGGCCGCATCCGCAGAAAGCACAGCTCGACGCGTCGCTACGAGAAGTAACCGCTCAGCTTGCGCGTTCCCCCTCCTAACCTGCCCTCGGGAAGAAAGGAACAGTCATCAAAAGCAACAGGCAGCCGTTAGCCACGGCGCTTGATACTCGCTTCGCGCTCAGGGGAACGCACGTGAGCTCTTCATCACGGTTACTGAGCCTGACCACTTCCGAGCACGTTTCTCCGGTCGGGCGCTATAAAAACGATCCCTGAAAGTATAGTCTTGACGTCCGCCCTGCGAGGGACACCGTCCCACCAAAAGGCATCGCTATATAGCTTGCAGCGACAAACTAAAGCTAAGACATTCGCACAACACCGAAAGAGAAGAAGACTTTGCAATGCATGAATCTTATGAAAACAAACAAAAAAAAACCCAATTCGTAACGCTTTTTCTTAGAAGTCAATGCGTGAAGTAGGCTAGATTGCGTTTATTCAACCACTGAACATACATTACATCCAAGGCAGGCTGCGAGGCAGCGCAGAACGGCAACATCAGCGGCTTGGCCGAGGACGCTCTGTGATGGCGTTTTTGCACGCTTTGGAAAAGCAAGAAGGAAAAAAAACCAACCAGAGAAGCGTGAGTGATGAGACCACACGTTTAAGATTTAAGACCTCCCAGGGGTGGGGCTTATGCAGATATATTGTCTCTGACGCAGGAGCAACACCTGACGAGGCCGCAAAGAGCCTGGGGCGGCACCCTTTTCCCTAACCATAACGGAGGCGCGCCTTAAGGCGCTAGAGCAGCCCCCTTAGGAGGCAGCGGCAAGGGCCACGCCTGGAGAACCACCAGCTGATACCGGAGATAATCCCCGGGCTCTATCGTTAAACCGGGATGATCAGGGGAAAGCGCGAACACAGTCCCCCACTACCAGAAATTATGCAGTCGAGTTTCCCGCATTTGGGGAAATCGCAGGGGTCAGCACAGCCGGAGTGCAATGGCTGAGCCTCACCCTGGGAGAACCCCCTTCGTGATCAGGGTATCTCCCCTGCCAGGTAAGTATGAGTTGCCATAGGAGATGGTGGGGGGCGCCACTTCCACACCCCTCGCTAAAGTCGTGGTGGGGGTTACTGCTCCAACACTCGGCTCTGTGCAGAACAGCTGCGTGGACAAGGTGCCTGCACACAGGAAATTCCTCATCGTTGCCCTTCAGGGAAAAGTCTTCCCGTGTTAAGCTGCGCTCGTAAAATCCAGCATTCCCAGAGCGCTTTGCAGCACAAAAATTTGCACGCGGTAGCACCGCCCATCAGCGGGACCTCACGCCGGGGAAGGAGCATTTACCCCTTGGCGACCTTAACGCACGAGCCGGGCAACAGGACTTGGCTACCATTTGATGTTGGTACGCAGAACGTTTCCACGAAAGGCTCATGAAACATAGGCCACATTAAGCCCCTCGCGAGGCGTCTATCCTGTTAAGAGTAGGCCTGCCTCGAAAGCTAGTACGGTCGGCATAGAAGGAAGGCCCTCGAAAGAGGCCAACAAACACAATTAAGGCCGCATCCGCAGAAAGCACAGCTCGACGCGTCGCTACGAGAAGTAACCGCTCAGCTTGCGCGTTCCCCCTCCTAACCTGCCCTCGGGAAGAAAGGAACAGTCATCAGAAGCAACAGGCAGCCGTTAGCCATGGCGCTTGATACTCGCTTCGCGCTCAGGGGAACGCACGTGAGCTCTTCATCACGGTTACCGAGCCTGACCACTTCCGAGCACGTTTCTCCGGTCGGGCGCTATAGAAACGATCCCTGAAAGTATAGTCTTGACGTCCGCCCTGCGAGGGACACCGTCCCACCAAAAGGCATCGCTATATAGCTTGCAGCGACAAACTAAAGCTAAGACATTCGCACAACACCGAAAGAGAAGAAGACTTTGCAATGCATGAATCTTATGAAAACAAACAAAAAAAAAACCAATTCGTAACGCTTTTTCTTAGAGGTCAATGCGTGAAGTAGGCTAGATTGCGTTTATTCAACCACTGAACATACATTACATCCAAGGCAGGCTGCGAGGCAGCGCAGAACGGCAACATCAGCGGCTTGGCCGAGGACGCTCTGTGATGGCGTTTTTGCACGCTTTGGAAAAGCAAGAAGGAAAAAAAACCAACCAGAGAAGCGTGAGTGATGAGACCACACGTTTAAGATTTAAGACCTCCCAGGGGTGGGGCTTATGCAGATATATTGTCTCTGACGCAGGAGCAACACCTGACGAGGCCGCAAAGAGCCTGGGGCGGCACCCTTTTCCCTAACCATAACGGAGGCGCGCCTTAAGGCGCTAGAGCAGCCCCCTTAGGAGGCAGCAGCAAGGGCCACGCCTGGAGAACCACCAGCTGATACCGGAGATAATCCCCGGGCTCTATCGTTAAACCGGGATGATCAGGGGAAAGCGCGAACGCAGTCCCCCACTACCAGAAATTATGCAGTCGAGTTTCCCGCATTTGGGGAAATCGCAGGGGTCAGCACAGCCGGAGTGCAATGGCTGAGCCTCACCCTGGGAGAACCCCCTTCGTGATCAGGGTATCTCCCCTGCCAGGTAAGTATGAGTTGCCATAGGAGATGGTGGGGGGCGCCACTTCCACACCCCTCGCTAAAGTCGTGGTGGGGGTTACTGCTCCAACACTCGGCTCTGTGCAGAACAGCTGCGTGGACAAGGTGCCTGCACACAGGAAATTCCTCATCGTTGCCCTTCAGGGAAAAGTCTTCCCGTGTTAAGCTGCGCTCGTAAAATCCAGCATTCCCAGAGCGCTTTGCAGCACAAAAATTTGCACGCGGTAGCACCGCCCATCAGCGGGACCTCGCGCCGGGGAAGGAGCATTTACCCCTTGGCGACCTTAACGCACGAGCCGGGCAACAGGACTTGGCTACCATTTGATGTTGGTACGCAGAACGTTTCCACGAAAGGCTCATGAAACATAGGCCACATTAAGCCCCTCGCGAGGCGTCTATCCTGTTAAGAGTAGGCCTGCCTCGAAAGCTAGTACGGTCGGCATAGAAGGAAGGCCCTCGAAAGAGGCCAACAAACACAATTAAGGCCGCATCCGCAGAAAGCACAGCTCGACGCGTCGCTACGAGAAGTAACCGCTCAGCTTGCGCGTTCCCCCTCCTAACCTGCCCTCGGGAAGAAAGGAACAGTCATCAAAAGCAACAGGCAGCCGTTAGCCACGGCGCTTGATACTCGCTTCGCGCTCAGGGGAACGCACGTGAGCTCTTCATCACGGTTACCGAGCCTGACCACTTCCGAGCACGTTTCTCCGGTCGGGCACTATAGAAACGATCCCTGAAAGTATAGTCTTGACGTCCGCCCTGCGAGGGACACCGTCCCACCAAAAGGCATCGCTATATAGCTTGCAGCGACAAACTAAAGCTAAGACATTCGCACAACACCGAAAGAGAAGAAGACTTTGCAATGCATGAATCTTATGAAAACAAACAAAAAAAAAACCAATTCGTAACGCTTTTTCTTAGAAGTCAATGCGTGAAGTAGGCTAGATTGCGTTTATTCAACCACTGAACATACATTACATCCAAGGCAGGCTGCGAGGCAGCGCAGAACGGCAACATCAGCGGCTTGGCCGAGGACGCTCTGTGATGGCGTTTTTGCACGCTTTGGAAAAGCAAGAAGGAAAAAAAACCAACCAGAGAAGCGTGAGTGATGAGACCACACGTTTAAGATTTAAGACCTCCCAGGGGTGGGGCTTATGCAGATATATTGTCTCTGACGCAGGAGCAACACCTGACGAGGCCGCAAAGAGCCTGGGGCGGCACCCTTTTCCCTAACCATAACGGAGGCGCGCCTTAAGGCGCTAGAGCAGCCCCCTTAGGAGGCAGCGGCAAGGGCCACGCCTGGAGAACCACCAGCTGATACCGGAGATAATCCCCGGGCTCTATCGTTAAACCGGGATGATCAGGGGAAAGCGCGAACGCAGTCCCCCACTACCAGAAATTATGCAGTCAAGTTTCCCGCATTTGGGGAAATCGCAGGGGTCAGCACAGCCGGAGTGCAATGGCTGAGCCTCACCCTGGGAGAACTCCCTTCGTGATCAGGGTATCTCCCCTGCCAGGTAAGTATGAGTTGCCATAGGAGATGGTGGGGGGCGCCACTTCCACACCCCTCGCTAAAGTCGTGGTGGGGGTTACTGCTCCAACACTCGGCTCTGTGCAGAACAGCTGCGTGGACAAGGTGCCTGCACACAGGAAATTCCTCATCGTTGCCCTTCAGGGAAAAGTCTTCCCGTGTTAAGCTGCGCTCGTAAAATCCAGCATTCCCAGAGCGCTTTGCAGCACAAAAATTTGCACGCGGTAGCACCGCCCATCAGCGGGACCTCGCGCCGGGGAAGGAGCATTTACCCCTTGGCGACCTTAACGCACGAGCCGGGCAACAGGACTTGGCTACCATTTGATGTTGGTACGCAGAACGTTTCCACGAAAGGCTCATGAAACATAGGCCACATTAAGCCCCTCGCGAGGCGTCTATCCTGTTAAGAGTAGGCCTGCCTCGAACGCTAGTACGGTCGGCATAGAAGGAAGGCCCTCGAAAGAGGCCAACAAACACAATTAAGGCCGCATCCGCAGAAAGCACAGCTCGACGCGTCGCTACGAGAAGTAACCGCTCAGCTTGCGCGTTCCCCCTCCTAACCTGCCCTCGGGAAGAAAGGAACAGTCATCAGAAGCAACAGGCAGCCGTTAGCCACGGCGCTTGATACTCGCTTCGCGCTCAGGGGAACGCACGTGAGCTCTTCATCACGGTTACCGAGCCTGACCACTTCCGAGCACGTTTCTCCGGTCGGGCGCTATAGAAACGATCCCTGAAAATATAGTCTTGACGTCCGCCCTGCGAGGGACACCGTCCCACCAAAAGGCATCGCTATATAGCTTGCAGCGACAAACTAAAGCTAAGACATTCGCACAACACCGAAAGAGAAGAAGACTTTGCAATGCATGAATCTTATGAAAACAAACAAAAAAAAAACCAATTCGTAACGCTTTTTCTTAGAGGTCAATGCGTGAAGTAGGCTAGATTGCGTTTATTCAACCACTGAACATACATTACATCCAAGGCAGGCTGCGAGGCAGCGCAGAACGGCAACATCAGCGGCTTGGCCGAGGACGCTCTGTGATGGCGTTTTTGCACGCTTTGGAAAAGCAAGAAGGAAAAAAAACCAACCAGAGAAGCGTGAGTGATGAGACCACACGTTTAAGATTTAAGACCTCCCAGGGGTGGGGCTTATGCAGATATATTGTCTCTGACGCAGGAGCAACACTTGACGAGGCCGCAAAGAGCCTGGGGCGGCACGCTTTTCCCTAACCATAACGGAGGCGCGCCTTAAGGCGCTAGAGCAGCCCCCTTAGGAGGCAGCGGCAAGGGCCACGCCTGGAGAACCACCAGCTGATACCGGAGATAATCCCCGGGCTCTATCGTTAAACCGGGATGATCAGGGGAAAGCGCGAACGCAGTCCCCCACTACCAGAAATTATGCAGTCGAGTTTCCCGCATTTGGGGAAATCGCAGGGGTCAGCACAGCCGGAGTGCAATGGCTGAGCCTCACCCTGGGAGAACCCCCTTCGTGATCAGGGTATCTCCCCTGCCAGGTAAGTATGAGTTGCCATAGGAGATGGTGGGGGGCGCCACTTCCACACCCCTCGCTAAAGTCGTGGTGGGGGTTACTGCTCCAACACTCGGCTCTGTGCAGAACAGCTGCGTGGACAAGGTGCCTGCACACAGGAAATTCCTCATCGTTGCCCTTCAGGGAAAAGTCTTCCCGTGTTAAGCTGCGCTCGTAAAATCCAGCATTCCCAGAGCGCTTTGCAGCACAAAAATTTGCGGGACCTCGCGCCGGGGAAGGAGCATTTACCCCTTGGCGACCTTAACGCACGAGCCGGGCAACAGGACTTGGCTACCATTTGATGTTGGTACGCAGAACGTTTCCACGAAAGGCTCATGAAACATAGGCCACATTAAGCCCCTCGCGAGGCGTCTATCCTGTTAAGAGTAGGCCTGCCTCGAAAGCTAGTACGGTCGGCATAGAAGGAAGGCCCTCGAAAGAGGCCAACAAACACAATTAAGGCCGCATCCGCAGAAAGCACAGCTCGACGCGTCGCTACGAGAAGTAACCGCTCAGCTTGCGCGTTCCCCCTCCTAACCTGCCCTCGGGAAGAAAGGAACAGTCATCAGAAGCAACAGGCAGCCGTTAGCCACGGCGCTTGATACTCGCTTCGCGCTCAGGGGAACGCACGTGAGCTCTTCATCACGGTTACCGAGCCTGACCACTTCCGAGCACGTTTCTCCGGTCGGGCGCTATAGAAACGATCCCTGAAAGTATAGTCTTGACGTCCGCCCTGCGAGGGACACCGTCCCACCAAAAGGCATCGCTATATAGCTTGCAGCGACAAACTAAAGCTAAGACATTCGCACAACACCGAAAGAGAAGAAGACTTTGCAATGCATGAATCTTATGAAAACAAACAAAAAAAAAACCAATTCGTAACGCTTTTTCTTAGAAGTCAATGCGTGAAGTAGGCTAGATTGCGTTTATTCAACCACTGAACATACATTACATCCAAGGCAAGCTGCGAGGCAGCGCAGAACGGCAACATCAGCGGCTTGGCCGAGGACGCTCTGTGATGGCGTTTTTGCACGCTTTGGAAAAACAGGAAGGAAAAAAAACCAACCAGAGAAGCGTGAGTGATGAGACCACACGTTTAAGATTTAAGACCTCCCAGGGGTGGGGCTTATGCAGATATATTGTCTCTGACGCAGGAGCAACACCTGACGAGGCCGCAAAGAGCCTGGGGCGGCACCCTTTTCCCTAACCATAACGGAGGCGCACCTTAAGGCGCTAGAGCAGCCCCCTTAGGAGGCAGCGGCAAGGGCCACGCCTGGAGAACCACCAGCTGATACCGGAGATAATCCCCGGGCTCTATCGTTAAACCGGGATGATCAGGGGAAAGCGCGAACGCAGTCCCCCACTACCAGAAATTATGCAGTCGAGTTTCCCGCATTTGGGGAAATCGCAGAGGTCAGCACAGCCGGAGTGCAATGGCTGAGCCTCACCCTGGGAGAACCCCCTTTGTGATCAGGGTATCTCCCCTGCCAGGTAAGTATGAGTTGCCATAGGAGATGGTGGGGGGCGCCACTTCCACACCCCTCGCTAAAGTCGTGGTGGGGGTTACTGCTCCAACACTCGGCTCTGTGCAGAACAGCTGCGTGGACAAGGTGCCTGCACACAGGAAATTCCTCATCGTTGCCCTTCAGGGAAAAGTCTTCCCGTGTTAAGCTGCGCTCGTAAAATCCAGCATTCCCAGAGCGCTTTGCAGCACAAAAATTTGCACGCGGTAGCACCGCCCATCAGCGGGACCTCGTGCCGGGGAAGGAGCATTTACCCCTTGGCGACCTTAACGCACGAGCCGGGCAACAGGACTTGGCTACCATTTGATGTTGGTACGCAGAACGTTTCCACGAAAGGCTCATGAAACATAGGCCACATTAAGCCCCTCGCGAGGCGTCTATCCTGTTAAGAGTAGGCCTGCCTCGAAAGCTAGTACGGTCGGCATAGAAGGAAGGCCCTCGAAAGAGGCCAACAAACACAATTAAGGCCGCATCCGCAGAAAGCACAGCTCGACGCGTCGCTACGAGAAGTAACCGCTCAGCTTGCGCGTTCCCCCTCCTAACCTGCCCTCGGGAAGAAAGGAACAGTCATCAAAAGCAACAGGCAGCCGTTAGCCACGGCGCTTGATACTCGCTTCGCGCTCAGGGGAACGCACGTGAGCTCTTCATCACGGTTACCGAGCCTGACCACTTCCGAGCACGTTTCTCCGGTCGGGCGCTATAGAAACGATCCCTGAAAGTATAGTCTTGACGTCCGCCCTGCGAGGGACACCGTCCCACCAAAAGGCATCGCTATATAGCTTGCAGCGACAAACTAAAGCTAAGACATTCGCACAACACCGAAAGAGAAGAAGACTTTGCAATGCATGAATCTTATGAAAACAAACAAAAAAAAAACCAATTCGTAACGCTTTTTCTTAGAAGTCAATGCGTGAAGTAGGCTAGATTGCGTTTATTCAACCACTGAACATACATTACATCCAAGGCAGGCTGCGAGGCAGCGCAGAACGGCAACATCAGCGGCTTGGCCGAGGACGCTCTGTGATGGCGTTTTTGCACGCTTTGGAAAAGCAAGAAGGAAAAAAAACCAACCAGAGAAGCGTGAGTGATGAGACCACACGTTTAAGATTTAAGACCTCCCAGGGGTGGGGCTTATGCAGATACATTGTCTCTGACGCAGGAGCAACACCTGACGAGGCCGCAAAGAGCCTCTTAACAGGCACCCTTTTCCCTAACCATAACGGAGGCGCGCCTTAAGGCGCTAGAGCAGCCCCCTTAGGAGGCAGCGGCAAGGGCCACGCCTGGAGAACCACCAGCTGATACCGGAGATAATCCCCGGGCTCTATCGTTAAACCGGGATGATCAGGGGAAAGCGCGAACGCAGTCCCCCACTACCAGAAATTATGCAGTCGAGTTTCCCGCATTTGGGGAAATCGCAGGGGTCAGCACAGCCGGAGTGCAATGGCTGAGCCTCACCCTGGGAGAACCCCCTTCGTGATCAGGGTATCTCCCCTGCCAGGTAAGTATGAGTTGCCATAGGAGATGGTGGGGGGCGCCACTTCCACACCCCTCGCTAAAGTCGTGGTGGGGGTTACTGCTCCAACACTCGGCTCTGTGCAGAACAGCTGCGTGGACAAGGTGCCTGCACACAGGAAATTCCTCATCGTTGCCCTTCAGGGAAAAGTCTTCCCGTGTTAAGCTGCGCTCGTAAAATCCAGCATTCCCAGAGCGCTTTGCAGCACAAAAATTTGCACGCGGTAGCACCGCCCATCAGCGGGACCTCACGCCGGGGAAGGAGCATTTACCCCTTGGCGACCTTAACGCACGAGCCGGGCAACAGGACTTGGCTACCATTTGATGTTGGTACGCAGAACGTTTCCACGAAAGGCTCATGAAACATAGGCCACATTAAGCCCCTCGCGAGGCGTCTATCCTGTTAAGAGTAGGCCTGCCTCGAAAGCTAGTACGGTCGGCATAGAAGGAAGGCCCTCGAAAGAGGCCAACAAACACAATTAAGGCCGCATCCGCAGAAAGCACAGCTCGACGCGTCGCTACGAGAAGTAACCGCTCAGCTTGCGCGTTCCCCCTCCTAACCTGCCCTCGGGAAGAAAGGAACAGTCATCAGAAGCAACAGGCAGCCGTTAGCCACGGCGCTTGATACTCGCTTCGCGCTCAGGGGAACGCACGTGAGCTCTTCATCACGGTTACCGAGCCTGACCACTTCCGAGCACGTTTCTCCGGTCGGGCGCTATAGAAACGATCCCTGAAAGTATAGTCTTGACGTCCGCCCTGCGAGGGACACCGTCCCACCAAAAGGCATCGCTATATAGCTTGCAGCGACAAACTAAAGCTAAGACATTCGCACAACACCGAAAGAGAAGAAGACTTTGCAATGCATGAATCTTATGAAAACAAACAAAAAAAAAACCAATTCGTAACGCTTTTTCTTAGAAGTCAATGCGTGAAGTAGGCTAGATTGCGTTTATTCAACCACTGAACATACATTACATCCAAGGCAGGCTGCGAGGCAGCGCAGAACGGCAACATCAGCGGCTTGGCCGAGGACGCTCTGTGATGGCGTTTTTGCACGCTTTGGAAAAACAGGAAGGAAAAAAAACCAACCAGAGAAGCGTGAGTGATGAGACCACACGTTTAAGATTTAAGACCTCCCAGGGGTGGGGCTTATGCAGATATATTGTCTCTGACGCAGGAGCAACACCTGACGAGGCCGCAAAGAGCCTGGGGCGGCACCCTTTTCCCTAACCATAACGGAGGCGCGCCTTAAGGCGCTAGAGCAGCCCCCTTAGGAGGCAGCGGCAAGGGCCACGCCTGGAGAACCACCAGCTGATACCGGAGATAATCCCCAGGCTCTATCGTTAAACCGGGATGATCAGGGGAAAGCGCGAACGCAGTCCCCCACTACCAGAAATTATGCAGTCGAGTTTCCCGCATTTGGGGAAATCGCAGGGGTCAGCACAGCCGGAGTGCAATGGCTGAGCCTCACCCTGGGAGAACTCCCTTCGTGATCAGGGTATCTCCCCTGCCAGGTAAGTATGAGTTGCCATAGGAGATGGTGGGGGGCGCCACTTCCACACCCCTCGCTAAAGTCGTGGTGGGGGTTACTGCTCCAACACTCGGCTCTGTGCAGAACAGCTGCGTGGACAAGGTGCCTGCACACAGGAAATTCCTCATCGTTGCCCTTCAGGGAAAAGTCTTCCCGTGTTAAGCTGCGCTCGTAAAATCCAGCATTCCCAGAGCGCTTTGCAGCACAAAAATTTGCACGCGGTAGCACCGCCCATCAGCGGGACCTCGCGCCGGGGAAGGAGCATTTACCCCTTGGCGACCTTAACGCACGAGCCGGGCAACAGGACTTGGCTACCATTTGATGTTGGTACGCAGAACGTTTCCACGAAAGGCTCATGAAACATAGGCCACATTAAGCCCCTCGCGAGGCGTCTATCCTGTTAAGAGTAGGCCTGCCTCGAAAGCTAGTACGGTCGGCATAGAAGGAAGGCCCTCGAAAGAGGCCAACAAACACAATTAAGGCCGCATCCGCAGAAAGCACAGCTCGACGCGTCGCTACGAGAAGTAACCGCTCAGCTTGCGCGTTCCCCCTCCTAACCTGCCCTCGGGAAGAAAGGAACAGTCATCAAAAGCAACAGGCAGCCGTTAGCCACGGCGCTTGATACTCGCTTCGCGCTCAGGGGAACGCACGTGAGCTCTTCATCACGGTTACCGAGCCTGACCACTTCCGAGCACGTTTCTCCGGTCGGGCGCTATAGAAACGATCCCTGAAAGTATAGTCTTGACGTCCGCCCTGCGAGGGACACCGTCCCACCAAAAGGCATCGCTATATAGCTTGCAGCGACAAACTAAAGCTAAGACATTCGCACAACACCGAAAGAGAAGAAGACTTTGCAATGCATGAATCTTATGAAAACAAACAAAAAAAAAACCAATTCGTAACGCTTTTTCTTAGAGGTCAATGCGTGAAGTAGGCTAGATTGCGTTTATTCAACCACTGAACATACATTACATCCAAGGCAGGCTGCGAGGCAGCGCAGAACGGCAACATCAGCGGCTTGGCCGAGGACGCTCTGTGATGGCGTTTTTGCACGCTTTGGAAAAGCAAGAAGGAAAAAAAACCAACCAGAGAAGCGTGAGTGATGAGACCACACGTTTAAGATTTAAGACCTCCCAGGGGTGGGGCTTATGCAGATATATTGTCTCTGACGCAGGAGCAACACCTGACGAGGCCGCAAAGAGCCTGGGGCGGCACCCTTTTCCCTAACCATAACGGAGGCGCGCCTTAAGGCGCTAGAGCAGCCCCCTTAGGAGGCAGCGGCAAGGGCCACGCCTGGAGAACCACCAGCTGATACCGGAGATAATCCCCGGGCTCTATCGTTAAACCGGGATGATCAGGGGAAAGCGCGAACGCAGTCCCCCACTACCAGGAATTATGCAGTCGAGTTTCCCGCATTTGGGGAAATCGCAGGGGTCAGCACAGCCGGAGTGCAATGGCTGAGCCTCACCCTGGGAGAACCCCCTTCGTGATCAGGGTATCTCCCCTGCCAGGTAAGTATGAGTTGCCATAGGAGATGGTGGGGGGCGCCACTTCCACACCCCTCGCTAAAGTCGTGGTGGGGGTTACTGCTCCAACACTCGGCTCTGTGCAGAACAGCTGCGTGGACAAGGTGCCTGCACACAGGAAATTCCTCATCGTTGCCCTTCAGGGAAAAGTCTTCCCGTGTTAAGCTGCGCTCGTAAAATCCAGCATTCCCAGAGCGCTTTGCAGCACAAAAATTTGCACGCGGTAGCACCGCCCATCAGCGGGACCTCGCGCCGGGGAAGGAGCATTTACCCCTTGGCGACCTTAACGCACGAGCCGGGCAACAGGACTTGGCTACCATTTGATGTTGGTACGCAGAACGTTTCCACGAAAGGCTCATGAAACATAGGCCACATTAAGCCCCTCGCGAGGCGTCTATCCTGTTAAGAGTAGGCCTGCCTCGAAAGCTAGTACGGTCGGCATAGAAGGAAGGCCCTCGAAAGAGGCCAACAAACACAATTAAGGCCGCATCCGCAGAAAGCACAGCTCGACGCGTCGCTACGAGAAGTAACCGCTCAGCTTGCGCGTTCCCCCTCCTAACCTGCCCTCGGGAAGAAAGGAACAGTCATCAAAAGCAACAGGCAGCCGTTAGCCACGGCGCTTGATACTCGCTTCGCGCTCAGGGGAACGCACGTGAGCTCTTCATCACGGTTACCGAGCCTGACCACTTCCGAGCACGTTTCTCCGGTCGGGCGCTATAGAAACGATCCCTGAAAGTATAGTCTTGACGTCCGCCCTGCGAGGGACACCGTCCCACCAAAAGGCATCGCTATATAGCTTGCAGCGACAAACTAAAGCTAAGACATTCGCACAACACCGAAAGAGAAGAAGACTTTGCAATGCATGAATCTTATGAAAACAGACAAAAAAAAAACCAATTCGTAACGCTTTTTCTTAGAAGTCAATGCGTGAAGTAGGCTAGATTGCGTTTATTCAACCACTGAACATACATTACATCCAAGGCAGGCTGCGAGGCAGCGCAGAACGGCAACATCAGCGGCTTGGCCGAGGACGCTCTGTGATGGCGTTTTTGCACGCTTTGGAAAAGCAAGAAGGAAAAAAAACCAACCAGAGAAGCGTGAGTGATGAGACCACACGTTTAAGATTTAAGACCTCCCAGGGGTGGGGCTTATGCAGATATATTGTCTCTGACGCAGGAGCAACACCTGACGAGGCCGCAAAGAGCCTGGGGCGGCACCCTTTTCCCTAACCATAACGGAGGCGCGCCTTAAGGCGCTAGAGCAGCCCCCTTAGGAGGCAGCGGCAAGGGCCACGCCTGGAGAACCACCAGCTGATACCGGAGATAATCCCCAGGCTCTATCGTTAAACCGGGATGATCAGGGGAAAGCGCGAACGCAGTCCCCCACTACCAGAAATTATGCAGTCGAGTTTCCCGCATTTGGGGAAATCGCAGGGGTCAGCACAGCCGGAGTGCAATGGCTGAGCCTCACCCTGGGAGAACCCCCTTCGTGATCAGGGTATCTCCCCTGCCAGGTAAGTATGAGTTGCCATAGGAGATGGTGGGGGGCGCCACTTCCACACCCCTCGCTAAAGTCGTGGTGGGGGTTACTGCTCCAACACTCGGCTCTGTGCAGAACAGCTGCGTGGACAAGGTGCCTGCACACAGGAAATTCCTCATCGTTGCCCTTCAGGGAAAAGTCTTCCCGTGTTAAGCTGCGCTCGTAAAATCCAGCATTCCCAGAGCGCTTTGCAGCACAAAAATTTGCACGCGGTAGCACCGCCCATCAGCGGGACCTCGCGCCGGGGAAGGAGCATTTACCCCTTGGCGACCTTAACGCACGAGCCGGGCAACAGGACTTGGCTACCATTTGATGTTGGTACGCAGAACGTTTCCACGAAAGGCTCATGAAACATAGGCCACATTAAGCCCCTCGCGAGGCGTCTATCCTGTTAAGAGTAGGCCTGCCTCGAAAGCTAGTACGGTCGGCATAGAAGGAAGGCCCTCGAAAGAGGCCAACAAACACAATTAAGGCCGCATCCGCAGAAAGCACAGCTCGACGCGTCGCTACGAGAAGTAACCGCTCAGCTTGCGCGTTCCCCCTCCTAACCTGCCCTCGGGAAGAAAGGAACAGTCATCAGAAGCAACAGGCAGCCGTTAGCCACGGCGCTTGATACTCGCTTCACGCTCAGGGGAACGCACGTGAGCTCTTCATCACGGTTACCGAGCCTGACCACTTCCGAGCACGTTTCTCCGGTCGGGCGCTATAGAAACGATCCCTGAAAGTATAGTCTTGACGTCCGCCCTGCGAGGGACACCGTCCCACCAAAAGGCATCGCTATATAGCTTGCAGCGACAAACTAAAGCTAAGACATTCGCACAACACCGAAAGAGAAGAAGACTTTGCAATGCATGAATCTTATGAAAACAAACAAAAAAAAAACCAATTCGTAACGCTTTTTCTTAGAGGTCAATGCGTGAAGTAGGCTAGATTGCGTTTATTCAACCACTGAACATACATTACATCCAAGGCAGGCTGCGAGGCAGCGCAGAACGGCAACATCAGCGGCTTGGCCGAGGACGCTCTGTGATGGCGTTTTTGCACGCTTTGGAAAAGCAAGAAGGAAAAAAAACCAACCAGAGAAGCGTGAGTGATGAGACCACACGTTTAAGATTTAAGACCTCCCAGGGGTGGGGCTTATGCAGATATATTGTCTCTGACGCAGGAGCAACACCTGACGAGGCCGCAAAGAGCCTGGGGCGGCACCCTTTTCCCTAACCATAACGGAGGCGCGCCTTAAGGCGCTAGAGCAGCCCCCTTAGGAGGCAGCGGCAAGGGCCACGCCTGGAGAACCACCAGCTGATACCGGAGATAATCCCCGGGCTCTATCGTTAAACCGGGATGATCAGGGGAAAGCGCGAACGCAGTCCCCCACTACCAGAAATTATGCAGTCGAGTTTCCCGCATTTGGGGAAATCGCAGGGGTCAGCACAGCCGGAGTGCAATGGCTGAGCCTCACCCTGGGAGAACCCCCTTCGTGATCAGGGTATCTCCCCTGCCAGGTAAGTATGAGTTGCCATAGGAGATGGTGGGGGGCGCCACTTCCACACCCCTCGCTAAAGTCGTGGTGGGGGTTACTGCTCCAACACTCGGCTCTGTGCAGAACAGCTGCGTGGACAAGGTGCCTGCACACAGGAAATTCCTCATCGTTGCCCTTCAGGGAAAAGTCTTCCCGTGTTAAGCTGCGCTCGTAAAATCCAGCATTCCCAGAGCGCTTTGCAGCACAAAAATTTGCACGCGGTAGCACCGCCCATCAGCGGGACCTCGCGCCGGGGAAGGAGCATTTACCCCTTGGCGACCTTAACGCACGAGCCGGGCAACAGGACTTGGCTACCATTTGATGTTGGTACGCAGAACGTTTCCACGAAAGGCTCATGAAACATAGGCCACATTAAGCCCCTCGCGAGGCGTCTATCCTGTTAAGAGTAGGCCTGCCTCGAAAGCTAGTACGGTCGGCATAGAAGGAAGGCCCTCGAAAGAGGCCAACAAACACAATTAAGGCCGCATCCGCAGAAAGCACAGCTCGACGCGTCGCTACGAGAAGTAACCGCTCAGCTTGCGCGTTCCCCCTCCTAACCTGCCCTCGGGAAGAAAGGAACAGTCATCAAAAGCAACAGGCAGCCGTTAGCCACGGCGCTTGATACTCGCTTCGCGCTCAGGGGAACGCACGTGAGCTCTTCATCACGGTTACCGAGCCTGACCACTTCCGAGCACGTTTCTCCGGTCGGGCGCTATAGAAACGATCCCTGAAAGTATAGTCTTGACGTCCGCCCTGCGAGGGACACCGTCCCACCAAAAGGCATCGCTATATAGCTTGCAGCGACAAACTAAAGCTAAGACATTCGCACAACACCGAAAGAGAAGAAGACTTTGCAATGCATGAATCTTATGAAAACAAACAAAAAAAAAAACAATTCGTAACGCTTTTTCTTAGAAGTCAATGCGTGAAGTAGGCTAGATTGCGTTTATTCAACCACTGAACATACATTACATCCAAGGCAGGCTGCGAGGCAGCGCAGAACGGCAACATCAGCGGCTTGGCCGAGGACGCTCTGTGATGGCGTTTTTGCACGCTTTGGAAAAGCAAGAAGGAAAAAAAACCAACCAGAGAAGCGTGAGTGATGAGACCACACGTTTAAGATTTAAGACCTCCCAGGGGTGGGGCTTATGCAGATATATTGTCTCTGACGCAGGAGCAACACCTGACGAGGCCGCAAAGAGCCTGGGGCGGCACCCTTTTCCCTAACCATAACGGAGGCGCGCCTTAAGGCGCTAGAGCAGCCCCCTTAGGAGGCAGCGGCAAGGGCCACGCCTGGAGAACCACCAGCTGATACCGGAGATAATCCCCGGGCTCTATCGTTAAACCGGGATGATCAGGGGAAAGCGCGAACGCAGTCCCCCACTACCAGAAATTATGCAGTCGAGTTTCCCGCATTTGGGGAAATCGCAGGGGTCAGCACAGCCGGAGTGCAATGGCTGAGCCTCACCCTGGGAGAACTCCTTTCGTGATCAGGGTATCTCCCCTGCCAGGTAAGTATGAGTTGCCATAGGAGATGGTGGGGGGCGCCACTTCCACAACCCTCGCTAAAGTCGTGGTGGGGGTTACTGCTCCAACACTCGGCTCTGTGCAGAACAGCTGCGTGGACAAGGTGCCTGCACACAGGAAATTCCTCATCGTTGCCCTTCAGGGAAAAGTCTTCCCGTGTTAAGCTGCGCTCGTAAAATCCAGCATTCCCAGAGCGCTTTGCAGCACAAAAATTTGCACGCGGTAGCACCGCCCATCAGCGGGACCTCGCGCCGGGGAAGGAGCATTTACCCCTTGGCGACCTTAACGCACGAGCCGGGCAACAGGACTTGGCTACCATTTGATGTTGGTACGCAGAACGTTTCCACGAAAGGCTCATGAAACATAGGCCACATTAAGCCCCTCGCGAGGCGTCTATCCTGTTAAGAGTAGGCCTGCCTCGAAAGCTAGTACGGTCGGCATAGAAGGAAGGCCCTCGAAAGAGGCCAACAAACACAATTAAGGCCGCATCCGCAGAAAGCACAGCTCGACGCGTCGCTACGAGAAGTAACCGCTCAGCTTGCGCGTTCCCCCTCCTAACCTGCCCTCGGGAAGAAAGGAACAGTCATCAGAAGCAACAGGCAGCCGTTAGCCACGGCGCTTGATACTCGCTTCGCGCTCAGGGGAACGCACGTGAGCTCTTCATCACGGTTACCGAGCCTGACCACTTCCGAGCACGTTTCTCCGGTCGGGCGCTATAGAAACGATCCCTGAAAGTATAGTCTTGACGTCCGCCCTGCGAGGGACACCGTCCCACCAAAAGGCATCGCTATATAGCTTGCAGCGACAAACTAAAGCTAAGACATTCGCACAACACCGAAAGAGAAGAAGACTTTGCAATGCATGAATCTTATGAAAACAAACAAAAAAAAAAACCAATTCGTAACGCTTTTTCTTAGAGGTCAATGCGTGAAGTAGGCTAGATTGCGTTTATTCAACCACTGAACATACATTACATCCAAGGCAGGCTGCGAGGCAGCGCAGAACGGCAACATCAGCGGCTTGGCCGAGGACGCTCTGTGATGGCGTTTTTGCACGCTTTGGAAAAGCAAGAAGGAAAAAAAACCAACCAGAGAAGCGTGAGTGATGAGACCACACGTTTAAGATTTAAGACCTCCCAGGGGTGGGGCTTATGCAGATATATTGTCTCTGACGCAGGAGCAACACCTGACGAGGCCGCAAAGAGCCTGGGGCGGCACCCTTTTCCCTAACCATAACGGAGGCGCGCCTTAAGGCGCTAGAGCAGCCCCCTTAGGAGGCAGCGGCAAGGGCCACGCCTGGAGAACCACCAGCTGATACCGGAGATAATCCCCGGGCTCTATCGTTAAACCGGGATGATCAGGGGAAAGCGCGAACGCAGTCCCCCACTACCAGAAATTATGCAGTCGAGTTTCCCGCATTTGGGGAAATCGCAGGGGTCAGCACAGCCGGAGTGCAATGGCTGAGCCTCACCCTGGGAGAACCCCCTTCGTGATCAGGGTATCTCCCCTGCCAGGTAAGTATGAGTTGCCATAGGAGATGGTGGGGGGCGCCACTTCCACACCCCTCGCTAAAGTCGTGGTGGGGGTTACTGCTCCAACACTCGGCTCTGTGCAGAACAGCTGCGTGGACAAGGTGCCTGCACACAGGAAATTCCTCATCGTTGCCCTTCAGGGAAAAGTCTTCCCGTGTTAAGCTGCGCTCGTAAAATCCAGCATTCCCAGAGCGCTTTGCAGCACAAAAATTTGCACGCGGTAGCACCGCCCATCAGCGGGACCTCGCGCCGGGGAAGGAGCATTTACCCCTTGGCGACCTTAACGCACGAGCCGGGCAACAGGACTTGGCCACCATTTGATGTTGGTACGCAGAACGTTTCCACGAAAGGCTCATGAAACATAGGCCACATTAAGCCCCTCGCGAGGCGTCTATCCTGTTAAGAGTAGGCCTGCCTCGAAAGCTAGTACGGTCGGCATAGAAGGAAGGCCCTCGAAAGAGGCCAACAAACACAATTAAGGCCGCATCCGCAGAAAGCACAGCTCGACGCGTCGCTACGAGAAGTAACCGCTCAGCTTGCGCGTTCCCCCTCCTAACCTGCCCTCGGGAAGAAAGGAACAGTCATCAGAAGCAACAGGCAGCCGTTAGCCACGGCGCTTGATACTCGCTTCGCGCTCAGGGGAACGCACGTGAGCTCTTCATCACGGTTACCGAGCCTGACCACTTCCGAGCACGTTTCTCCGGTCGGGCGCTATAGAAACGATCCCTGAAAGTATAGTCTTGACGTCCGCCCTGCGAGGGACACCGTCCCACCAAAAGGCATCGCTATATAGCTTGCAGCGACAAACTAAAGCTAAGACATTCGCACAACACCGAAAGAGAAGAAGACTTTGCAATGCATGAATCTTATGAAAACAAACAAAAAAAAAAACCAATTCGTAACGCTTTTTCTTAGAGGTCAATGCGTGAAGTAGGCTAGATTGCGTTTATTCAACCACTGAACATACATTACATCCAAGGCAGGCTGCGAGGCAGCGCAGAACGGCAACATCAGCGGCTTGGCCGAGGACGCTCTGTGATGGCGTTTTTGCACGCTTTGGAAAAGCAAGAAGGAAAAAAAACCAACCAGAGAAGCGTGAGTGATGAGACCACACGTTTAAGATTTAAGACCTCCCAGGGGTGGGGCTTATGCAGATATATTGTCTCTGACGCAGGAGCAACACCTGACGAGGCCGCAAAGAGCCTGGGGCGGCACCCTTTTCCCTAACCATAACGGAGGCGCGCCTTAAGGCGCTAGAGCAGCCCCCTTAGGAGGCAGCGGCAAGGGCCACGCCTGGAGAACCACCAGCTGATACCGGAGATAATCCCCGGGCTCTATCGTTAAACCGGGATGATCAGGGGAAAGCGCGAACGCAGTCCCCCACTACCAGAAATTATGCAGTCGAGTTTCCCGCATTTGGGGAAATCGCAGGGGTCAGCACAGCCGGAGTGCAATGGCTGAGCCTCACCCTGGGAGAACCCCCTTCGTGATCAGGGTATCTCCCCTGCCAGGTAAGTATGAGTTGCCATAGGAGATGGTGGGGGGCGCCACTTCCACACCCCTCGCTAAAGTCGTGGTGGGGGTTACTGCTCCAACACTCGGCTCTGTGCAGAACAGGTGCGTGGACAAGGTGCCTGCACACAGGAAATTCCTCATCGTTGCCCTTCAGGGAAAAGTCTTCCCGTGTTAAGCTGCGCTCGTAAAATCCAGCATTCCCAGAGCGCTTTGCAGCACAAAAATTTGCACGCGGTAGCACCGCCCATCAGCGGGACCTCGCGCCGGGGAAGGAGCATTTACCCCTTGGCGACCTTAACGCACGAGCCGGGCAACAGGACTTGGCTACCATTTGATGTTGGTACGCAGAACGTTTCCACGAAAGGCTCATGAAACATAGGCCACATTAAGCCCCTCGCGAGGCGTCTATCCTGTTAAGAGTAGGCCTGCCTCGAAAGCTAGTACGGTCGGCATAGAAGGAAGGCCCTCGAAAGAGGCCAACAAACACAATTAAGGCCGCATCCGCAGAAAGCACAGCTCGACGCGTCGCTACGAGAAGTAACCGCTCAGCTTGCGCGTTCCCCCTCCTAACCTGCCCTCGGGAAGAAAGGAACAGTCATCAGAAGCAACAGGCAGCCGTTAGCCACGGCGCTTGATACTCGCTTCGCGCTCAGGGGAACGCACGTGAGCTCTTCATCACGGTTACCGAGCCTGACCACTTCCGAGCACGTTTCTCCGGTCGGGCGCTATAGAAACGATCCCTGAAAGTATAGTCTTGACGTCCGCCCTGCGAGGGACACCGTCCCACCAAAAGGCATCGCTATATAGCTTGCAGCGACAAACTAAAGCTAAGACATTCGCACAACACCGAAAGAGAAGAAGACTTTGCAATGCATGAATCTTATGAAAACAAACAAAAAAAAAACCAATTCGTAACGCTTTTTCTTAGAAGTCAATGCGTGAAGTAGGCTAGATTGCGTTTATTCAACCACTGAACATACATTACATCCAAGGCAGGCTGCGAGGCAGCGCAGAACGGCAACATCAGCGGCTTGGCCGAGGACGCTCTGTGATGGCGTTTTTGCACGCTTTGGAAAAGCAAGAAGGAAAAAAAACCAACCAGAGAAGCGTGAGTGATGAGACCACACGTTTAAGATTTAAGACCTCCCAGGGGTGGGGCTTATGCAGATACATTGTCTCTGACGCAGGAGCAACACCTGACGAGGCCGCAAAGAGCCTGGGGCGGCACCCTTTTCCCTAACCATAACGGAAGCGCGCCTTAAGGCGCTAGAGCAGCCCCCTTAGGAGGCAGCGGCAAGGGCCACGCCTGGAGAACCACCAGCTGATACCGGAGATAATCCCCGGGCTCTATCGTTAAACCGGGATGATCAGGGGAAAGCGCGAACGCAGTCCCCCACTACCAGAAATTATGCAGTCGAGTTTCCCGCATTTGGGGAAATCGCAGGGGTCAGCACAGCCGGAGTGCAATGGCTGAGCCTCACCCTGGGAGAACCCCCTTCGTGATCAGGGTATCTCCCCTGCCAGGTAAGTATGAGTTGCCATAGGAGATGGTGGGGGGCGCCACTTCCACACCCCTCGCTAAAGTCGTGGTGGGGGTTACTGCTCCAACACTCGGCTCTGTGCAGAACAGCTGCGTGGACAAGGTGCCTGCACACAGGAAATTCCTCATCGTTGCCCTTCAGGGAAAAGTCTTCCCGTGTTAAGCTGCGCTCGTAAAATCCAGCATTCCCAGAGCACTTTGCAGCACAAAAATTTGCACGCGGTAGCACCGCCCATCAGCGGGACCTCGCGCCGGGGAAGGAGCATTTACCCCTTGGCGACCTTAACGCACGAGCCGGGCAACAGGACTTGGCTACCATTTGATGTTGGTACGCAGAACGTTTCCACGAAAGGCTCATGAAACATAGGCCACATTAAGCCCCTCGCGAGGCGTCTATCCTGTTAAGAGTAGGCCTGCCTCGAAAGCTAGTACGGTCGGCATAGAAGGAAGGCCCTCGAAAGAGGCCAACAAACACAATTAAGGCCGCATCCGCAGAAAGCACAGCTCGACGCGTCGCTACGAGAAGTAACCGCTCAGCTTGCGCGTTCCCCCTCCTAACCTGCCCTCGGGAAGAAAGGAACAGTCATCAGAAGCAACAGGCAGCCGTTAGCCACGGCGCTTGATACTCGCTTCACGCTCAGGGGAACGCACGTGAGCTCTTCATCACGGTTACCGAGCCTGACCACTTCCGAGCACGTTTCTCCGGTCGGGCGCTATAGAAACGATCCCTGAAAGTATAGTCTTGACGTCCGCCCTGCGAGGGACACCGTCCCACCAAAAGGCATCGCTATATAGCTTGCAGCGACAAACTAAAGCTAAGACATTCGCACAACACCGAAAGAGAAGAAGACTTTGCAATGCATGAATCTTATGAAAACAAACAAAAAAAAAACCAATTCGTAACGCTTTTTCTTAGAGGTCAATGCGTGAAGTAGGCTAGATTGCGTTTATTCAACCACTGAACATACATTACATCCAAGGCAGGCTGCGAGGCAGCGCAGAACGGCAACATCAGCGGCTTGGCCGAGGACGCTCTGTGATGGCGTTTTTGCACGCTTTGGAAAAGCAAGAAGGAAAAAAAACCAACCAGAGAAGCGTGAGTGATGAGACCACACGTTTAAGATTTAAGACCTCCCAGGGGTGGGGCTTATGCAGATATATTGTCTCTGACGCAGGAGCAACACCTGACGAGGCCGCAAAGAGCCTGGGGCGGCACCCTTTTCCCTAACCATAACGGAGGCGCGCCTTAAGGCGCTAGAGCAGCCCCCTTAGGAGGCAGCGGCAAGGGCCACGCCTGGAGAACCACCAGCTGATACCGGAGATAATCCCCGGGCTCTATCGTTAAACCGGGATGATCAGGGGAAAGCGCGAACGCAGTCCCCCACTACCAGAAATTATGCAGTCGAGTTTCCCGCATTTGGGGAAATCGCAGGGGTCAGCACAGCCGGAGTGCAATGGCTGAGCCTCACCCTGGGAGAACCCCCTTCGTGATCAGGGTATCTCCCCTGCCAGGTAAGTATGAGTTGCCATAGGAGATGGTGGGGGTCGCCACTTCCACACCCCTCGCTAAAGTCGTGGTGGGGGTTACTGCTCCAACACTCGGCTCTGTGCAGAACAGCTGCGTGGACAAGGTGCCTGCACACAGGAAATTCCTCATCGTTGCCCTTCAGGGAAAAGTCTTCCCGTGTTAAGCTGCGCTCGTAAAATCCAGCATTCCCAGAGCGCTTTGCAGCACAAAAATTTGCACGCGGTAGCACCGCCCATCAGCGGGACCTCGCGCCGGGGAAGGAGCATTTACCCCTTGGCGACCTTAACGCACGAGCCGGGCAACAGGACTTGGCTACCATTTGATGTTGGTACGCAGAACGTTTCCACGAAAGGCTCATGAAACATAGGCCACATTAAGCCCCTCGCGAGGCGTCTATCCTGTTAAGAGTAGGCCTGCCTCGAAAGCTAGTACGGTCGGCATAGAAGGAAGGCCCTCGAAAGAGGCCAACAAACACAATTAAGGCCGCATCCGCAGAAAGCACAGCTCGACGCGTCGCTACGAGAAGTAACCGCTCAGCTTGCGCGTTCCCCCTCCTAACCTGCCCTCGGGAAGAAAGGAACAGTCATCAAAAGCAACAGGCAGCCGTTAGCCACGGCGCTTGATACTCGCTTCGCGCTCAGGGGAACGCACGTGAGCTCTTCATCACGGTTACCGAGCATGACCACTTCCGAGCACGTTTCTCCGGTCGGGCGCTATAGAAACGATCCCTGAAAGTATAGTCTTGACGTCCGCCCTGCGAGGGACACCGTCCCACCAAAAGGCATCGCTATATAGCTTGCAGCGACAAACTAAAGCTAAGACATTCGCACAACACCGAAAGAGAAGAAGACTTTGCAATGCATGAATCTTATGAAAACAAACAAAAAAAAAACCAATTCGTAACGCTTTTTCTTAGAAGTCAATGCGTGAAGTAGGCTAGATTGCGTTTATTCAACCACTGAACATACATTACATCCAAGGCAGGCTGCGAGGCAGCGCAGAACGGCAACATCAGCGGCTTGGCCGAGGACGCTCTGTGATGGCGTTTTTGCACGCTTTGGAAAAGCAAGAAGGAAAAAAAACCAACCAGAGAAGCGTGAGTGATGAGACCACACGTTTAAGATTTAAGACCTCCCAGGGGTGGGGCTTATGCAGATACATTGTCTCTGACGCAGGAGCAACACCTGACGAGGCCGCAAAGAGCCTGGGGCGGCACCCTTTTCCCTAACCATAACGGAGGCGCGCCTTAAGGCGCTAGAGCAGCCCCCTTAGGAGGCAGCGGCAAGGGCCACGCCTGGAGAACCACCAGCTGATACCGGAGATAATCCCCGGGCTCTATCGTTAAACCGGGATGATCAGGGGAAAGCGCGAACGCAGTCCCCCACTACCAGAAATTATGCAGTCGAGTTTCCCGCATTTGGGGAAATCGCAGGGGTCAGCACAGCCGGAGTGCAATGGCTGAGCCTCACCCTGGGAGAACCCCCTTCGTGATCAGGGTATCTCCCCTGCCAGGTAAGTATGAGTTGCCATAGGAGATGGTGGGGGGCGCCACTTCCACACCCCTCGCTAAAGTCGTGGTGGGGGTTACTGCTCCAACACTCGGCTCTGTGCAGAACAGCTGCGTGGACAAGGTGCCTGCACACAGGAAATTCCTCATCGTTGCCCTTCAGGGAAAAGTCTTCCCGTGTTAAGCTGCGCTCGTAAAATCCAGCATTCCCAGAGCGCTTTGCAGCACAAAAATTTGCACGCGGTAGCACCGCCCATCAGCGGGACCTCGCGCCGGGGAAGGAGCATTTACCCCTTGGCGACCTTAACGCACGAGCCGGGCAACAGGACTTGGCTACCATTTGATGTTGGTACGCAGAACGTTTCCACGAAAGGCTCATGAAACATAGGCCACATTAAGCCCCTCGCGAGGCGTCTATCCTGTTAAGAGTAGGCCTGCCTCGAAAGCTAGTACGGTCGGCATAGAAGGAAGGCCCTCGAAAGAGGCCAACAAACACAATTAAGGCCGCATCCGCAGAAAGCACAGCTCGACGCGTCGCTACGAGAAGCAACCGCTCAGCTTGCGCGTTCCCCCTCCTAACCTGCCCTCGGGAAGAAAGGAACAGTCATCAGAAGCAACAGGCAGCCGTTAGCCACGGCGCTTGATACTCGCTTCACGCTCAGGGGAACGCACGTGAGCTCTTCATCACGGTTACCGAGCCTGACCACTTCCGAGCACGTTTCTCCGGACGGGCGCTGTAGAAACGATCCCTGAAAGTATAGTCTTGACGTCCGCCCTGCGAGGGACACCGTCCCACCAAAAGGCATCGCTATATAGCTTGCAGCGACAAACTAAAGCTAAGACATTCGCACAACACCGAAAGAGAAGAAGACTTTGCAATGCATGAATCTTATGAAAACAAACAAAAAAAAAACCAATTCGTAACGCTTTTTCTTAGATGTCAAAGCGTGAAGTAGGCTAGATTGCGTTTATTCAACCACTGAACAAACATTACATCCAAGGCAGGCTGCGAGGCAGCGCAGAACGGCAACATCAGCGGCTTGGCCGAGGACGCTCTGTGATGGCGTTTTTGCACGCTTTGGAAAAGCAAGAAGGAAAAAAAACCAACCAGAGAAGCGTGAGTGATGAGACCACACGTTTAAGATTTAAGACCTCCCAGGGGTGGGGCTTATGCAGATATATTGTCTCTGACGCAGGAGCAACACCTGACGAGGCCGCAAAGAGCCTGGGGCGGCACCCTTTTCCCTAACCATAACGGAGGCGCGCCTTAAGGCGCTAGAGCAGCCCCCTTAGGAGGCAGCGGCAAGGGCCACGCCTGGAGAACCACCAGCTGATACCGGAGATAATCCCCGGGCTCTATCGTTAAACCGGGATGATCAGGGGAAAGCGCGAACGCAGTCCCCCACTACCAGAAATTATGCAGTCGAGTTTCCCGCATTTGGGGAAATCGCAGGGGTCAGCACAGCCGGAGTGCAATGGCTGAGCCTCACCCTGGGAGAACCCCCTTCGTGATCAGGGTATCTCCCCTGCCAGGTAAGTATGAGTTGCCATAGGAGATGGTGGGGGGCGCCACTTCCACACCCCTCGCTAAAGTCGTGGTGGGGGTTACTGCTCCAACACTCGGCTCTGTGCAGAACAGCTGCGTGGACAAGGTGCCTGCACACAGGAAATTCCTCATCGTTGCCCTTCAGGGAAAAGTCTTCCCGTGTTAAGCTGCGCTCGTAAAATCCAGCATTCCCAGAGCGCTTTGCAGCACAAAAATTTGCACGCGGTAGCACCGCCCATCAGCGGGACCTCGCGCCGGGGAAGGAGCATTTACCCCTTGGCGACCTTAACGCACGAGCCGGGCAACAGGACTTGGCTACCATTTGATGTTGGTACGCAGAACGTTTCCACGAAAGGCTCATGAAACATAGGCCACATTAAGCCCCTCGCGAGGCGTCTATCCTGTTAAGAGTAGGCCTGCCTCGAAAGCTAGTACGGTCGGCACAGAAGGAAGGCCCTCGAAAGAGGCCAACAAACACAATTAAGGCCGCATCCGCAGAAAGCACAGCTCGACGCGTCGCTACGAGAAGTAACCGCTCAGCTTGCGCGTTCCCCCTCCTAACCTGCCCTCGGGAAGAAAGGAACAGTCATCAGAAGCAACAGGCAGCCGTTAGCCACGGCGCTTGATACTCGCTTCGCGCTCAGGGGAACGCACGTGAGCTCTTCATCACGGTTACCGAGCCTGACCACTTCCGAGCACGTTTCTCCGGTCGGGCGCTATAGAAACGATCCCTGAAAGTATAGTCTTGACGTCCGCCCTGCGAGGGACACCGTCCCACCAAAAGGCATCGCTATATAGCTTGCAGCGACAAACTAAAGCTAAGACATTCGCACAACACCGAAAGAGAAGAAGACTTTGCAATGCATGAATCTTATGAAAACAAACAAAAAAAAAACCAATTCGTAACGCTTTTTCTTAGAGGTCAATGCGTGAAGTAGGCTAGATTGCGTTTATTCAACCACTGAACATACATTACATCCAAGGCAGGCTGCGAGGCAGCGCAGAACGGCAACATCAGCGGCTTGGCCGAGGACGCTCTGTGATGGCGTTTTTGCACGCTTTGGAAAAGCAAGAAGGAAAAAAAACCAACCAGAGAAGCGTGAGTGATGAGACCACACGTTTAAGATTTAAGACCTCCCAGGGGTGGGGCTTATGCAGATATATTGTCTCTGACGCAGGAGCAACACCTGACGAGGCCGCAAAGAGCCTGGGGCGGCACCCTTTTCCCTAACCATAACGGAGGCGCGCCTTAAGGCGCTAGAGCAGCCCCCTTAGGAGGCAGCGGCAAGGGCCACGCCTGGAGAACCACCAGCTGATACCGGAGATAATCCCCGGGCTCTATCGTTAAACCGGGATGATCAGGGGAAAGCGCGAACGCAGTCCCCCGCTACCAGAAATTATGCAGTCGAGTTTCCCGCATTTGGGGAAATCGCAGGGGTCAGCACAGCCGGAGTGCAATGGCTGAGCCTCACCCTGGGAGAACCCCCTTCGTGATCAGGGTATCTCCCCTGCCAGGTAAGTATGAGTTGCCATAGGAGATGGTGGGGGGCGCCACTTCCACACCCCTCGCTAAAGTCGTGGTGGGGGTTACTGCTCCAACACTCGGCTCTGTGCAGAACAGCTGCGTGGACAATGTGCCTGCACACAGGAAATTCCTCATCGTTGCCCTTCAGGGAAAAGTCTTCCCGTGTTAAGCTGCGCTCGTAAAATCCAGCATTCCCAGAGCGCTTTGCAGCACAAAAATTTGCACGCGGTAGCACCGCCCATCAGCGGGACCTCGCGCCGGGGAAGGAGCATTTACCCCTTGGCGACCTTAACGCACGAGCCGGGCAACAGGACTTGGCTACCATTTGATGTTGGTACGCAGAACGTTTCCACGAAAGGCTCATGAAACATAGGCCACATTAAGCCCCTCGCGAGGCGTCTATCCTGTTAAGAGTAGGCCTGCCTCGAAAGCTAGTACGGTCGGCATAGAAGGAAGGCCCTCGAAAGAGGCCAACAAACACAATTAAGGCCGCATCCGCAGAAAGCACAGCTCGACGCGTCGCTACGAGAAGTAACCGCTCAGCTTGCGCGTTCCCCCTCCTAACCTGCCCTCGGGAAGAAAGGAACAGTCATCAGAAGCAACAGGCAGCCGTTAGCCACGGCGCTTGATACTCGCTTCGCGCTCAGGGGAACGCACGTGAGCTCTTCATCACGGTTACCGAGCCTGACCACTTCCGAGCACGTTTCTCCGGTCGGGCGCTATAGAAACGATCCCTGAAAGTATAGTCTTGACGTCCGCCCTGCGAGGGACACCGTCCCACCAAAAGGCATCGCTATATAGCTTGCAGCGACAAACTAAAGCTAAGACATTCGCACAACACCGAAAGAGAAGAAGACTTTGCAATGCATGAATCTTATGAAAACAAACAAAAAAAAAACCAATTCGTAACGCTTTTTCTTAGAGGTCAATGCGTGAAGTAGGCTAGATTGCGTTTATTCAACCACTGAACATACATTACATCCAAGGCAGGCTGCGAGGCAGCGCAGAACGGCAACATCAGCGGCTTGGCCGAGGACGCTCTGTGATGGCGTTTTTGCACGCTTTGGAAAAGCAAGAAGGAAAAAAAACCAACCAGAGAAGCGTGAGTGATGAGACCACACGTTTAAGATTTAAGACCTCCCAGGGGTGGGGCTTATGCAGATATATTGTCTCTGACGCAGGAGCAACACCTGACGAGGCCGCAAAGAGCCTGGGGCGGCACCCTTTTCCCTAACCATAACGGAGGCGCGCCTTAAGGCGCTAGAGCAGCCCCCTTAGGAGGCAGCGGCAAGGGCCACGCCTGGAGAACCACCAGCTGATACCGGAGATAATCCCCGGGCTCTATCGTTAAACCGGGATGATCAGGGGAAAGCGCGAACACAGTCCCCCACTACCAGAAATTATGCAGTCGAGTTTCCCGCATTTGGGGAAATCGCAGGGGTCAGCACAGCCGGAGTGCAATGGCTGAGCCTCACCCTGGGAGAACCCCCTTCGTGATCAGGGTATCTCCCCTGCCAGGTAAGTATGAGTTGCCATAGGAGATGGTGGGGGGCGCCACTTCCACACCCCTCGCTAAAGTCGTGGTGGGGGTTACTGCTCCAACACTCGGCTCTGTGCAGAACAGCTGCGTGGACAAGGTGCCTGCACACAGGAAATTCCTCATCGTTGCCCTTCAGGGAAAAGTCTTCCCGTGTTAAGCTGCGCTCGTAAAATCCAGCATTCCCAGAGCGCTTTGCAGCACAAAAATTTGCACGCGGTAGCACCGCCCATCAGCGGGACCTCACGCCGGGGAAGGAGCATTTACCCCTTGGCGACCTTAACGCACGAGCCGGGCAACAGGACTTGGCTACCATTTGATGTTGGTACGCAGAACGTTTCCACGAAAGGCTCATGAAACATAGGCCACATTAAGCCCCTCGCGAGGCGTCTATCCTGTTAAGAGTAGGCCTGCCTCGAAAGCTAGTACGGTCGGCATAGAAGGAAGGCCCTCGAAAGAGGCCAACAAACACAATTAAGGCCGCATCCGCAGAAAGCACAGCTCGACGCGTCGCTACGAGAAGTAACCGCTCAGCTTGCGCGTTCCCCCTCCTAACCTGCCCTCGGGAAGAAAGGAACAGTCATCAGAAGCAACAGGCAGCCGTTAGCCATGGCGCTTGATACTCGCTTCGCGCTCAGGGGAACGCACGTGAGCTCTTCATCACGGTTACCGAGCCTGACCACTTCCGAGCACGTTTCTCCGGTCGGGCGCTATAGAAACGATCCCTGAAAGTATAGTCTTGACGTCCGCCCTGCGAGGGACACCGTCCCACCAAAAGGCATCGCTATATAGCTTGCAGCGACAAACTAAAGCTAAGACATTCGCACAACACCGAAAGAGAAGAAGACTTTGCAATGCATGAATCTTATGAAAACAAACAAAAAAAAAACCAATTCGTAACGCTTTTTCTTAGAGGTCAATGCGTGAAGTAGGCTAGATTGCGTTTATTCAACCACTGAACATACATTACATCCAAGGCAGGCTGCGAGGCAGCGCAGAACGGCAACATCAGCGGCTTGGCCGAGGACGCTCTGTGATGGCGTTTTTGCACGCTTTGGAAAAGCAAGAAGGAAAAAAAACCAACCAGAGAAGCGTGAGTGATGAGACCACACGTTTAAGATTTAAGACCTCCCAGGGGTGGGGCTTATGCAGATATATTGTCTCTGACGCAGGAGCAACACCTGACGAGGCCGCAAAGAGCCTGGGGCGGCACCCTTTTCCCTAACCATAACGGAGGCGCGCCTTAAGGCGCTAGAGCAGCCCCCTTAGGAGGCAGCAGCAAGGGCCACGCCTGGAGAACCACCAGCTGATACCGGAGATAATCCCCGGGCTCTATCGTTAAACCGGGATGATCAGGGGAAAGCGCGAACGCAGTCCCCCACTACCAGAAATTATGCAGTCGAGTTTCCCGCATTTGGGGAAATCGCAGGGGTCAGCACAGCCGGAGTGCAATGGCTGAGCCTCACCCTGGGAGAACCCCCTTCGTGATCAGGGTATCTCCCCTGCCAGGTAAGTATGAGTTGCCATAGGAGATGGTGGGGGGCGCCACTTCCACACCCCTCGCTAAAGTCGTGGTGGGGGTTACTGCTCCAACACTCGGCTCTGTGCAGAACAGCTGCGTGGACAAGGTGCCTGCACACAGGAAATTCCTCATCGTTGCCCTTCAGGGAAAAGTCTTCCCGTGTTAAGCTGCGCTCGTAAAATCCAGCATTCCCAGAGCGCTTTGCAGCACAAAAATTTGCACGCGGTAGCACCGCCCATCAGCGGGACCTCGCGCCGGGGAAGGAGCATTTACCCCTTGGCGACCTTAACGCACGAGCCGGGCAACAGGACTTGGCTACCATTTGATGTTGGTACGCAGAACGTTTCCACGAAAGGCTCATGAAACATAGGCCACATTAAGCCCCTCGCGAGGCGTCTATCCTGTTAAGAGTAGGCCTGCCTCGAAAGCTAGTACGGTCGGCATAGAAGGAAGGCCCTCGAAAGAGGCCAACAAACACAATTAAGGCCGCATCCGCAGAAAGCACAGCTCGACGCGTCGCTACGAGAAGTAACCGCTCAGCTTGCGCGTTCCCCCTCCTAACCTGCCCTCGGGAAGAAAGGAACAGTCATCAAAAGCAACAGGCAGCCGTTAGCCACGGCGCTTGATACTCGCTTCGCGCTCAGGGGAACGCACGTGAGCTCTTCATCACGGTTACCGAGCCTGACCACTTCCGAGCACGTTTCTCCGGTCGGGCACTATAGAAACGATCCCTGAAAGTATAGTCTTGACGTCCGCCCTGCGAGGGACACCGTCCCACCAAAAGGCATCGCTATATAGCTTGCAGCGACAAACTAAAGCTAAGACATTCGCACAACACCGAAAGAGAAGAAGACTTTGCAATGCATGAATCTTATGAAAACAAACAAAAAAAAAACCAATTCGTAACGCTTTTTCTTAGAAGTCAATGCGTGAAGTAGGCTAGATTGCGTTTATTCAACCACTGAACATACATTACATCCAAGGCAGGCTGCGAGGCAGCGCAGAACGGCAACATCAGCGGCTTGGCCGAGGACGCTCTGTGATGGCGTTTTTGCACGCTTTGGAAAAGCAAGAAGGAAAAAAAACCAACCAGAGAAGCGTGAGTGATGAGACCACACGTTTAAGATTTAAGACCTCCCAGGGGTGGGGCTTATGCAGATATATTGTCTCTGACGCAGGAGCAACACCTGACGAGGCCGCAAAGAGCCTGGGGCGGCACCCTTTTCCCTAACCATAACGGAGGCGCGCCTTAAGGCGCTAGAGCAGCCCCCTTAGGAGGCAGCGGCAAGGGCCACGCCTGGAGAACCACCAGCTGATACCGGAGATAATCCCCGGGCTCTATCGTTAAACCGGGATGATCAGGGGAAAGCGCGAACGCAGTCCCCCACTACCAGAAATTATGCAGTCAAGTTTCCCGCATTTGGGGAAATCGCAGGGGTCAGCACAGCCGGAGTGCAATGGCTGAGCCTCACCCTGGGAGAACTCCCTTCGTGATCAGGGTATCTCCCCTGCCAGGTAAGTATGAGTTGCCATAGGAGATGGTGGGGGGCGCCACTTCCACACCCCTCGCTAAAGTCGTGGTGGGGGTTACTGCTCCAACACTCGGCTCTGTGCAGAACAGCTGCGTGGACAAGGTGCCTGCACACAGGAAATTCCTCATCGTTGCCCTTCAGGGAAAAGTCTTCCCGTGTTAAGCTGCGCTCGTAAAATCCAGCATTCCCAGAGCGCTTTGCAGCACAAAAATTTGCACGCGGTAGCACCGCCCATCAGCGGGACCTCGCGCCGGGGAAGGAGCATTTACCCCTTGGCGACCTTAACGCACGAGCCGGGCAACAGGACTTGGCTACCATTTGATGTTGGTACGCAGAACGTTTCCACGAAAGGCTCATGAAACATAGGCCACATTAAGCCCCTCGCGAGGCGTCTATCCTGTTAAGAGTAGGCCTGCCTCGAACGCTAGTACGGTCGGCATAGAAGGAAGGCCCTCGAAAGAGGCCAACAAACACAATTAAGGCCGCATCCGCAGAAAGCACAGCTCGACGCGTCGCTACGAGAAGTAACCGCTCAGCTTGCGCGTTCCCCCTCCTAACCTGCCCTCGGGAAGAAAGGAACAGTCATCAGAAGCAACAGGCAGCCGTTAGCCACGGCGCTTGATACTCGCTTCGCGCTCAGGGGAACGCACGTGAGCTCTTCATCACGGTTACCGAGCCTGACCACTTCCGAGCACGTTTCTCCGGTCGGGCGCTATAGAAACGATCCCTGAAAATATAGTCTTGACGTCCGCCCTGCGAGGGACACCGTCCCACCAAAAGGCATCGCTATATAGCTTGCAGCGACAAACTAAAGCTAAGACATTCGCACAACACCGAAAGAGAAGAAGACTTTGCAATGCATGAATCTTATGAAAACAAACAAAAAAAAAACCAATTCGTAACGCTTTTTCTTAGAGGTCAATGCGTGAAGTAGGCTAGATTGCGTTTATTCAACCACTGAACATACATTACATCCAAGGCAGGCTGCGAGGCAGCGCAGAACGGCAACATCAGCGGCTTGGCCGAGGACGCTCTGTGATGGCGTTTTTGCACGCTTTGGAAAAGCAAGAAGGAAAAAAAACCAACCAGAGAAGCGTGAGTGATGAGACCACACGTTTAAGATTTAAGACCTCCCAGGGGTGGGGCTTATGCAGATATATTGTCTCTGACGCAGGAGCAACACCTGACGAGGCCGCAAAGAGCCTGGGGCGGCACGCTTTTCCCTAACCATAACGGAGGCGCGCCTTAAGGCGCTAGAGCAGCCCCCTTAGGAGGCAGCGGCAAGGGCCACGCCTGGAGAACCACCAGCTGATACCGGAGATAATCCCCGGGCTCTATCGTTAAACCGGGATGATCAGGGGAAAGCGCGAACGCAGTCCCCCACTACCAGAAATTATGCAGTCGAGTTTCCCGCATTTGGGGAAATCGCAGGGGTCAGCACAGCCGGAGTGCAATGGCTGAGCCTCACCCTGGGAGAACCCCCTTCGTGATCAGGGTATCTCCCCTGCCAGGTAAGTATGAGTTGCCATAGGAGATGGTGGGGGGCGCCACTTCCACACCCCTCGCTAAAGTCGTGGTGGGGGTTACTGCTCCAACACTCGGCTCTGTGCAGAACAGCTGCGTGGACAAGGTGCCTGCACACAGGAAATTCCTCATCGTTGCCCTTCAGGGAAAAGTCTTCCCGTGTTAAGCTGCGCTCGTAAAATCCAGCATTCCCAGAGCGCTTTGCAGCACAAAAATTTGCGGGACCTCGCGCCGGGGAAGGAGCATTTACCCCTTGGCGACCTTAACGCACGAGCCGGGCAACAGGACTTGGCTACCATTTGATGTTGGTACGCAGAACGTTTCCACGAAAGGCTCATGAAACATAGGCCACATTAAGCCCCTCGCGAGGCGTCTATCCTGTTAAGAGTAGGCCTGCCTCGAAAGCTAGTACGGTCGGCATAGAAGGAAGGCCCTCGAAAGAGGCCAACAAACACAATTAAGGCCGCATCCGCAGAAAGCACAGCTCGACGCGTCGCTACGAGAAGTAACCGCTCAGCTTGCGCGTTCCCCCTCCTAACCTGCCCTCGGGAAGAAAGGAACAGTCATCAGAAGCAACAGGCAGCCGTTAGCCACGGCGCTTGATACTCGCTTCGCGCTCAGGGGAACGCACGTGAGCTCTTCATCACGGTTACCGAGCCTGACCACTTCCGAGCACGTTTCTCCGGTCGGGCGCTATAGAAACGATCCCTGAAAGTATAGTCTTGACGTCCGCCCTGCGAGGGACACCGTCCCACCAAAAGGCATCGCTATATAGCTTGCAGCGACAAACTAAAGCTAAGACATTCGCACAACACCGAAAGAGAAGAAGACTTTGCAATGCATGAATCTTATGAAAACAAACAAAAAAAAAACCAATTCGTAACGCTTTTTCTTAGAAGTCAATGCGTGAAGTAGGCTAGATTGCGTTTATTCAACCACTGAACATACATTACATCCAAGGCAAGCTGCGAGGCAGCGCAGAACGGCAACATCAGCGGCTTGGCCGAGGACGCTCTGTGATGGCGTTTTTGCACGCTTTGGAAAAACAGGAAGGAAAAAAAACCAACCAGAGAAGCGTGAGTGATGAGACCACACGTTTAAGATTTAAGACCTCCCAGGGGTGGGGCTTATGCAGATATATTGTCTCTGACGCAGGAGCAACACCTGACGAGGCCGCAAAGAGCCTGGGGCGGCACCCTTTTCCCTAACCATAACGGAGGCGCGCCTTAAGGCGCTAGAGCAGCCCCCTTAGGAGGCAGCGGCAAGGGCCACGCCTGGAGAACCACCAGCTGATACCGGAGATAATCCCCGGGCTCTATCGTTAAACCGGGATGATCAGGGGAAAGCGCGAACGCAGTCCCCCACTACCAGGAATTATGCAGTCGAGTTTCCCGCATTTGGGGAAATCGCAGGGGTCAGCACAGCCGGAGTGCAATGGCTGAGCCTCACCCTGGGAGAACCCCCTTCGTGATCAGGGTATCTCCCCTGCCAGGTAAGTATGAGTTGCCATAGGAGATGGTGGGGGGCGCCACTTCCACACCCCTCGCTAAAGTCGTGGTGGGGGTTACTGCTCCAACACTCGGCTCTGTGCAGAACAGCTGCGTGGACAAGGTGCCTGCACACAGGAAATTCCTCATCGTTGCCCTTCAGGGAAAAGTCTTCCCGTGTTAAGCTGCGCTCGTAAAATCCAGCATTCCCAGAGCGCTTTGCAGCACAAAAATTTGCACGCGGTAGCACCGCCCATCAGCGGGACCTCGCGCCGGGGAAGGAGCATTTACCCCTTGGCGACCTTAACGCACGAGCCGGGCAACAGGACTTGGCTACCATTTGATGTTGGTACGCAGAACGTTTCCACGAAAGGCTCATGAAACATAGGCCACATTAAGCCCCTCGCGAGGCGTCTATCCTGTTAAGAGTAGGCCTGCCTCGAAAGCTAGTACGGTCGGCATAGAAGGAAGGCCCTCGAAAGAGGCCAACAAACACAATTAAGGCCGCATCCGCAGAAAGCACAGCTCGACGCGTCGCTACGAGAAGTAACCGCTCAGCTTGCGCGTTCCCCCTCCTAACCTGCCCTCGGGAAGAAAGGAACAGTCATCAAAAGCAACAGGCAGCCGTTAGCCACGGCGCTTGATACTCGCTTCGCGCTCAGGGGAACGCACGTGAGCTCTTCATCACGGTTACCGAGCCTGACCACTTCCGAGCACGTTTCTCCGGTCGGGCGCTATAGAAACGATCCCTGAAAGTATAGTCTTGACGTCCGCCCTGCGAGGGACACCGTCCCACCAAAAGGCATCGCTATATAGCTTGCAGCGACAAACTAAAGCTAAGACATTCGCACAACACCGAAAGAGAAGAAGACTTTGCAATGCATGAATCTTATGAAAACAGACAAAAAAAAAACCAATTCGTAACGCTTTTTCTTAGAAGTCAATGCGTGAAGTAGGCTAGATTGCGTTTATTCAACCACTGAACATACATTACATCCAAGGCAGGCTGCGAGGCAGCGCAGAACGGCAACATCAGCGGCTTGGCCGAGGACGCTCTGTGATGGCGTTTTTGCACGCTTTGGAAAAACAGGAAGGAAAAAAAAACCAACCAGAGAAGCGTGAGTGATGAGACCACACGTTTAAGATTTAAGACCTCCCAGGGGTGGGGCTTATGCAGATATATTGTCTCTGACGCAGGAGCAACACCTGACGAGGCCGCAAAGAGCCTGGGGCGGCACCCTTTTCCCTAACCATAACGGAGGCGCGCCTTAAGGCGCTAGAGCAGCCCCCTTAGGAGGCAGCGGCAAGGGCCACGCCTGGAGACCCACCAGCTGATACCGGAGATAATCCCCGGGCTCTATCGTTAAACCGGGATGATCAGGGGAAAGCGCGAACGCAGTCCCCCACTACCAGAAATTATGCAGTCGAGTTTCCCGCATTTGGGGAAATCGCAGGGGTCAGCACAGCCGGAGTGCAATGGCTGAGCCTCACCCTGGGAGAACCCCCTTCGTGATCAGGGTATCTCCCCTGCCAGGTAAGTATGAGTTGCCATAGGAGATGGTGGGGGGCGCCACTTCCACACCCCTCGCTAAAGTCGTGGTGGGGGTTACTGCTCCAACACTCGGCTCTGTGCAGAACAGCTGCGTGGACAAGGTGCCTGCACACAGGAAATTCCTCATCGTTGCCCTTCAGGGAAAAGTCTTCCCGTGTTAAGCTGCGCTCGTAAAATCCAGCATTCCCAGAGCGCTTTGCAGCACAAAAATTTGCACGCGGTAGCACCGCCCATCAGCGGGACCTCGCGCCGGGGAAGGAGCATTTACCCCTTGGCGACCTTAACGCACGAGCCGGGCAACAGGACTTGGCTACCATTTGATGTTGGTACGCAGAACGTTTCCACGAAAGGCTCATGAAACATAGGCCACATTAAGCCCCTCGCGAGGCGTCTATCCTGTTAAGAGTAGGCCTGCCTCGAAAGCTAGTACGGTCGGCATAGAAGGAAGGCCCTCGAAAGAGGCCAACAAACACAATTAAGGCCGCATCCGCAGAAAGCACAGCTCGACGCGTCGCTACGAGAAGTAACCGCTCAGCTTGCGCGTTCCCCCTCCTAACCTGCCCTCGGGAAGAAAGGAACAGTCATCAAAAGCAACAGGCAGCCGTTAGCCACGGCGCTTGATACTCGCTTCGCGCTCAGGGGAACGCACGTGAGCTCTTCATCACGGTTACCGAGCCTGACCACTTCCGAGCACGTTTCTCCGGTCGGGCGCTATAGAAACGATCCCTGAAAGTATAGTCTTGACGTCCGCCCTGCGAGGGACACCGTCCCACCAAAAGGCATCGCTATATAGCTTGCAGCGACAAACTAAAGCTAAGACATTCGCACAACACCGAAAGAGAAGAAGACTTTGCAATGCATGAATCTTATGAAAACAGACAAAAAAAAAACCAATTCGTAACGCTTTTTCTTAGAAGTCAATGCGTGAAGTAGGCTAGATTGCGTTTATTCAACCACTGAACATACATTACATCCAAGGCAGGCTGCGAGGCAGCGCAGAACGGCAACATCAGCGGCTTGGCCGAGGACGCTCTGTGATGGCGTTTTTGCACGCTTTGGAAAAACAGGAAGGAAAAAAAACCAACCAGAGAAGCGTGAGTGATGAGACCACACGTTTAAGATTTAAGACCTCCCAGGGGTGGGGCTTATGCAGATATATTGTCTCTGACGCAGGAGCAACACCTGACGAGGCCGCAAAGAGCCTGGGGCGGCACCCTTTTCCCTAACCATAACGGAGGCGCGCCTTAAGGCGCTAGAGCAGCCCCCTTAGGAGGCAGCGGCAAGGGCCACGCCTGGAGAACCACCAGCTGATACCGGAGATAATCCCCAGGCTCTATCGTTAAACCGGGATGATCAGGGGAAAGCGCGAACGCAGTCCCCCACTACCAGAAATTATGCAGTCGAGTTTCCCGCATTTGGGGAAATCGCAGGGGTCAGCACAGCCGGAGTGCAATGGCTGAGCCTCACCCTGGGAGAACTCCCTTCGTGATCAGGGTATCTCCCCTGCCAGGTAAGTATGAGTTGCCATAGGAGATGGTGGGGGGCGCCACTTCCACACCCCTCGCTAAAGTCGTGGTGGGGGTTACTGCTCCAACACTCGGCTCTGTGCAGAACAGCTGCGTGGACAAGGTGCCTGCACACAGGAAATTCCTCATCGTTGCCCTTCAGGGAAAAGTCTTCCCGTGTTAAGCTGCGCTCGTAAAATCCAGCATTCCCAGAGCGCTTTGCAGCACAAAAATTTGCACGCGGTAGCACCGCCCATCAGCGGGACCTCGCGCCGGGGAAGGAGCATTTACCCCTTGGCGACCTTAACGCACGAGCCGGGCAACAGGACTTGGCTACCATTTGATGTTGGTACGCAGAACGTTTCCACGAAAGGCTCATGAAACATAGGCCACATTAAGCCCCTCGCGAGGCGTCTATCCTGTTAAGAGTAGGCCTGCCTCGAAAGCTAGTACGGTCGGCATAGAAGGAAGGCCCTCGAAAGAGGCCAACAAACACAATTAAGGCCGCATCCGCAGAAAGCACAGCTCGACGCGTCGCTACGAGAAGTAACCGCTCAGCTTGCGCGTTCCCCCTCCTAACCTGCCCTCGGGAAGAAAGGAACAGTCATCAAAAGCAACAGGCAGCCGTTAGCCACGGCGCTTGATACTCGCTTCGCGCTCAGGGGAACGCACGTGAGCTCTTCATCACGGTTACCGAGCCTGACCACTTCCGAGCACGTTTCTCCGGTCGGGCGCTATAGAAACGATCCCTGAAAGTATAGTCTTGACGTCCGCCCTGCGAGGGACACCGTCCCACCAAAAGGCATCGCTATATAGCTTGCAGCGACAAACTAAAGCTAAGACATTCGCACAACACCGAAAGAGAAGAAGACTTTGCAATGCATGAATCTTATGAAAACAAACAAAAAAAAAACCAATTCGTAACGCTTTTTCTTAGAGGTCAATGCGTGAAGTAGGCTAGATTGCGTTTATTCAACCACTGAACATACATTACATCCAAGGCAGGCTGCGAGGCAGCGCAGAACGGCAACATCAGCGGCTTGGCCGAGGACGCTCTGTGATGGCGTTTTTGCACGCTTTGGAAAAGCAAGAAGGAAAAAAAACCAACCAGAGAAGCGTGAGTGATGAGACCACACGTTTAAGATTTAAGACCTCCCAGGGGTGGGGCTTATGCAGATATATTGTCTCTGACGCAGGAGCAACACCTGACGAGGCCGCAAAGAGCCTGGGGCGGCACCCTTTTCCCTAACCATAACGGAGGCGCGCCTTAAGGCGCTAGAGCAGCCCCCTTAGGAGGCAGCGGCAAGGGCCACGCCTGGAGAACCACCAGCTGATACCGGAGATAATCCCCGGGCTCTATCGTTAAACCGGGATGATCAGGGGAAAGCGCGAACGCAGTCCCCCACTACCAGGAATTATGCAGTCGAGTTTCCCGCATTTGGGGAAATCGCAGGGGTCAGCACAGCCGGAGTGCAATGGCTGAGCCTCACCCTGGGAGAACCCCCTTCGTGATCAGGGTATCTCCCCTGCCAGGTAAGTATGAGTTGCCATAGGAGATGGTGGGGGGCGCCACTTCCACACCCCTCGCTAAAGTCGTGGTGGGGGTTACTGCTCCAACACTCGGCTCTGTGCAGAACAGCTGCGTGGACAAGGTGCCTGCACACAGGAAATTCCTCATCGTTGCCCTTCAGGGAAAAGTCTTCCCGTGTTAAGCTGCGCTCGTAAAATCCAGCATTCCCAGAGCGCTTTGCAGCACAAAAATTTGCACGCGGTAGCACCGCCCATCAGCGGGACCTCGCGCCGGGGAAGGAGCATTTACCCCTTGGCGACCTTAACGCACGAGCCGGGCAACAGGACTTGGCTACCATTTGATGTTGGTACGCAGAACGTTTCCACGAAAGGCTCATGAAACATAGGCCACATTAAGCCCCTCGCGAGGCGTCTATCCTGTTAAGAGTAGGCCTGCCTCGAAAGCTAGTACGGTCGGCATAGAAGGAAGGCCCTCGAAAGAGGCCAACAAACACAATTAAGGCCGCATCCGCAGAAAGCACAGCTCGACGCGTCGCTACGAGAAGTAACCGCTCAGCTTGCGCGTTCCCCCTCCTAACCTGCCCTCGGGAAGAAAGGAACAGTCATCAAAAGCAACAGGCAGCCGTTAGCCACGGCGCTTGATACTCGCTTCGCGCTCAGGGGAACGCACGTGAGCTCTTCATCACGGTTACCGAGCCTGACCACTTCCGAGCACGTTTCTCCGGTCGGGCGCTATAGAAACGATCCCTGAAAGTATAGTCTTGACGTCCGCCCTGCGAGGGACACCGTCCCACCAAAAGGCATCGCTATATAGCTTGCAGCGACAAACTAAAGCTAAGACATTCGCACAACACCGAAAGAGAAGAAGACTTTGCAATGCATGAATCTTATGAAAACAGACAAAAAAAAAACCAATTCGTAACGCTTTTTCTTAGAAGTCAATGCGTGAAGTAGGCTAGATTGCGTTTATTCAACCACTGAACATACATTACATCCAAGGCAGGCTGCGAGGCAGCGCAGAACGGCAACATCAGCGGCTTGGCCGAGGACGCTCTGTGATGGCGTTTTTGCACGCTTTGGAAAAACAGGAAGGAAAAAAAAACCAACCAGAGAAGCGTGAGTGATGAGACCACACGTTTAAGATTTAAGACCTCCCAGGGGTGGGGCTTATGCAGATATATTGTCTCTGACGCAGGAGCAACACCTGACGAGGCCGCAAAGAGCCTGGGGCGGCACCCTTTTCCCTAACCATAACGGAGGCGCGCCTTAAGGCGCTAGAGCAGCCCCCTTAGGAGGCAGCGGCAAGGGCCACGCCTGGAGACCCACCAGCTGATACCGGAGATAATCCCCGGGCTCTATCGTTAAACCGGGATGATCAGGGGAAAGCGCGAACGCAGTCCCCCACTACCAGAAATTATGCAGTCGAGTTTCCCGCATTTGGGGAAATCGCAGGGGTCAGCACAGCCGGAGTGCAATGGCTGAGCCTCACCCTGGGAGAACCCCCTTCGTGATCAGGGTATCTCCCCTGCCAGGTAAGTATGAGTTGCCATAGGAGATGGTGGGGGGCGCCACTTCCACACCCCTCGCTAAAGTCGTGGTGGGGGTTACTGCTCCAACACTCGGCTCTGTGCAGAACAGCTGCGTGGACAAGGTGCCTGCACACAGGAAATTCCTCATCGTTGCCCTTCAGGGAAAAGTCTTCCCGTGTTAAGCTGCGCTCGTAAAATCCAGCATTCCCAGAGCGCTTTGCAGCACAAAAATTTGCACGCGGTAGCACCGCCCATCAGCGGGACCTCGCGCCGGGGAAGGAGCATTTACCCCTTGGCGACCTTAACGCACGAGCCGGGCAACAGGACTTGGCTACCATTTGATGTTGGTACGCAGAACGTTTCCACGAAAGGCTCATGAAACATAGGCCACATTAAGCCCCTCGCGAGGCGTCTATCCTGTTAAGAGTAGGCCTGCCTCGAAAGCTAGTACGGTCGGCATAGAAGGAAGGCCCTCGAAAGAGGCCAACAAACACAATTAAGGCCGCATCCGCAGAAAGCACAGCTCGACGCGTCGCTACGAGAAGTAACCGCTCAGCTTGCGCGTTCCCCCTCCTAACCTGCCCTCGGGAAGAAAGGAACAGTCATCAAAAGCAACAGGCAGCCGTTAGCCACGGCGCTTGATACTCGCTTCGCGCTCAGGGGAACGCACGTGAGCTCTTCATCACGGTTACCGAGCCTGACCACTTCCGAGCACGTTTCTCCGGTCGGGCGCTATAGAAACGATCCCTGAAAGTATAGTCTTGACGTCCGCCCTGCGAGGGACACCGTCCCACCAAAAGGCATCGCTATATAGCTTGCAGCGACAAACTAAAGCTAAGACATTCGCACAACACCGAAAGAGAAGAAGACTTTGCAATGCATGAATCTTATGAAAACAGACAAAAAAAAAACCAATTCGTAACGCTTTTTCTTAGAAGTCAATGCGTGAAGTAGGCTAGATTGCGTTTATTCAACCACTGAACATACATTACATCCAAGGCAGGCTGCGAGGCAGCGCAGAACGGCAACATCAGCGGCTTGGCCGAGGACGCTCTGTGATGGCGTTTTTGCACGCTTTGGAAAAGCAAGAAGGAAAAAAAACCAACCAGAGAAGCGTGAGTGATGAGACCACACGTTTAAGATTTAAGACCTCCCAGGGGTGGGGCTTATGCAGATATATTGTCTCTGACGCAGGAGCAACACCTGACGAGGCCGCAAAGAGCCTGGGGCGGCACCCTTTTCCCTAACCATAACGGAGGCGCGCCTTAAGGCGCTAGAGCAGCCCCCTTAGGAGGCAGCGGCAAGGGCCACGCCTGGAGAACCACCAGCTGATACCGGAGATAATCCCCAGGCTCTATCGTTAAACCGGGATGATCAGGGGAAAGCGCGAACGCAGTCCCCCACTACCAGAAATTATGCAGTCGAGTTTCCCGCATTTGGGGAAATCGCAGGGGTCAGCACAGCCGGAGTGCAATGGCTGAGCCTCACCCTGGGAGAACTCCCTTCGTGATCAGGGTATCTCCCCTGCCAGGTAAGTATGAGTTGCCATAGGAGATGGTGGGGGGCGCCACTTCCACACCCCTCGCTAAAGTCGTGGTGGGGGTTACTGCTCCAACACTCGGCTCTGTGCAGAACAGCTGCGTGGACAAGGTGCCTGCACACAGGAAATTCCTCATCGTTGCCCTTCAGGGAAAAGTCTTCCCGTGTTAAGCTGCGCTCGTAAAATCCAGCATTCCCAGAGCGCTTTGCAGCACAAAAATTTGCACGCGGTAGCACCGCCCATCAGCGGGACCTCGCGCCGGGGAAGGAGCATTTACCCCTTGGCGACCTTAACGCACGAGCCGGGCAACAGGACTTGGCTACCATTTGATGTTGGTACGCAGAACGTTTCCACGAAAGGCTCATGAAACATAGGCCACATTAAGCCCCTCGCGAGGCGTCTATCCTGTTAAGAGTAGGCCTGCCTCGAAAGCTAGTACGGTCGGCATAGAAGGAAGGCCCTCGAAAGAGGCCAACAAACACAATTAAGGCCGCATCCGCAGAAAGCACAGCTCGACGCGTCGCTACGAGAAGTAACCGCTCAGCTTGCGCGTTCCCCCTCCTAACCTGCCCTCGGGAAGAAAGGAACAGTCATCAGAAGCAACAGGCAGCCGTTAGCCACGGCGCTTGATACTCGCTTCGCGCTCAGGGGAACGCACGTGAGCTCTTCACCACGGTTACCGAGCCTGACCACTTCCGAGCACGTTTCTCCGGTCGGGCGCTATAGAAACGATCCCTGAAAGTATAGTCTTGACGTCCGCCCTGCGAGGGACACCGTCCCACCAAAAGGCATCGCTATATAGCTTGCAGCGACAAACTAAAGCTAAGACATTCGCACAACACCGAAAGAGAAGAAGACTTTGCAATGCATGAATCTTATGAAAACAGACAAAAAAAAAACCAATTCGTAACGCTTTTTCTTAGAAGTCAATGCGTGAAGTAGGCTAGATTGCGTTTATTCAACCACTGAACATACATTACATCCAAGGCAGGCTGCGAGGCAGCGCAGAACGGCAACATCAGCGGCTTGGCCGAGGACGCTCTGTGATGGCGTTTTTGCACGCTTTGGAAAAACAGGAAGGAAAAAAAAACCAACCAGAGAAGCGTGAGTGATGAGACCACACGTTTAAGATTTAAGACCTCCCAGGGGTGGGGCTTATGCAGATATATTGTCTCTGACGCAGGAGCAACACCTGACGAGGCCGCAAAGAGCCTGGGGCGGCACCCTTTTCCCTAACCATAACGGAGGCGCGCCTTAAGGCGCTAGAGCAGCCCCCTTAGGAGGCAGCGGCAAGGGCCACGCCTGGAGACCCACCAGCTGATACCGGAGATAATCCCCGGGCTCTATCGTTAAACCGGGATGATCAGGGGAAAGCGCGAACGCAGTCCCCCACTACCAGAAATTATGCAGTCGAGTTTCCCGCATTTGGGGAAATCGCAGGGGTCAGCACAGCCGGAGTGCAATGGCTGAGCCTCACCCTGGGAGAACCCCCTTCGTGATCAGGGTATCTCCCCTGCCAGGTAAGTATGAGTTGCCATAGGAGATGGTGGGGGGCGCCACTTCCACACCCCTCGCTAAAGTCGTGGTGGGGGTTACTGCTCCAACACTCGGCTCTGTGCAGAACAGCTGCGTGGACAAGGTGCCTGCACACAGGAAATTCCTCATCGTTGCCCTTCAGGGAAAAGTCTTCCCGTGTTAAGCTGCGCTCGTAAAATCCAGCATTCCCAGAGCGCTTTGCAGCACAAAAATTTGCACGCGGTAGCACCGCCCATCAGCGGGACCTCGCGCCGGGGAAGGAGCATTTACCCCTTGGCGACCTTAACGCACGAGCCGGGCAACAGGACTTGGCTACCATTTGATGTTGGTACGCAGAACGTTTCCACGAAAGGCTCATGAAACATAGGCCACATTAAGCCCCTCGCGAGGCGTCTATCCTGTTAAGAGTAGGCCTGCCTCGAAAGCTAGTACGGTCGGCATAGAAGGAAGGCCCTCGAAAGAGGCCAACAAACACAATTAAGGCCGCATCCGCAGAAAGCACAGCTCGACGCGTCGCTACGAGAAGTAACCGCTCAGCTTGCGCGTTCCCCCTCCTAACCTGCCCTCGGGAAGAAAGGAACAGTCATCAAAAGCAACAGGCAGCCGTTAGCCACGGCGCTTGATACTCGCTTCGCGCTCAGGGGAACGCACGTGAGCTCTTCATCACGGTTACCGAGCCTGACCACTTCCGAGCACGTTTCTCCGGTCGGGCGCTATAGAAACGATCCCTGAAAGTATAGTCTTGACGTCCGCCCTGCGAGGGACACCGTCCCACCAAAAGGCATCGCTATATAGCTTGCAGCGACAAACTAAAGCTAAGACATTCGCACAACACCGAAAGAGAAGAAGACTTTGCAATGCATGAATCTTATGAAAACAAACAAAAAAAAACCCAATTCGTAACGCTTTTTCTTAGAAGTCAATGCGTGAAGTAGGCTAGATTGCGTTTATTCAACCACTGAACATACATTACATCCAAGGCAGGCTGCGAGGCAGCGCAGAACGGCAACATCAGCGGCTTGGCCGAGGACGCTCTGTGATGGCGTTTTTGCACGCTTTGGAAAAGCAAGAAGGAAAAAAAACCAACCAGAGAAGCGTGAGTGATGAGACCACACGTTTAAGATTTAAGACCTCCCAGGGGTGGGGCTTATGCAGATACATTGTCTCTGACGCAGGAGCAACACCTGACGAGGCCGCAAAGAGCCTGGGGCGGCACCCTTTTCCCTAACCATAACGGAGGCGCGCCTTAAGGCGCTAGAGCAGCCCCCTTAGGAGGCAGCGGCAAGGGCCACGCCTGGAGAACCACCAGCTGATACCAGAGATAATCCCCGGGCTCTATCGTTAAACCGGGATGATCAGGGGAAAGCGCGAACGCAGTACCCCACTACCAGAAATTATGCAGTCGAGTTTCCCGCATTTGGGGAAATCGCAGGGGTCAGCACAGCCGGAGTGCAATGGCTGAGCCTCACCCTGGGAGAACCCCCTTCGTGATCAGGGTATCTCCCCTGCCAGGTAAGTATGAGTTGCCATAGGAGATGGTGGGGGGCGCCACTTCCACACCCCTCGCTAAAGTCGTGGTGGGGGTTACTGCTCCAACACTCGGCTCTGTGCAGAACAGCTGCGTGGACAAGGTGCCTGCACACAGGAAATTCCTCATCGTTGCCCTTCAGGGAAAAGTCTTCCCGTGTTAAGCTGCGCTCGTAAAATCCAGCATTCCCAGAGCGCTTTGCAGCACAAAAATTTGCACGCGGTAGCACCGCCCATCAGCGGGACCTCGCGCCGGGGAAGGAGCATTTACCCCTTGGCGACCTTAACGCACGAGCCGGGCAACAGGACTTGGCTACCATTTGATGTTGGTACGCAGAACGTTTCCACGAAAGGCTCATGAAACATAGGCCACATTAAGCCCCTCGCGAGGCGTCTATCCTGTTAAGAGTAGGCCTGCCTCGAAAGCTAGTACGGTCGGCATAGAAGGAAGGCCCTCGAAAGAGGCCAACAAACACAATTAAGGCCGCATCCGCAGAAAGCACAGCTCGACGCGTCGCTACGAGAAGTAACCGCTCAGCTTGCGCGTTCCCCCTCCTAACCTGCCCTCGGGAAGAAAGGAACAGTCATCAGAAGCAACAGGCAGCCGTTAGCCACGGCGCTTGATACTCGCTTCGCGCTCAGGGGAACGCACGTGAGCTCTTCATCACGGTTACCGAGCCTGACCACTTCCGAGCACGTTTCTCCGGTCGGGCGCTATAGAAACGATCCCTGAAAGTATAGTCTTGACGTCCGCCCTGCGAGGGACACCGTCCCACCAAAAGGCATCGCTATATAGCTTGCAGCGACAAACTAAAGCTAAGACATTCGCACAACACCGAAAGAGAAGAAGACTTTGCAATGCATGAATCTTATGAAAACAAACAAAAAAAAACCCAATTCGTAACGCTTTTTCTTAGAAGTCAATGCGTGAAGTAGGCTAGATTGCGTTTATTCAACCACTGAACATACATTACATCCAAGGCAGGCTGCGAGGCAGCGCAGAACGGCAACATCAGCGGCTTGGCCGAGGACGCTCTGTGATGGCGTTTTTGCACGCTTTGGAAAAGCAAGAAGGAAAAAAAACCAACCAGAGAAGCGTGAGTGATGAGACCACACGTTTAAGATTTAAGACCTCCCAGGGGTGGGGCTTATGCAGATACATTGTCTCTGACGCAGGAGCAACACCTGACGAGGCCGCAAAGAGCCTGGGGCGGCACCCTTTTCCCTAACCATAACGGAGGCGCGCCTTAAGGCGCTAGAGCAGCCCCCTTAGGAGGCAGCTGCAAGGGCCACGCCTGGAGAACCACCAGCTGATACCAGAGATAATCCCCGGGCTCTATCGTTAAACCGGGATGATCAGGGGAAAGCGCGAACGCAGTACCCCACTACCAGAAATTATGCAGTCGAGTTTCCCGCATTTGGGGAAATCGCAGGGGTCAGCACAGCCGGAGTGCAATGGCTGAGCCTCACCCTGGGAGAACCCCCTTCGTGATCAGGGTATCTCCCCTGCCAGGTAAGTATGAGTTGCCATAGGAGATGGTGGGGGGCGCCACTTCCACACCCCTCGCTAAAGTCGTGGTGGGGGTTACTGCTCCAACACTCGGCTCTGTGCAGAACAGCTGCGTGGACAAGGTGCCTGCACACAGGAAATTCCTCATCGTTGCCCTTCAGGGAAAAGTCTTCCCGTGTTAAGCTGCGCTCGTAAAATCCAGCATTCCCAGAGCGCTTTGCAGCACAAAAATTTGCACGCGGTAGCACCGCCCATCAGCGGGACCTCGCGCCGGGGAAGGAGCATTTACCCCTTGGCGACCTTAACGCACGAGCCGGGCAACAGGACTTGGCTACCATTTGATGTTGGTACGCAGAACGTTTCCACGAAAGGCTCATGAAACATAGGCCACATTAAGCCCCTCGCGAGGCGTCTATCCTGTTAAGAGTAGGCCTGCCTCGAAAGCTAGTACGGTCGGCATAGAAGGAAGGCCCTCGAAAGAGGCCAACAAACACAATTAAGGCCGCATCCGCAGAAAGCACAGCTCGACGCGTCGCTACGAGAAGTAACCGCTCAGCTTGCGCGTTCCCCCTCCTAACCTGCCCTCGGGAAGAAAGGAACAGTCATCAGAAGCAACAGGCAGCCGTTAGCCACGGCGCTTGATACTCGCTTCGCGCTCAGGGGAACGCACGTGAGCTCTTCATCACGGTTACCGAGCCTGACCACTTCCGAGCACGTTTCTCCGGTCGGGCGCTATAGAAACGATCCCTGAAAGTATAGTCTTGACGTCCGCCCTGCGAGGGACACCGTCCCACCAAAAGGCATCGCTATATAGCTTGCAGCGACAAACTAAAGCTAAGACATTCGCACAACACCGAAAGAGAAGAAGACTTTGCAATGCATGAATCTTATGAAAACAAACAAAAAAAAAACCAATTCGTAACGCTTTTTCTTAGAAGTCAATGCGTGAAGTAGGCTAGATTGCGTTTATTCAACCACTGAACATACATTACATCCAAGGCAGGCTGCGAGGCAGCGCAGAACGGCAACATCAGCGGCTTGGCCGAGGACGCTCTGTGATGGCGTTTTTGCACGCTTTGGAAAAACAGGAAGGAAAAAAAACCAACCAGAGAAGCGTGAGTGATGAGACCACACGTTTAAGATTTAAGACCTCCCAGGGGTGGGGCTTATGCAGATATATTGTCTCTGACGCAGGAGCAACACCTGACGAGGCCGCAAAGAGCCTGGGGCGGCACCCTTTTCCCTAACCATAACGGAGGCGCGCCTTAAGGCGCTAGAGCAGCCCCCTTAGGAGGCAGCGGCAAGGGCCACGCCTGGAGAACCACCAGCTGATACCGGAGATAATCCCCGGGCTCTATCGTTAAACCGGGATGATCAGGGGAAAGCGCGAACGCAGTCCCCCACTACCAGAAATTATGCAGTCGAGTTTCCCGCATTTGGGGAAATCGCAGGGGTCAGCACAGCCGGAGTGCAATGGCTGAGCCTCACCCTGGGAGAACCCCCTTCGTGATCAGGGTATCTCCCCTGCCAGGTAAGTATGAGTTGCCATAGGAGATGGTGGGGGGCGCCACTTCCACACCCCTCGCTAAAGTCGTGGTGGGGGTTACTGCTCCAACACTCGGCTCTGTGCAGAACAGCTGCGTGGACAAGGTGCCTGCACACAGGAAATTCCTCATCGTTGCCCTTCAGGGAAAAGTCTTCCCGTGTTAAGCTGCGCTCGTAAAATCCAGCATTCCCAGAGCGCTTTGCAGCACAAAAATTTGCACGCGGTAGCACCGCCCATCAGCGGGACCTCGCGCCGGGGAAGGAGCATTTACCCCTTGGCGACCTTAACGCACGAGCCGGGCAACAGGACTTGGCTACCATTTGATGTTGGTACGCAGAACGTTTCCACGAAAGGCTCATGAAACATAGGCCACATTAAGCCCCTCGCGAGGCGTCTATCCTGTTAAGAGTAGGCCTGCCTCGAAAGCTAGTACGGTCGGCATAGAAGGAAGGCCCTCGAAAGAGGCCAACAAACACAATTAAGGCCGCATCCGCAGAAAGCACAGCTCGACGCGTCGCTACGAGAAGTAACCGCTCAGCTTGCGCGTTCCCCCTCCTAACCTGCCCTCGGGAAGAAAGGAACAGTCATCAAAAGCAACAGGCAGCCGTTAGCCACGGCGCTTGATACTCGCTTCGCGCTCAGGGGAACGCACGTGAGCTCTTCATCACGGTTACCGAGCCTGACCACTTCCGAGCACGTTTCTCCGGTCGGGCGCTATAGAAACGATCCCTGAAAGTATAGTCTTGACGTCCGCCCTGCGAGGGACACCGTCCCACCAAAAGGCATCGCTATATAGCTTGCAGCGACAAACTAAAGCTAAGACATTCGCACAACACCGAAAGAGAAGAAGACTTTGCAATGCATGAATCTTATGAAAACAAACAAAAAAAAAAACCAATTCGTAACGCTTTTTCTTAGAGGTCAATGCGTGAAGTAGGCTAGATTGCGTTTATTCAACCACTGAACATACATTACATCCAAGGCAGGCTGCGAGGCAGCGCAGAACGGCAACATCAGCGGCTTGGCCGAGGACGCTCTGTGATGGCGTTTTTGCACGCTTTGGAAAAGCAAGAAGGAAAAAAAACCAACCAGAGAAGCGTGAGTGATGAGACCACACGTTTAAGATTTAAGACCTCCCAGGGGTGGGGCTTATGCAGATATATTGTCTCTGACGCAGGAGCAACACCTGACGAGGCCGCAAAGAGCCTGGGGCGGCACCCTTTTCCCTAACCATAACGGAGGCGCGCCTTAAGGCGCTAGAGCAGCCCCCTTAGGAGGCAGCGGCAAGGGCCACGCCTGGAGAACCACCAGCTGATACCGGAGATAATCCCCGGGCTCTATCGTTAAACCGGGATGATCAGGGGAAAGCGCGAACGCAGTCCCCCACTACCAGAAATTATGCAGTCGAGTTTCCCGCATTTGGGGAAATCGCAGGGGTCAGCACAGCCGGAGTGCAATGGCTGAGCCTCACCCTGGGAGAACCCCCTTCGTGATCAGGGTATCTCCCCTGCCAGGTAAGTATGAGTTGCCATAGGAGATGGTGGGGGGCGCCACTTCCACACCCCTCGCTAAAGTCGTGGTGGGGGTTACTGCTCCAACACTCGGCTCTGTGCAGAACAGCTGCGTGGACAAGGTGCCTGCACACAGGAAATTCCTCATCGTTGCCCTTCAGGGAAAAGTCTTCCCGTGTTAAGCTGCGCTCGTAAAATCCAGCATTCCCAGAGCGCTTTGCAGCACAAAAATTTGCACGCGGTAGCACCGCCCATCAGCGGGACCTCGCGCCGGGGAAGGAGCATTTACCCCTTGGCGACCTTAACGCACGAGCCGGGCAACAGGACTTGGCTACCATTTGATGTTGGTACGCAGAACGTTTCCACGAAAGGCTCATGAAACATAGGCCACATTAAGCCCCTCGCGAGGCGTCTATCCTGTTAAGAGTAGGCCTGTCTCGAAAGCTAGTACGGTCGGCATAGAAGGAAGGCCCTCGAAAGAGGCCAACAAACACAATTAAGGCCGCATCCGCAGAAAGCACAGCTCGACGCGTCGCTACGAGAAGTAACCGCTCAGCTTGCGCGTTCCCCCTCCTAACCTGCCCTCGGGAAGAAAGGAACAGTCATCAAAAGCAACAGGCAGCCGTTAGCCACGGCGCTTGATACTCGCTTCGCGCTCAGGGGAACGCACGTGAGCTCTTCATCACGGTTACCGAGCCTGACCACTTCCGAGCACGTTTCTCCGGTCGGGCGCTATAGAAACGATCCCTGAAAGTATAGTCTTGACGTCCGCCCTGCGAGGGACACCGTCCCACCAAAAGGCATCGCTATATAGCTTGCAGCGACAAACTAAAGCTAAGACATTCGCACAACACCGAAAGAGAAGAAGACTTTGCAATGCATGAATCTTATGAAAACAAACAAAAAAAAACCCAATTCGTAACGCTTTTTCTTAGAAGTCAATGCGTGAAGTAGGCTAGATTGCGTTTATTCAACCACTGAACATACATTACATCCAAGGCAGGCTGCGAGGCAGCGCAGAACGGCAACATCAGCGGCTTGGCCGAGGACGCTCTGTGATGGCGTTTTTGCACGCTTTGGAAAAGCAAGAAGGAAAAAAAACCAACCAGAGAAGCGTGAGTGATGAGACCACACGTTTAAGATTTAAGACCTCCCAGGGGTGGGGCTTATGCAGATACATTGTCTCTGACGCAGGAGCAACACCTGACGAGGCCGCAAAGAGCCTGGGGCGGCACCCTTTTCCCTAACCATAACGGAGGCGCGCCTTAAGGCGCTAGAGCAGCCCCCTTAGGAGGCAGCGGCAAGGGCCACGCCTGGAGAACCACCAGCTGATACCGGAGATAATCCCCGGGCTCTATCGTTAAACCGGGATGATCAGGGGAAAGCGCGAACGCAGTCCCCCACTACCAGAAATTATGCAGTCGAGTTTCCCGCATTTGGGGAAATCGCAGGGGTCAGCACAGCCGGAGTGCAATGGCTGAGCCTCACCCTGGGAGAACCCCCTTCGTGATCAGGGTATCTCCCCTGCCAGGTAAGTATGAGTTGCCATAGGAGATGGTGGGGGGCGCCACTTCCACACCCCTCGCTAAAGTCGTGGTGGGGGTTACTGCTCCAACACTCGGCTCTGTGCAGAACAGCTGCGTGGACAAGGTGCCTGCACACAGGAAATTCCTCATCGTTGCCCTTCAGGGAAAAGTCTTCCCGTGTTAAGCTGCGCTCGTAAAATCCAGCATTCCCAGAGCGCTTTGCAGCACAAAAATTTGCACGCGGTAGCACCGCCCATCAGCGGGACCTCGCGCCGGGGAAGGAGCATTTACCCCTTGGCGACCTTAACGCACGAGCCGGGCAACAGGACTTGGCTACCATTTGATGTTGGTACGCAGAACGTTTCCACGAAAGGCTCATGAAACATAGGCCACATTAAGCCCCTCGCGAGGCGTCTATCCTGTTAAGAGTAGGCCTGCCTCGAAAGCTAGTACGGTCGGCATAGAAGGAAGGCCCTCGAAAGAGGCCAACAAACACAATTAAGGCCGCATCCGCAGAAAGCACAGCTCGACGCGTCGCTACGAGAAGTAACCGCTCAGCTTGCGCGTTCCCCCTCCTAACCTGCCCTCGGGAAGAAAGGAACAGTCATCAGAAGCAACAGGCAGCCGTTAGCCACGGCGCTTGATACTCGCTTCGCGCTCAGGGGAACGCACGTGAGCTCTTCATCACGGTTACCGAGCCTGACCACTTCCGAGCACGTTTCTCCGGTCGGGCGCTATAGAAACGATCCCTGAAAGTATAGTCTTGACGTCCGCCCTGCGAGGGACACCGTCCCACCAAAAGGCATCGCTATATAGCTTGCAGCGACAAACTAAAGCTAAGACATTCGCACAACACCGAAAGAGAAGAAGACTTTGCAATGCATGAATCTTATGAAAACAAACAAAAAAAAAAACCAATTCGTAACGCTTTTTCTTAGAAGTCAATGCGTGAAGTAGGCTAGATTGCGTTTATTCAACCACTGAACATACATTACATCCAAGGCAGGCTGCGAGGCAGCGCAGAACGGCAACATCAGCGGCTTGGCCGAGGACGCTCTGTGATGGCGTTTTTGCACGCTTTGGAAAAGCAAGAAGGAAAAAAAACCAACCAGAGAAGCGTGAGTGATGAGACCACACGTTTAAGATTTAAGACCTCCCAGGGGTGGGGCTTATGCAGATATATTGTCTCTGACGCAGGAGCAACACCTGACGAGGCCGCAAAGAGCCTGGGGCGGCACCCTTTTCCCTAACCATAACGGAGGCGCGCCTTAAGGCGCTAGAGCAGCCCCCTTAGGAGGCAGCGGCAAGGGCCACGCCTGGAGAACCACCAGCTGATACCGGAGATAATCCCCGGGCTCTATCGTTAAACCGGGATGATCAGGGGAAAGCGCGAACGCAGTACCCCACTACCAGAAATTATGCAGTCGAGTTTCCCGCATTTGGGGAAATCGCAGGGGTCAGCACAGCCGGAGTGCAATGGCTGAGCCTCACCCTGGGAGAACCCCCTTCGTGATCAGGGTATCTCCCCTGCCAGGTAAGTATGAGTTGCCATAGGAGATGGTGGGGGGCGCCACTTCCACACCCCTCGCTAAAGTCGTGGTGGGGGTTACTGCTCCAACACTCGGCTCTGTGCAGAACAGCTGCGTGGACAAGGTGCCTGCACACAGGAAATTCCTCATCGTTGCCCTTCAGGGAAAAGTCTTCCCGTGTTAAGCTGCGCTCGTAAAATCCAGCATTCCCAGAGCGCTTTGCAGCACAAAAATTTGCACGCGGTAGCACCGCCCATCAGCGGGACCTCGCGCCGGGGAAGGAGCATTTACCCCTTGGCGACCTTAACGCACGAGCCGGGCAACAGGACTTGGCTACCATTTGATGTTGGTACGCAGAACGTTTCCACGAAAGGCTCATGAAACATAGGCCACATTAAGCCCCTCGCGAGGCGTCTATCCTGTTAAGAGTAGGCCTGCCTCGAAAGCTAGTACGGTCGGCATAGAAGGAAGGCCCTCGAAAGAGGCCAACAAACACAATTAAGGCCGCATCCGCAGAAAGCACAGCTCGACGCGTCGCTACGAGAAGTAACCGCTCAGCTTGCGCGTTCCCCCTCCTAACCTGCCCTCGGGAAGAAAGGAACAGTCATCAGAAGCAACAGGCAGCCGTTAGCCACGGCGCTTGATACTCGCTTCGCGCTCAGGGGAACGCACGTGAGCTCTTCATCACGGTTACCGAGCCTGACCACTTCCGAGCACGTTTCTCCGGTCGGGCGCTATAGAAACGATCCCTGAAAGTATAGTCTTGACGTCCGCCCTGCGAGGGACACCGTCCCACCAAAAGGCATCGCTATATAGCTTGCAGCGACAAACTAAAGCTAAGACATTCGCACAACACCGAAAGAGAAGAAGACTTTGCAATGCATGAATCTTATGAAAACAAACAAAAAAAAAAACCAATTCGTAACGCTTTTTCTTAGAAGTCAATGCGTGAAGTAGGCTAGATTGCGTTTATTCAACCACTGAACATACATTACATCCAAGGCAGGCTGCGAGGCAGCGCAGAACGGCAACATCAGCGGCTTGGCCGAGGACGCTCTGTGATGGCGTTTTTGCACGCTTTGGAAAAGCAAGAAGGAAAAAAAACCAACCAGAGAAGCGTGAGTGATGAGACCACACGTTTAAGATTTAAGACCTCCCAGGGGTGGGGCTTATGCAGATATATTGTCTCTGACGCAGGAGCAACACCTGACGAGGCCGCAAAGAGCCTGGGGCGGCACCCTTTTCCCTAACCATAACGGAGGCGCGCCTTAAGGCGCTAGAGCAGCCCCCTTAGGAGGCAGCGGCAAGGGCCACGCCTGGAGAACCACCAGCTGATACCGGAGATAATCCCCGGGCTCTATCGTTAAACCGGGATGATCAGGGGAAAGCGCGAACGCAGTCCCCCACTACCAGAAATTATGCAGTCGAGTTTCCCGCATTTGGGGAAATCGCAGGGGTCAGCACAGCCGGAGTGCAATGGCTGAGCCTCACCCTGGGAGAACCCCCTTCGTGATCAGGGTATCTCCCCTGCCAGGTAAGTATGAGTTGCCATAGGAGATGGTGGGGGGCGCCACTTCCACACCCCTCGCTAAAGTCGTGGTGGGGGTTACTGCTCCAACACTCGGCTCTGTGCAGAACAGCTGCGTGGACAAGGTGCCTGCACACAGGAAATTCCTCATCGTTGCCCTTCAGGGAAAAGTCTTCCCGTGTTAAGCTGCGCTCGTAAAATCCAGCATTCCCAGAGCGCTTTGCAGCACAAAAATTTGCACGCGGTAGCACCGCCCATCAGCGGGACCTCGCGCCGGGGAAGGAGCATTTACCCCTTGGCGACCTTAACGCACGAGCCGGGCAACAGGACTTGGCTACCATTTGATGTTGGTACGCAGAACGTTTCCACGAAAGGCTCATGAAACATAGGCCACATTAAGCCCCTCGCGAGGCGTCTATCCTGTTAAGAGTAGGCCTGTCTCGAAAGCTAGTACGGTCGGCATAGAAGGAAGGCCCTCGAAAGAGGCCAACAAACACAATTAAGGCCGCATCCGCAGAAAGCACAGCTCGACGCGTCGCTACGAGAAGTAACCGCTCAGCTTGCGCGTTCCCCCTCCTAACCTGCCCTCGGGAAGAAAGGAACAGTCATCAAAAGCAACAGGCAGCCGTTAGCCACGGCGCTTGATACTCGCTTCGCGCTCAGGGGAACGCACGTGAGCTCTTCATCACGGTTACCGAGCCTGACCACTTCCGAGCACGTTTCTCCGGTCGGGCGCTATAGAAACGATCCCTGAAAGTATAGTCTTGACGTCCGCCCTGCGAGGGACACCGTCCCACCAAAAGGCATCGCTATATAGCTTGCAGCGACAAACTAAAGCTAAGACATTCGCACAACACCGAAAGAGAAGAAGACTTTGCAATGCATGAATCTTATGAAAACAAACAAAAAAAAACCCAATTCGTAACGCTTTTTCTTAGAAGTCAATGCGTGAAGTAGGCTAGATTGCGTTTATTCAACCACTGAACATACATTACATCCAAGGCAGGCTGCGAGGCAGCGCAGAACGGCAACATCAGCGGCTTGGCCGAGGACGCTCTGTGATGGCGTTTTTGCACGCTTTGGAAAAGCAAGAAGGAAAAAAAACCAACCAGAGAAGCGTGAGTGATGAGACCACACGTTTAAGATTTAAGACCTCCCAGGGGTGGGGCTTATGCAGATACATTGTCTCTGACGCAGGAGCAACACCTGACGAGGCCGCAAAGAGCCTGGGGCGGCACCCTTTTCCCTAACCATAACGGAGGCGCGCCTTAAGGCGCTAGAGCAGCCCCCTTAGGAGGCAGCGGCAAGGGCCACGCCTGGAGAACCACCAGCTGATACCAGAGATAATCCCCGGGCTCTATCGTTAAACCGGGATGATCAGGGGAAAGCACGAACGCAGTACCCCACTACCAGAAATTATGCAGTCGAGTTTCCCGCATTTGGGGAAATCGCAGGGGTCAGCACAGCCGGAGTGCAATGGCTGAGCCTCACCCTGGGAGAACCCCCTTCGTGATCAGGGTATCTCCCCTGCCAGGTAAGTATGAGTTGCCATAGGAGATGGTGGGGGGCGCCACTTCCACACCCCTCGCTAAAGTCGTGGTGGGGGTTACTGCTCCAACACTCGGCTCTGTGCAGAACAGCTGCGTGGACAAGGTGCCTGCACACAGGAAATTCCTCATCGTTGCCCTTCAGGGAAAAGTCTTCCCGTGTTAAGCTGCGCTCGTAAAATCCAGCATTCCCAGAGCGCTTTGCAGCACAAAAATTTGCACGCGGTAGCACCGCCCATCAGCGGGACCTCGCGCCGGGGAAGGAGCATTTACCCCTTGGCGACCTTAACGCACGAGCCGGGCAACAGGACTTGGCTACCATTTGATGTTGGTACGCAGAACGTTTCCACGAAAGGCTCATGAAACATAGGCCACATTAAGCCCCTCGCGAGGCGTCTATCCTGTTAAGAGTAGGCCTGCCTCGAAAGCTAGTACGGTCGGCATAGAAGGAAGGCCCTCGAAAGAGGCCAACAAACACAATTAAGGCCGCATCCGCAGAAAGCACAGCTCGACGCGTCGCTACGAGAAGTAACCGCTCAGCTTGCGCGTTCCCCCTCCTAACCTGCCCTCGGGAAGAAAGGAACAGTCATCAGAAGCAACAGGCAGCCGTTAGCCACGGCGCTTGATACTCGCTTCGCGCTCAGGGGAACGCACGTGAGCTCTTCATCACGGTTACCGAGCCTGACCACTTCCGAGCACGTTTCTCCGGTCGGGCGCTATAGAAACGATCCCTGAAAGTATAGTCTTGACGTCCGCCCTGCGAGGGACACCGTCCCACCAAAAGGCATCGCTATATAGCTTGCAGCGACAAACTAAAGCTAAGACATTCGCACAACACCGAAAGAGAAGAAGACTTTGCAATGCATGAATCTTATGAAAACAAACAAAAAAAAAAACAATTCGTAACGCTTTTTCATAGAAGTCAATGCGTGAAGTAGGCTAGATTGCGTTTATTCAACCACTGAACATACATTACATCCAAGGCAGGCTGCGAGGCAGCGCAGAACGGCAACATCAGCGGCTTGGCCGAGGACGCTCTGTGATGGCGTTTTTGCACGCTTTGGAAAAACAGGAAGGAAAAAAAACCAACCAGAGAAGCGTGAGTGATGAGACCACACGTTTAAGATTTAAGACCTCCCAGGGGTGGGGCTTATGCAGATATATTGTCTCTGACGCAGGAGCAACACCTGACGAGGCCGCAAAGAGCCTGGGGCGGCACCCTTTTCCCTAACCATAACGGAGGCGCGCCTTAGGAGGCAGCGGCAAGGGCCACGCCTGGAGAACCACCAGCTGATACCGGAGATAATCCCCGGGATTAAACCGGGATGATCAGGGGAAAGCGCGAACGCAGTCCCCCACTACCAGAAATTATGCAGTCGAGTTTCCCGCATTTGGGGAAATCGCAGGGGTCAGCACAGCCGGAGTGCAATGGCTGAGCCTCACCCTGGGAGAACCCCCTTCGCGATCAGGGTATCTCCCCTGCCAGGTAAGTATGAGTTGCCATAGGAGATGGTGGGGGGCGCCACTTCCACACCCCTCGCTAAAGTCGTGGTGGGGGTTACTGCTCCAACACTCGGCTCTGTGCAGAACAGCTGCGTGGACAAGGTGCCTGCACACAGGAAATTCCTCATCGTTGCCCTTCAGGGAAAAGTCTTCCCGTGTTAAGCTGCGCTCGTAAAATCCAGCATTCCCAGAGCGCTTTGCAGCACAAAAATTTGCACGCGGTAGCACCGCCCATCAGCGGGACCTCGCGCCGGGGAAGGAGCATTTACCCCTTGGCGACCTTAACGCACGAGCCGGGCAACAGGACTTGGCTACCATTTGATGTTGGTACGCAGAACGTTTCCACGAAAGGCTCATGAAACATAGGCCACATTAAGCCCCTCGCGAGGCGTCTATCCTGTTAAGAGTAGGCCTGCCTCGAAAGCTAGTACGGTCGGCATAGAAGGAAGGCCCTCGAAAGAGGCCAACAAACACAATTAAGGCCGCATCCGCAGAAAGCACAGCTCGACGCGTCGCTACGAGAAGTAACCGCTCAGCTTGCGCGTTCCCCCTCCTAACCTGCCCTCGGGAAGAAAGGAACAGTCATCAGAAGCAACAGGCAGCCGTTAGCCACGGCGCTTGATACTCGCTTCGCGCTCAGGGGAACGCACGTGAGCTCTTCATCACGGTTACCGAGCCTGACCACTTCCGAGCACGTTTCTCCGGTCGGGCGCTATAGAAACGATCCCTGAAAGTATAGTCTTGACGTCCGCCCTGCGAGGGACACCGTCCCACCAAAAGGCATCGCTATATAGCTTGCAGCGACAAACTAAAGCTAAGACATTCGCACAACACCGAAAGAGAAGAAGACTTTGCAATGCATGAATCTTATGAAAACAAACAAAAAAAAAAACCAATTCGTAACGCTTTTTCTTAGAGGTCAATGCGTGAAGTAGGCTAGATTGCGTTTATTCAACCACTGAACATACATTACATCCAAGGCAGGCTGCGAGGCAGCGCAGAACGGCAACATCAGCGGCTTGGCCGAGGACGCTCTGTGATGGCGTTTTTGCACGCTTTGGAAAAGCAAGAAGGAAAAAAAACCAACCAGAGAAGCGTGAGTGATGAGACCACACGTTTAAGATTTAAGACCTCCCAGGGGTGGGGCTTATGCAGATATATTGTCTCTGACGCAGGAGCAACACCTGACGAGGCCGCAAAGAGCCTGGGGCGGCACCCTTTTCCCTAACCATAACGGAGGCACGCCTTAAGGCGCTAGAGCAGCCCCCTTAGGAGGCAGCGGCAAGGGCCACGCCTGGAGAACCACCAGCTGATACCGGAGATAATCCCCGGGCTCTATCGTTAAACCGGGATGATCAGGGGAAAGCGCGAATGCAGTCCCCCACTACCAGAAATTATGCAGTCGAGTTTCCCGCATTTGGGGAAATCGCAGGGGTCAGCACAGCCGGAGTGCAATGGCTGAGCCTCACCCTGGGAGAACCCCCTTCGTGATCAGGGTATCTCCCCTGCCAGGTAAGTATGAGTTGCTATAGGAGATGGTGGGGGGCGCCACTTCCACACCCCTCGCTAAAGTCGTGGTGGGGGTTACTGCTCCAACACTCGGCTCTGTGCAGAACAGCTGCGTGGACAAGGTGCCTGCACACAGGAAATTCCTCATCGTTGCCCTTCAGGGAAAAGTCTTCCCGTGTTAAGCTGCGCTCGTAAAATCCAGCATTCCCAGAGCGCTTTGCAGCACAAAAATTTGCACGCGGTAGCACCGCCCATCAGCGGGACCTCGTGCCGGGGAAGGAGCATTTACCCCTTGGCGACCTTAACGCACGAGCCGGGCAACAGGACTTGGCTACCATTTGATGTTGGTACGCAGAACGTTTCCACGAAAGGCTCATGAAACATAGGCCACATTAAGCCCCTCGCGAGGCGTCTATCCTGTTAAGAGTAGGCCTGCCTCGAAAGCTAGTACGGTCGGCATAGAAGGAAGGCCCTCGAAAGAGGCCAACAAACACAATTAAGGCCGCATCCGCAGAAAGCACAGCTCGACGCGTCGCTACGAGAAGTAACCGCTCAGCTTGCGCGTTCCCCCTCCTAACCTGCCCTCGGGAAGAAAGGAACAGTCATCAAAAGCAACAGGCAGCCGTTAGCCACGGCGCTTGATACTCGCTTCGCGCTCAGGGGAACGCACGTGAGCTCTTCATCACGGTTACCGAGCCTGACCACTTCCGAGCACGTTTCTCCGGTCGGGCGCTATAGAAACGATCCCTGAAAGTATAGTCTTGACGTCCGCCCTGCGAGGGACACCGTCCCACCAAAAGGCATCGCTATATAGCTTGCAGCGACAAACTAAAGCTAAGACATTCGCACAACACCGAAAGAGAAGAAGACTTTGCAATGCATGAATCTTATGAAAACAAACAAAAAAAAAACCAATTCGTAACGCTTTTTCTTAGAAGTCAATGCGTGAAGTAGGCTAGATTGCGTTTATTCAACCACTGAACATACATTACATCCAAGGCAGGCTGCGAGGCAGCGCAGAACGGCAACATCAGCGGCTTGGCCGAGGACGCTCTGTGATGGCGTTTTTGCACGCTTTGGAAAAGCAAGAAGGAAAAAAAACCAACCAGAGAAGCGTGAGTGATGAGACCACACGTTTAAGATTTAAGACCTCCCAGGGGTGGGGCTTATGCAGATACATTGTCTCTGACGCAGGAGCAACACCTGACGAGGCCGCAAAGAGCCTGGGGCGGCACCCTTTTCCCTAACCATAACGGAGGCGCGCCTTAAGGCGCTAGAGCAGCCCCCTTAGGAGGCAGCGGCAAGGGCCACGCCTGGAGAACCACCAGCTGATACCGGAGATAATCCCCGGGCTCTATCGTTAAACCGGGATGATCAGGGGAAAGCGCGAACGCAGTCCCCCACTACCAGAAATTATGCAGTCGAGTTTCCCGCATTTGGGGAAATCGCAGGGGTCAGCACAGCCGGAGTGCAATGGCTGAGCCTCACCCTGGGAGAACCCCCTTCGTGATCAGGGTATCTCCCCTGCCAGGTAAGTATGAGTTGCCATAGGAGATGGTGGGGGGCGCCACTTCCACACCCCTCGCTAAAGTCGTGGTGGGGGTTACTGCTCCAACACTCGGCTCTGTGCAGAACAGCTGCGTGGACAAGGTGCCTGCACACAGGAAATTCCTCATCGTTGCCCTTCAGGGAAAAGTCTTCCCGTGTTAAGCTGCGCTCGTAAAATCCAGCATTCCCAGAGCGCTTTGCAGCACAAAAATTTGCACGCGGTAGCACCGCCCATCAGCGGGACCTCGCGCCGGGGAAGGAGCATTTACCCCTTGGCGACCTTAACGCACGAGCCGGGCAACAGGACTTGGCTACCATTTGATGTTGGTACGCAGAACGTTTCCACGAAAGGCTCATGAAACATAGGCCACATTAAGCCCCTCGCGAGGCGTCTATCCTGTTAAGAGTAGGCCTGCCTCGAAAGCTAGTACGGTCGGCATAGAAGGAAGGCCCTCGAAAGAGGCCAACAAACACAATTAAGGCCGCATCCGCAGAAAGCACAGCTCGACGCGTCGCTACGAGAAGTAACCGCTCAGCTTGCGCGTTCCCCCTCCTAACCTGCCCTCGGGAAGAAAGGAACAGTCATCAGAAGCAACAGGCAGCCGTTAGCCACGGCGCTTGATACTCGCTTCGCGCTCAGGGGAACGCACGTGAGCTCTTCATCACGGTTACCGAGCCTGACCACTTCCGAGCACGTTTCTCCGGTCGGGCGCTATAGAAACGATCCCTGAAAGTATAGTCTTGACGTCCGCCCTGCGAGGGACACCGTCCCACCAAAAGGCATCGCTATATAGCTTGCAGCGACAAACTAAAGCTAAGACATTCGCACAACACCGAAAGAGAAGAAGACTTTGCAATGCATGAATCTTATGAAAACAAACAAAAAAAAAACCAATTCGTAACGCTTTTTCTTAGAAGTCAATGCGTGAAGTAGGCTAGATTGCGTTTATTCAACCACTGAACATACATTACATCCAAGGCAAGCTGCGAGGCAGCGCAGAACGGCAACATCAGCGGCTTGGCCGAGGACGCTCTGTGATGGCGTTTTTGCACGCTTTGGAAAAACAGGAAGGAAAAAAAACCAACCAGAGAAGCGTGAGTGATGAGACCACACGTTTAAGATTTAAGACCTCCCAGGGGTGGGGCTTATGCAGATATATTGTCTCTGACGCAGGAGCAACACCTGACGAGGCCGCAAAGAGCCTGGGGCGGCACCCTTTTCCCTAACCATAACGGAGGCGCACCTTAAGGCGCTAGAGCAGCCCCCTTAGGAGGCAGCGGCAAGGGCCACGCCTGGAGAACCACCAGCTGATACCGGAGATAATCCCCGGGCTCTATCGTTAAACCGGGATGATCAGGGGAAAGCGCGAACGCAGTCCCCCACTACCAGAAATTATGCAGTCGAGTTTCCCGCATTTGGGGAAATCGCAGAGGTCAGCACAGCCGGAGTGCAATGGCTGAGCCTCACCCTGGGAGAACCCCCTTTGTGATCAGGGTATCTCCCCTGCCAGGTAAGTATGAGTTGCCATAGGAGATGGTGGGGGGCGCCACTTCCACACCCCTCGCTAAAGTCGTGGTGGGGGTTACTGCTCCAACACTCGGCTCTGTGCAGAACAGCTGCGTGGACAAGGTGCCTGCACACAGGAAATTCCTCATCGTTGCCCTTCAGGGAAAAGTCTTCCCGTGTTAAGCTGCGCTCGTAAAATCCAGCATTCCCAGAGCGCTTTGCAGCACAAAAATTTGCACGCGGTAGCACCGCCCATCAGCGGGACCTCGTGCCGGGGAAGGAGCATTTACCCCTTGGCGACCTTAACGCACGAGCCGGGCAACAGGACTTGGCTACCATTTGATGTTGGTACGCAGAACGTTTCCACGAAAGGCTCATGAAACATAGGCCACATTAAGCCCCTCGCGAGGCGTCTATCCTGTTAAGAGTAGGCCTGCCTCGAAAGCTAGTACGGTCGGCATAGAAGGAAGGCCCTCGAAAGAGGCCAACAAACACAATTAAGGCCGCATCCGCAGAAAGCACAGCTCGACGCGTCGCTACGAGAAGTAACCGCTCAGCTTGCGCGTTCCCCCTCCTAACCTGCCCTCGGGAAGAAAGGAACAGTCATCAAAAGCAACAGGCAGCCGTTAGCCACGGCGCTTGATACTCGCTTCGCGCTCAGGGGAACGCACGTGAGCTCTTCATCACGGTTACCGAGCCTGACCACTTCCGAGCACGTTTCTCCGGTCGGGCGCTATAGAAACGATCCCTGAAAGTATAGTCTTGACGTCCGCCCTGCGAGGGACACCGTCCCACCAAAAGGCATCGCTATATAGCTTGCAGCGACAAACTAAAGCTAAGACATTCGCACAACACCGAAAGAGAAGAAGACTTTGCAATGCATGAATCTTATGAAAACAAACAAAAAAAAAACCAATTCGTAACGCTTTTTCTTAGAAGTCAATGCGTGAAGTAGGCTAGATTGCGTTTATTCAACCACTGAACATACATTACATCCAAGGCAGGCTGCGAGGCAGCGCAGAACGGCAACATCAGCGGCTTGGCCGAGGACGCTCTGTGATGGCGTTTTTGCACGCTTTGGAAAAGCAAGAAGGAAAAAAAACCAACCAGAGAAGCGTGAGTGATGAGACCACACGTTTAAGATTTAAGACCTCCCAGGGGTGGGGCTTATGCAGATACATTGTCTCTGACGCAGGAGCAACACCTGACGAGGCCGCAAAGAGCCTCTTAACAGGCACCCTTTTCCCTAACCATAACGGAGGCGCGCCTTAAGGCGCTAGAGCAGCCCCCTTAGGAGGCAGCGGCAAGGGCCACGCCTGGAGAACCACCAGCTGATACCGGAGATAATCCCCGGGCTCTATCGTTAAACCGGGATGATCAGGGGAAAGCGCGAACGCAGTCCCCCACTACCAGAAATTATGCAGTCGAGTTTCCCGCATTTGGGGAAATCGCAGGGGTCAGCACAGCCGGAGTGCAATGGCTGAGCCTCACCCTGGGAGAACCCCCTTCGTGATCAGGGTATCTCCCCTGCCAGGTAAGTATGAGTTGCCATAGGAGATGGTGGGGGGCGCCACTTCCACACCCCTCGCTAAAGTCGTGGTGGGGGTTACTGCTCCAACACTCGGCTCTGTGCAGAACAGCTGCGTGGACAAGGTGCCTGCACACAGGAAATTCCTCATCGTTGCCCTTCAGGGAAAAGTCTTCCCGTGTTAAGCTGCGCTCGTAAAATCCAGCATTCCCAGAGCGCTTTGCAGCACAAAAATTTGCACGCGGTAGCACCGCCCATCAGCGGGACCTCACGCCGGGGAAGGAGCATTTACCCCTTGGCGACCTTAACGCACGAGCCGGGCAACAGGACTTGGCTACCATTTGATGTTGGTACGCAGAACGTTTCCACGAAAGGCTCATGAAACATAGGCCACATTAAGCCCCTCGCGAGGCGTCTATCCTGTTAAGAGTAGGCCTGCCTCGAAAGCTAGTACGGTCGGCATAGAAGGAAGGCCCTCGAAAGAGGCCAACAAACACAATTAAGGCCGCATCCGCAGAAAGCACAGCTCGACGCGTCGCTACGAGAAGTAACCGCTCAGCTTGCGCGTTCCCCCTCCTAACCTGCCCTCGGGAAGAAAGGAACAGTCATCAGAAGCAACAGGCAGCCGTTAGCCACGGCGCTTGATACTCGCTTCGCGCTCAGGGGAACGCACGTGAGCTCTTCATCACGGTTACCGAGCCTGACCGCTTCCGAGCACGTTTCTCCGGTCGGGCGCTATAGAAACGATCCCTGAAAGTATAGTCTTGACGTCCGCCCTGCGAGGGACACCGTCCCACCAAAAGGCATCGCTATATAGCTTGCAGCGACAAACTAAAGCTAAGACATTCGCACAACACCGAAAGAGAAGAAGACTTTGCAATGCATGAATCTTATGAAAACAAACAAAAAAAAAACCAATTCGTAACGCTTTTTCTTAGAAGTCAATGCGTGAAGTAGGCTAGATTGCGTTTATTCAACCACTGAACATACATTACATCCAAGGCAGGCTGCGAGGCAGCGCAGAACGGCAACATCAGCGGCTTGGCCGAGGACGCTCTGTGATGGCGTTTTTGCACGCTTTGGAAAAACAGGAAGGAAAAAAAACCAACCAGAGAAGCGTGAGTGATGAGACCACACGTTTAAGATTTAAGACCTCCCAGGGGTGGGGCTTATGCAGATATATTGTCTCTGACGCAGGAGCAACACCTGACGAGGCCGCAAAGAGCCTGGGGCGGCACCCTTTTCCCTAACCATAACGGAGGCGCGCCTTAAGGCGCTAGAGCAGCCCCCTTAGGAGGCAGCGGCAAGGGCCACGCCTGGAGAACCACCAGCTGATACCGGAGATAATCCCCAGGCTCTATCGTTAAACCGGGATGATCAGGGGAAAGCGCGAACGCAGTCCCCCACTACCAGAAATTATGCAGTCGAGTTTCCCGCATTTGGGGAAATCGCAGGGGTCAGCACAGCCGGAGTGCAATGGCTGAGCCTCACCCTGGGAGAACTCCCTTCGTGATCAGGGTATCTCCCCTGCCAGGTAAGTATGAGTTGCCATAGGAGATGGTGGGGGGCGCCACTTCCACACCCCTCGCTAAAGTCGTGGTGGGGGTTACTGCTCCAACACTCGGCTCTGTGCAGAACAGCTGCGTGGACAAGGTGCCTGCACACAGGAAATTCCTCATCGTTGCCCTTCAGGGAAAAGTCTTCCCGTGTTAAGCTGCGCTCGTAAAATCCAGCATTCCCAGAGCGCTTTGCAGCACAAAAATTTGCACGCGGTAGCACCGCCCATCAGCGGGACCTCGCGCCGGGGAAGGAGCATTTACCCCTTGGCGACCTTAACGCACGAGCCGGGCAACAGGACTTGGCTACCATTTGATGTTGGTACGCAGAACGTTTCCACGAAAGGCTCATGAAACATAGGCCACATTAAGCCCCTCGCGAGGCGTCTATCCTGTTAAGAGTAGGCCTGCCTCGAAAGCTAGTACGGTCGGCATAGAAGGAAGGCCCTCGAAAGAGGCCAACAAACACAATTAAGGCCGCATCTGCAGAAAGCACAGCTCGACGCGTCGCTACGAGAAGTAACCGCTCAGCTTGCGCGTTCCCCCTCCTAACCTGCCCTCGGGAAGAAAGGAACAGTCATCAAAAGCAACAGGCAGCCGTTAGCCACGGCGCTTGATACTCGCTTCGCGCTCAGGGGAACGCACGTGAGCTCTTCATCACGGTTACCGAGCCTGACCACTTCCGAGCACGTTTCTCCGGTCGGGCGCTATAGAAACGATCCCTGAAAGTATAGTCTTGACGTCCGCCCTGCGAGGGACACCGTCCCACCAAAAGGCATCGCTATATAGCTTGCAGCGACAAACTAAAGCTAAGACATTCGCACAACACCGAAAGAGAAGAAGACTTTGCAATGCATGAATCTTATGAAAACAGACAAAAAAAAAACCAATTCGTAACGCTTTTTCTTAGAAGTCAATGCGTGAAGTAGGCTAGATTGCGTTTATTCAACCACTGAACATACATTACATCCAAGGCAGGCTGCGAGGCAGCGCAGAACGGCAACATCAGCGGCTTGGCCGAGGACGCTCTGTGATGGCGTTTTTGCACGCTTTGGAAAAGCAAGAAGGAAAAAAAACCAACCAGAGAAGCGTGAGTGATGAGACCACACGTTTAAGATTTAAGACCTCCCAGGGGTGGGGCTTATGCAGATATATTGTCTCTGACGCAGGAGCAACACCTGACGAGGCCGCAAAGAGCCTGGGGCGGCACCCTTTTCCCTAACCATAACGGAGGCGCGCCTTAAGGCGCTAGAGCAGCCCCCTTAGGAGGCAGCGGCAAGGGCCACGCCTGGAGAACCACCAGCTGATACCGGAGATAATCCCCAGGCTCTATCGTTAAACCGGGATGATCAGGGGAAAGCGCGAACGCAGTCCCCCACTACCAGAAATTATGCAGTCGAGTTTCCCGCATTTGGGGAAATCGCAGGGGTCAGCACAGCCGGAGTGCAATGGCTGAGCCTCACCCTGGGAGAACTCCCTTCGTGATCAGGGTATCTCCCCTGCCAGGTAAGTATGAGTTGCCATAGGAGATGGTGGGGGGCGCCACTTCCACACCCCTCGCTAAAGTCGTGGTGGGGGTTACTGCTCCAACACTCGGCTCTGTGCAGAACAGCTGCGTGGACAAGGTGCCTGCACACAGGAAATTCCTCATCGTTGCCCTTCAGGGAAAAGTCTTCCCGTGTTAAGCTGCGCTCGTAAAATCCAGCATTCCCAGAGCGCTTTGCAGCACAAAAATTTGCACGCGGTAGCACCGCCCATCAGCGGGACCTCGCGCCGGGGAAGGAGCATTTACCCCTTGGCGACCTTAACGCACGAGCCGGGCAACAGGACTTGGCTACCATTTGATGTTGGTACGCAGAACGTTTCCACGAAAGGCTCATGAAACATAGGCCACATTAAGCCCCTCGCGAGGCGTCTATCCTGTTAAGAGTAGGCCTGCCTCGAAAGCTAGTACGGTCGGCATAGAAGGAAGGCCCTCGAAAGAGGCCAACAAACACAATTAAGGCCGCATCCGCAGAAAGCACAGCTCGACGCGTCGCTACGAGAAGTAACCGCTCAGCTTGCGCGTTCCCCCTCCTAACCTGCCCTCGGGAAGAAAGGAACAGTCATCAGAAGCAACAGGCAGCCGTTAGCCACGGCGCTTGATACTCGCTTCGCGCTCAGGGGAACGCACGTGAGCTCTTCACCACGGTTACCGAGCCTGACCACTTCCGAGCACGTTTCTCCGGTCGGGCGCTATAGAAACGATCCCTGAAAGTATAGTCTTGACGTCCGCCCTGCGAGGGACACCGTCCCACCAAAAGGCATCGCTATATAGCTTGCAGCGACAAACTAAAGCTAAGACATTCGCACAACACCGAAAGAGAAGAAGACTTTGCAATGCATGAATCTTATGAAAACAAACAAAAAAAAAACCAATTCGTAACGCTTTTTCTTAGAAGTCAATGCGTGAAGTAGGCTAGATTGCGTTTATTCAACCACTGAACATACATTACATCCAAGGCAGGCTGCGAGGCAGCGCAGAACGGCAACATCAGCGGCTTGGCCGAGGACGCTCTGTGATGGCGTTTTTGCACGCTTTGGAAAAACAGGAAGGAAAAAAAAACCAACCAGAGAAGCGTGAGTGATGAGACCACACGTTTAAGATTTAAGACCTCCCAGGGGTGGGGCTTATGCAGATATATTGTCTCTGACGCAGGAGCAACACCTGACGAGGCCGCAAAGAGCCTGGGGCGGCACCCTTTTCCCTAACCATAACGGAGGCGCGCCTTAAGGCGCTAGAGCAGCCCCCTTAGGAGGCAGCGGCAAGGGCCACGCCTGGAGACCCACCAGCTGATACCGGAGATAATCCCCGGGCTCTATCGTTAAACCGGGATGATCAGGGGAAAGCGCGAACGCAGTCCCCCACTACCAGAAATTATGCAGTCGAGTTTCCCGCATTTGGGGAAATCGCAGGGGTCAGCACAGCCGGAGTGCAATGGCTGAGCCTCACCCTGGGAGAACCCCCTTCGTGATCAGGGTATCTCCCCTGCCAGGTAAGTATGAGTTGCCATAGGAGATGGTGGGGGGCGCCACTTCCACACCCCTCGCTAAAGTCGTGGTGGGGGTTACTGCTCCAACACTCGGCTCTGTGCAGAACAGCTGCGTGGACAAGGTGCCTGCACACAGGAAATTCCTCATCGTTGCCCTTCAGGGAAAAGTCTTCCCGTGTTAAGCTGCGCTCGTAAAATCCAGCATTCCCAGAGCGCTTTGCAGCACAAAAATTTGCACGCGGTAGCACCGCCCATCAGCGGGACCTCGCGCCGGGGAAGGAGCATTTACCCCTTGGCGACCTTAACGCACGAGCCGGGCAACAGGACTTGGCTACCATTTGATGTTGGTACGCAGAACGTTTCCACGAAAGGCTCATGAAACATAGGCCACATTAAGCCCCTCGCGAGGCGTCTATCCTGTTAAGAGTAGGCCTGCCTCGAAAGCTAGTACGGTCGGCATAGAAGGAAGGCCCTCGAAAGAGGCCAACAAACACAATTAAGGCCGCATCCGCAGAAAGCACAGCTCGACGCGTCGCTACGAGAAGTAACCGCTCAGCTTGCGCGTTCCCCCTCCTAACCTGCCCTCGGGAAGAAAGGAACAGTCATCAAAAGCAACAGGCAGCCGTTAGCCACGGCGCTTGATACTCGCTTCGCGCTCAGGGGAACGCACGTGAGCTCTTCATCACGGTTACCGAGCCTGACCACTTCCGAGCACGTTTCTCCGGTCGGGCGCTATAGAAACGATCCCTGAAAGTATAGTCTTGACGTCCGCCCTGCGAGGGACACCGTCCCACCAAAAGGCATCGCTATATAGCTTGCAGCGACAAACTAAAGCTAAGACATTCGCACAACACCGAAAGAGAAGAAGACTTTGCAATGCATGAATCTTATGAAAACAGACAAAAAAAAAACCAATTCGTAACGCTTTTTCTTAGAAGTCAATGCGTGAAGTAGGCTAGATTGCGTTTATTCAACCACTGAACATACATTACATCCAAGGCAGGCTGCGAGGCAGCGCAGAACGGCAACATCAGCGGCTTGGCCGAGGACGCTCTGTGATGGCGTTTTTGCACGCTTTGGAAAAGCAAGAAGGAAAAAAAACCAACCAGAGAAGCGTGAGTGATGAGACCACACGTTTAAGATTTAAGACCTCCCAGGGGTGGGGCTTATGCAGATATATTGTCTCTGACGCAGGAGCAACACCTGACGAGGCCGCAAAGAGCCTGGGGCGGCACCCTTTTCCCTAACCATAACGGAGGCGCGCCTTAAGGCGCTAGAGCAGCCCCCTTAGGAGGCAGCGGCAAGGGCCACGCCTGGAGAACCACCAGCTGATACCGGAGATAATCCCCAGGCTCTATCGTTAAACCGGGATGATCAGGGGAAAGCGCGAACGCAGTCCCCCACTACCAGAAATTATGCAGTCGAGTTTCCCGCATTTGGGGAAATCGCAGGGGTCAGCACAGCCGGAGTGCAATGGCTGAGCCTCACCCTGGGAGAACTCCCTTCGTGATCAGGGTATCTCCCCTGCCAGGTAAGTATGAGTTGCCATAGGAGATGGTGGGGGGCGCCACTTCCACACCCCTCGCTAAAGTCGTGGTGGGGGTTACTGCTCCAACACTCGGCTCTGTGCAGAACAGCTGCGTGGACAAGGTGCCTGCACACAGGAAATTCCTCATCGTTGCCCTTCAGGGAAAAGTCTTCCCGTGTTAAGCTGCGCTCGTAAAATCCAGCATTCCCAGAGCGCTTTGCAGCACAAAAATTTGCACGCGGTAGCACCGCCCATCAGCGGGACCTCGCGCCGGGGAAGGAGCATTTACCCCTTGGCGACCTTAACGCACGAGCCGGGCAACAGGACTTGGCTACCATTTGATGTTGGTACGCAGAACGTTTCCACGAAAGGCTCATGAAACATAGGCCACATTAAGCCCCTCGCGAGGCGTCTATCCTGTTAAGAGTAGGCCTGCCTCGAAAGCTAGTACGGTCGGCATAGAAGGAAGGCCCTCGAAAGAGGCCAACAAACACAATTAAGGCCGCATCCGCAGAAAGCACAGCTCGACGCGTCGCTACGAGAAGTAACCGCTCAGCTTGCGCGTTCCCCCTCCTAACCTGCCCTCGGGAAGAAAGGAACAGTCATCAAAAGCAACAGGCAGCCGTTAGCCACGGCGCTTGATACTCGCTTCGCGCTCAGGGGAACGCACGTGAGCTCTTCATCACGGTTACCGAGCCTGACCACTTCCGAGCACGTTTCTCCGGTCGGGCGCTATAGAAACGATCCCTGAAAGTATAGTCTTGACGTCCGCCCTGCGAGGGACACCGTCCCACCAAAAGGCATCGCTATATAGCTTGCAGCGACAAACTAAAGCTAAGACATTCGCACAACACCGAAAGAGAAGAAGACTTTGCAATGCATGAATCTTATGAAAACAAACAAAAAAAAAACCAATTCGTAACGCTTTTTCTTAGAAGTCAATGCGTGAAGTAGGCTAGATTGCGTTTATTCAACCACTGAACATACATTACATCCAAGGCAGGCTGCGAGGCAGCGCAGAACGGCAACATCAGCGGCTTGGCCGAGGACGCTCTGTGATGGCGTTTTTGCACGCTTTGGAAAAGCAAGAAGGAAAAAAAACCAACCAGAGAAGCGTGAGTGATGAGACCACACGTTTAAGATTTAAGACCTCCCAGGGGTGGGGCTTATGCAGATACATTGTCTCTGACGCAGGAGCAACACCTGACGAGGCCGCAAAGAGCCTGGGGCGGCACCCTTTTCCCTAACCATAACGGAGGCGCGCCTTAAGGCGCTAGAGCAGCCCCCTTAGGAGGCAGCGGCAAGGGCCACGCCTGGAGAACCACCAGCTGATACCGGAGATAATCCCCGGGCTCTATCGTTAAACCGGGATGATCAGGGGAAAGCGCGAACGCAGTCCCCCACTACCAGAAATTATGCAGTCGAGTTTCCCGCATTTGGGGAAATCGCAGGGGTCAGCACAGCCGGAGTGCAATGGCTGAGCCTCACCCTGGGAGAACCCCCTTCGTGATCAGGGTATCTCCCCTGCCAGGTAAGTATGAGTTGCCATAGGAGATGGTGGGGGGCGCCACTTCCACACCCCTCGCTAAAGTCGTGGTGGGGGTTACTGCTCCAACACTCGGCTCTGTGCAGAACAGCTGCGTGGACAAGGTGCCTGCACACAGGAAATTCCTCATCGTTGCCCTTCAGGGAAAAGTCTTCCCGTGTTAAGCTGCGCTCGTAAAATCCAGCATTCCCAGAGCGCTTTGCAGCACAAAAATTTGCACGCGGTAGCACCGCCCATCAGCGGGACCTCGCGCCGGGGAAGGAGCATTTACCCCTTGGCGACCTTAACGCACGAGCCGGGCAACAGGACTTGGCTACCATTTGATGTTGGTACGCAGAACGTTTCCACGAAAGGCTCATGAAACATAGGCCACATTAAGCCCCTCGCGAGGCGTCTATCCTGTTAAGAGTAGGCCTGCCTCGAAAGCTAGTACGGTCGGCATAGAAGGAAGGCCCTCGAAAGAGGCCAACAAACACAATTAAGGCCGCATCCGCAGAAAGCACAGCTCGACGCGTCGCTACGAGAAGTAACCGCTCAGCTTGCGCGTTCCCCCTCCTAACCTGCCCTCGGGAAGAAAGGAACAGTCATCAGAAGCAACAGGCAGCCGTTAGCCACGGCGCTTGATACTCGCTTCGCGCTCAGGGGAACGCACGTGAGCTCTTCATCACGGTTACCGAGCCTGACCACTTCCGAGCACGTTTCTCCGGTCGGGCGCTATAGAAACGATCCCTGAAAGTATAGTCTTGACGTCCGCCCTGCGAGGGACACCGTCCCACCAAAAGGCATCGCTATATAGCTTGCAGCGACAAACTAAAGCTAAGACATTCGCACAACACCGAAAGAGAAGAAGACTTTGCAATGCATGAATCTTATGAAAACAAACAAAAAAAAAACCAATTCGTAACGCTTTTTCTTAGAAGTCAATGCGTGAAGTAGGCTAGATTGCGTTTATTCAACCACTGAACATACATTACATCCAAGGCAGGCTGCGAGGCAGCGCAGAACGGCAACATCAGCGGCTTGGCCGAGGACGCTCTGTGATGGCGTTTTTGCACGCTTTGGAAAAACAGGAAGGAAAAAAAACCAACCAGAGAAGCGTGAGTGATGAGACCACACGTTTAAGATTTAAGACCTCCCAGGGGTGGGGCTTATGCAGATATATTGTCTCTGACGCAGGAGCAACACCTGACGAGGCCGCAAAGAGCCTGGGGCAGCACCCTTTTCCCTAACCATAACGGAGGCGCGCCTTAAGGCGCTAGAGCAGCCCCCTTAGGAGGCAGCGGCAAGGGCCACGCCTGGAGAACCACCAGCTGATACCGGAGATAATCCCCGGGCTCTATCGTTAAACCGGGATGATCAGGGGAAAGCGCGAACGCAGTCCCCCACTACCAGAAATTATGCAGTCGAGCTTCCTGCATTTGGGGAAATCGCAGGGGTCAGCACAGCCGGAGTGCAATGGCTGAGCCTCACCCTGGGAGAACCCCCTTCGTGATCAGGGTATCTCCCCTGCCAGGTAAGTATGAGTTGCCATAGGAGATGGTGGGGGGCGCCACTTCCACACCCCTCGCTAAAGTCGTGGTGGGGGTTACTGCTCCAACACTCGGCTCTGTGCAGAACAGCTGCGTGGACAAGGTGCCTGCACACAGGAAATTCCTCATCGTTGCCCTTCAGGGAAAAGTCTTCCCGTGTTAAGCTGCGCTCGTAAAATCCAGCATTCCCAGAGCGCTTTGCAGCACAAAAATTTGCACGCGGTAGCACCGCCCATCAGCGGGACCTCGCGCCGGGGAAGGAGCATTTACCCCTTGGCGACCTTAACGCACGAGCCGGGCAACAGGACTTGGCTACCATTTGATGTTGGTACGCAGAACGTTTCCACGAAAGGCTCATGAAACATAGGCCACATTAAGCCCCTCGCGAGGCGTCTATCCTGTTAAGAGTAGGCCTGCCTCGAAAGCTAGTACGGTCGGCATAGAAGGAAGGCCCTCGAAAGAGGCCAACAAACACAATTAAGGCCGCATCCGCAGAAAGCACAGCTCGACGCGTCGCTACGAGAAGTAACCGCTCAGCTTGCGCGTTCCCCCTCCTAACCTGCCCTCGGGAAGAAAGGAACAGTCATCAGAAGCAACAGGCAGCCGTTAGCCACGGCGCTTGATACTCGCTTCGCGCTCAGGGGAACGCACGTGAGCTCTTCACCACGGTTACCGAGCCTGACCACTTCCGAGCACGTTTCTCCGGTCGGGCGCTATAGAAACGATCCCTGAAAGTATAGTCTTGACGTCCGCCCTGCGAGGGACACCGTCCCACCAAAAGGCATCGCTATATAGCTTGCAGCGACAAACTAAAGCTAAGACATTCGCACAACACCGAAAGAGAAGAAGACTTTGCAATGCATGAATCTTATGAAAACAAACAAAAAAAAAACCAATTCGTAACGCTTTTTCTTAGAAGTCAATGCGTGAAGTAGGCTAGATTGCGTTTATTCAACCACTGAACATACATTACATCCAAGGCAGGCTGCGAGGCAGCGCAGAACGGCAACATCAGCGGCTTGGCCGAGGACGCTCTGTGATGGCGTTTTTGCACGCTTTGGAAAAACAGGAAGGAAAAAAAAACCAACCAGAGAAGCGTGAGTGATGAGACCACACGTTTAAGATTTAAGACCTCCCAGGGGTGGGGCTTATGCAGATATATTGTCTCTGACGCAGGAGCAACACCTGACGAGGCCGCAAAGAGCCTGGGGCGGCACCCTTTTCCCTAACCATAACGGAGGCGCGCCTTAAGGCGCTAGAGCAGCCCCCTTAGGAGGCAGCGGCAAGGGCCACGCCTGGAGAACCACCAGCTGATACCGGAGATAATCCCCGGGCTCTATCGTTAAACCGGGATGATCAGGGGAAAGCGCGAACGCAGTCCCCCACTACCAGAAATTATGCAGTCGAGTTTCCCGCATTTGGGGAAATCGCAGGGGTCAGCACAGCCGGAGTGCAATGGCTGAGCCTCACCCTGGGAGAACCCCCTTCGTGATCAGGGTATCTCCCCTGCCAGGTAAGTATGAGTTGCCATAGGAGATGGTGGGGGGCGCCACTTCCACACCCCTCGCTAAAGTCGTGGTGGGGGTTACTGCTCCAACACTCGGCTCTGTGCAGAACAGCTGCGTGGACAAGGTGCCTGCACACAGGAAATTCCTCATCGTTGCCCTTCAGGGAAAAGTCTTCCCGTGTTAAGCTGCGCTCGTAAAATCCAGCATTCCCAGAGCGCTTTGCAGCACAAAAATTTGCACGCGGTAGCACCGCCCATCAGCGGGACCTCGCGCCGGGGAAGGAGCATTTACCCCTTGGCGACCTTAACGCACGAGCCGGGCAACAGGACTTGGCTACCATTTGATGTTGGTACGCAGAACGTTTCCACGAAAGGCTCATGAAACATAGGCCACATTAAGCCCCTCGCGAGGCGTCTATCCTGTTAAGAGTAGGCCTGCCTCGAAAGCTAGTACGGTCGGCATAGAAGGAAGGCCCTCGAAAGAGGCCAACAAACACAATTAAGGCCGCATCCGCAGAAAGCACAGCTCGACGCGTCGCTACGAGAAGTAACCGCTCAGCTTGCGCGTTCCCCCTCCTAACCTGCCCTCGGGAAGAAAGGAACAGTCATCAAAAGCAACAGGCAGCCGTTAGCCACGGCGCTTGATACTCGCTTCGCGCTCAGGGGAACGCACGTGAGCTCTTCATCACGGTTACCGAGCCTGACCACTTCCGAGCACGTTTCTCCGGTCGGGCGCTATAGAAACGATCCCTGAAAGTATAGTCTTGACGTCCGCCCTGCGAGGGACACCGTCCCACCAAAAGGCATCGCTATATAGCTTGCAGCGACAAACTAAAGCTAAGACATTCGCACAACACCGAAAGAGAAGAAGACTTTGCAATGCATGAATCTTATGAAAACAAACAAAAAAAAACCCAATTCGTAACGCTTTTTCTTAGAAGTCAATGCGTGAAGTAGGCTAGATTGCGTTTATTCAACCACTGAACATACATTACATCCAAGGCAGGCTGCGAGGCAGCGCAGAACGGCAACATCAGCGGCTTGGCCGAGGACGCTCTGTGATGGCGTTTTTGCACGCTTTGGAAAAGCAAGAAGGAAAAAAAACCAACCAGAGAAGCGTGAGTGATGAGACCACACGTTTAAGATTTAAGACCTCCCAGGGGTGGGGCTTATGCAGATACATTGTCTCTGACGCAGGAGCAACACCTGACGAGGCCGCAAAGAGCCTGGGGCGGCACCCTTTTCCCTAACCATAACGGAGGCGCGCCTTAAGGCGCTAGAGCAGCCCCCTTAGGAGGCAGCGGCAAGGGCCACGCCTGGAGAACCACCAGCTGATACCAGAGATAATCCCCGGGCTCTATCGTTAAACCGGGATGATCAGGGGAAAGCACGAACGCAGAACCCCACTACCAGAAATTATGCAGTCGAGTTTCCCGCATTTGGGGAAATCGCAGGGGTCAGCACAGCCGGAGTGCAATGGCTGAGCCTCACCCTGGGAGAACCCCCTTCGTGATCAGGGTATCTCCCCTGCCAGGTAAGTATGAGTTGCCATAGGAGATGGTGGGGGGCGCCACTTCCACACCCCTCGCTAAAGTCGTGGTGGGGGTTACTGCTCCAACACTCGGCTCTGTGCAGAACAGCTGCGTGGACAAGGTGCCTGCACACAGGAAATTCCTCATCGTTGCCCTTCAAGGAAAAGTCTTCCCGTGTTAAGCTGCGCTCGTAAAATCCAGCATTCCCAGAGCGCTTTGCAGCACAAAAATTTGCACGCGGTAGCACCGCCCATCAGCGGGACCTCGCGCCGGGGAAGGAGCATTTACCCCTTGGCGACCTTAACGCACGAGCCGGGCAACAGGACTTGGCTACCATTTGATGTTGGTACGCAGAACGTTTCCACGAAAGGCTCATGAAACATAGGCCACATTAAGCCCCTCGCGAGGCGTCTATCCTGTTAAGAGTAGGCCTGCCTCGAAAGCTAGTACGGTCGGCATAGAAGGAAGGCCCTCGAAAGAGGCCAACAAACACAATTAAGGCCGCATCCGCAGAAAGCACAGCTCGACGCGTCGCTACGAGAAGTAACCGCTCAGCTTGCGCGTTCCCCCTCCTAACCTGCCCTCGGGAAGAAAGGAACAGTCATCAGAAGCAACAGGCAGCCGTTAGCCACGGCGCTTGATACTCGCTTCGCGCTCAGGGGAACGCACGTGAGCTCTTCATCACGGTTACCGAGCCTGACCACTTCCGAGCACGTTTCTCCGGTCGGGCGCTATAGAAACGATCCCTGAAAGTATAGTCTTGACGTCCGCCCTGCGAGGGACACCGTCCCACCAAAAGGCATCGCTATATAGCTTGCAGCGACAAACTAAAGCTAAGACATTCGCACAACACCGAAAGAGAAGAAGACTTTGCAATGCATGAATCTTATGAAAACAAACAAAAAAAAAACCAATTCGTAACGCTTTTTCTTAGAAGTCAATGCGTGAAGTAGGCTAGATTGCGTTTATTCAACCACTGAACATACATTACATCCAAGGCAGGCTGCGAGGCAGCGCAGAACGGCAACATCAGCGGCTTGGCCGAGGACGCTCTGTGATGGCGTTTTTGCACGCTTTGGAAAAACAGGAAGGAAAAAAAACCAACCAGAGAAGCGTGAGTGATGAGACCACACGTTTAAGATTTAAGACCTCCCAGGGGTGGGGCTTATGCAGATATATTGTCTCTGACGCAGGAGCAACACCTGACGAGGCCGCAAAGAGCCTGGGGCGGCACCCTTTTCCCTAACCATAACGGAGGCGCGCCTTAGGAGGCAGCGGCAAGGGCCACGCCTGGAGAACCACCAGCTGATACCGGAGATAATCCCCGGGATTAAACCGGGATGATCAGGGGAAAGCGCGAACGCAGTCCCCCACTACCAGAAATTATGCAGTCGAGTTTCCCGCATTTGGGGAAATCGCAGGGGTCAGCACAGCCGGAGTGCAATGGCTGAGCCTCACCCTGGGAGAACCCCCTTCGTGATCGGGGTATCTCCCCTGCCAGGTAAGTATGAGTTGCCATAGGAGATGGTGGGGGGCGCCACTTCCACACCCCTCGCTAAAGTCGTGGTGGGGGTTACTGCTCCAACACTCGGCTCTGTGCAGAACAGCTGCGTGGACAAGGTGCCTGCACACAGGAAATTCCTCATCGTTGCCCTTCAGGGAAAAGTCTTCCCGTGTTAAGCTGCGCTCGTAAAATCCAGCATTCCCAGAGCGCTTTGCAGCACAAAAATTTGCACGCGGTAGCACCGCCCATCAGCGGGACCTCGCGCCGGGGAAGGAGCATTTACCCCTTGGCGACCTTAACGCACGAGCCGGGCAACAGGACTTGGCTACCATTTGATGTTGGTACGCAGAACGTTTCCACGAAAGGCTCATGAAACATAGGCCACATTAAGCCCCTCGCGAGGCGTCTATCCTGTTAAGAGTAGGCCTGCCTCGAAAGCTAGTACGGTCGGCATAGAAGGAAGGCCCTCGAAAGAGGCCAACAAACACAATTAAGGCCGCATCCGCAGAAAGCACAGCTCGACGCGTCGCTACGAGAAGTAACCGCTCAGCTTGCGCGTTCCCCCTCCTAACCTGCCCTCGGGAAGAAAGGAACAGTCATCAAAAGCAACAGGCAGCCGTTAGCCACGGCGCTTGATACTCGCTTCGCGCTCAGGGGAACGCACGTGAGCTCTTCATCACGGTTACCGAGCCTGACCACTTCCGAGCACGTTTCTCCGGTCGGGCGCTATAGAAACGATCCCTGAAAGTATAGTCTTGACGTCCGCCCTGCGAGGGACACCGTCCCACCAAAAGGCATCGCTATATAGCTTGCAGCGACAAACTAAAGCTAAGACATTCGCACAACACCGAAAGAGAAGAAGACTTTGCAATGCATGAATCTTATGAAAACAAACAAAAAAAAACCCAATTCGTAACGCTTTTTCTTAGAAGTCAATGCGTGAAGTAGGCTAGATTGCGTTTATTCAACCACTGAACATACATTACATCCAAGGCAGGCTGCGAGGCAGCGCAGAACGGCAACATCAGCGGCTTGGCCGAGGACGCTCTGTGATGGCGTTTTTGCACGCTTTGGAAAAGCAAGAAGGAAAAAAAACCAACCAGAGAAGCGTGAGTGATGAGACCACACGTTTAAGATTTAAGACCTCCCAGGGGTGGGGCTTATGCAGATACATTGTCTCTGACGCAGGAGCAACACCTGACGAGGCCGCAAAGAGCCTGGGGCGGCACCCTTTTCCCTAACCATAACGGAGGCGCGCCTTAAGGCGCTAGAGCAGCCCCCTTAGGAGGCAGCGGCAAGGGCCACGCCTGGAGAACCACCAGCTGATACCAGAGATAATCCCCGGGCTCTATCGTTAAACCGGGATGATCAGGGGAAAGCGCGAACGCAGTACCCCACTACCAGAAATTATGCAGTCGAGTTTCCCGCATTTGGGGAAATCGCAGGGGTCAGCACAGCCGGAGTGCAATGGCTGAGCCTCACCCTGGGAGAACCCCCTTCGTGATCAGGGTATCTCCCCTGCCAGGTAAGTATGAGTTGCCATAGGAGATGGTGGGGGGCGCCACTTCCACACCCCTCGCTAAAGTCGTGGTGGGGGTTACTGCTCCAACACTCGGCTCTGTGCAGAACAGCTGCGTGGACAAGGTGCCTGCACACAGGAAATTCCTCATCGTTGCCCTTCAGGGAAAAGTCTTCCCGTGTTAAGCTGCGCTCGTAAAATCCAGCATTCCCAGAGCGCTTTGCAGCACAAAAATTTGCACGCGGTAGCACCGCCCATCAGCGGGACCTCGCGCCGGGGAAGGAGCATTTACCCCTTGGCGACCTTAACGCACGAGCCGGGCAACAGGACTTGGCTACCATTTGATGTTGGTACGCAGAACGTTTCCACGAAAGGCTCATGAAACATAGGCCACATTAAGCCCCTCGCGAGGCGTCTATCCTGTTAAGAGTAGGCCTGCCTCGAAAGCTAGTACGGTCGGCATAGAAGGAAGGCCCTCGAAAGAGGCCAACAAACACAATTAAGGCCGCATCCGCAGAAAGCACAGCTCGACGCGTCGCTACGAGAAGTAACCGCTCAGCTTGCGCGTTCCCCCTCCTAACCTGCCCTCGGGAAGAAAGGAACAGTCATCAGAAGCAACAGGCAGCCGTTAGCCACGGCGCTTGATACTCGCTTCGCGCTCAGGGGAACGCACGTGAGCTCTTCATCACGGTTACCGAGCCTGACCACTTCCGAGCACGTTTCTCCGGTCGGGCGCTATAGAAACGATCCCTGAAAGTATAGTCTTGACGTCCGCCCTGCGAGGGACACCGTCCCACCAAAAGGCATCGCTATATAGCTTGCAGCGACAAACTAAAGCTAAGACATTCGCACAACACCGAAAGAGAAGAAGACTTTGCAATGCATGAATCTTATGAAAACAAACAAAAAAAAAAACCAATTCGTAACGCTTTTTCTTAGAGGTCAATGCGTGAAGTAGGCTAGATTGCGTTTATTCAACCACTGAACATACATTACATCCAAGGCAGGCTGCGAGGCAGCGCAGAACGGCAACATCAGCGGCTTGGCCGAGGACGCTCTGTGATGGCGTTTTTGCACGCTTTGGAAAAGCAAGAAGGAAAAAAAACCAACCAGAGAAGCGTGAGTGATGAGACCACACGTTTAAGATTTAAGACCTCCCAGGGGTGGGGCTTATGCAGATATATTGTCTCTGACGCAGGAGCAACACCTGACGAGGCCGCAAAGAGCCTGGGGCGGCACCCTTTTCCCTAACCATAACGGAGGCGCGCCTTAAGGCGCTAGAGCAGCCCCCTTAGGAGGCAGCGGCAAGGGCCACGCCTGGAGAACCACCAGCTGATACCGGAGATAATCCCCGGGCTCTATCGTTAAACCGGGATGATCAGGGGAAAGCGCGAACGCAGTCCCCCACTACCAGAAATTATGCAGTCGAGTTTCCCGCATTTGGGGAAATCGCAGGGGTCAGCACAGCCGGAGTGCAATGGCTGAGCCTCACCCTGGGAGAACCCCCTTCGTGATCAGGGTATCTCCCCTGCCAGGTAAGTATGAGTTGCCATAGGAGATGGTGGGGGGCGCCACTTCCACACCCCTCGCTAAAGTCGTGGTGGGGGTTACTGCTCCAACACTCGGCTCTGTGCAGAACAGCTGCGTGGACAAGGTGCCTGCACACAGGAAATTCCTCATCGTTGCCCTTCAGGGAAAAGTCTTCCCGTGTTAAGCTGCGCTCGTAAAATCCAGCATTCCCAGAGCGCTTTGCAGCACAAAAATTTGCACGCGGTAGCACCGCCCATCAGCGGGACCTCGCGCCGGGGAAGGAGCATTTACCCCTTGGCGACCTTAACGCACGAGCCGGGCAACAGGACTTGGCTACCATTTGATGTTGGTACGCAGAACGTTTCCACGAAAGGCTCATGAAACATAGGCCACATTAAGCCCCTCGCGAGGCGTCTATCCTGTTAAGAGTAGGCCTGTCTCGAAAGCTAGTACGGTCGGCATAGAAGGAAGGCCCTCGAAAGAGGCCAACAAACACAATTAAGGCCGCATCCGCAGAAAGCACAGCTCGACGCGTCGCTACGAGAAGTAACCGCTCAGCTTGCGCGTTCCCCCTCCTAACCTGCCCTCGGGAAGAAAGGAACAGTCATCAGAAGCAACAGGCAGCCGTTAGCCACGGCGCTTGATACTCGCTTCGCGCTCAGGGGAACGCACGTGAGCTCTTCATCACGGTTACCGAGCCTGACCACTTCCGAGCACGTTTCTCCGGTCGGGCGCTATAGAAACGATCCCTGAAAGTATAGTCTTGACGTCCGCCCTGCGAGGGACACCGTCCCACCAAAAGGCATCGCTATATAGCTTGCAGCGACAAACTAAAGCTAAGACATTCGCACAACACCGAAAGAGAAGAAGACTTTGCAATGCATGAATCTTATGAAAACAAACAAAAAAAAAAACCAATTCGTAACGCTTTTTCTTAGAGGTCAATGCGTGAAGTAGGCTAGATTGCGTTTATTCAACCACTGAACATACATTACATCCAAGGCAGGCTGCGAGGCAGCGCAGAACGGCAACATCAGCGGCTTGGCCGAGGACGCTCTGTGATGGCGTTTTTGCACGCTTTGGAAAAGCAAGAAGGAAAAAAAACCAACCAGAGAAGCGTGAGTGATGAGACCACACGTTTAAGATTTAAGACCTCCCAGGGGTGGGGCTTATGCAGATATATTGTCTCTGACGCAGGAGCAACACCTGACGAGGCCGCAAAGAGCCTGGGGCGGCACCCTTTTCCCTAACCATAACGGAGGCGCGCCTTAAGGCGCTAGAGCAGCCCCCTTAGGAGGCAGCGGCAAGGGCCACGCCTGGAGAACCACCAGCTGATACCGGAGATAATCCCCGGGCTCTATCGTTAAACCGGGATGATCAGGGGAAAGCGCGAACGCAGTCCCCCACTACCAGAAATTATGCAGTCGAGTTTCCCGCATTTGGGGAAATCGCAGGGGTCAGCACAGCCGGAGTGCAATGGCTGAGCCTCACCCTGGGAGAACCCCCTTCGTGATCAGGGTATCTCCCCTGCCAGGTAAGTATGAGTTGCCATAGGAGATGGTGGGGGGCGCCACTTCCACACCCCTCGCTAAAGTCGTGGTGGGGGTTACTGCTCCAACACTCGGCTCTGTGCAGAACAGCTGCGTGGACAAGGTGCCTGCACACAGGAAATTCCTCATCGTTGCCCTTCAGGGAAAAGTCTTCCCGTGTTAAGCTGCGCTCGTAAAATCCAGCATTCCCAGAGCGCTTTGCAGCACAAAAATTTGCACGCGGTAGCACCGCCCATCAGCGGGACCTCGCGCCGGGGAAGGAGCATTTACCCCTTGGCGACCTTAACGCACGAGCCGGGCAACAGGACTTGGCTACCATTTGATGTTGGTACGCAGAACGTTTCCACGAAAGGCTCATGAAACATAGGCCACATTAAGCCCCTCGCGAGGCGTCTATCCTGTTAAGAGTAGGCCTGTCTCGAAAGCTAGTACGGTCGGCATAGAAGGAAGGCCCTCGAAAGAGGCCAACAAACACAATTAAGGCCGCATCCGCAGAAAGCACAGCTCGACGCGTCGCTACGAGAAGTAACCGCTCAGCTTGCGCGTTCCCCCTCCTAACCTGCCCTCGGGAAGAAAGGAACAGTCATCAAAAGCAACAGGCAGCCGTTAGCCACGGCGCTTGATACTCGCTTCGCGCTCAGGGGAACGCACGTGAGCTCTTCATCACGGTTACCGAGCCTGACCACTTCCGAGCACGTTTCTCCGGTCGGGCGCTATAGAAACGATCCCTGAAAGTATAGTCTTGACGTCCGCCCTGCGAGGGACACCGTCCCACCAAAAGGCATCGCTATATAGCTTGCAGCGACAAACTAAAGCTAAGACATTCGCACAACACCGAAAGAGAAGAAGACTTTGCAATGCATGAATCTTATGAAAACAAACAAAAAAAAACCCAATTCGTAACGCTTTTTCTTAGAAGTCAATGCGTGAAGTAGGCTAGATTGCGTTTATTCAACCACTGAACATACATTACATCCAAGGCAGGCTGCGAGGCAGCGCAGAACGGCAACATCAGCGGCTTGGCCGAGGACGCTCTGTGATGGCGTTTTTGCACGCTTTGGAAAAGCAAGAAGGAAAAAAAACCAACCAGAGAAGCGTGAGTGATGAGACCACACGTTTAAGATTTAAGACCTCCCAGGGGTGGGGCTTATGCAGATACATTGTCTCTGACGCAGGAGCAACACCTGACGAGGCCGCAAAGAGCCTGGGGCGGCACCCTTTTCCCTAACCATAACGGAGGCGCGCCTTAAGGCGCTAGAGCAGCCCCCTTAGGAGGCAGCGGCAAGGGCCACGCCTGGAGAACCACCAGCTGATACCGGAGATAATCCCCGGGCTCTATCGTTAAACCGGGATGATCAGGGGAAAGCGCGAACGCAGTCCCCCACTACCAGAAATTATGCAGTCGAGTTTCCCGCATTTGGGGAAATCGCAGGGGTCAGCACAGCCGGAGTGCAATGGCTGAGCCTCACCCTGGGAGAACCCCCTTCGTGATCAGGGTATCTCCCCTGCCAGGTAAGTATGAGTTGCCATAGGAGATGGTGGGGGGCGCCACTTCCACACCCCTCGCTAAAGTCGTGGTGGGGGTTACTGCTCCAACACTCGGCTCTGTGCAGAACAGCTGCGTGGACAAGGTGCCTGCACACAGGAAATTCCTCATCGTTGCCCTTCAGGGAAAAGTCTTCCCGTGTTAAGCTGCGCTCGTAAAATCCAGCATTCCCAGAGCGCTTTGCAGCACAAAAATTTGCACGCGGTAGCACCGCCCATCAGCGGGACCTCGCGCCGGGGAAGGAGCATTTACCCCTTGGCGACCTTAACGCACGAGCCGGGCAACAGGACTTGGCTACCATTTGATGTTGGTACGCAGAACGTTTCCACGAAAGGCTCATGAAACATAGGCCACATTAAGCCCCTCGCGAGGCGTCTATCCTGTTAAGAGTAGGCCTGCCTCGAAAGCTAGTACGGTCGGCATAGAAGGAAGGCCCTCGAAAGAGGCCAACAAACACAATTAAGGCCGCATCCGCAGAAAGCACAGCTCGACGCGTCGCTACGAGAAGTAACCGCTCAGCTTGCGCGTTCCCCCTCCTAACCTGCCCTCGGGAAGAAAGGAACAGTCATCAGAAGCAACAGGCAGCCGTTAGCCACGGCGCTTGATACTCGCTTCGCGCTCAGGGGAACGCACGTGAGCTCTTCTTCACGGTTACCGAGCCTGACCACTTCCGAGCACGTTTCTCCGGTCGGGCGCTATAGAAACGATCCCTGAAAGTATAGTCTTGACGTCCGCCCTGCGAGGGACACCGTCCCACCAAAAGGCATCGCTATATAGCTTGCAGCGACAAACTAAAGCTAAGACATTCGCACAACACCGAAAGAGAAGAAGACTTTGCAATGCATGAATCTTATGAAAACAAACAAAAAAAAAAACCAATTCGTAACGCTTTTTCTTAGAAGTCAATGCGTGAAGTAGGCTAGATTGCGTTTATTCAACCACTGAACATACATTACATCCAAGGCAGGCTGCGAGGCAGCGCAGAACGGCAACATCAGCGGCTTGGCCGAGGACGCTCTGTGATGGCGTTTTTGCACGCTTTGGAAAAGCAAGAAGGAAAAAAAACCAACCAGAGAAGCGTGAGTGATGAGACCACACGTTTAAGATTTAAGACCTCCCAGGGGTGGGGCTTATGCAGATATATTGTCTCTGACGCAGGAGCAACACCTGACGAGGCCGCAAAGAGCCTGGGGCGGCACCCTTTTCCCTAACCATAACGGAGGCGCGCCTTAAGGCGCTAGAGCAGCCCCCTTAGGAGGCAGCGGCAAGGGCCACGCCTGGAGAACCACCAGCTGATACCGGAGATAATCCCCGGGCTCTATCGTTAAACCGGGATGATCAGGGGAAAGCGCGAACGCAGTCCCCCACTACCAGAAATTATGCAGTCGAGTTTCCCGCATTTGGGGAAATCGCAGGGGTCAGCACAGCCGGAGTGCAATGGCTGAGCCTCACCCTGGGAGAACCCCCTTCGTGATCAGGGTATCTCCCCTGCCAGGTAAGTATGAGTTGCCATAGGAGATGGTGGGGGGCGCCACTTCCACACCCCTCGCTAAAGTCGTGGTGGGGGTTACTGCTCCAACACTCGGCTCTGTGCAGAACAGCTGCGTGGACAAGGTGCCTGCACACAGGAAATTCCTCATCGTTGCCCTTCAGGGAAAAGTCTTCCCGTGTTAAGCTGCGCTCGTAAAATCCAGCATTCCCAGAGCGCTTTGCAGCACAAAAATTTGCACGCGGTAGCACCGCCCATCAGCGGGACCTCGCGCCGGGGAAGGAGCATTTACCCCTTGGCGACCTTAACGCACGAGCCGGGCAACAGGACTTGGCTACCATTTGATGTTGGTACGCAGAACGTTTCCACGAAAGGCTCATGAAACATAGGCCACATTAAGCCCCTCGCGAGGCGTCTATCCTGTTAAGAGTAGGCCTGCCTCGAAAGCTAGTACGGTCGGCATAGAAGGAAGGCCCTCGAAAGAGGCCAACAAACACAATTAAGGCCGCATCCGCAGAAAGCACAGCTCGACGCGTCGCTACGAGAAGTAACCGCTCAGCTTGCGCGTTCCCCCTCCTAACCTGCCCTCGGGAAGAAAGGAACAGTCATCAAAAGCAACAGGCAGCCGTTAGCCACGGCGCTTGATACTCGCTTCGCGCTCAGGGGAACGCACGTGAGCTCTTCATCACGGTTACCGAGCCTGACCACTTCCGAGCACGTTTCTCCGGTCGGGCGCTATAGAAACGATCCCTGAAAGTATAGTCTTGATGTCCGCCCTGCGAGGGACACCGTCCCACCAAAAGGCATCGCTATATAGCTTGCAGCGACAAACTAAAGCTAAGACATTCGCACAACACCGAAAGAGAAGAAGACTTTGCAATGCATGAATCTTATGAAAACAAACAAAAAAAAACCCAATTCGTAACGCTTTTTCTTAGAAGTCAATGCGTGAAGTAGGCTAGATTGCGTTTATTCAACCACTGAACATACATTACATCCAAGGCAGGCTGCGAGGCAGCGCAGAACGGCAACATCAGCGGCTTGGCCGAGGACGCTCTGTGATGGCGTTTTTGCACGCTTTGGAAAAGCAAGAAGGAAAAAAAACCAACCAGAGAAGCGTGAGTGATGAGACCACACGTTTAAGATTTAAGACCTCCCAGGGGTGGGGCTTATGCAGATACATTGTCTCTGACGCAGGAGCAACACCTGACGAGGCCGCAAAGAGCCTGGGGCGGCACCCTTTTCCCTAACCATAACGGAGGCGCGCCTTAAGGCGCTAGAGCAGCCCCCTTAGGAGGCAGCGGCAAGGGCCACGCCTGGAGAACCACCAGCTGATACCAGAGATAATCCCCGGGCTCTATCGTTAAACCGGGATGATCAGGGGAAAGCACGAACGCAGTACCCCACTACCAGAAATTATGCAGTCGAGTTTCCCGCATTTGGGGAAATCGCAGGGGTCAGCACAGCCGGAGTGCAATGGCTGAGCCTCACCCTGGGAGAACCCCCTTCGTGATCAGGGTATCTCCCCTGCCAGGTAAGTATGAGTTGCCATAGGAGATGGTGGGGGGCGCCACTTCCACACCCCTCGCTAAAGTCGTGGTGGGGGTTACTGCTCCAACACTCGGCTCTGTGCAGAACAGCTGCGTGGACAAGGTGCCTGCACACAGGAAATTCCTCATCGTTGCCCTTCAGGGAAAAGTCTTCCCGTGTTAAGCTGCGCTCGTAAAATCCAGCATTCCCAGAGCGCTTTGCAGCACAAAAATTTGCACGCGGTAGCACCGCCCATCAGCGGGACCTCGCGCCGGGGAAGGAGCATTTACCCCTTGGCGACCTTAACGCACGAGCCGGGCAACAGGACTTGGCTACCATTTGATGTTGGTACGCAGAACGTTTCCACGAAAGGCTCATGAAACATAGGCCACATTAAGCCCCTCGCGAGGCGTCTATCCTGTTAAGAGTAGGCCTGCCTCGAAAGCTAGTACGGTCGGCATAGAAGGAAGGCCCTCGAAAGAGGCCAACAAACACAATTAAGGCCGCATCCGCAGAAAGCACAGCTCGACGCGTCGCTACGAGAAGTAACCGCTCAGCTTGCGCGTTCCCCCTCCTAACCTGCCCTCGGGAAGAAAGGAACAGTCATCAGAAGCAACAGGCAGCCGTTAGCCACGGCGCTTGATACTCGCTTCGCGCTCAGGGGAACGCACGTGAGCTCTTCATCACGGTTACCGAGCCTGACCACTTCCGAGCACGTTTCTCCGGTCGGGCGCTATAGAAACGATCCCTGAAAGTATAGTCTTGACGTCCGCCCTGCGAGGGACACCGTCCCACCAAAAGGCATCGCTATATAGCTTGCAGCGACAAACTAAAGCTAAGACATTCGCACAACACCGAAAGAGAAGAAGACTTTGCAATGCATGAATCTTATGAAAACAAACAAAAAAAAAACCAATTCGTAACGCTTTTTCATAGAAGTCAATGCGTGAAGTAGGCTAGATTGCGTTTATTCAACCACTGAACATACATTACATCCAAGGCAGGCTGCGAGGCAGCGCAGAACGGCAACATCAGCGGCTTGGCCGAGGACGCTCTGTGATGGCGTTTTTGCACGCTTTGGAAAAACAGGAAGGAAAAAAAACCAACCAGAGAAGCGTGAGTGATGAGACCACACGTTTAAGATTTAAGACCTCCCAGGGGTGGGGCTTATGCAGATATATTGTCTCTGACGCAGGAGCAACACCTGACGAGGCCGCAAAGAGCCTGGGGCGGCACCCTTTTCCCTAACCATAACGGAGGCGCGCCTTAGGAGGCAGCGGCAAGGGCCACGCCTGGAGAACCACCAGCTGATACCGGAGATAATCCCCGGGATTAAACCGGGATGATCAGGGGAAAGCGCGAACGCAGTCCCCCACTACCAGAAATTATGCAGTCGAGTTTCCCGCATTTGGGGAAATCGCAGGGGTCAGCACAGCCGGAGTGCAATGGCTGAGCCTCACCCTGGGAGAACCCCCTTCGTGATCAGGGTATCTCCCCTGCCAGGTAAGTATGAGTTGCCATAGGAGATGGTGGGGGGCGCCACTTCCACACCCCTCGCTAAAGTCGTGGTGGGGGTTACTGCTCCAACACTCGGCTCTGTGCAGAACAGCTGCGTGGACAAGGTGCCTGCACACAGGAAATTCCTCATCGTTGCCCTTCAGGGAAAAGTCTTCCCGTGTTAAGCTGCGCTCGTAAAATCCAGCATTCCCAGAGCGCTTTGCAGCACAAAAATTTGCACGCGGTAGCACCGCCCATCAGCGGGACCTCGTGCCGGGGAAGGAGCATTTACCCCTTGGCGACCTTAACGCACGAGCCGGGCAACAGGACTTGGCTACCATTTGATGTTGGTACGCAGAACGTTTCCACGAAAGGCTCATGAAACATAGGCCACATTAAGCCCCTCGCGAGGCGTCTATCCTGTTAAGAGTAGGCCTGCCTCGAAAGCTAGTACGGTCGGCATAGAAGGAAGGCCCTCGAAAGAGGCCAACAAACACAATTAAGGCCGCATCCGCAGAAAGCACAGCTCGACGCGTCGCTACGAGAAGTAACCGCTCAGCTTGCGCGTTCCCCCTCCTAACCTGCCCTCGGGAAGAAAGGAACAGTCATCAAAAGCAACAGGCAGCCGTTAGCCACGGCGCTTGATACTCGCTTCGCGCTCAGGGGAACGCACGTGAGCTCTTCATCACGGTTACCGAGCCTGACCACTTCCGAGCACGTTTCTCCGGTCGGGCGCTATAGAAACGATCCCTGAAAGTATAGTCTTGACGTCCGCCCTGCGAGGGACACCGTCCCACCAAAAGGCATCGCTATATAGCTTGCAGCGACAAACTAAAGCTAAGACATTCGCACAACACCGAAAGAGAAGAAGACTTTGCAATGCATGAATCTTATGAAAACAAACAAAAAAAAAAACAATTCGTAACGCTTTTTCTTAGAAGTCAATGCGTGAAGTAGGCTAGATTGCGTTTATTCAACCACTGAACATACATTACATCCAAGGCAGGCTGCGAGGCAGCGCAGAACGGCAACATCAGCGGCTTGGCCGAGGACGCTCTGTGATGGCGTTTTTGCACGCTTTGGAAAAGCAAGAAGGAAAAAAAACCAACCAGAGAAGCGTGAGTGATGAGACCACACGTTTAAGATTTAAGACCTCCCAGGGGTGGGGCTTATGCAGATACATTGTCTCTGACGCAGGAGCAACACCTGACGAGGCCGCAAAGAGCCTGGGGCGGCACCCTTTTCCCTAACCATAACGGAGGCGCGCCTTAAGGCGCTAGAGCAGCCCCCTTAGGAGGCAGCGGCAAGGGCCACGCCTGGAGAACCACCAGCTGATACCGGAGATAATCCCCGGGCTCTATCGTTAAACCGGGATGATCAGGGGAAAGCGCGAACGCAGTCCCCCACTACCAGAAATTATGCAGTCGAGTTTCCCGCATTTGGGGAAATCGCAGGGGTCAGCACAGCCGGAGTGCAATGGCTGAGCCTCACCCTGGGAGAACCCCCTTCGTGATCAGGGTATCTCCCCTGCCAGGTAAGTATGAGTTGCCATAGGAGATGGTGGGGGGCGCCACTTCCACACCCCTCGCTAAAGTCGTGGTGGGGGTTACTGCTCCAACACTCGGCTCTGTGCAGAACAGCTGCGTGGACAAGGTGCCTGCACACAGGAAATTCCTCATCGTTGCCCTTCAGGGAAAAGTCTTCCCGTGTTAAGCTGCGCTCGTAAAATCCAGCATTCCCAGAGCGCTTTGCAGCACAAAAATTTGCACGCGGTAGCACCGCCCATCAGCGGGACCTCGCGCCGGGGAAGGAGCATTTACCCCTTGGCGACCTTAACGCACGAGCCGGGCAACAGGACTTGGCTACCATTTGATGTTGGTACGCAGAACGTTTCCACGAAAGGCTCATGAAACATAGGCCACATTAAGCCCCTCGCGAGGCGTCTATCCTGTTAAGAGTAGGCCTGCCTCGAAAGCTAGTACGGTCGGCATAGAAGGAAGGCCCTCGAAAGAGGCCAACAAACACAATTAAGGCCGCATCCGCAGAAAGCACAGCTCGACGCGTCGCTACGAGAAGTAACCGCTCAGCTTGCGCGTTCCCCCTCCTAACCTGCCCTCGGGAAGAAAGGAACAGTCATCAGAAGCAACAGGCAGCCGTTAGCCACTGCGCTTGATACTCGCTTCGCGCTCAGGGGAACGCACGTGAGTTCTTCATCACGGTTACCGAGCCTGACCACTTCCGAGCACGTTTCTCCGGTCGGGCGCTATAGAAACGATCCCTGAAAGTATAGTCTTGACGTCCGCCCTGCGAGGGACACCGTCCCACCAAAAGGCATCGCTATATAGCTTGCAGCGACAAACTAAAGCTAAGACATTCGCACAACACCGAAAGAGAAGAAGACTTTGCAATGCATGAATCTTATGAAAACAAACAAAAAAAAAACCAATTCGTAACGCTTTTTCTTAGAAGTCAATGCGTGAAGTAGGCTAGATTGCGTTTATTCAACCACTGAACATACATTACATCCAAGGCAGGCTGCGAGGCAGCGCAGAACGGCAACATCAGCGGCTTGGCCGAGGACGCTCTGTGATGGCGTTTTTGCACGCTTTGGAAAAACAGGAAGGAAAAAAAACCAACCAGAGAAGCGTGAGTGATGAGACCACACGTTTAAGATTTAAGACCTCCCAGGGGTGGGGCTTATGCAGATATATTGTCTCTGACGCAGGAGCAACACCTGACGAGGCCGCAAAGAGCCTGGGGCGGCACCCTTTTCCCTAACCATAACGGAGGCGCACCTTAAGGCGCTAGAGCAGCCCCCTTAGGAGGCAGCGGCAAGGGCCACGCCTGGAGAACCACCAGCTGATACCGGAGATAATCCCCGGGCTCTATCGTTAAACCGGGATGATCGGGGGAAAGCGCGAACGCAGTCCCCCACTACCAGAAATTATGCAGTCGAGTTTCCCGCATTTGGGGAAATCGCAGGGGTCAGCACAGCCGGAGTGCAATGGCTGAGCCTCACCCTGGGAGAACCCCCTTCGTGATCAGGGTATCTCCCCTGCCAGGTAAGTATGAGTTGCCATAGGAGATGATGGGGGGCGCCACTTCCACACCCCTCGCTAAAGTCGTGGTGGGGGTTACTGCTCCAACACTCGGCTCTGTGCAGAACAGCTGCGTGGACAAGGTGCCTGCACACAGGAAATTCCTCATCGTTGCCCTTCAGGGAAAAGTCTTCCCGTGTTAAGCTGCGCTCGTAAAATCCAGCGACCTTAACGCACGAGCCGGGCAACAGGACTTGGCTACCATTTGATGTTGGTACGCAGAACGTTTCCACGAAAGGCTCATGAAACATAGGCCACATTAAGCCCCTCGCGAGGCGTCTATCCTGTTAAGAGTAGGCCTGCCTCGAAAGCTAGTACGGTCGGCATAGAAGGAAGGCCCTCGAAAGAGGCCAACAAACACAATTAAGGCCGCATCCGCAGAAAGCACAGCTCGACGCGTCGCTACGAGAAGTAACCGCTCAGCTTGCGCGTTCCCCCTCCTAACCTGCCCTCGGGAAGAAAGGAACAGTCATCAGAAGCAACAGGCAGCCGTTAGCCACGGCGCTTGATACTCGCTTCGCGCTCAGGGGAACGCACGTAAGCTCTTCATCACGGTTACCGAGCCTGACCACTTCCGAGCACGTTTCTCCGGTCGGGCGCTATAGAAACGATCCCTGAAAGTATAGTCTTGACGTCCGCCCTGCGAGGGACACCGTCCCACCAAAAGGCATCGCTATATAGCTTGCAGCGACAAACTAAAGCTAAGACAGTCGCACAACACCGAAAGAGAAGAAGACTTTGCAATGCATGAATCTTATGAAAACAAACAAAAAAAAAACCAATTCGTAACGCTTTTTCTTAGAGGTCAATGCGTGAAGTAGGCTAGATTGCGTTTATTCAACCACTGAACATACATTACATCCAAGGCAGGCTGCGAGGCAGCGCAGAACAGCAACATCAGCGGCTTGGCCGAGGACGCTCTGTGATGGCGTTTTTGCATGCTTTGGAAAAGCAAGAAGGAAAAAAAACCAACCAGAGAAGCGTGAGTGATGAGACCACACGTTTAAGATTTAAGACCTCCCAGGGGTGGGGCTTATGCAGATATATTGCAACACCTGACGAGGCCGCAAAGAGCCTGGGGCGGCACCCTTTTCCCTAACCATAACGGAAGCGCGCCTTAAGGCGCTAGAGCAGCCCCCTTAGGAGGCAGCGGCAAGGGCCACGCCTGGAGAACCACTTCCGAGCACGTTTCTCCGGTCGGGCGCTATAGAAACGATCCCTGAAAGTATAGTCTTGACGTCCGCCCTGCGAGGGACACCGTCCCACCAAAAGGCATCGCTATATAGCTTGCAGCGACAAACTAAAGCTAAGACATTCGCACAACACCGAAAGAGAAGAAGACTTTGCAATGCATGAATCTTATGAAAACAGACAAAAAAAAAACCAATTCGTAACGCTTTTTCTTAGAAGTCAATGCGTGAAGTAGGCTAGATTGCGTTTATTCAACCACTGAACATACATTACATCCAAGGCAGGCTGCGAGGCAGCGCAGAACGGCAACATCAGCGGCTTGGCCGAGGACGCTCTGTGATGGCGTTTTTGCATGCTTTGGAAAAGCAAGAAGGAAAAAAAACCAACCAGAGAAGCGTGAGTGATGAGACCACACGTTTAAGATTTAAGACCTCCCAGGGGTGGGGCTTATGCAGATATATCGTCTCTGACGCAGGAGCAACACCTGACGAGGCCGCAAAGAGCCTGGGGCGGCACCCTTTTCCCTAACCATAACGGAGGCGCGCCTTAAGGCGCTAGAGCAGCCCCCTTAGGAGGCAGCGGCAAGGGCCACGCCTGGAGAACCACCAGCTGATACCGGAGACAATCCCCGGGCTCTATCGTTAAACCGGGATGATCAGGGGAAAGCGCGAACGCAGTCCCCCACTACCAGAAATTATGCAGTCGAGTTTCCCGCATTTGGGGAAATCGCAGGGGTCAGCACAGCCGGAGTGCAATGGCTGAGCCTCACCCTGGGAGAACCCCCTTCGTGATCAGGGTATCTCCCCTGCCAGGTAAGTATGAGTTGCCATAGGAGATGGTGGGGGGGCGCCACTTCCACACCCCTCGCTAAAGTCGTGGTGGGGGTTACTGCTCCAACACTCGGCTCTGTGCAGAACAGCTGCGTGGACAAGGTGCCTGCACACAGGAAATTCCTCATCGTTGCCCTTCAGGGAAAAGTCTTCCCGTGTTAAGCTGCGCTCGTAAAATCCAGCATTCCCAGAGCGCTTTGCAGCACAAAAATTTGCACGCGGTAGCACCGCCCATCAGCGGGACCTCGCGCCGGGGAAGGAGCATTTACCCCTTGGCGACCTTAACGCACGAGCCGGGCAACAGGACTTGGCTACCATTTGACGTTGGTACGCAGAACGTTTCCACGAAAGGCTCATGAAACATAGGCCACATTAAGCCCCTCGCGAGGCGTCTATCCTGTTAAGAGTAGGCCTGCCTCGAAAGCTAGTACGGTCGGCATAGAAGAAAGGCCCTCGAAAGAGGCCAACAAACACAATTAAGGCCGCATCCGCAGAAAGCACAGCTCGACGCGTCGCTACGAGAAGTAACCGCTCAGCTTGCGCGTTCCCCCTCCTAACCTGCCCTCGGGAAGAAAGGAACAGTCATCAGAAGCAACAGGCAGCCGTTAGCCACGGCGCTTGATACTCGCTTCGCGCTCAGGGGAACGCACGTGAGCTCTTCATCATGGTTACCGAGCCTGACCACTTCCGAGCACGTTTCTCCGGTCGGGCGCTATAGAAACGATCCCTGAAAGTATAGTCTTGACGTCCGCCCTGCGAGGGACACCGTCCCACCAAAAGGCATCGCTATATAGCTTGCAGCGACAAACTAAAGCTAAGACATTCGCACAACACCGAAAGAGAAGAAGACTTTGCAATGCATGAATCTTATGAAAACAAACAAAAAAAAAACCAATTCGTAACGCTTTTTCTTAGAAGTCAATGCGTGAAGTAGGCTAGATTGCGTTTATTCAACCACTGAACATACATTACATCCAAGGCAGGCTGCGAGGCAGCGCAGAACGGCAACATCAGCGGCTTGGCCGAGGACGCTCTGTGATGGCGTTTTTGCACGCTTTGGAAAAGCAAGAAGGAAAAAAAACCAACCAGAGAAGCGTGAGTGATGAGACCACACGTTTAAGATTTAAGACCTCCCAGGGGTGGGGCTTATGCAGATATATTGTCTCTGACGCAGGAGCAACACCTGACGAGGCCGCAAAGAGCCTGGGGCGGCACCCTTTTCCCTAACCATAACGGAGGCGCGCCTTAAGGCGCTAGAGCAGCCCCCTTAGGAGGCAGCGGCAAGGGCCACGCCTGGAGAACCACCAGCTGATACCGGAGATAATCCCCGGGCTCTATCGTTAAACCGGGATGATCAGGGGAAAGCGCGAACGCAGTCCCCCACTACCAGAAATTATGCAGTCAAGTTTCCCGCATTTGGGGAAATCGCAGGGGTCAGCACAGCCGGAGTGCAATGGCTGAGCCTCACCCTGGGAGAACCCCCTTCGTGATCAGGGTATCTCCCCTGCCAGGTAAGTATGAGTTGCCATAGGAGATGGTGGGGGGCGCCACTTCCACACCCCTCGCTAAAGTCGTGGTGGGGGTTACTGCTCCAACACTCGGCTCTGTGCAGAACAGCTGCGTGGACAAGGTGCCTGCACACAGGAAATTCCTCATCGTTGCCCTTCAGGGAAAAGTCTTCCCGTGTTAAGCTGCGCTCGTAAAATCCAGCATTCCCAGAGCGCTTTGCAGCACAAAAATTTGCACGCGGTAGCACCGCCCATCAGCGGGACCTCGCGCCGGGGAAGGAGCATTTACCCCTTGGCGACCTTAACGCACGAGCCGGGCAACAGGACTTGGCTACCATTTGATGTTGGTACGCAGAACGTTTCCACGAAAGGCTCATGAAACATAGGCCACATTAAGCCCCTCGCGAGGCGTCTATCCTGTTAAGAGTAGGCCTGCCTCGAAAGCTAGTACGGTCGGCATAGAAGGAAGGCCCTCGAAAGAGGCCAACAAACACAATTAAGGCCGCATCCGCAGAAAGCACAGCTCGACGCGTCGCTACGAGAAGTAACCGCTCAGCTTGCGCGTTCCCCCTCCTAACCTGCCCTCGGGAAGAAAGGAACAGTCATCAGAAGCAACAGGCAGCCGTTAGCCACGGCGCTTGATACTCGCTTCGCGCTCAGGGGAACGCACGTGAGCTCTTCATCACGGTTACCGAGCCTGACCACTTCCGAGCACGTTTCTCCGGTCGGGCGCTATAGAAACGATCCCTGAAAGTATAGTCTTGACGTCCGCCCTGCGAGGGACACCGTCCCACCAAAAGGCATCGCTATATAGCTTGCAGCGACAAACTAAAGCTAAGACATTCGCACAACACCGAAAGAGAAGAAGACTTTGCAATGCATGAATCTTATGAAAACAAACAAAAAAAAAACCAATTCGTAACGCTTTTTCTTAGAAGTCAATGCGTGAAGTAGGCTAGATTGCGTTTATTCAACCACTGAACATACATTACATCCAAGGCAGGCTGCGAGGCAGCGCAGAACGGCAACATCAGCGGCTTGGCCGAGGACGCTCTGTGATGGCGTTTTTGCACGCTTTGGAAAAGCAAGAAGGAAAAAAAACCAACCAGAGAAGCGTGAGTGATGAGACCACACGTTTAAGATTTAAGACCTCCCAGGGGTGGGGCTTATGCAGATACATTGTCTCTGACGCAGGAGCAACACCTGACGAGGCCGCAAAGAGCCTGGGGCGGCACCCTTTTCCCTAACCATAACGGAGGCGCGCCTTAAGGCGCTAGAGCAGCCCCCTTAGGAGGCAGCGGCAAGGGCCACGCCTGGAGAACCACCAGCTGATACCGGAGATAATCCCCGGGCTCTATCGTTAAACCGGGATGATCAGGGGAAAGCACGAACGCAGTCCCCCACTACCAGAAATTATGCAGTCGAGTTTCCCGCGTTTGGGGAAATCGCAGGGGTCAGCACAGCCGGAGTGCAATGGCTGAGCCTCACCCTGGGAGAACCCCCTTCGTGATCAGGGTATCTCCCCTGCCAGGTAAGTATGAGTTGCCATAGGAGATGGTGGGGGGCGCCACTTCCACACCCCTCGCTAAAGTCGTGGTGGGGGTTACTGCTCCAACACTCGGCTCTGTGCAGAACAGCTGCGTGGACAAGGTGCCTGCACACAGGAAATTCCTCATCGTTGCCCTTCAGGGAAAAGTCTTCCCGTGTTAAGCTGCGCTCGTAAAATCCAGCATTCCCAGAGCGCTTTGCAGCACAAAAATTTGCACGCGGTAGCACCGCCCATCAGCGGGACCTCGCGCCGGGGAAGGAGCATTTACCCCTTGGCGACCTTAACGCACGAGCCGGGCAACAGGACTTGGCTACCATTTGATGTTGGTACGCAGAACGTTTCCACGAAAGGCTCATGAAACATAGGCCACATTAAGCCCCTCGCGAGGCGTCTATCCTGTTAAGAGTAGGCCTGCCTCGAAAGCTAGTACGGTCGGCATAGAAGGAAGGCCCTCGAAAGAGGCCAACAAACACAATTAAGGCCGCATCCGCAGAAAGCACAGCTCGACGCGTCGCTACGAGAAGTAACCGCTCAGCTTGCGCGTTCCCCCTCCTAACCTGCCCTCGGGAAGAAAGGAACAGTCATCAAAAGCAACAGGCAGCCGTTAGCCACGGCGCTTGATACTCGCTTCGCGCTCAGGGGAACGCACGTGAGCTCTTCATCACGGTTACCGAGCCTGACCACTTCCGAGCACGTTTCTCCGGTCGGGCGCTATAGAAACGATCCCTGAAAGTATAGTCTTGACGTCCGCCCTGCGAGGGACACCGTCCCACCAAAAGGCATCGCTATATAGCTTGCAGCGACAAACTAAAGCTAAGACATTCGCACAACACCGAAAGAGAAGAAGACTTTGCAATGCATGAATCTTATGAAAACAAACAAAAAAAAAACCAATTCGTAACGCTTTTTCTTAGAAGTCAATGCGTGAAGTAGGCTAGATTGCGTTTATTCAACCACTGAACATACATTACATCCAAGGCAGGCTGCGAGGCAGCGCAGAACGGCAACATCAGCGGCTTGGCCGAGGACGCTCTGTGATGGCGTTTTTGCACGCTTTGGAAAAGCAAGAAGGAAAAAAAACCAACCAGAGAAGCGTGAGTGATGAGACCACACGTTTAAGATTTAAGACCTCCCAGGGGTGGGGCTTATGCAGATACATTGTCTCTGACGCAGGAGCAACACCTGACGAGGCCGCAAAGAGCCTGGGGCGGCACCCTTTTCCCTAACCATAACGGAGGCGCGCCTTAAGGCGCTAGAGCAGCCCCCTTAGGAGGCAGCGGCAAGGGCCACGCCTGGAGAACCACCAGCTGATACTGGAGATAATCCCCGGGCTCTATCGTTAAACCGGGATGATCAGGGGAAAGCGCGAACGCAGTCCCCCACTACCAGAAATTATGCAGTCGAGTTTCCCGCATTTGGGGAAATCGCAGGGGTCAGCACAGCCGGAGTGCAATGGCTGAGCCTCACCCTGGGAGAACCCCCTTCGTGATCAGGGTATCTCCCCTGCCAGGTAAGTATGAGTTGCCATAGGAGATGGTGGGGGGCGCCACTTCCACACCCCTCGCTAAAGTCGTGGTGGGGGTTACTGCTCCAACACTCGGCTCTGTGCAGAACAGCTGCGTGGACAAGGTGCCTGCACACAGGAAATTCCTCATCGTTGCCCTTCAGGGAAAAGTCTTCCCGTGTTAAGCTGCGCTCGTAAAATCCAGCATTCCCAGAGCGCTTTGCAGCACAAAAATTTGCACGCGGTAGCACCGCCCATCAGCGGGACCTCGCGCCGGGGAAGGAGCATTTACCCCTTGGCGACCTTAACGCACGAGCCGGGCAACAGGACTTGGCTACCATTTGATGTTGGTACGCAGAACGTTTCCACGAAAGGCTCATGAAACATAGGCCACATTAAGCCCCTCGCGAGGCGTCTATCCTGTTAAGAGTAGGCCTGCCTCGAAAGCTAGTACGGTCGGCATAGAAGGAAGGCCCTCGAAAGAGGCCAACAAACACAATTAAGGCCGCATCCGCAGAAAGCACAGCTCGACGCGTCGCTACGAGAAGTAACCGCTCAGCTTGCGCGTTCCCCCTCCTAACCTGCCCTCGGGAAGAAAGGAACAGTCATCAAAAGCAACAGGCAGCCGTTAGCCACGGCGCTTGATACTCGCTTCGCGCTCAGGGGAACGCACGTGAGCTCTTCATCACGGTTACCGAGCCTGACCACTTCCGAGCACGTTTCTCCGGTCGGGCGCTATAGAAACGATCCCTGAAAGTATAGTCTTGACGTCCGCCCTGCGAGGGACACCGTCCCACCAAAAGGCATCGCTATATAGCTTGCAGCGACAAACTAAAGCTAAGACATTCGCACAACACCGAAAGAGAAGAAGACTTTGCAATGCATGAATCTTATGAAAACAAACAAAAAAAAAACCAATTCGTAACGCTTTTTCTTAGAGGTCAATGCGTGAAGTAGGCTAGATTGCGTTTATTCAACCACTGAACATACATTACATCCAAGGCAGGCTGCGAGGCAGCGCAGAACGGCAACATCAGCGGCTTGGCCGAGGACGCTCTGTGATGGCGTTTTTGCACGCTTTGGAAAAGCAAGAAGGAAAAAAAACCAACCAGAGAAGCGTGAGTGATGAGACCACACGTTTAAGATTTAAGACCTCCCAGGGGTGGGGCTTATGCAGATATATTGTCTCTGACGCAGGAGCAACACCTGACGAGGCCGCAAAGAGCCTGGGGCGGCACCCTTTTCCCTAACCATAACGGAGGCGCGCCTTAAGGCACTAGAGCAGCCCCCTTAGGAGGCAGCGGCAAGGGCCACGCCTGGAGAACCACCAGCTGATACCGGAGATAATCCCCGGGCTCTATCGTTAAACCGGGATGATCAGGGGAAAGCGCGAACGCAGTCCCCCACTACCAGAAATTATGCAGTCGAGTTTCCCGCATTTGGGGAAATCGCAGGGGTCAGCACAGCCGGAGTGCAATGGCTGAGCCTCACCCTGGGAGAACCCCCTTCGTGATCAGGGTATCTCCCCTGCCAGGTAAGTATGAGTTGCCATAGGAGATGGTGGGGGGCGCCACTTCCACACCCCTCGCTAAAGTCGTGGTGGGGGTTACTGCTCCAACACTCGGCTCTGTGCAGAACAGCTGCGTGGACAAGGTGCCTGCACACAGGAAATTCCTCATCGTTGCCCTTCAGGGAAAAGTCTTCCCGTGTTAAGCTGCGCTCGTAAAATCCAGCATTCCCAGAGCGCTTTGCAGCACAAAAATTTGCACGCGGTAGCACCACCCATCAGCGGGACCTCGCGCCGGGGAAGGAGCATTTACCCCTTGGCGACCTTAACGCACGAGCCGGGCAACAGGACTTGGCTACCATTTGATGTTGGTACGCAGAACGTTTCCACGAAAGGCTCATGAAACATAGGCCACATTAAGCCCCTCGCGAGGCGTCTATCCTGTTAAGAGTAGGCCTGCCTCGAAAGCTAGTACGGTCGGCATAGAAGGAAGGCCCTCGAAAGAGGCCAACAAACACAATTAAGGCCGCATCCGCAGAAAGCACAGCTCGACGCGTCGCTACGAGAAGTAACCGCTCAGCTTGCGCGTTCCCCCTCCTAACCTGCCCTCGGGAAGAAAGGAACAGTCATCAAAAGCAACAGGCAGCCGTTAGCCACGGCGCTTGATACTCGCTTGGCGCTCAGGGGAACGCACGTGAGCTCTTCATCACGGTTACCGAGCCTGACCACTTCCGAGCACGTTTCTCCGGTCGGGCGCTATAGAAACGATCCCTGAAAGTATAGTCTTGACGTCCGCCCTGCGAGGGACACCGTCCCACCAAAAGGCATCGCTATATAGCTTGCAGCGACAAACTAAAGCTAAGACATTCGCACAACACCGAAAGAGAAGAAGACTTTGCAATGCATGAATCTTATGAAAACAAACAAAAAAAAAACCAATTCGTAACGCTTTTTCTTAGAAGTCAATGCGTGAAGTAGGCTAGATTGCGTTTATTCAACCACTGAACATACATTACATCAAAGGCAGGCTGCGAGGCAGCGCAGAACGGCAACATCAGCGGCTTGGCCGAGGACGCTCTGTGATGGCGTTTTTGCACGCTTTGGAAAAGCAAGAAGGAAAAAAAACCAACCAGAGAAGCGTGAGTGATGAGACCACACGTTTAAGATTTAAGACCTCCCAGGGGTGGGGCTTATGCAGATACATTGTCTCTGACGCAGGAGCAACACCTGACGAGGCCGCAAAGAGCCTGGGGCGGCACCCTTTTCCCTAACCATAACAGAGGCGCGCCTTAAGGCGCTAGAGCAGCCCCCTTAGGAGGCAGCGGCAAGGGCCACGCCTGGAGAACCACCAGCTGATACCGGAGATAATCCCCGGGCTCTATCGTTAAACCGGGATGATCAGGGGAAAGCGCGAACGCAGTCCCCCACTACCAGAAATTATGCAGTCGAGTTTCCCGCATTTGGGGAAATCGCACGGGTCAGCACAGCCGGAGTGCAATGGCTGAGCCTCACCCTGGGAGAACCCCCTTCGTGATCAGGGTATCTCCCCTGCCAGGTAAGTATGAGTTGCCATAGGAGATGGTGGGGGGCGCCACTTCCACACCCCTCGCTAAAGTCGTGGTGGGGGTTACTGCTCCAACACTCGGCTCTGTGCAGAACAGCTGCGTGGACAAGGTGCCTGCACACAGGAAATTCCTCATCGTTGCCCTTCAGGGAAAAGTCTTCCCGTGTTAAGCTGCGCTCGTAAAATCCAGCATTCCCAGAGCGCTTTGCAGCACAAAAATTTGCACGCGGTAGCACCGCCCATCAGCGGGACCTCGCGCCGGGGAAGGAGCATTTACCCCTTGGCGACCTTAACGCACGAGCCGGGCAACAGGACTTGGCTACCATTTGATGTTGGTACGCAGAACGTTTCCACGAAAGGCTCATGAAACATAGGCCACATTAAGCCCCTCGCGAGGCGTCTATCCTGTTAAGAGTAGGCCTGCCTCGAAAGCTAGTACGGTCGGCATAGAAGGAAGGCCCTCGAAAGAGGCCAACAAACACAATTAAGGCCGCATCCGCAGAAAGCACAGCTCGACGCGTCGCTACGAGAAGTAACCGCTCAGCTTGCGCGTTCCCCCTCCTAACCTGCCCTCGGGAAGAAAGGAACAGTCATCAGAAGCAACAGGCAGCCGTTAGCCACGGCGCTTGATACTCGCTTCGCGCTCAGGGGAACGCACGTGAGCTCTTCATCACGGTTACCGAGCCTGACCACTTCCGAGCACGTTTCTCCGGTCGGGCGCTATAGAAACGATCCCTGAAAGTATAGTCTTGACGTCCGCCCTGCGAGGGACACCGTCCCACCAAAAGGCATCGCTATATAGCTTGCAGCGACAAACTAAAGCTAAGACATTCGCACAACACCGAAAGAGAAGAAGACTTTGCAATGCATGAATCTTATGAAAACAAACAAAAAAAAAACCAATTCGTAACGCTTTTTCTTAGAAGTCAATGCGTGAAGTAGGCTAGATTGCGTTTATTCAACCACTGAACATACATTACATCCAAGGCAGGCTGCGAGGCAGCGCAGAACGGCAACATCAGCGGCTTGGCCGAGGACGCTCTGTGATGGCGTTTTTGCACGCTTTGGAAAAACAGGAAGGAAAAAAAACCAACCAGAGAAGCGTGAGTGATGAGACCACACGTTTAAGATTTAAGACCTCCCAGGGGTGGGGCTTATGCAGATATATTGTCTCTGACGCAGGAGCAACACCTGACGAGGCCGCAAAGAGCCTGGGGCGGCACCCTTTTCCCTAACCATAACGGAGGCGCGCCTTAAGGCGCTAGAGCAGCCCCCTTAGGAGGCAGCGGCAAGGGCCATGCCTGGAGAACCACCAGCTGATACCGGAGATAATCCCCGGGCTCTATCGTTAAACCGGGATGATCAGGGGAAAGCGCGAACGCAGTCCCCCACTACCAGAAATTATGCAGTCGAGTTTCCCGCATTTGGGGAAATCGCAGGGGTCAGCACAGCCGGAGTGCAATGGCTGAGCCTCACCCTGGGAGAACCCCCTTCGTGATCAGGGTATCTCCCCTGCCAGGTAAGTATGAGTTGCCATAGGAGATGGTGGGGGGCGCCACTTCCACACCCCTCGCTAAAGTCGTGGTGGGGGTTACTGCTCCAACACTCGGCTCTGTGCAGAACAGCTGCGTGGACAAGGTGCCTGCACACAGGAAATTCCTCATCGTTGCCCTTCAGGGAAAAGTCTTCCCGTGTTAAGCTGCGCTCGTAAAATCCAGCATTCCCAGAGCGCTTTGCAGCACAAAAATTTGCACGCGGTAGCACCGCCCATCAGCGGGACCTCGCGCCGGGGAAGGAGCATTTACCCCTTGGCGACCTTAACGCACGAGCCGGGCAACAGGACTTGGCTACCATTTGATGTTGGTACGCAGAACGTTTCCACGAAAGGCTCATGAAACATAGGCCACATTAAGCCCCTCGCGAGGCGTCTATCCTGTTAAGAGTAGGCCTGCCTCGAAAGCTAGTACGGTCGGCATAGAAGGAAGGCCCTCGAAAGAGGCCAACAAACACAATTAAGGCCGCATCCGCAGAAAGCACAGCTCGACGCGTCGCTACGAGAAGTAACCGCTCAGCTTGCGCGTTCCCCCTCCTAACCTGCCCTCGGGAAGAAAGGAACAGTCATCAGAAGCAACAGGCAGCCGTTAGCCACGGCGCTTGATACTCGCTTCGCGCTCAGGGGAACGCACGTGAGCTCTTCACCACGGTTACCGAGCCTGACCACTTCCGAGCACGTTTCTCCGGTCGGGCGCTATAGAAACGATCCCTGAAAGTATAGTCTTGACGTCCGCCCTGCGAGGGACACCGTCCCACCAAAAGGCATCGCTATATAGCTTGCAGTGACAAACTAAAGCTAAGACATTCGCACAACACCGAAAGAGAAGAAGACTTTGCAATGCATGAATCTTATGAAAACAAACAAAAAAAAAACCAATTCGTAACGCTTTTTCTTAGAAGTCAATGCGTGAAGTAGGCTAGATTGCGTTTATTCAACCACTGAACATACATTACATCCAAGGCAGGCTGCGAGGCAGCGCAGAACGGCAACATCAGCGGCTTGGCCGAGGACGCTCTGTGATGGCGTTTTTGCACGCTTTGGAAAAACAGGAAGGAAAAAAAACCAACCAGAGAAGCGTGAGTGATGAGACCACACGTTTAAGATTTAAGACCTCCCAGGGGTGGGGCTTATGCAGATATATTGTCTCTGACGCAGGAGCAACACCTGACGAGGCCGCAAAGAGCCTGGGGCGGCACCCTTTTCCCTAACCATAACGGAGGCGCGCCTTAAGGCGCTAGAGCAGCCCCCTTAGGAGGCAGCGGCAAGGGCCACGCCTGGAGAACCACCAGCTGATACCGGAGATAATCCCCGGGCTCTATCGTTAAACCGGGATGATCAGGGGAAAGCGCGAACGCAGTCCCCCACTACCAGAAATTATGCAGTCGAGTTTCCCGCATTTGGAGAAATCGCAGGGGTCAGCACAGCCGGAGTGCAATGGCTGAGCCTCACCCTGGGAGAACCCCCTTCGTGATCAGGGTATCTCCCCTGCCAGGTAAGTATGAGTTGCCATAGGAGATGGTGGGGGGCGCCACTTCCACACCCCTCGCTAAAGTCGTGGTGGGGGTTACTGCTCCAACACTCGGCTCTGTGCAGAACAGCTGCGTGGACAAGGTGCCTGCACACAGGAAATTCCTCATCGTTGCCCTTCAGGGAAAAGTCTTCCCGTGTTAAGCTGCGCTCGTAAAATCCAGCATTCCCAGAGCGCTTTGCAGCACAAAAATTTGCACGCGGTAGCACCGCCCATCAGCGGGACCTCGCGCCGGGGAAGGAGCATTTACCCCTTGGCGACCTTAACGCACGAGCCGGGCAACAGGACTTGGCTACCATTTGATGTTGGTACGCAGAACGTTTCCACGAAAGGCTCATGAAACATAGGCCACATTAAGCCCCTCGCGAGGCGTCTATCCTGTTAAGAGTAGGCCTGCCTCGAAAGCTAGTACGGTCGGCATAGAAGGAAGGCCCTCGAAAGAGGCCAACAAACACAATTAAGGCCGCATCCGCAGAAAGCACAGCTCGACGCGTCGCTACGAGAAGTAACCGCTCAGCTTGCGCGTTCCCCCTCCTAACCTGCCCTCGGGAAGAAAGGAACAGTCATCAAAAGCAACAGGCAGCCGTTAGCCACGGCGCTTGATACTCGCTTCGCGCTCAGGGGAACGCACGTGAGCTCTTCATCACGGTTACCGAGCCTGACCACTTCCGAGCACGTTTCTCCGGTCGGGCGCTATAGAAACGATCCCTGAAAGTATAGTCTTGACGTCCGCCCTGCGAGGGACACCGTCCCACCAAAAGGCATCGCTATATAGCTTGCAGCGACAAACTAAAGCTAAGACATTCGCACAACACCGAAAGAGAAGAAGACTTTGCAATGCATGAATCTTATGAAAACAAACAAAAAAAAACCCAATTCGTAACGCTTTTTCTTAGAAGTCAATGCGTGAAGTAGGCTAGATTGCGTTTATTCAACCACTGAACATACATTACATCCAAGGCAGGCTGCGAGGCAGCGCAGAACGGCAACATCAGCGGCTTGGCCGAGGACGCTCTGTGATGGCGTTTTTGCACGCTTTGGAAAAGCAAGAAGGAAAAAAAACCAACCAGAGAAGCGTGAGTGATGAGACCACACGTTTAAGATTTAAGACCTCCCAGGGGTGGGGCTTATGCAGATACATTGTCTCTGACGCAGGAGCAACACCTGACGAGGCCGCAAAGAGCCTGGGGCGGCACCCTTTTCCCTAACCATAACGGAGGCGCGCCTTAAGGCGCTAGAGCAGCCCCCTTAGGAGGCAGCTGCAAGGGCCACGCCTGGAGAACCACCAGCTGATACCAGAGATAATCCCCGGGCTCTATCGTTAAACCGGGATGATCAGGGGAAAGCGCGAACGCAGTACCCCACTACCAGAAATTATGCAGTCGAGTTTCCCGCATTTGGGGAAATCGCAGGGGTCAGCACAGCCGGAGTGCAATGGCTGAGCCTCACCCTGGGAGAACCCCCTTCGTGATCAGGGTATCTCCCCTGCCAGGTAAGTATGAGTTGCCATAGGAGATGGTGGGGGGCGCCACTTCCACACCCCTCGCTAAAGTCGTGGTGGGGGTTACTGCTCCAACACTCGGCTCTGTGCAGAACAGCTGCGTGGACAAGGTGCCTGCACACAGGAAATTCCTCATCGTTGCCCTTCAGGGAAAAGTCTTCCCGTGTTAAGCTGCGCTCGTAAAATCCAGCATTCCCAGAGCGCTTTGCAGCACAAAAATTTGCACGCGGTAGCACCGCCCATCAGCGGGACCTCGCGCCGGGGAAGGAGCATTTACCCCTTGGCGACCTTAACGCACGAGCCGGGCAACAGGACTTGGCTACCATTTGATGTTGGTACGCAGAACGTTTCCACGAAAGGCTCATGAAACATAGGCCACATTAAGCCCCTCGCGAGGCGTCTATCCTGTTAAGAGTAGGCCTGCCTCGAAAGCTAGTACGGTCGGCATAGAAGGAAGGCCCTCGAAAGAGGCCAACAAACACAATTAAGGCCGCATCCGCAGAAAGCACAGCTCGACGCGTCGCTACGAGAAGTAACCGCTCAGCTTGCGCGTTCCCCCTCCTAACCTGCCCTCGGGAAGAAAGGAACAGTCATCAAAAGCAACAGGCAGCCGTTAGCCACGGCGCTTGATACTCGCTTCGCGCTCAGGGGAACGCACGTGAGCTCTTCATCACGGTTACCGAGCCTGACCACTTCCGAGCACGTTTCTCCGGTCGGGCGCTATAGAAACGATCCCTGAAAGTATAGTCTTGACGTCCGCCCTGCGAGGGACACCGTCCCACCAAAAGGCATCGCTATATAGCTTGCAGCGACAAACTAAAGCTAAGACATTCGCACAACACCGAAAGAGAAGAAGACTTTGCAATGCATGAATCTTATGAAAACAAACAAAAAAAAACCCAATTCGTAACGCTTTTTCTTAGAAGTCAATGCGTGAAGTAGGCTAGATTGCGTTTATTCAACCACTGAACATACATTACATCCAAGGCAGGCTGCGAGGCAGCGCAGAACGGCAACATCAGCGGCTTGGCCGAGGACGCTCTGTGATGGCGTTTTTGCACGCTTTGGAAAAGCAAGAAGGAAAAAAAACCAACCAGAGAAGCGTGAGTGATGAGACCACACGTTTAAGATTTAAGACCTCCCAGGGGTGGGGCTTATGCAGATACATTGTCTCTGACGCAGGAGCAACACCTGACGAGGCCGCAAAGAGCCTGGGGCGGCACCCTTTTCCCTAACCATAACGGAGGCGCGCCTTAAGGCGCTAGAGCAGCCCCCTTAGGAGGCAGCGGCAAGGGCCACGCCTGGAGAACCACCAGCTGATACCAGAGATAATCCCCGGGCTCTATCGTTAAACCGGGATGATCAGGGGAAAGCGCGAACGCAGTACCCCACTACCAGAAATTATGCAGTCGAGTTTCCCGCATTTGGGGAAATCGCAGGGGTCAGCACAGCCGGAGTGCAATGGCTGAGCCTCACCCTGGGAGAACCCCCTTCGTGATCAGGGTATCTCCCCTGCCAGGTAAGTATGAGTTGCCATAGGAGATGGTGGGGGGCGCCACTTCCACACCCCTCGCTAAAGTCGTGGTGGGGGTTACTGCTCCAACACTCGGCTCTGTGCAGAACAGCTGCGTGGACAAGGTGCCTGCACACAGGAAATTCCTCATCGTTGCCCTTCAGGGAAAAGTCTTCCCGTGTTAAGCTGCGCTCGTAAAATCCAGCATTCCCAGAGCGCTTTGCAGCACAAAAATTTGCACGCGGTAGCACCGCCCATCAGCGGGACCTCGCGCCGGGGAAGGAGCATTTACCCCTTGGCGACCTTAACGCACGAGCCGGGCAACAGGACTTGGCTACCATTTGATGTTGGTACGCAGAACGTTTCCACGAAAGGCTCATGAAACATAGGCCACATTAAGCCCCTCGCGAGGCGTCTATCCTGTTAAGAGTAGGCCTGCCTCGAAAGCTAGTACGGTCGGCATAGAAGGAAGGCCCTCGAAAGAGGCCAACAAACACAATTAAGGCCGCATCCGCAGAAAGCACAGCTCGACGCGTCGCTACGAGAAGTAACCGCTCAGCTTGCGCGTTCCCCCTCCTAACCTGCCCTCGGGAAGAAAGGAACAGTCATCAGAAGCAACAGGCAGCCGTTAGCCACGGCGCTTGATACTCGCTTCGCGCTCAGGGGAACGCACGTGAGCTCTTCATCACGGTTACCGAGCCTGACCACTTCCGAGCACGTTTCTCCGGTCGGGCGCTATAGAAACGATCCCTGAAAGTATAGTCTTGACGTCCGCCCTGCGAGGGACACCGTCCCACCAAAAGGCATCGCTATATAGCTTGCAGCGACAAACTAAAGCTAAGACATTCGCACAACACCGAAAGAGAAGAAGACTTTGCAATGCATGAATCTTATGAAAACAAACAAAAAAAAAACCAATTCGTAACGCTTTTTCTTAGAAGTCAATGCGTGAAGTAGGCTAGATTGCGTTTATTCAACCACTGAACATACATTACATCCAAGGCAGGCTGCGAGGCAGCGCAGAACGGCAACATCAGCGGCTTGGCCGAGGACGCTCTGTGATGGCGTTTTTGCACGCTTTGGAAAAACAGGAAGGAAAAAAAACCAACCAGAGAAGCGTGAGTGATGAGACCACACGTTTAAGATTTAAGACCTCCCAGGGGTGGGGCTTATGCAGATATATTGTCTCTGACGCAGGAGCAACACCTGACGAGGCCGCAAAGAGCCTGGGGCGGCACCCTTTTCCCTAACCATAACGGAGGCGCGCCTTAAGGCGCTAGAGCAGCCCCCTTAGGAGGCAGCGGCAAGGGCCACGCCTGGAGAACCACCAGCTGATACCGGAGATAATCCCCGGGCTCTATCGTTAAACCGGGATGATCAGGGGAAAGCGCGAACGCAGTCCCCCACTACCAGAAATTATGCAGTCGAGTTTCCCGCATTTGGGGAAATCGCAGGGGTCAGCACAGCCGGAGTGCAATGGCTGAGCCTCACCCTGGGAGAACCCCCTTCGTGATCAGGGTATCTCCCCTGCCAGGTAAGTATGAGTTGCCATAGGAGATGGTGGGGGGCGCCACTTCCACACCCCTCGCTAAAGTCGTGGTGGGGGTTACTGCTCCAACACTCGGCTCTGTGCAGAACAGCTGCGTGGACAAGGTGCCTGCACACAGGAAATTCCTCATCGTTGCCCTTCAGGGAAAAGTCTTCCCGTGTTAAGCTGCGCTCGTAAAATCCAGCATTCCCAGAGCGCTTTGCAGCACAAAAATTTGCACGCGGTAGCACCGCCCATCAGCGGGACCTCGCGCCGGGGAAGGAGCATTTACCCCTTGGCGACCTTAACGCACGAGCCGGGCAACAGGACTTGGCTACCATTTGATGTTGGTACGCAGAACGTTTCCACGAAAGGCTCATGAAACATAGGCCACATTAAGCCCCTCGCGAGGCGTCTATCCTGTTAAGAGTAGGCCTGCCTCGAAAGCTAGTACGGTCGGCATAGAAGGAAGGCCCTCGAAAGAGGCCAACAAACACAATTAAGGCCGCATCCGCAGAAAGCACAGCTCGACGCGTCGCTACGAGAAGTAACCGCTCAGCTTGCGCGTTCCCCCTCCTAACCTGCCCTCGGGAAGAAAGGAACAGTCATCAGAAGCAACAGGCAGCCGTTAGCCACGGCGCTTGATACTCGCTTCGCGCTCAGGGGAACGCACGTGAGCTCTTCATCACGGTTACCGAGCCTGACCACTTCCGAGCACGTTTCTCCGGTCGGGCGCTATAGAAACGATTCCTGAAAGTATAGTCTTGACGTCCGCCCTGCGAGGGACACCGTCCCACCAAAAGGCATCGCTATATAGCTTGCAGCGACAAACTAAAGCTAAGACATTCGCACAACACCGAAAGAGAAGAAGACTTTGCAATGCATGAATCTTATGAAAACAAACAAAAAAAAAAACCAATTCGTAACGCTTTTTCTTAGAGGTCAATGCGTGAAGTAGGCTAGATTGCGTTTATTCAACCACTGAACATACATTACATCCAAGGCAGGCTGCGAGGCAGCGCAGAACGGCAACATCAGCGGCTTGGCCGAGGACGCTCTGTGATGGCGTTTTTGCACGCTTTGGAAAAGCAAGAAGGAAAAAAAACCAACCAGAGAAGCGTGAGTGATGAGACCACACGTTTAAGATTTAAGACCTCCCAGGGGTGGGGCTTATGCAGATACATTGTCTCTGACGCAGGAGCAACACCTGACGAGGCCGCAAAGAGCCTGGGGCGGCACCCTTTTCCCTAACCATAACGGAGGCGCGCCTTAAGGCGCTAGAGCAGCCCCCTTAGGAGGCAGCTGCAAGGGCCACGCCTGGAGAACCACCAGCTGATACCAGAGATAATCCCCGGGCTCTATCGTTAAACGGGGATGATCAGGGGAAAGCGCGAACGCAGTACCCCACTACCAGAAATTATGCAGTCGAGTTTCCCGCATTTGGGGAAATCGCAGGGGTCAGCACAGCCGGAGTGCAATGGCTGAGCCTCACCCTGGGAGAACCCCCTTCGTGATCAGGGTATCTCCCCTGCCAGGTAAGTATGAGTTGCCATAGGAGATGGTGGGGGGCGCCACTTCCACACCCCTCGCTAAAGTCGTGGTGGGGGTTACTGCTCCAACACTCGGCTCTGTGCAGAACAGCTGCGTGGACAAGGTGCCTGCACACAGGAAATTCCTCATCGTTGCCCTTCAGGGAAAAGTCTTCCCGTGTTAAGCTGCGCTCGTAAAATCCAGCATTCCCAGAGCGCTTTGCAGCACAAAAATTTGCACGCGGTAGCACCGCCCATCAGCGGGACCTCGCGCCGGGGAAGGAGCATTTACCCCTTGGCGACCTTAACGCACGAGCCGGGCAACAGGACTTGGCTACCATTTGATGTTGGTACGCAGAACGTTTCCACGAAAGGCTCATGAAACATAGGCCACATTAAGCCCCTCGCGAGGCGTCTATCCTGTTAAGAGTAGGCCTGCCTCGAAAGCTAGTACGGTCGGCATAGAAGGAAGGCCCTCGAAAGAGGCCAACAAACACAATTAAGGCCGCATCCGCAGAAAGCACAGCTCGACGCGTCGCTACGAGAAGTAACCGCTCAGCTTGCGCGTTCCCCCTCCTAACCTGCCCTCGGGAAGAAAGGAATCAGAAGCAACAGGCAGCCGTTAGCCACGGCGCTTGATACTCGCTTCGCGCTCAGGGGAACGCACGTGAGCTCTTCATCACGGTTACCGAGCCTGACCACTTCCGAGCACGTTTCTCCGGTCGGGCGCTATAGAAACGATCCCTGAAAGTATAGTCTTGACGTCCGCCCTGCGAGGGACACCGTCCCACCAAAAGGCATCGCTATATAGCTTGCAGCGACAAACTAAAGCTAAGACATTCGCACAACACCGAAAGAGAAGAAGACTTTGCAATGCATGAATCTTATGAAAACAAACAAAAAAAAACCCAATTCGTAACGCTTTTTCTTAGAAGTCAATGCGTGAAGTAGGCTAGATTGCGTTTATTCAACCACTGAACATACATTACATCCAAGGCAGGCTGCGAGGCAGCGCAGAACGGCAACATCAGCGGCTTGGCCGAGGACGCTCTGTGATGGCGTTTTTGCACGCTTTGGAAAAGCAAGAAGGAAAAAAAACCAACCAGAGAAGCGTGAGTGATGAGACCACACGTTTAAGATTTAAGACCTCCCAGGGGTGGGGCTTATGCAGATACATTGTCTCTGACGCAGGAGCAACACCTGACGAGGCCGCAAAGAGCCTGGGGCGGCACCCTTTTCCCTAACCATAACGGAGGCGCGCCTTAAGGCGCTAGAGCAGCCCCCTTAGGAGGCAGCGGCAAGGGCCACGCCTGGAGAACCACCAGCTGATACCAGAGATAATCCCCGGGCTCTATCGTTAAACCGGGATGATCAGGGGAAAGCGCGAACGCAGTACCCCACTACCAGAAATTATGCAGTCGAGTTTCCCGCATTTGGGGAAATCGCAGGGGTCAGCACAGCCGGAGTGCAATGGCTGAGCCTCACCCTGGGAGAACCCCCTTCGTGATCAGGGTATCTCCCCTGCCAGGTAAGTATGAGTTGCCATAGGAGATGGTGGGGGGCGCCACTTCCACACCCCTCGCTAAAGTCGTGGTGGGGGTTACTGCTCCAACACTCGGCTCTGTGCAGAACAGCTGCGTGGACAAGGTGCCTGCACACAGGAAATTCCTCATCGTTGCCCTTCAGGGAAAAGTCTTCCCGTGTTAAGCTGCGCTCGTAAAATCCAGCATTCCCAGAGCGCTTTGCAGCACAAAAATTTGCACGCGGTAGCACCGCCCATCAGCGGGACCTCGCGCCGGGGAAGGAGCATTTACCCCTTGGCGACCTTAACGCACGAGCCGGGCAACAGGACTTGGCTACCATTTGATGTTGGTACGCAGAACGTTTCCACGAAAGGCTCATGAAACATAGGCCACATTAAGCCCCTCGCGAGGCGTCTATCCTGTTAAGAGTAGGCCTGCCTCGAAAGCTAGTACGGTCGGCATAGAAGGAAGGCCCTCGAAAGAGGCCAACAAACACAATTAAGGCCGCATCCGCAGAAAGCACAGCTCGACGCGTCGCTACGAGAAGTAACCGCTCAGCTTGCGCGTTCCCCCTCCTAACCTGCCCTCGGGAAGAAAGGAACAGTCATCAGAAGCAACAGGCAGCCGTTAGCCACGGCGCTTGATACTCGCTTCGCGCTCAGGGGAACGCACGTGAGCTCTTCATCACGGTTACCGAGCCTGACCACTTCCGAGCACGTTTCTCCGGTCGGGCGCTATAGAAACGATCCCTGAAAGTATAGTCTTGACGTCCGCCCTGCGAGGGACACCGTCCCACCAAAAGGCATCGCTATATAGCTTGCAGCGACAAACTAAAGCTAAGACATTCGCACAACACCGAAAGAGAAGAAGACTTTGCAATGCATGAATCTTATGAAAACAAACAAAAAAAAAACCAATTCGTAACGCTTTTTCTTAGAAGTCAATGCGTGAAGTAGGCTAGATTGCGTTTATTCAACCACTGAACATACATTACATCCAAGGCAGGCTGCGAGGCAGCGCAGAACGGCAACATCAGCGGCTTGGCCGAGGACGCTCTGTGATGGCGTTTTTGCACGCTTTGGAAAAACAGGAAGGAAAAAAAACCAACCAGAGAAGCGTGAGTGATGAGACCACACGTTTAAGATTTAAGACCTCCCAGGGGTGGGGCTTATGCAGATATATTGTCTCTGACGCAGGAGCAACACCTGACGAGGCCGCAAAGAGCCTGGGGCGGCACCCTTTTCCCTAACCATAACGGAGGCGCGCCTTAAGGCGCTAGAGCAGCCCCCTTAGGAGGCAGCGGCAGGGGCCACGCCTGGAGAACCACCAGCTGATACCGGAGATAATCCCCGGGCTCTATCGTTAAACCGGGATGATCAGGGGAAAGCGCGAACGCAGTCCCCCACTACCAGAAATTATGCAGTCGAGTTTCCCGCATTTGGGGAAATCGCAGGGGTCAGCACAGCCGGAGTGCAATGGCTGAGCCTCACCCTGGGAGAACCCCCTTCGTGATCAGGGTATCTCAACTGCCAGGTAAGTATGAGTTGCCATAGGAGATGGTGGGGGGCGCCACTTCCACACCCCTCGCTAAAGTCGTGGTGGGGGTTACTGCTCCAACACTCGGCTCTGTGCAGAACAGCTGCGTGGACAAGGTGCCTGCACACAGGAAATTCCTCATCGTTGCCCTTCAGGGAAAAGTCTTCCCGTGTTAAGCTGCGCTCGTAAAATCCAGCATTCCCAGAGCGCTTTGCAGCACAAAAATTTGCACGCGGTAGCACCGCCCATCAGCGGGACCTCGCGCCGGGGAAGGAGCATTTACCCCTTGGCGACCTTAACGCACGAGCCGGGCAACAGGACTTGGCTACCATTTGATGTTGGTACGCAGAACGTTTCCACGAAAGGCTCATGAAACATAGGCCACATTAAGCCCCTCGCGAGGCGTCTATCCTGTTAAGAGTAGGCCTGCCTCGAAAGCTAGTACGGTCGGCATAGAAGGAAGGCCCTCGAAAGAGGCCAACAAACACAATTAAGGCCGCATCCGCAGAAAGCACAGCTCGACGCGTCGCTACGAGAAGTAACCGCTCAGCTTGCGCGTTCCCCCTCCTAACCTGCCCTCGGGAAGAAAGGAACAGTCATCAAAAGCAACAGGCAGCCGTTAGCCACGGCGCTTGATACTCGCTTCGCGCTCAGGGGAACGCACGTGAGCTCTTCATCACGGTTACCGAGCCTGACCACTTCCGAGCACGTTTCTCCGGTCGGGCGCTATAGAAACGATCCCTGAAAGTATAGTCTTGACGTCCGCCCTGCGAGGGACACCGTCCCACCAAAAGGCATCGCTATATAGCTTGCAGCGACAAACTAAAGCTAAGACATTCGCACAACACCGAAAGAGAAGAAGACTTTGCAATGCATGAATCTTATGAAAACAAACAAAAAAAAAACCAATTCGTAACGCTTTTTCTTAGAGGTCAATGCGTGAAGTAGGCTAGATTGCGTTTATTCAACCACTGAACATACATTACATCCAAGGCAGGCTGCGAGGCAGCGCAGAACGGCAACATCAGCGGCTTGGCCGAGGACGCTCTGTGATGGCGTTTTTGCACGCTTTGGAAAAGCAAGAAGGAAAAAAAACCAACCAGAGAAGCGTGAGTGATGAGACCACACGTTTAAGATTTAAGACCTCCCAGGGGTGGGGCTTATGCAGATATATTGTCTCTGACGCAGGAGCAACACCTGACGAGGCCGCAAAGAGCCTGGGGCGGCACCCTTTTCCCTAACCATAACGGAGGCGCGCCTTAAGGCGCTAGAGCAGCCCCCTTAGGAGGCAGCGGCAAGGGCCACGCCTGGAGAACCACCAGCTGATACCGGAGATAATCCCCGGGCTCTATCGTTAAACCGGGATGATCAGGGGAAAGCGCGAACGCAGTCCCCCACTACCAGAAATTATGCAGTCGAGTTTCCCGCATTTGGGGAAATCGCAGGGGTCAGCACAGCCGGAGTGCAATGGCTGAGCCTCACCCTGGGAGAACCCCCTTCGTGATCAGGGTATCTCCCCTGCCAGGTAAGTATGAGTTGCCATAGGAGATGGTGGGGGGCGCCACTTCCACACCCCTCGCTAAAGTCGTGGTGGGGGTTACTGCTCCAACACTCGGCTCTGTGCAGAACAGCTGCGTGGACAAGGTGCCTGCACACAGGAAATTCCTCATCGTTGCCCTTCAGGGAAAAGTCTTCCCGTGTTAAGCTGCGCTCGTAAAATCCAGCATTCCCAGAGCGCTTTGCAGCACAAAAATTTGCACGCGGTAGCACCGCCCATCAGCGGGACCTCGCGCCGGGGAAGGAGCATTTACCCCTTGGCGACCTTAACGCACGAGCCGGGCAACAGGACTTGGCTACCATTTGATGTTGGTACGCAGAACGTTTCCACGAAAGGCTCATGAAACATAGGCCACATTAAGCCCCTCGCGAGGCGTCTATCCTGTTAAGAGTAGGCCTGCCTCGAAAGCTAGTACGGTCGGCATAGAAGGAAGGCCCTCGAAAGAGGCCAACAAACACAATTAAGGCCGCATCCGCAGAAAGCACAGCTCGACGCGTCGCTACGAGAAGTAACCGCTCAGCTTGCGCGTTCCCCCTCCTAACCTGCCCTCGGGAAGAAAGGAACAGTCATCAGAAGCAACAGGCAGCCGTTAGTCACGGCGCTTGATACTCGCTTCGCGCTCAGGGGAACGCACGTGAGCTCTTCATCACGGTTACCGAGCCTGACCACTTCCGAGCACGTTTCTCCGGTCGGGCGCTATAGAAACGATCCCTGAAAGTATAGTCTTGACGTCCGCCCTGCGAGGGACACCGTCCCACCAAAAGGCATCGCTATATAGCTTGCAGCGACAAACTAAAGCTAAGACATTCGCACAACACCGAAAGAGAAGAAGACTTTGCAATGCATGAATCTTATGAAAACAAACAAAAAAAAAAACCAATTCGTAACGCTTTTTCTTAGAGGTCAATGCGTGAAGTAGGCTAGATTGCGTTTATTCAACCACTGAACATACATTACATCCAAGGCAGGCTGCGAGGCAGCGCAGAACGGCAACATCAGCGGCTTGGCCGAGGACGCTCTGTGATGGCGTTTTTGCACGCTTTGGAAAAGCAAGAAGGAAAAAAAACCAACCAGAGAAGCGTGAGTGATGAGACCACACGTTTAAGATTTAAGACCTCCCAGGGGTGGGGCTTATGCAGATATATTGTCTCTGACGCAGGAGCAACACCTGACGAGGCCGCAAAGAGCCTGGGGCGGCACCCTTTTCCCTAACCATAACGGAGGCGCGCCTTAAGGCGCTAGAGCAGCCCCCTTAGGAGGCAGCGGCAAGGGCCACGCCTGGAGAACCACCAGCTGATACCGGAGATAATCCCCGGGCTCTATCGTTAAACCGGGATGATCAGGGGAAAGCGCGAACGCAGTCCCCCACTACCAGAAATTATGCAGTCGAGTTTCCCGCATTTGGGGAAATCGCAGGGGTCAGCACAGCCGGAGTGCAATGGCTGAGCCTCACCCTGGGAGAACCCCCTTCGTGATCAGGGTATCTCCCCTGCCAGGTAAGTATGAGTTGCTATAGGAGATGGTGGGGGGCGCCACTTCCACACCCCTCGCTAAAGTCGTGGTGGGGGTTACTGCTCCAACACTCGGCTCTGTGCAGAACAGCTGCGTGGACAAGGTGCCTGCACACAGGAAATTCCTCATCGTTGCCCTTCAGGGAAAAGTCTTCCCGTGTTAAGCTGCGCTCGTAAAATCCAGCATTCCCAGAGCGCTTTGCAGCACAAAAATTTGCACGCGGTAGCACCGCCCATCAGCGGGACCTCGTGCCGGGGAAGGAGCATTTACCCCTTGGCGACCTTAACGCACGAGCCGGGCAACAGGACTTGGCTACCATTTGATGTTGGTACGCAGAACGTTTCCACGAAAGGCTCATGAAACATAGGCCACATTAAGCCCCTCGCGAGGCGTCTATCCTGTTAAGAGTAGGCCTGCCTCGAAAGCTAGTACGGTCGGCATAGAAGGAAGGCCCTCGAAAGAGGCCAACAAACACAATTAAGGCCGCATCCGCAGAAAGCACAGCTCGACGCGTCGCTACGAGAAGTAACCGCTCAGCTTGCGCGTTCCCCCTCCTAACCTGCCCTCGGGAAGAAAGGAACAGTCATCAAAAGCAACAGGCAGCCGTTAGCCACGGCGCTTGATACTCGCTTCGCGCTCAGGGGAACGCACGTGAGCTCTTCATCACGGTTACCGAGCCTGACCACTTCCGAGCACGTTTCTCCGGTCGGGCGCTATAGAAACGATCCCTGAAAGTATAGTCTTGACGTCCGCCCTGCGAGGGACACCGTCCCACCAAAAGGCATCGCTATATAGCTTGCAGCGACAAACTAAAGCTAAGACATTCGCACAACACCGAAAGAGAAGAAGACTTTGCAATGCATGAATCTTATGAAAACAAACAAAAAAAAAACCAATTCGTAACGCTTTTTCTTAGAAGTCAATGCGTGAAGTAGGCTAGATTGCGTTTATTCAACCACTGAACATACATTACATCCAAGGCAGGCTGCGAGGCAGCGCAGAACGGCAACATCAGCGGCTTGGCCGAGGACGCTCTGTGATGGCGTTTTTGCACGCTTTGGAAAAGCAAGAAGGAAAAAAAACCAACCAGAGAAGCGTGAGTGATGAGACCACACGTTTAAGATTTAAGACCTCCCAGGGGTGGGGCTTATGCAGATACATTGTCTCTGACGCAGGAACAACACCTGACGAGGCCGCAAAGAGCCTGGGGCGGCACCCTTTTCCCTAACCATAACGGAGGCGCGCCTTAAGGCGCTAGAGCAGCCCCCTTAGGAGGCAGCGGCAAGGGCCACGCCTGGAGAACCACCAGCTGATACCGGAGATAATCCCCGGGCTCTATCGTTAAACCGGGATGATCAGGGGAAAGCGCGAACGCAGTCCCCCACTACCAGAAATTATGCAGTCGAGTTTCCCGCATTTGGGGAAATCGCAGGGGTCAGCACAGCCGGAGTGCAATGGCTGAGCCTCACCCTGGGAGAACCCCCTTCGTGATCAGGGTATCTCCCCTGCCAGGTAAGTATGAGTTGCCATAGGAGATGGTGGGGGGCGCCACTTCCACACCCCTCGCTAAAGTCGTGGTGGGGGTTACTGCTCCAACACTCGGCTCTGTGCAGAACAGCTGCGTGGACAAGGTGCCTGCACACAGGAAATTCCTCATCGTTGCCCTTCAGGGAAAAGTCTTCCCGTGTTAAGCTGCGCTCGTAAAATCCAGCATTCCCAGAGCGCTTTGCAGCACAAAAATTTGCACGCGGTAGCACCGCCCATCAGCGGGACCTCGCGCCGGGGAAGGAGCATTTACCCCTTGGCGACCTTAACGCACGAGCCGGGCAACAGGACTTGGCTACCATTTGATGTTGGTACGCAGAACGTTTCCACGAAAGGCTCATGAAACATAGGCCACATTAAGCCCCTCGCGAGGCGTCTATCCTGTTAAGAGTAGGCCTGCCTCGAAAGCTAGTACGGTCGGCATAGAAGGAAGGCCCTCGAAAGAGGCCAACAAACACAATTAAGGCCGCATCCGCAGAAAGCACAGCTCGACGCGTCGCTACGAGAAGTAACCGCTCAGCTTGCGCGTTCCCCCTCCTAACCTGCCCTCGGGAAGAAAGGAACAGTCATCAAAAGCAACAGGCAGCCGTTAGCCACGGCGCTTGATACTCGCTTCGCGCTCAGGGGAACGCACGTGAGCTCTTCATCACGGTTACCGAGCCTGACCACTTCCGAGCACGTTTCTCCGGTCGGGCGCTATAGAAACGATCCCTGAAAGTATAGTCTTGACGTCCGCCCTGCGAGGGACACCGTCCCACCAAAAGGCATCGCTATATAGCTTGCAGCGACAAACTAAAGCTAAGACATTCGCACAACACCGAAAGAGAAGAAGACTTTGCAATGCATGAATCTTATGAAAACAAACAAAAAAAAACCCAATTCGTAACGCTTTTTCTTAGAAGTCAATGCGTGAAGTAGGCTAGATTGCGTTTATTCAACCACTGAACATACATTACATCCAAGGCAGGCTGCGAGGCAGCGCAGAACGGCAACATCAGCGGCTTGGCCGAGGACGCTCTGTGATGGCGTTTTTGCACGCTTTGGAAAAGCAAGAAGGAAAAAAAACCAACCAGAGAAGCGTGAGTGATGAGACCACACGTTTAAGATTTAAGACCTCCCAGGGGTGGGGCTTATGCAGATACATTGTCTCTGACGCAGGAGCAACACCTGACGAGGCCGCAAAGAGCCTGGGGCGGCACCCTTTTCCCTAACCATAACGGAGGCGCGCCTTAAGGCGCTAGAGCAGCCCCCTTAGGAGGCAGCGGCAAGGGCCACGCCTGGAGAACCACCAGCTGATACCAGAGATAATCCCCGGGCTCTATCGTTAAACCGGGATGATCAGGGGAAAGCGCGAACGCAGTACCCCACTACCAGAAATTATGCAGTCGAGTTTCCCGCATTTGGGGAAATCGCAGGGGTCAGCACAGCCGGAGTGCAATGGCTGAGCCTCACCCTGGGAGAACCCCCTTCGTGATCAGGGTATCTCCCCTGCCAGGTAAGTATGAGTTGCCATAGGAGATGGTGGGGGGCGCCACTTCCACACCCCTCGCTAAAGTCGTGGTGGGGGTTACTGCTCCAACACTCGGCTCTGTGCAGAACAGCTGCGTGGACAAGGTGCCTGCACACAGGAAATTCCTCATCGTTGCCCTTCAGGGAAAAGTCTTCCCGTGTTAAGCTGCGCTCGTAAAATCCAGCATTCCCAGAGCGCTTTGCAGCACAAAAATTTGCACGCGGTAGCACCGCCCATCAGCGGGACCTCGCGCCGGGGAAGGAGCATTTACCCCTTGGCGACCTTAACGCACGAGCCGGGCAACAGGACTTGGCTACCATTTGATGTTGGTACGCAGAACGTTTCCACGAAAGGCTCATGAAACATAGGCCACATTAAGCCCCTCGCGAGGCGTCTATCCTGTTAAGAGTAGGCCTGCCTCGAAAGCTAGTACGGTCGGCATAGAAGGAAGGCCCTCGAAAGAGGCCAACAAACACAATTAAGGCCGCATCCGCAGAAAGCACAGCTCGACGCGTCGCTACGAGAAGTAACCGCTCAGCTTGCGCGTTCCCCCTCCTAACCTGCCCTCGGGAAGAAAGGAACAGTCATCAAAAGCAACAGGCAGCCGTTAGCCACGGCGCTTGATACTCGCTTCGCGCTCAGGGGAACGCACGTGAGCTCTTCATCACGGTTACCGAGCCTGACCACTTCCGAGCACGTTTCTCCGGTCGGGCGCTATAGAAACGATCCCTGAAAGTATAGTCTTGACGTCCGCCCTGCGAGGGACACCGTCCCACCAAAAGGCATCGCTATATAGCTTGCAGCGACAAACTAAAGCTAAGACATTCGCACAACACCGAAAGAGAAGAAGACTTTGCAATGCATGAATCTTATGAAAACAAACAAAAAAAAACCCAATTCGTAACGCTTTTTCTTAGAAGTCAATGCGTGAAGTAGGCTAGATTGCGTTTATTCAACCACTGAACATACATTACATCCAAGGCAGGCTGCGAGGCAGCGCAGAACGGCAACATCAGCGGCTTGGCCGAGGACGCTCTGTGATGGCGTTTTTGCACGCTTTGGAAAAGCAAGAAGGAAAAAAAACCAACCAGAGAAGCGTGAGTGATGAGACCACACGTTTAAGATTTAAGACCTCCCAGGGGTGGGGCTTATGCAGATACATTGTCTCTGACGCAGGAGCAACACCTGACGAGGCCGCAAAGAGCCTGGGGCGGCACCCTTTTCCCTAACCATAACGGAGGCGCGCCTTAAGGCGCTAGAGCAGCCCCCTTAGGAGGCAGCGGCAAGGGCCACGCCTGGAGAACCACCAGCTGATACCGGAGATAATCCCCGGGCTCTATCGTTAAACCGGGATGATCAGGGGAAAGCGCGAACGCAGTACCCCACTACCAGAAATTATGCAGTCGAGTTTCCCGCATTTGGGGAAATCGCAGGGGTCAGCACAGCCGGAGTGCAATGGCTGAGCCTCACCCTGGGAGAACCCCCTTCGTGATCAGGGTATCTCCCCTGCCAGGTAAGTATGAGTTGCCATAGGAGATGGTGGGGGGCGCCACTTCCACACCCCTCGCTAAAGTCGTGGTGGGGGTTACTGCTCCAACACTCGGCTCTGTGCAGAACAGCTGCGTGGACAAGGTGCCTGCACACAGGAAATTCCTCATCGTTGCCCTTCAGGGAAAAGTCTTCCCGTGTTAAGCTGCGCTCGTAAAATCCAGCATTCCCAGAGCGCTTTGCAGCACAAAAATTTGCACGCGGTAGCACCGCCCATCAGCGGGACCTCGCGCCGGGGAAGGAGCATTTACCCCTTGGCGACCTTAACGCACGAGCCGGGCAACAGGACTTGGCTACCATTTGATGTTGGTACGCAGAACGTTTCCACGAAAGGCTCATGAAACATAGGCCACATTAAGCCCCTCGCGAGGCGTCTATCCTGTTAAGAGTAGGCCTGCCTCGAAAGCTAGTACGGTCGGCATAGAAGGAAGGCCCTCGAAAGAGGCCAACAAACACAATTAAGGCCGCATCCGCAGAAAGCACAGCTCGACGCGTCGCTACGAGAAGTAACCGCTCAGCTTGCGCGTTCCCCCTCCTAACCTGCCCTCGGGAAGAAAGGAACAGTCATCAGAAGCAACAGGCAGCCGTTAGCCACGGCGCTTGATACTCGCTTCGCGCTCAGGGGAACGCACGTGAGCTCTTCATCACGGTTACCGAGCCTGACCACTTCCGAGCACGTTTCTCCGGTCGGGCGCTATAGAAACGATCCCTGAAAGTATAGTCTTGACGTCCGCCCTGCGAGGGACACCGTCCCACCAAAAGGCATCGCTATATAGCTTGCAGCGACAAACTAAAGCTAAGACATTCGCACAACACCGAAAGAGAAGAAGACTTTGCAATGCATGAATCTTATGAAAACAAACAAAAAAAAAACCAATTCGTAACGCTTTTTCTTAGAAGTCAATGCGTGAAGTAGGCTAGATTGCGTTTATTCAACCACTGAACATACATTACATCCAAGGCAGGCTGCGAGGCAGCGCAGAACGGCAACATCAGCGGCTTGGCCGAGGACGCTCTGTGATGGCGTTTTTGCACGCTTTGGAAAAACAGGAAGGAAAAAAAACCAACCAGAGAAGCGTGAGTGATGAGACCACACGTTTAAGATTTAAGACCTCCCAGGGGTGGGGCTTATGCAGATATATTGTCTCTGACGCAGGAGCAACACCTGACGAGGCCGCAAAGAGCCTGGGGCGGCACCCTTTTCCCTAACCATAACGGAGGCGCGCCTTAAGGCGCTAGAGCAGCCCCCTTAGGAGGCAGCGGCAAGGGCCACGCCTGGAGAACCACCAGCTGATACCAGAGATAATCCCCGGGCTCTATCGTTAAACCGGGATGATCAGGGGAAAGCGCGAACGCAGTCCCCCACTACCAGAAATTATGCAGTCGAGTTTCCCGCATTTGGGGAAATCGCAGGGGTCAGCACAGCCGGAGTGCAATGGCTGAGCCTCACCCTGGGAGAACCCCCTTCGTGATCAGGGTATCTCCCCTGCCAGGTAAGTATGAGTTGCCATAGGAGATGGTGGGGGGCGCCACTTCCACACCCCTCGCTAAAGTCGTGGTGGGGGTTACTGCTCCAACACTCGGCTCTGTGCAGAACAGCTGCGTGGACAAGGTGCCTGCACACAGGAAATTCCTCATCGTTGCCCTTCAGGGAAAAGTCTTCCCGTGTTAAGCTGCGCTCGTAAAATCCAGCATTCCCAGAGCGCTTTGCAGCACAAAAATTTGCACGCGGTAGCACCGCCCATCAGCGGGACCTCGCGCCGGGGAAGGAGCATTTACCCCTTGGCGACCTTAACGCACGAGCCGGGCAACAGGACTTGGCTACCATTTGATGTTGGTACGCAGAACGTTTCCACGAAAGGCTCATGAAACATAGGCCACATTAAGCCCCTCGCGAGGCGTCTATCCTGTTAAGAGTAGGCCTGCCTCGAAAGCTAGTACGGTCGGCATAGAAGGAAGGCCCTCGAAAGAGGCCAACAAACACAATTAAGGCCGCATCCGCAGAAAGCACAGCTCGACGCGTCGCTACGAGAAGTAACCGCTCAGCTTGCGCGTTCCCCCTCCTAACCTGCCCTCGGGAAGAAAGGAACAGTCATCAGAAGCAACAGGCAGCCGTTAGCCACGGCGCTTGATACTCGCTTCGCGCTCAGGGGAACGCACGTGAGCTCTTCATCACGGTTACCGAGCCTGACCACTTCCGAGCACGTTTCTCCGGTCGGGCGCTATAGAAACGATCCCTGAAAGTATAGTCTTGACGTCCGCCCTGCGAGGGACACCGTCCCACCAAAAGGCATCGCTATATAGCTTGCAGCGACAAACTAAAACTAAGACATTCGCACAACACCGAAAGAGAAGAAGACTTTGCAATGCATGAATCTTATGAAAACAAACAAAAAAAAAAACCAATTCGTAACGCTTTTTCTTAGAGGTCAATGCGTGAAGTAGGCTAGATTGCGTTTATTCAACCACTGAACATACATTACATCCAAGGCAGGCTGCGAGGCAGCGCAGAACGGCAACATCAGCGGCTTGGCCGAGGACGCTCTGTGATGGCGTTTTTGCACGCTTTGGAAAAGCAAGAAGGAAAAAAAACCAACCAGAGAAGCGTGAGTGATGAGACCACACGTTTAAGATTTAAGACCTCCCAGGGGTGGGGCTTATGCAGATATATTGTCTCTGACGCAGGAGCAACACCTGACGAGGCCGCAAAGAGCCTGGGGCGGCACCCTTTTCCCTAACCATAACGGAGGCACGCCTTAAGGCGCTAGAGCAGCCCCCTTAGGAGGCAGCGGCAAGGGCCACGCCTGGAGAACCACCAGCTGATACCGGAGATAATCCCCGGGCTCTATCGTTAAACCGGGATGATCAGGGGAAAGCGCGAACGCAGTCCCCCACTACCAGAAATTATGCAGCCGAGTTTCCCGCATTTGGGGAAATCGCAGGGGTCAGCACAGCCGGAGTGCAATGGCTGAGCCTCACCCTGGGAGAACCCCCTTCGTGATCAGGGTATCTCCCCTGCCAGGTAAGTATGAGTTGCTATAGGAGATGGTGGGGGGCGCCACTTCCACACCCCTCGCTAAAGTCGTGGTGGGGGTTACTGCTCCAACACTCGGCTCTGTGCAGAACAGCTGCGTGGACAAGGTGCCTGCACACAGGAAATTCCTCATCGTTGCCCTTCAGGGAAAAGTCTTCCCGTGTTAAGCTGCGCTCGTAAAATCCAGCATTCCCAGAGCGCTTTGCAGCACAAAAATTTGCACGCGGTAGCACCGCCCATCAGCGGGACCTCGCGCCGGGGAAGGAGCATTTACCCCTTGGCGACCTTAACGCACGAGCCGGGCAACAGGACTTGGCTACCATTTGATGTTGGTACGCAGAACGTTTCCACGAAAGGCTCATGAAACATAGGCCACATTAAGCCCCTCGCGAGGCGTCTATCCTGTTAAGAGTAGGCCTGCCTCGAAAGCTAGTACGGTCGGCATAGAAGGAAGGCCCTCGAAAGAGGCCAACAAACACAATTAAGGCCGCATCCGCAGAAAGCACAGCTCGACGCGTCGCTACGAGAAGTAACCGCTCAGCTTGCGCGTTCCCCCTCCTAACCTGCCCTCGGGAAGAAAGGAACAGTCATCAGAAGCAACAGGCAGCCGTTAGCCACGGCGCTTGATACTCGCTTCGCGCTCAGGGGAACGCACGTAAGCTCTTCATCACGGTTACCGAGCCTGACCACTTCCGAGCACGTTTCTCCGGTCGGGCGCTATAGAAACGATCCCTGAAAGTATAGTCTTGACGTCCGCCCTGCGAGGGACACCGTCCCACCAAAAGGCATCGCTATATAGCTTGCAGCGACAAACTAAAGCTAAGACATTCGCACAACACCGAAAGAGAAGAAGACTTTGCAATGCATGAATCTTATGAAAACAAACAAAAAAAAAACCAATTCGTAACGCTTTTTCTTAGAGGTCAATGCGTGAAGTAGGCTAGATTGCGTTTATTCAACCACTGAACATACATTACATCCAAGGCAGGCTGCGAGGCAGCGCAGAACAGCAACATCAGCGGCTTGGCCGAGGACGCTCTGTGATGGCGTTTTTGCATGCTTTGGAAAAGCAAGAAGGAAAAAAAACCAACCAGAGAAGCGTGAGTGATGAGACCACACGTTTAAGATTTAAGACCTCCCAGGGGTGGGGCTTATGCAGATATATTGCAACACCTGACGAGGCCGCAAAGAGCCTGGGGCGGCACCCTTTTCCCTAACCATAACGGAGGCGCGCCTTAAGGCGCTAGAGCAGCCCCCTTAGGAGGCAGCGGCAAGGGCCACGCCTGGAGAACCACTTCCGAGCACGTTTCTCCGGTCGGGCGCTATAGAAACGATCCCTGAAAGTATAGTCTTGACGTCCGCCCTGCGAGGGACACCGTCCCACCAAAAGGCATCGCTATATAGCTTGCAGCGACAAACTAAAGCTAAGACATTCGCACAACACCGAAAGAGAAGACTTTGCAATGCATGAATCTTATGAAAACAAACAAAAAAAAAACCAATTCGTAACGCTTTTTCTTAGAGGTCAATGCGTGAAGTAGGCTAGATTGCGTTTATTCAACCACTGAACATACATTACATCCAAGGCAGGCTGCGAGGCAGCGCAGAACGGCAACATCAGCGGCTTGGCCGAGGACGCTCTGTGATGGCGTTTTTGCACGCTTTGGAAAAGCAAGAAGGAAAAAAAACCAACCAGAGAAGCGTGAGTGATGAGACCACACGTTTAAGATTTAAGACCTCCCAGGGGTGGGGCTTATGCAGATATATTGTCTCTGACGCAGGAGCAACACCTGACGAGGCCGCAAAGAGCCTGGGGCGGCACCCTTTTCCCTAACCATAACGGAGGCGCGCCTTAAGGCGCTAGAGCAGCCCCCTTAGGAGGCAGCGGCAAGGGCCACGCCTGGAGAACCACCAGCTGATACCGGAGATAATCCCCGGGCTCTATCGTTAAACCGGGATGATCAGGGGAAAGCGCGAACGCAGTCCCCCACTACCAGAAATTATGCAGTCGAGTTTCCCGCATTTGGGGAAATCGCAGGGGTCAGCACAGCCGGAGTGCAATGGCTGAGCCTCACCCTGGGAGAACCCCCTTCGTGATCAGGGTATCTCCCCTGCCAGGTAAGTATGAGTTGCCATAGGAGATGGTGGGGGGCGCCACTTCCACACCCCTCGCTAAAGTCGTGGTGGGGGTTACTGCTCCAACACTCGGCTCTGTGCAGAACAGCTGCGTGGACAAGGTGCCTGCACACAGGAAATTCCTCATCGTTGCCCTTCAGGGAAAAGTCTTCCCGTGTTAAGCTGCGCTCGTAAAATCCAGCATTCCCAGAGCGCTTTGCAGCACAAAAATTTGCACGCGGTAGCACCGCCCATCAGCGGGACCTCGCGCCGGGGAAGGAGCATTTACCCCTTGGCGACCTTAACGCACGAGCCGGGCAACAGGACTTGGCTACCATTTGATGTTGGTACGCAGAACGTTTCCACGAAAGGCTCATGAAACATAGGCCACATTAAGCCCCTCGCGAGGCGTCTATCCTGTTAAGAGTAGGCCTGCCTCGAAAGCTAGTACGGTCGGCATAGAAGGAAGGCCCTCGAAAGAGGCCAACAAACACAATTAAGGCCGCATCCGCAGAAAGCACAGCTCGACGCGTCGCTACGAGAAGTAACCGCTCAGCTTGCGCGTTCCCCCTCCTAACCTGCCCTCGGGAAGAAAGGAACAGTCATCAAAAGCAACAGGCAGCCGTTAGCCACGGCGCTTGATACTCGCTTCGCGCTCAGGGGAACGCACGTGAGCTCTTCATCACGGTTACCGAGCCTGACCACTTCCGAGCACGTTTCTCCGGTCGGGCGCTATAGAAACGATCCCTGAAAGTATAGTCTTGACGTCCGCCCTGCGAGGGACACCGTCCCACCAAAAGGCATCGCTATATAGCTTGCAGCGACAAACTAAAGCTAAGACATTCGCACAACACCGAAAGAGAAGAAGACTTTGCAATGCATGAATCTTATGAAAACAAACAAAAAAAAAACCAATTCGTAACGCTTTTTCTTAGAAGTCAATGCGTGAAGTAGGCTAGATTGCGTTTATTCAACCACTGAACATACATTACATCCAAGGCAGGCTGCGAGGCAGCGCAGAACGGCAACATCAGCGGCTTGGCCGAGGACGCTCTGTGATGGCGTTTTTGCACGCTTTGGAAAAGCAAGAAGGAAAAAAAACCAACCAGAGAAGCGTGAGTGATGAGACCACACGTTTAAGATTTAAGACCTCCCAGGGGTGGGGCTTATGCAGATACATTGTCTCTGACGCAGGAGCAACACCTGACGAGGCCGCAAAGAGCCTGGGGCGGCACCCTTTTCCCTAACCATAACGGAGGCGCGCCTTAAGGCGCTAGAGCAGCCCCCTTAGGAGGCAGCGGCAAGGGCCACGCCTGGAGAACCACCAGCTGATACCGGAGATAATCCCCGGGCTCTATCGTTAAACCGGGATGATCAGGGGAAAGCGCGAATGCAGTCCCCCACTACCAGAAATTATGCAGTCGAGTTTCCCGCATTTGGGGAAATCGCAGGGGTCAGCACAGCCGGAGTGCAATGGCTGAGCCTCACCCTGGGAGAACCCCCTTCGTGATCAGGGTATCTCCCCTGCCAGGTAAGTATGAGTTGCCATAGGAGATGGTGGGGGGCGCCACTTCCACACCCCTCGCTAAAGTCGTGGTGGGGGTTACTGCTCCAACACTCGGCTCTGTGCAGAACAGCTGCGTGGACAAGGTGCCTGCACACAGGAAATTCCTCATCGTTGCCCTTCAGGGAAAAGTCTTCCCGTGTTAAGCTGCGCTCGTAAAATCCAGCATTCCCAGAGCGCTTTGCAGCACAAAAATTTGCACGCGGTAGCACCGCCCATCAGCGGGACCTCGCGCCGGGGAAGGAGCATTTACCCCTTGGCGACCTTAACGCACGAGCCGGGCAACAGGACTTGGCTACCATTTGATGTTGGTACGCAGAACGTTTCCACGAAAGGCTCATGAAACATAGGCCACATTAAGCCCCTCGCGAGGCGTCTATCCTGTTAAGAGTAGGCCTGCCTCGAAAGCTAGTACGGTCGGCATAGAAGGAAGGCCCTCGAAAGAGGCCAACAAACACAATTAAGGCCGCATCCGCAGAAAGCACAGCTCGACGCGTCGCTACGAGAAGTAACCGCTCAGCTTGCGCGTTCCCCCTCCTAACCTGCCCTCGGGAAGAAAGGAACAGTCATCAGAAGCAACAGGCAGCCGTTAGCCACGGCGCTTGATACTCGCTTCGCGCTCAGGGGAACGCACGTGAGCTCTTCATCACGGTTACCGAGCCTGACCACTTCCGAGCACGTTTCTCCGGTCGGCCGCTATAGAAACGATCCCTGAAAGTATAGTCTTGACGTCCGCCCTGCGAGGGACACCGTCCCACCAAAAGGCATCGCTATATAGCTTGCAGCGACAAACTAAAGCTAAGACATTCGCACAACACCGAAAGAGAAGAAGACTTTGCAATGCATGAATCTTATGAAAACAAACAAAAAAAAAAACCAATTCGTAACGCTTTTTCTTAGAGGTCAATGCGTGAAGTAGGCTAGATTGCGTTTATTCAACCACTGAACATACATTACATCCAAGGCAGGCTGCGAGGCAGCGCAGAACGGCAACATCAGCGGCTTGGCCGAGGACGCTCTGTGATGGCGTTTTTGCACGCTTTGGAAAAGCAAGAAGGAAAAAAAACCAACCAGAGAAGCGTGAGTGATGAGACCACACGTTTAAGATTTAAGACCTCCCAGGGGTGGGGCTTATGCAGATATATTGTCTCTGACGCAGGAGCAACACCTGACGAGGCCGCAAAGAGCCTGGGGTGGCACCCTTTTCCCTAACCATAACGGAGGCGCGCCTTAAGGCGCTAGAGCAGCCCCCTTAGGAGGCAGCGGCAAGGGCCACGCCTGGAGAACCACCAGCTGATACCGGAGATAATCCCCGGGCTCTATCGTTAAACCGGGATGATCAGGGGAAAGCGCGAACGCAGTCCCCCACTACCAGAAATTATGCAGTCGAGTTTCCCGCATTTGGGGAAATCGCAGGGGTCAGCACAGCCGGAGTGCAATGGCTGAGCCTCACCCTGGGAGAACCCCCTTCGTGATCAGGGTATCTCCCCTGCCAGGTAAGTATGAGTTGCCATAGGAGATGGTGGGGGGCGCCACTTCCACACCCCTCGCTAAAGTCGTGGTGGGGGTTACTGCTCCAACACTCGGCTCTGTGCAGAACAGCTGCGTGGACAAGGTGCCTGCACACAGGAAATTCCTCATCGTTGCCCTTCAGGGAAAAGTCTTCCCGTGTTAAGCTGCGCTCGTAAAATCCAGCATTCCCAGAGCGCTTTGCAGCACAAAAATTTGCACGCGGTAGCACCGCCCATCAGCGGGACCTCGCGCCGGGGAAGGAGCATTTACCCCTTGGCGACCTTAACGCACGAGCCGGGCAACAGGACTTGGCTACCATTTGATGTTGGTACGCAGAACGTTTCCACGAAAGGCTCATGAAACATAGGCCACATTAAGCCCCTCGCGAGGCGTCTATCCTGTTAAGGGTAGGCCTGCCTCGAAAGCTAGTACGGTCGGCATAGAAGGAAGGCCCTCGAAAGAGGCCAACAAACACAATTAAGGCCGCATCCGCAGAAAGCACAGCTCGACGCGTCGCTACGAGAAGTAACCGCTCAGCTTGCGCGTTCCCCCTCCTAACCTGCCCTCGGGAAGAAAGGAACAGTCATCAGAAGCAACAGGCAGCCGTTAGCCACGGCGCTTGATACTCGCTTCGCGCTCAGGGGAACGCACGTGAGCTCTTCATCACGGTTACCGAGCCTGACCACTTCCGAGCACGTTTCTCCGGTCGGCCGCTATAGAAACGATCCCTGAAAGTATAGTCTTGACGTCCGCCCTGCGAGGGACACCGTCCCACCAAAAGGCATCGCTATATAGCTTGCAGCGACAAACTAAAGCTAAGACATTCGCACAACACCGAAAGAGAAGAAGACTTTGCAATGCATGAATCTTATGAAAACAAACAAAAAAAAAAACCAATTCGTAACGCTTTTTCTTAGAGGTCAATGCGTGAAGTAGGCTAGATTGCGTTTATTCAACCACTGAACATACATTACATCCAAGGCAGGCTGCGAGGCAGCGCAGAACGGCAACATCAGCGGCTTGGCCGAGGACGCTCTGTGATGGCGTTTTTGCACGCTTTGGAAAAGCAAGAAGGAAAAAAAACCAACCAGAGAAGCGTGAGTGATGAGACCACACGTTTAAGATTTAAGACCTCCCAGGGGTGGGGCTTATGCAGATATATTGTCTCTGACGCAGGAGCAACACCTGACGAGGCCGCAAAGAGCCTGGGGTGGCACCCTTTTCCCTAACCATAACGGAGGCGCGCCTTAAGGCGCTAGAGCAGCCCCCTTAGGAGGCAGCGGCAAGGGCCACGCCTGGAGAACCACCAGCTGATACCGGAGATAATCCCCGGGCTCTATCGTTAAACCGGGATGATCAGGGGAAAGCGCGAACGCAGTCCCCCACTACCAGAAATTATGCAGTCGAGTTTCCCGCATTTGGGGAAATCGCAGGGGTCAGCACAGCCGGAGTGCAATGGCTGAGCCTCACCCTGGGAGAACCCCCTTCGTGATCAGGGTATCTCCCCTGCCAGGTAAGTATGAGTTGCTATAGGAGATGGTGGGGGGCGCCACTTCCACACCCCTCGCTAAAGTCGTGGTGGGGGTTACTGCTCCAACACTCGGCTCTGTGCAGAACAGCTGCGTGGACAAGGTGCCTGCACACAGGAAATTCCTCATCGTTGCCCTTCAGGGAAAAGTCTTCCCGTGTTAAGCTGCGCTCGTAAAATCCAGCATTCCCAGAGCGCTTTGCAGCACAAAAATTTGCACGCGGTAGCACCGCCCATCAGCGGGACCTCGTGCCGGGGAAGGAGCATTTACCCCTTGGCGACCTTAACGCACGAGCCGGGCAACAGGACTTGGCTACCATTTGATGTTGGTACGCAGAACGTTTCCACGAAAGGCTCATGAAACATAGGCCACATTAAGCCCCTCGCGAGGCGTCTATCCTGTTAAGAGTAGGCCTGCCTCGAAAGCTAGTACGGTCGGCATAGAAGGAAGGCCCTCGAAAGAGGCCAACAAACACAATTAAGGCCGCATCCGCAGAAAGCACAGCTCGACGCGTCGCTACGAGAAGTAACCGCTCAGCTTGCGCGTTCCCCCTCCTAACCTGCCCTCGGGAAGAAAGGAACAGTCATCAAAAGCAACAGGCAGCCGTTAGCCACGGCGCTTGATACTCGCTTCGCGCTCAGGGGAACGCACGTGAGCTCTTCATCACGGTTACCGAGCCTGACCACTTCCGAGCACGTTTCTCCGGTCGGGCGCTATAGAAACGATCCCTGAAAGTATAGTCTTGACGTCCGCCCTGCGAGGGACACCGTCCCACCAAAAGGCATCGCTATATAGCTTGCAGCGACAAACTAAAGCTAAGACATTCGCACAACACCGAAAGAGAAGAAGACTTTGCAATGCATGAATCTTATGAAAACAAACAAAAAAAAAACCAATTCGTAACGCTTTTTCTTAGAAGTCAATGCGTGAAGTAGGCTAGATTGCGTTTATTCAACCACTGAACATACATTACATCCAAGGCAGGCTGCGAGGCAGCGCAGAACGGCAACATCAGCGGCTTGGCCGAGGACGCTCTGTGATGGCGTTTTTGCACGCTTTGGAAAAGCAAGAAGGAAAAAAAACCAACCAGAGAAGCGTGAGTGATGAGACCACACGTTTAAGATTTAAGACCTCCCAGGGGTGGGGCTTATGCAGATACATTGTCTCTGACGCAGGAACAACACCTGACGAGGCCGCAAAGAGCCTGGGGCGGCACCCTTTTCCCTAACCATAACGGAGGCGCGCCTTAAGGCGCTAGAGCAGCCCCCTTAGGAGGCAGCGGCAAGGGCCACGCCTGGAGAACCACCAGCTGATACCGGAGATAATCCCCGGGCTCTATCGTTAAACCGGGATGATCAGGGGAAAGCGCGAACGCAGTCCCCCACTACCAGAAATTATGCAGTCGAGTTTCCCGCATTTGGGGAAATCGCAGGGGTCAGCACAGCCGGAGTGCAATGGCTGAGCCTCACCCTGGGAGAACCCCCTTCGTGATCAGGGTATCTCCCCTGCCAGGTAAGTATGAGTTGCCATAGGAGATGGTGGGGGGCGCCACTTCCACACCCCTCGCTAAAGTCGTGGTGGGGGTTACTGCTCCAACACTCGGCTCTGTGCAGAACAGCTGCGTGGACAAGGTGCCTGCACACAGGAAATTCCTCATCGTTGCCCTTCAGGGAAAAGTCTTCCCGTGTTAAGCTGCGCTCGTAAAATCCAGCATTCCCAGAGCGCTTTGCAGCACAAAAATTTGCACGCGGTAGCACCGCCCATCAGCGGGACCTCGCGCCGGGGAAGGAGCATTTACCCCTTGGCGACCTTAACGCACGAGCCGGGCAACAGGACTTGGCTACCATTTGATGTTGGTACGCAGAACGTTTCCACGAAAGGCTCATGAAACATAGGCCACATTAAGCCCCTCGCGAGGCGTCTATCCTGTTAAGAGTAGGCCTGCCTCGAAAGCTAGTACGGTCGGCATAGAAGGAAGGCCCTCGAAAGAGGCCAACAAACACAATTAAGGCCGCATCCGCAGAAAGCACAGCTCGACGCGTCGCTACGAGAAGTAACCGCTCAGCTTGCGCGTTCCCCCTCCTAACCTGCCCTCGGGAAGAAAGGAACAGTCATCAAAAGCAACAGGCAGCCGTTAGCCACGGCGCTTGATACTCGCTTCGCGCTCAGGGGAACGCACGTGAGCTCTTCATCACGGTTACCGAGCCTGACCACTTCCGAGCACGTTTCTCCGGTCGGGCGCTATAGAAACGATCCCTGAAAGTATAGTCTTGACGTCCGCCCTGCGAGGGACACCGTCCCACCAAAAGGCATCGCTATATAGCTTGCAGCGACAAACTAAAGCTAAGACATTCGCACAACACCGAAAGAGAAGAAGACTTTGCAATGCATGAATCTTATGAAAACAAACAAAAAAAAACCCAATTCGTAACGCTTTTTCTTAGAAGTCAATGCGTGAAGTAGGCTAGATTGCGTTTATTCAACCACTGAACATACATTACATCCAAGGCAGGCTGCGAGGCAGCGCAGAACGGCAACATCAGCGGCTTGGCCGAGGACGCTCTGTGATGGCGTTTTTGCACGCTTTGGAAAAGCAAGAAGGAAAAAAAACCAACCAGAGAAGCGTGAGTGATGAGACCACACGTTTAAGATTTAAGACCTCCCAGGGGTGGGGCTTATGCAGATACATTGTCTCTGACGCAGGAGCAACACCTGACGAGGCCGCAAAGAGCCTGGGGCGGCACCCTTTTCCCTAACCATAACGGAGGCGCGCCTTAAGGCGCTAGAGCAGCCCCCTTAGGAGGCAGCGGCAAGGGCCACGCCTGGAGAACCACCAGCTGATACCAGAGATAATCCCCGGGCTCTATCGTTAAACCGGGATGATCAGGGGAAAGCGCGAACGCAGTACCCCACTACCAGAAATTATGCAGTCGAGTTTCCCGCATTTGGGGAAATCGCAGGGGTCAGCACAGCCGGAGTGCAATGGCTGAGCCTCACCCTGGGAGAACCCCCTTCGTGATCAGGGTATCTCCCCTGCCAGGTAAGTATGAGTTGCCATAGGAGATGGTGGGGGGCGCCACTTCCACACCCCTCGCTAAAGTCGTGGTGGGGGTTACTGCTCCAACACTCGGCTCTGTGCAGAACAGCTGCGTGGACAAGGTGCCTGCACACAGGAAATTCCTCATCGTTGCCCTTCAGGGAAAAGTCTTCCCGTGTTAAGCTGCGCTCGTAAAATCCAGCATTCCCAGAGCGCTTTGCAGCACAAAAATTTGCACGCGGTAGCACCGCCCATCAGCGGGACCTCGCGCCGGGGAAGGAGCATTTACCCCTTGGCGACCTTAACGCACGAGCCGGGCAACAGGACTTGGCTACCATTTGATGTTGGTACGCAGAACGTTTCCACGAAAGGCTCATGAAACATAGGCCACATTAAGCCCCTCGCGAGGCGTCTATCCTGTTAAGAGTAGGCCTGCCTCGAAAGCTAGTACGGTCGGCATAGAAGGAAGGCCCTCGAAAGAGGCCAACAAACACAATTAAGGCCGCATCCGCAGAAAGCACAGCTCGACGCGTCGCTACGAGAAGTAACCGCTCAGCTTGCGCGTTCCCCCTCCTAACCTGCCCTCGGGAAGAAAGGAACAGTCATCAAAAGCAACAGGCAGCCGTTAGCCACGGCGCTTGATACTCGCTTCGCGCTCAGGGGAACGCACGTGAGCTCTTCATCACGGTTACCGAGCCTGACCACTTCCGAGCACGTTTCTCCGGTCGGGCGCTATAGAAACGATCCCTGAAAGTATAGTCTTGACGTCCGCCCTGCGAGGGACACCGTCCCACCAAAAGGCATCGCTATATAGCTTGCAGCGACAAACTAAAGCTAAGACATTCGCACAACACCGAAAGAGAAGAAGACTTTGCAATGCATGAATCTTATGAAAACAAACAAAAAAAAACCCAATTCGTAACGCTTTTTCTTAGAAGTCAATGCGTGAAGTAGGCTAGATTGCGTTTATTCAACCACTGAACATACATTACATCCAAGGCAGGCTGCGAGGCAGCGCAGAACGGCAACATCAGCGGCTTGGCCGAGGACGCTCTGTGATGGCGTTTTTGCACGCTTTGGAAAAGCAAGAAGGAAAAAAAACCAACCAGAGAAGCGTGAGTGATGAGACCACACGTTTAAGATTTAAGACCTCCCAGGGGTGGGGCTTATGCAGATACATTGTCTCTGACGCAGGAGCAACACCTGACGAGGCCGCAAAGAGCCTGGGGCGGCACCCTTTTCCCTAACCATAACGGAGGCGCGCCTTAAGGCGCTAGAGCAGCCCCCTTAGGAGGCAGCGGCAAGGGCCACGCCTGGAGAACCACCAGCTGATACCGGAGACAATCCCCGGGCTCTATCGTTAAACCGGGATGATCAGGGGAAAGCGCGAACGCAGTACCCCACTACCAGAAATTATGCAGTCGAGTTTCCCGCATTTGGGGAAATCGCAGGGGTCAGCACAGCCGGAGTGCAATGGCTGAGCCTCACCCTGGGAGAACCCCCTTCGTGATCAGGGTATCTCCCCTGCCAGGTAAGTATGAGTTGCCATAGGAGATGGTGGGGGGCGCCACTTCCACACCCCTCGCTAAAGTCGTGGTGGGGGTTACTGCTCCAACACTCGGCTCTGTGCAGAACAGCTGCGTGGACAAGGTGCCTGCACACAGGAAATTCCTCATCGTTGCCCTTCAGGGAAAAGTCTTCCCGTGTTAAGCTGCGCTCGTAAAATCCAGCATTCCCAGAGCGCTTTGCAGCACAAAAATTTGCACGCGGTAGCACCGCCCATCAGCGGGACCTCGCGCCGGGGAAGGAGCATTTACCCCTTGGCGACCTTAACGCACGAGCCGGGCAACAGGACTTGGCTACCATTTGATGTTGGTACGCAGAACGTTTCCACGAAAGGCTCATGAAACATAGGCCACATTAAGCCCCTCGCGAGGCGTCTATCCTGTTAAGAGTAGGCCTGCCTCGAAAGCTAGTACGGTCGGCATAGAAGGAAGGCCCTCGAAAGAGGCCAACAAACACAATTAAGGCCGCATCCGCAGAAAGCACAGCTCGACGCGTCGCTACGAGAAGTAACCGCTCAGCTTGCGCGTTCCCCCTCCTAACCTGCCCTCGGGAAGAAAGGAACAGTCATCAGAAGCAACAGGCAGCCGTTAGCCACGGCGCTTGATACTCGCTTCGCGCTCAGGGGAACGCACGTGAGCTCTTCATCACGGTTACCGAGCCTGACCACTTCCGAGCACGTTTCTCCGGTCGGGCGCTATAGAAACGATCCCTGAAAGTATAGTCTTGACGTCCGCCCTGCGAGGGACACCGTCCCACCAAAAGGCATCGCTATATAGCTTGCAGCGACAAACTAAAGCTAAGACATTCGCACAACACCGAAAGAGAAGAAGACTTTGCAATGCATGAATCTTATGAAAACAAACAAAAAAAAAACCAATTCGTAACGCTTTTTCTTAGAAGTCAATGCGTGAAGTAGGCTAGATTGCGTTTATTCAACCACTGAACATACATTACATCCAAGGCAGGCTGCGAGGCAGCGCAGAACGGCAACATCAGCGGCTTGGCCGAGGACGCTCTGTGATGGCGTTTTTGCACGCTTTGGAAAAACAGGAAGGAAAAAAAACCAACCAGAGAAGCGTGAGTGATGAGACCACACGTTTAAGATTTAAGACCTCCCAGGGGTGGGGCTTATGCAGATATATTGTCTCTGACGCAGGAGCAACACCTGACGAGGCCGCAAAGAGCCTGGGGCGGCACCCTTTTCCCTAACCATAACGGAGGCGCGCCTTAAGGCGCTAGAGCAGCCCCCTTAGGAGGCAGCGGCAAGGGCCACGCCTGGAGAACCACCAGCTGATACCAGAGATAATCCCCGGGCTCTATCGTTAAACCGGGATGATCAGGGGAAAGCGCGAACGCAGTCCCCCACTACCAGAAATTATGCAGTCGAGTTTCCCGCATTTGGGGAAATCGCAGGGGTCAGCACAGCCGGAGTGCAATGGCTGAGCCTCACCCTGGGAGAACCCCCTTCGTGATCAGGGTATCTCCCCTGCCAGGTAAGTATGAGTTGCCATAGGAGATGGTGGGGGGCGCCACTTCCACACCCCTCGCTAAAGTCGTGGTGGGGGTTACTGCTCCAACACTCGGCTCTGTGCAGAACAGCTGCGTGGACAAGGTGCCTGCACACAGGAAATTCCTCATCGTTGCCCTTCAGGGAAAAGTCTTCCCGTGTTAAGCTGCGCTCGTAAAATCCAGCATTCCCAGAGCGCTTTGCAGCACAAAAATTTGCACGCGGTAGCACCGCCCATCAGCGGGACCTCGCGCCGGGGAAGGAGCATTTACCCCTTGGCGACCTTAACGCACGAGCCGGGCAACAGGACTTGGCTACCATTTGATGTTGGTACGCAGAACGTTTCCACGAAAGGCTCATGAAACATAGGCCACATTAAGCCCCTCGCGAGGCGTCTATCCTGTTAAGAGTAGGCCTGCCTCGAAAGCTAGTACGGTCGGCATAGAAGGAAGGCCCTCGAAAGAGGCCAACAAACACAATTAAGGCCGCATCCGCAGAAAGCACAGCTCGACGCGTCGCTACGAGAAGTAACCGCTCAGCTTGCGCGTTCCCCCTCCTAACCTGCCCTCGGGAAGAAAGGAACAGTCATCAGAAGCAACAGGCAGCCGTTAGCCACGGCGCTTGATACTCGCTTCGCGCTCAGGGGAACGCACGTGAGCTCTTCATCACGGTTACCGAGCCTGACCACTTCCGAGCACGTTTCTCCGGTCGGGCGCTATAGAAACGATCCCTGAAAGTATAGTCTTGACGTCCGCCCTGCGAGGGACACCGTCCCACCAAAAGGCATCGCTATATAGCTTGCAGCGACAAACTAAAACTAAGACATTCGCACAACACCGAAAGAGAAGAAGACTTTGCAATGCATGAATCTTATGAAAACAAACAAAAAAAAAAACCAATTCGTAACGCTTTTTCTTAGAGGTCAATGCGTGAAGTAGGCTAGATTGCGTTTATTCAACCACTGAACATACATTACATCCAAGGCAGGCTGCGAGGCAGCGCAGAACGGCAACATCAGCGGCTTGGCCGAGGACGCTCTGTGATGGCGTTTTTGCACGCTTTGGAAAAGCAAGAAGGAAAAAAAACCAACCAGAGAAGCGTGAGTGATGAGACCACACGTTTAAGATTTAAGACCTCCCAGGGGTGGGGCTTATGCAGATATATTGTCTCTGACGCAGGAGCAACACCTGACGAGGCCGCAAAGAGCCTGGGGCGGCACCCTTTTCCCTAACCATAACGGAGGCACGCCTTAAGGCGCTAGAGCAGCCCCCTTAGGAGGCAGCGGCAAGGGCCACGCCTGGAGAACCACCAGCTGATACCGGAGATAATCCCCGGGCTCTATCGTTAAACCGGGATGATCAGGGGAAAGCGCGAACACAGTCCCCCACTACCAGAAATTATGCAGCCGAGTTTCCCGCATTTGGGGAAATCGCAGGGGTCAGCACAGCCGGAGTGCAATGGCTGAGCCTCACCCTGGGAGAACCCCCTTCGTGATCAGGGTATCTCCCCTGCCAGGTAAGTATGAGTTGCTATAGGAGATGGTGGGGGGCGCCACTTCCACACCCCTCGCTAAAGTCGTGGTGGGGGTTACTGCTCCAACACTCGGCTCTGTGCAGAACAGCTGCGTGGACAAGGTGCCTGCACACAGGAAATTCCTCATCGTTGCCCTTCAGGGAAAAGTCTTCCCGTGTTAAGCTGCGCTCGTAAAATCCAGCATTCCCAGAGCGCTTTGCAGCACAAAAATTTGCACGCGGTAGCACCGCCCATCAGCGGGACCTCGCGCCGGGGAAGGAGCATTTACCCCTTGGCGACCTTAACGCACGAGCCGGGCAACAGGACTTGGCTACCATTTGATGTTGGTACGCAGAACGTTTCCACGAAAGGCTCATGAAACATAGGCCACATTAAGCCCCTCGCGAGGCGTCTATCCTGTTAAGAGTAGGCCTGCCTCGAAAGCTAGTACGGTCGGCATAGAAGGAAGGCCCTCGAAAGAGGCCAACAAACACAATTAAGGCCGCATCCGCAGAAAGCACAGCTCGACGCGTCGCTACGAGAAGTAACCGCTCAGCTTGCGCGTTCCCCCTCCTAACCTGCCCTCGGGAAGAAAGGAACAGTCATCAGAAGCAACAGGCAGCCGTTAGCCACGGCGCTTGATACTCGCTTCGCGCTCAGGGGAACGCACGTAAGCTCTTCATCACGGTTACCGAGCCTGACCACTTCCGAGCACGTTTCTCCGGTCGGGCGCTATAGAAACGATCCCTGAAAGTATAGTCTTGACGTCCGCCCTGCGAGGGACACCGTCCCACCAAAAGGCATCGCTATATAGCTTGCAGCGACAAACTAAAGCTAAGACATTCGCACAACACCGAAAGAGAAGAAGACTTTGCAATGCATGAATCTTATGAAAACAAACAAAAAAAAAACCAATTCGTAACGCTTTTTCTTAGAGGTCAATGCGTGAAGTAGGCTAGATTGCGTTTATTCAACCACTGAACATACATTACATCCAAGGCAGGCTGCGAGGCAGCGCAGAACAGCAACATCAGCGGCTTGGCCGAGGACGCTCTGTGATGGCGTTTTTGCATGCTTTGGAAAAGCAAGAAGGAAAAAAAACCAACCAGAGAAGCGTGAGTGATGAGACCACACGTTTAAGATTTAAGACCTCCCAGGGGTGGGGCTTATGCAGATATATTGCAACACCTGACGAGGCCGCAAAGAGCCTGGGGCGGCACCCTTTTCCCTAACCATAACGGAGGCGCGCCTTAAGGCGCTAGAGCAGCCCCCTTAGGAGGCAGCGGCAAGGGCCACGCCTGGAGAACCACTTCCGAGCACGTTTCTCCGGTCGGGCGCTATAGAAACGATCCCTGAAAGTATAGTCTTGACGTCCGCCCTGCGAGGGACACCGTCCCACCAAAAGGCATCGCTATATAGCTTGCAGCGACAAACTAAAGCTAAGACATTCGCACAACACCGAAAGAGAAGACTTTGCAATGCATGAATCTTATGAAAACAAACAAAAAAAAAACCAATTCGTAACGCTTTTTCTTAGAGGTCAATGCGTGAAGTAGGCTAGATTGCGTTTATTCAACCACTGAACATACATTACATCCAAGGCAGGCTGCGAGGCAGCGCAGAACGGCAACATCAGCGGCTTGGCCGAGGACGCTCTGTGATGGCGTTTTTGCACGCTTTGGAAAAGCAAGAAGGAAAAAAAACCAACCAGAGAAGCGTGAGTGATGAGACCACACGTTTAAGATTTAAGACCTCCCAGGGGTGGGGCTTATGCAGATATATTGTCTCTGACGCAGGAGCAACACCTGACGAGGCCGCAAAGAGCCTGGGGCGGCACCCTTTTCCCTAACCATAACGGAGGCGCGCCTTAAGGCGCTAGAGCAGCCCCCTTAGGAGGCAGCGGCAAGGGCCACGCCTGGAGAACCACCAGCTGATACCGGAGATAATCCCCGGGCTCTATCGTTAAACCGGGATGATCAGGGGAAAGCGCGAACGCAGTCCCCCACTACCAGAAATTATGCAGTCGAGTTTCCCGCATTTGGGGAAATCGCAGGGGTCAGCACAGCCGGAGTGCAATGGCTGAGCCTCACCCTGGGAGAACCCCCTTCGTGATCAGGGTATCTCCCCTGCCAGGTAAGTATGAGTTGCCATAGGAGATGGTGGGGGGCGCCACTTCCACACCCCTCGCTAAAGTCGTGGTGGGGGTTACTGCTCCAACACTCGGCTCTGTGCAGAACAGCTGCGTGGACAAGGTGCCTGCACACAGGAAATTCCTCATCGTTGCCCTTCAGGGAAAAGTCTTCCCGTGTTAAGCTGCGCTCGTAAAATCCAGCATTCCCAGAGCGCTTTGCAGCACAAAAATTTGCACGCGGTAGCACCGCCCATCAGCGGGACCTCGCGCCGGGGAAGGAGCATTTACCCCTTGGCGACCTTAACGCACGAGCCGGGCAACAGGACTTGGCTACCATTTGATGTTGGTACGCAGAACGTTTCCACGAAAGGCTCATGAAACATAGGCCACATTAAGCCCCTCGCGAGGCGTCTATCCTGTTAAGAGTAGGCCTGCCTCGAAAGCTAGTACGGTCGGCATAGAAGGAAGGCCCTCGAAAGAGGCCAACAAACACAATTAAGGCCGCATCCGCAGAAAGCACAGCTCGACGCGTCGCTACGAGAAGTAACCGCTCAGCTTGCGCGTTCCCCCTCCTAACCTGCCCTCGGGAAGAAAGGAACAGTCATCAAAAGCAACAGGCAGCCGTTAGCCACGGCGCTTGATACTCGCTTCGCGCTCAGGGGAACGCACGTGAGCTCTTCATCACGGTTACCGAGCCTGACCACTTCCGAGCACGTTTCTCCGGTCGGGCGCTATAGAAACGATCCCTGAAAGTATAGTCTTGACGTCCGCCCTGCGAGGGACACCGTCCCACCAAAAGGCATCGCTATATAGCTTGCAGCGACAAACTAAAGCTAAGACATTCGCACAACACCGAAAGAGAAGAAGACTTTGCAATGCATGAATCTTATGAAAACAAACAAAAAAAAAACCAATTCGTAACGCTTTTTCTTAGAGGTCAATGCGTGAAGTAGGCTAGATTGCGTTTATTCAACCACTGAACATACATTACATCCAAGGCAGGCTGCGAGGCAGCGCAGAACGGCAACATCAGCGGCTTGGCCGAGGACGCTCTGTGATGGCGTTTTTGCACGCTTTGGAAAAGCAAGAAGGAAAAAAAACCAACCAGAGAAGCGTGAGTGATGAGACCACACGTTTAAGATTTAAGACCTCCCAGGGGTGGGGCTTATGCAGATATATTGTCTCTGACGCAGGAGCAACACCTGACGAGGCCGCAAAGAGCCTGGGGCGGCACCCTTTTCCCTAACCATAACGGAGGCGCGCCTTAAGGCGCTAGAGCAGCCCCCTTAGGAGGCAGCGGCAAGGGCCACGCCTGGAGAACCACCAGCTGATACCGGAGATAATCCCCGGGCTCTATCGTTAAACCGGGATGATCAGGGGAAAGCGCGAACGCAGTCCCCCACTACCAGAAATTATGCAGTCGAGTTTCCCGCATTTGGGGAAATCGCAGGGGTCAGCACAGCCGGAGTGCAATGGCTGAGCCTCACCCTGGGAGAACCCCCTTCGTGATCAGGGTATCTCCCCTGCCAGGTAAGTATGAGTTGCCATAGGAGATGGTGGGGGGCGCCACTTCCACACCCCTCGCTAAAGTCGTGGTGGGGGTTACTGCTCCAACACTCGGCTCTGTGCAGAACAGCTGCGTGGACAAGGTGCCTGCACACAGGAAATTCCTCATCGTTGCCCTTCAGGGAAAAGTCTTCCCGTGTTAAGCTGCGCTCGTAAAATCCAGCATTCCCAGAGCGCTTTGCAGCACAAAAATTTGCACGCGGTAGCACCGCCCATCAGCGGGACCTCGCGCCGGGGAAGGAGCATTTACCCCTTGGCGACCTTAACGCACGAGCCGGGCAACAGGACTTGGCTACCATTTGATGTTGGTACGCAGAACGTTTCCACGAAAGGCTCATGAAACATAGGCCACATTAAGCCCCTCGCGAGGCGTCTATCCTGTTAAGAGTAGGCCTGCCTCGAAAGCTAGTACGGTCGGCATAGAAGGAAGGCCCTCGAAAGAGGCCAACAAACACAATTAAGGCCGCATCCGCAGAAAGCACAGCTCGACGCGTCGCTACGAGAAGTAACCGCTCAGCTTGCGCGTTCCCCCTCCTAACCTGCCCTCGGGAAGAAAGGAACAGTCATCAAAAGCAACAGGCAGCCGTTAGCCACGGCGCTTGATACTCGCTTCGCGCTCAGGGGAACGCACGTGAGCTCTTCATCACGGTTACCGAGCCTGACCACTTCCGAGCACGTTTCTCCGGTCGGGCGCTATAGAAACGATCCCTGAAAGTATAGTCTTGACGTCCGCCCTGCGAGGGACACCGTCCCACCAAAAGGCATCGCTATATAGCTTGCAGCGACAAACTAAAGCTAAGACATTCGCACAACACCGAAAGAGAAGAAGACTTTGCAATGCATGAATCTTATGAAAACAAACAAAAAAAAAACCAATTCGTAACGCTTTTTCTTAGAGGTCAATGCGTGAAGTAGGCTAGATTGCGTTTATTCAACCACTGAACATACATTACATCCAAGGCAGGCTGCGAGGCAGCGCAGAACGGCAACATCAGCGGCTTGGCCGAGGACGCTCTGTGATGGCGTTTTTGCACGCTTTGGAAAAGCAAGAAGGAAAAAAAACCAACCAGAGAAGCGTGAGTGATGAGACCACACGTTTAAGATTTAAGACCTCCCAGGGGTGGGGCTTATGCAGATATATTGTCTCTGACGCAGGAGCAACACCTGACGAGGCCGCAAAGAGCCTGGGGCGGCACCCTTTTCCCTAACCATAACGGAGGCGCGCCTTAAGGCGCTAGAGCAGCCCCCTTAGGAGGCAGCGGCAAGGGCCACGCCTGGAGAACCACCAGCTGATACCGGAGATAATCCCCGGGCTCTATCGTTAAACCGGGATGATCAGGGGAAAGCGCGAACGCAGTCCCCCACTACCAGAAATTATGCAGTCGAGTTTCCCGCATTTGGGGAAATCGCAGGGGTCAGCACAGCCGGAGTGCAATGGCTGAGCCTCACCCTGGGAGAACCCCCTTCGTGATCAGGGTATCTCCCCTGCCAGGTAAGTATGAGTTGCCATAGGAGATGGTGGGGGGCGCCACTTCCACACCCCTCGCTAAAGTCGTGGTGGGGGTTACTGCTCCAACACTCGGCTCTGTGCAGAACAGCTGCGTGGACAAGGTGCCTGCACACAGGAAATTCCTCATCGTTGCCCTTCAGGGAAAAGTCTTCCCGTGTTAAGCTGCGCTCGTAAAATCCAGCATTCCCAGAGCGCTTTGCAGCACAAAAATTTGCACGCGGTAGCACCGCCCATCAGCGGGACCTCGCGCCGGGGAAGGAGCATTTACCCCTTGGCGACCTTAACGCACGAGCCGGGCAACAGGACTTGGCTACCATTTGATGTTGGTACGCAGAACGTTTCCACGAAAGGCTCATGAAACATAGGCCACATTAAGCCCCTCGCGAGGCGTCTATCCTGTTAAGAGTAGGCCTGCCTCGAAAGCTAGTACGGTCGGCATAGAAGGAAGGCCCTCGAAAGAGGCCAACAAACACAATTAAGGCCGCATCCGCAGAAAGCACAGCTCGACGCGTCGCTACGAGAAGTAACCGCTCAGCTTGCGCGTTCCCCCTCCTAACCTGCCCTCGGGAAGAAAGGAACAGTCATCAAAAGCAACAGGCAGCCGTTAGCCACGGCGCTTGATACTCGCTTCGCGCTCAGGGGAACGCACGTGAGCTCTTCATCACGGTTACCGAGCCTGACCACTTCCGAGCACGTTTCTCCGGTCGGGCGCTATAGAAACGATCCCTGAAAGTATAGTCTTGACGTCCGCCCTGCGAGGGACACCGTCCCACCAAAAGGCATCGCTATATAGCTTGCAGCGACAAACTAAAGCTAAGACATTCGCACAACACCGAAAGAGAAGAAGACTTTGCAATGCATGAATCTTATGAAAACAAACAAAAAAAAAACCAATTCGTAACGCTTTTTCTTAGAGGTCAATGCGTGAAGTAGGCTAGATTGCGTTTATTCAACCACTGAACATACATTACATCCAAGGCAGGCTGCGAGGCAGCGCAGAACGGCAACATCAGCGGCTTGGCCGAGGACGCTCTGTGATGGCGTTTTTGCACGCTTTGGAAAAGCAAGAAGGAAAAAAAACCAACCAGAGAAGCGTGAGTGATGAGACCACACGTTTAAGATTTAAGACCTCCCAGGGGTGGGGCTTATGCAGATATATTGTCTCTGCCGCAGGAGCAACACCTGACGAGGCCGCAAAGAGCCTGGGGCGGCACCCTTTTCCCTAACCATAACGGAGGCGCGCCTTAAGGCGCTAGAGCAGCCCCCTTAGGAGGCAGCGGCAAGGGCCACGCCTGGAGAACCACCAGCTGATACCGGAGATAATCCCCGGGCTCTATCGTTAAACCGGGATGATCAGGGGAAAGCGCGAACGCAGTCCCCCACTACCAGAAATTATGCAGTCGAGTTTCCCGCATTTGGGGAAATCGCAGGGGTCAGCACAGCCGGAGTGCAATGGCTGAGCCTCACCCTGGGAGAACCCCCTTCGTGATCAGGGTATCTCCCCTGCCAGGTAAGTATGAGTTGCCATAGGAGATGGTGGGGGGCGCCACTTCCACACCCCTCGCTAAAGTCGTGGTGGGGGTTACTGCTCCAACACTCGGCTCTGTGCAGAACAGCTGCGTGGACAAGGTGCCTGCACACAGGAAATTCCTCATCGTTGCCCTTCAGGGAAAAGTCTTCCCGTGTTAAGCTGCGCTCGTAAAATCCAGCATTCCCAGAGCGCTTTGCAGCACAAAAATTTGCACGCGGTAGCACCGCCCATCAGCGGGACCTCGCGCCGGGGAAGGAGCATTTACCCCTTGGCGACCTTAACGCACGAGCCGGGCAACAGGACTTGGCTACCATTTGATGTTGGTACGCAGAACGTTTCCACGAAAGGCTCATGAAACATAGGCCACATTAAGCCCCTCGCGAGGCGTCTATCCTGTTAAGAGTAGGCCTGCCTCGAAAGCTAGTACGGTCGGCATAGAAGGAAGGCCCTCGAAAGAGGCCAACAAACACAATTAAGGCCGCATCCGCAGAAAGCACAGCTCGACGCGTCGCTACGAGAAGTAACCGCTCAGCTTGCGCGTTCCCCCTCCTAACCTGCCCTCGGGAAGAAAGGAACAGTCATCAGAAGCAACAGGCAGCCGTTAGCCACGGCGCTTGATACTCGCTTCGCGCTCAGGGGAACGCACGTGAGCTCTTCATCACGGTTACCGAGCCTGACCACTTCCGAGCACGTTTCTCCGGTCGGGCGCTATAGAAACGATCCCTGAAAGTATAGTCTTGACGTCCGCCCTGCGAGGGACACCGTCCCACCAAAAGGCATCGCTATATAGCTTGCAGCGACAAACTAAAGCTAAGACATTCGCACAACACCGAAAGAGAAGAAGACTTTGCAATGCATGAATCTTATGAAAACAAACAAAAAAAAAACCAATTCGTAACGCTTTTTCTTAGAGGTCAATGCGTGAAGTAGGCTAGATTGCGTTTATTCAACCACTGAACATACATTACATCCAAGGCAGGCTGCGAGGCAGCGCAGAACGGCAACATCAGCGGCTTGGCCGAGGACGCTCTGTGATGGCGTTTTTGCACGCTTTGGAAAAGCAAGAAGGAAAAAAAACCAACCAGAGAAGCGTGAGTGATGAGACCACACGTTTAAGATTTAAGACCTCCCAGGGGTGGGGCTTATGCAGATATATTGTCTCTGACGCAGGAGCAACACCTGACGAGGCCGCAAAGAGCCTGGGGCGGCACCCTTTTCCCTAACCATAACGGAGGCGCGCCTTAAGGCGCTAGAGCAGCCCCCTTAGGAGGCAGCGGCAAGGGCCACGCCTGGAGAACCACCAGCTGATACCGGAGATAATCCCCGGGCTCTATCGTTAAACCGGGATGATCAGGGGAAAGCGCGAACGCAGTCCCCCACTACCAGAAATTATGCAGTCGAGTTTCCCGCATTTGGGGAAATCGCAGGGGTCAGCACAGCCGGAGTGCAATGGCTGAGCCTCACCCTGGGAGAACTCCCTTCGTGATCAGGGTATCTCCCCTGCAAGGTAAGTATGAGTTGCCATAGGAGATGGTGGGGGGCGCCACTTCCACACCCCTCGCTAAAGTCGTGGTGGGGGTTACTGCTCCAACACTCGGCTCTGTGCAGAACAGCTGCGTGGACAAGGTGCCTGCACACAGGAAATTCCTCATCGTTGCCCTTCAGGGAAAAGTCTTCCCGTGTTAAGCTGCGCTCGTAAAATCCAGCATTCCCAGAGCGCTTTGCAGCACAAAAATTTGCACGCGGTAGCACCGCCCATCAGCGGGACCTCGCGCCGGGGAAGGAGCATTTACCCCTTGGCGACCTTAACGCACGAGCCGGGCAACAGGACTTGGCTACCATTTGATGTTGGTACGCAGAACGTTTCCACGAAAGGCTCATGAAACATAGGCCACATTAAGCCCCTCGCGAGGCGTCTATCCTGTTAAGAGTAGGCCTGCCTCGAAAGCTAGTACGGTCGGCATAGAAGGAAGGCCCTCGAAAGAGGCCAACAAACACAATTAAGGCCGCATCCGCAGAAAGCACAGCTCGACGCGTCGCTACGAGAAGTAACCGCTCAGCTTGCGCGTTCCCCCTCCTAACCTGCCCTCGGGAAGAAAGGAACAGTCATCAGAAGCAACAGGCAGCCGTTAGCCACGGCGCTTGATACTCGCTTCGCGCTCAGGGGAACGCACGTGAGCTCTTCATCACGGTTACCTAGCCTGACCACTTCCGAGCACGTTTCTCCGGTCGGGCGCTATAGAAACGATCCCTGAAAGTATAGTCTTGACGTCCGCCCTGCGAGGGACACCGTCCCACCAAAAGGCATCGCTATATAGCTTGCAGCGACAAACTAAAGCTAAGACATTCGCACAACACCGAAAGAGAAGAAGACTTTGCAATGCATGAATCTTATGAAAACAAACAAAAAAAAAAAACAATTCGTAACGCTTTTTCTTAGAGGTCAATGCGTGAAGTAGGCTAGATTGCGTTTATTCAACCACTGAACATACATTACATCCAAGGCAGGCTGCGAGGCAGCGCAGAACGGCAACATCAGCGGCTTGGCCGAGGACGCTCTGTGATGGCGTTTTTGCACGCTTTGGAAAAGCAAGAAGGAAAAAAAACCAACCAGAGAAGCGTGAGTGATGAGACCACACGTTTAAGATTTAAGACCTCCCAGGGGTGGGGCTTATGCAGATATATTGTCTCTGACGCAGGAGCAACACCTGACGAGGCCGCAAAGAGCCTGGGGCGGCACCCTTTTCCCTAACCATAACGGAGGCGCGCCTTAAGGCGCTAGAGCAGCCCCCTTAGGAGGCAGCGGCAAGGGCCACGCCTGGAGAACCACCAGCTGATACCGGAGATAATCCCCGGGCTCTATCGTTAAACCGGGATGATCAGGGGAAAGCGCGAACGCAGTCCCCCACTACCAGAAATTATGCAGTCGAGTTTCCCGCATTTGGGGAAATCGCAGGGGTCAGCACAGCCGGAGTGCAATGGCTGAGCCTCACCCTGGGAGAACCCCCTTCGTGATCAGGGTATCTCCCCTGCCAGGTAAGTATGAGTTGCCATAGGAGATGGTGGGGGGCGCCACTTCCACACCCCTCGCTAAAGTCGTGGTGGGGGTTACTGCTCCAACACTCGGCTCTGTGCAGAACAGCTGCGTGGACAAGGTGCCTGCACACAGGAAATTCCTCATCGTTGCCCTTCAGGGAAAAGTCTTCCCGTGTTAAGCTGCGCTCGTAAAATCCAGCATTCCCAGAGCGCTTTGCAGCACAAAAATTTGCACGCGGTAGCACCGCCCATCAGCGGGACCTCGCGCCGGGGAAGGAGCATTTACCCCTTGGCGACCTTAACGCACGAGCCGGGCAACAGGACTTGGCTACCATTTGATGTTGGTACGCAGAACGTTTCCACGAAAGGCTCATGAAACATAGGCCACATTAAGCCCCTCGCGAGGCGTCTATCCTGTTAAGAGTAGGCCTGCCTCGAAAGCTAGTACGGTCGGCATAGAAGGAAGGCCCTCGAAAGAGGCCAACAAACACAATTAAGGCCGCATCCGCAGAAAGCACAGCTCGACGCGTCGCTACGAGAAGTAACCGCTCAGCTTGCGCGTTCCCCCTCCTAACCTGCCCTCGGGAAGAAAGGAACAGTCATCAAAAGCAACAGGCAGCCGTTAGCCACGGCGCTTGATACTCGCTTCGCGCTCAGGGGAACGCACGTGAGCTCTTCATCACGGTTACCGAGCCTGACCACTTCCGAGCACGTTTCTCCGGTCGGGCGCTATAGAAACGATCCCTGAAAGTATAGTCTTGACGTCCGCCCTGCGAGGGACACCGTCCCACCAAAAGGCATCGCTATATAGCTTGCAGCGACAAACTAAAGCTAAGACATTCGCACAACACCGAAAGAGAAGAAGACTTTGCAATGCATGAATCTTATGAAAACAAACAAAAAAAAAACCAATTCGTAACGCTTTTTCTTAGAGGTCAATGCGTGAAGTAGGCTAGATTGCGTTTATTCAACCACTGAACATACATTACATCCAAGGCAGGCTGCGAGGCAGCGCAGAACGGCAACATCAGCGGCTTGGCCGAGGACGCTCTGTGATGGCGTTTTTGCACGCTTTGGAAAAGCAAGAAGGAAAAAAAACCAACCAGAGAAGCGTGAGTGATGAGACCACACGTTTAAGATTTAAGACCTCCCAGGGGTGGGGCTTATGCAGATATATTGTCTCTGACGCAGGAGCAACACCTGACGAGGCCGCAAAGAGCCTGGGGCGGCACCCTTTTCCCTAACCATAACGGAGGCGCGCCTTAAGGCGCTAGAGCAGCCCCCTTAGGAGGCAGCGGCAAGGGCCACGCCTGGAGAACCACCAGCTGATACCGGAGATAATCCCCGGGCTCTATCGTTAAACCGGGATGATCAGGGGAAAGCGCGAACGCAGTCCCCCACTACCAGAAATTATGCAGTCGAGTTTCCCGCATTTGGGGAAATCGCAGGGGTCAGCACAGCCGGAGTGCAATGGCTGAGCCTCACCCTGGGAGAACCCCCTTCGTGATCAGGGTATCTCCCCTGCCAGGTAAGTATGAGTTGCCATAGGAGATGGTGGGGGGCGCCACTTCCACACCCCTCGCTAAAGTCGTGGTGGGGGTTACTGCTCCAACACTCGGCTCTGTGCAGAACAGCTGCGTGGACAAGGTGCCTGCACACAGGAAATTCCTCATCGTTGCCCTTCAGGGAAAAGTCTTCCCGTGTTAAGCTGCGCTCGTAAAATCCAGCATTCCCAGAGCGCTTTGCAGCACAAAAATTTGCACGCGGTAGCACCGCCCATCAGCGGGACCTCGCGCCGGGGAAGGAGCATTTACCCCTTGGCGACCTTAACGCACGAGCCGGGCAACAGGACTTGGCTACCATTTGATGTTGGTACGCAGAACGTTTCCACGAAAGGCTCATGAAACATAGGCCACATTAAGCCCCTCGCGAGGCGTCTATCCTGTTAAGAGTAGGCCTGCCTCGAAAGCTAGTACGGTCGGCATAGAAGGAAGGCCCTCGAAAGAGGCCAACAAACACAATTAAGGCCGCATCCGCAGAAAGCACAGCTCGACGCGTCGCTACGAGAAGTAACCGCTCAGCTTGCGCGTTCCCCCTCCTAACCTGCCCTCGGGAAGAAAGGAACAGTCATCAAAAGCAACAGGCAGCCGTTAGCCACGGCGCTTGATACTCGCTTCGCGCTCAGGGGAACGCACGTGAGCTCTTCATCACGGTTACCGAGCCTGACCACTTCCGAGCACGTTTCTCCGGTCGGGCGCTATAGAAACGATCCCTGAAAGTATAGTCTTGACGTCCGCCCTGCGAGGGACACCGTCCCACCAAAAGGCATCGCTATATAGCTTGCAGCGACAAACTAAAGCTAAGACATTCGCACAACACCGAAAGAGAAGAAGACTTTGCAATGCATGAATCTTATGAAAACAAACAAAAAAAAAACCAATTCGTAACGCTTTTTCTTAGAGGTCAATGCGTGAAGTAGGCTAGATTGCGTTTATTCAACCACTGAACATACATTACATCCAAGGCAGGCTGCGAGGCAGCGCAGAACGGCAACATCAGCGGCTTGGCCGAGGACGCTCTGTGATGGCGTTTTTGCACGCTTTGGAAAAGCAAGAAGGAAAAAAAACCAACCAGAGAAGCGTGAGTGATGAGACCACACGTTTAAGATTTAAGACCTCCCAGGGGTGGGGCTTATGCAGATATATTGTCTCTGACGCAGGAGCAACACCTGACGAGGCCGCAAAGAGCCTGGGGCGGCACCCTTTTCCCTAACCATAACGGAGGCGCGCCTTAAGGCGCTAGAGCAGCCCCCTTAGGAGGCAGCGGCAAGGGCCACGCCTGGAGAACCACCAGCTGATACCGGAGATAATCCCCGGGCTCTATCGTTAAACCGGGATGATCAGGGGAAAGCGCGAACGCAGTCCCCCACTACCAGAAATTATGCAGTCGAGTTTCCCGCATTTGGGGAAATCGCAGGGGTCAGCACAGCCGGAGTGCAATGGCTGAGCCTCACCCTGGGAGAACCCCCTTCGTGATCAGGGTATCTCCCCTGCCAGGTAAGTATGAGTTGCCATAGGAGATGGTGGGGGGCGCCACTTCCACACCCCTCGCTAAAGTCGTGGTGGGGGTTACTGCTCCAACACTCGGCTCTGTGCAGAACAGCTGCGTGGACAAGGTGCCTGCACACAGGAAATTCCTCATCGTTGCCCTTCAGGGAAAAGTCTTCCCGTGTTAAGCTGCGCTCGTAAAATCCAGCATTCCCAGAGCGCTTTGCAGCACAAAAATTTGCACGCGGTAGCACCGCCCATCAGCGGGACCTCGCGCCGGGGAAGGAGCATTTACCCCTTGGCGACCTTAACGCACGAGCCGGGCAACAGGACTTGGCTACCATTTGATGTTGGTACGCAGAACGTTTCCACGAAAGGCTCATGAAACATAGGCCACATTAAGCCCCTCGCGAGGCGTCTATCCTGTTAAGAGTAGGCCTGCCTCGAAAGCTAGTACGGTCGGCATAGAAGGAAGGCCCTCGAAAGAGGCCAACAAACACAATTAAGGCCGCATCCGCAGAAAGCACAGCTCGACGCGTCGCTACGAGAAGTAACCGCTCAGCTTGCGCGTTCCCCCTCCTAACCTGCCCTCGGGAAGAAAGGAACAGTCATCAGAAGCAACAGGCAGCCGTTAGCCACGGCGCTTGATACTCGCTTCGCGCTCAGGGGAACGCACGTGAGCTCTTCATCACGGTTACCGAGCCTGACCACTTCCGAGCACGTTTCTCCGGTCGGGCGCTATAGAAACGATCCCTGAAAGTATAGTCTTGACGTCCGCCCTGCGAGGGACACCGTCCCACCAAAAGGCATCGCTATATAGCTTGCAGCGACAAACTAAAGCTAAGACATTCGCACAACACCGAAAGAGAAGAAGACTTTGCAATGCATGAATCTTATGAAAACAAACAAAAAAAAAACCAATTCGTAACGCTTTTTCTTAGAAGTCAATGCGTGAAGTAGGCTAGATTGCGTTTATTCAACCACTGAACATACATTACATCCAAGGCAGGCTGCGAGGCAGCGCAGAACGGCAACATCAGCGGCTTGGCCGAGGACGCTCTGTGATGGCGTTTTTGCACGCTTTGGAAAAACAGGAAGGAAAAAAAACCAACCAGAGAAGCGTGAGTGATGAGACCACACGTTTAAGATTTAAGACCTCCCAGGGGTGGGGCTTATGCAGATATATTGTCTCTGACGCAGGAGCAACACCTGACGAGGCCGCAAAGAGCCTGGGGCGGCACCCTTTTCCCTAACCATAACGGAGGCGCGCCTTAAGGCGCTAGAGCAGCCCCCTTAGGAGGCAGCGGCAAGGGCCACGCCTGGAGAACCACCAGCTGATACCGGAGATAATCCCCGGGCTCTATCGTTAAACCGGGATGATCAGGGGAAAGCGCGAACGCAGTCCCCCACTACCAGAAATTATGCAGTCGAGTTTCCCGCATTTGGGGAAATCGCAGGGGTCAGCACAGCCGGAGTGCAATGGCTGAGCCTCACCCTGGGAGAACCCCCTTCGTGATCAGGGTATCTCCCCTGCCAGGTAAGTATGAGTTGCCATAGGAGATGGTGGGGGGCGCCACTTCCACACCCCTCGCTAAAGTCGTGGTGGGGGTTACTGCTCCAACACTCGGCTCTGTGCAGAACAGCTGCGTGGACAAGGTGCCTGCACACAGGAAATTCCTCATCGTTGCCCTTCAGGGAAAAGTCTTCCCGTGTTAAGCTGCGCTCGTAAAATCCAGCATTCCCAGAGCGCTTTGCAGCACAAAAATTTGCACGCGGTAGCACCGCCCATCAGCGGGACCTCGCGCCGGGGAAGGAGCATTTACCCCTTGGCGACCTTAACGCACGAGCCGGGCAACAGGACTTGGCTACCATTTGATGTTGGTACGCAGAACGTTTCCACGAAAGGCTCATGAAACATAGGCCACATTAAGCCCCTCGCGAGGCGTCTATCCTGTTAAGAGTAGGCCTGCCTCGAAAGCTAGTACGGTCGGCATAGAAGGAAGGCCCTCGAAAGAGGCCAACAAACACAATTAAGGCCGCATCCGCAGAAAGCACAGCTCGACGCGTCGCTACGAGAAGTAACCGCTCAGCTTGCGCGTTCCCCCTCCTAACCTGCCCTCGGGAAGAAAGGAACAGTCATCAAAAGCAACAGGCAGCCGTTAGCCACGGCGCTTGATACTCGCTTCGCGCTCAGGGGAACGCACGTGAGCTCTTCATCACGGTTACCGAGCCTGACCACTTCCGAGCACGTTTCTCCGGTCGGGCACTATAGAAACGATCCCTGAAAGTATAGTCTTGACGTCCGCCCTGCGAGGGACACCGTCCCACCAAAAGGCATCGCTATATAGCTTGCAGCGACAAACTAAAGCTAAGACATTCGCACAACACCGAAAGAGAAGAAGACTTTGCAATGCATGAATCTTATGAAAACAAACAAAAAAAAAACCAATTCGTAACGCTTTTTCTTAGAAGTCAATGCGTGAAGTAGGCTAGATTGCGTTTATTCAACCACTGAACATACATTACATCCAAGGCAGGCTGCGAGGCAGCGCAGAACGGCAACATCAGCGGCTTGGCCGAGGACGCTCTGTGATGGCGTTTTTGCACGCTTTGGAAAAGCAAGAAGGAAAAAAAACCAACCAGAGAAGCGTGAGTGATGAGACCACACGTTTAAGATTTAAGACCTCCCAGGGGTGGGGCTTATGCAGATATATTGTCTCTGACGCAGGAGCAACACCTGACGAGGCCGCAAAGAGCCTGGGGCGGCACCCTTTTCCCTAACCATAACGGAGGCGCGCCTTAAGGCGCTAGAGCAGCCCCCTTAGGAGGCAGCGGCAAGGGCCACGCCTGGAGAACCACCAGCTGATACCGGAGATAATCCCCGGGCTCTATCGTTAAACCGGGATGATCAGGGGAAAGCGCGAACGCAGTCCCCCACTACCAGAAATTATGCAGTCGAGTTTCCCGCATTTGGGGAAATCGCAGGGGTCAGCACAGCCGGAGTGCAATGGCTGAGCCTCACCCTGGGAGAACTCCCTTCGTGATCAGGGTATCTCCCCTGCCAGGTAAGTATGAGTTGCCATAGGAGATGGTGGGGGGCGCCACTTCCACACCCCTCGCTAAAGTCGTGGTGGGGGTTACTGCTCCAACACTCGGCTCTGTGCAGAACAGCTGCGTGGACAAGGTGCCTGCACACAGGAAATTCCTCATCGTTGCCCTTCAGGGAAAAGTCTTCCCGTGTTAAGCTGCGCTCGTAAAATCCAGCATTCCCAGAGCGCTTTGCAGCACAAAAATTTGCACGCGGTAGCACCGCCCATCAGCGGGACCTCGCGCCGGGGAAGGAGCATTTACCCCTTGGCGACCTTAACGCACGAGCCGGGCAACAGGACTTGGCTACCATTTGATGTTGGTACGCAGAACGTTTCCACGAAAGGCTCATGAAACATAGGCCACATTAAGCCCCTCGCGAGGCGTCTATCCTGTTAAGAGTAGGCCTGCCTCGAAAGCTAGTACGGTCGGCATAGAAGGAAGGCCCTCGAAAGAGGCCAACAAACACAATTAAGGCCGCATCCGCAGAAAGCACAGCTCGACGCGTCGCTACGAGAAGTAACCGCTCAGCTTGCGCGTTCCCCCTCCTAACCTGCCCTCGGGAAGAAAGGAACAGTCATCAGAAGCAACAGGCAGCCGTTAGCCACGGCGCTTGATACTCGCTTCGCGCTCAGGGGAACGCACGTGAGCTCTTCATCATGGTTACCGAGCCTGACCACTTCCGAGCACGTTTCTCCGGTCGGGCGCTATAGAAACGATCCCTGAAAGTATAGTCTTGACGTCCGCCCTGCGAGGGACACCGTCCCACCAAAAGGCATCGCTATATAGCTTGCAGCGACAAACTAAAGCTAAGACATTCGCACAACACCGAAAGAGAAGAAGACTTTGCAATGCATGAATCTTATGAAAACAAACAAAAAAAAAACCAATTCGTAACGCTTTTTCTTAGAAGTCAATGCGTGAAGTAGGCTAGATTGCGTTTATTCAACCACTGAACATACATTACATCCAAGGCAGGCTGCGAGGCAGCGCAGAACGGCAACATCAGCGGCTTGGCCGAGGACGCTCTGTGATGGCGTTTTTGCACGCTTTGGAAAAGCAAGAAGGAAAAAAAACCAACCAGAGAAGCGTGAGTGATGAGACCACACGTTTAAGATTTAAGACCTCCCAGGGGTGGGGCTTATGCAGATATATTGTCTCTGACGCAGGAGCAACACCTGACGAGGCCGCAAAGAGCCTGGGGCGGCACCCTTTTCCCTAACCATAACGGAGGCGCGCCTTAAGGCACTAGAGCAGCCCCCTTAGGAGGCAGCGGCAAGGGCCACGCCTGGAGAACCACCAGCTGATACCGGAGATAATCCCCGGGCTCTATCGTTAAACCGGGATGATCAGGGGAAAGCGCGAACGCAGTCCCCCACTACCAGAAATTATGCAGTCGAGTTTCCCGCATTTGGGGAAATCGCAGGGGTCAGCACAGCCGGAGTGCAATGGCTGAGCCTCACCCTGGGAGAACCCCCTTCGTGATCAGGGTATCTCCCCTGCCAGGTAAGTATGAGTTGCCATAGGAGATGGTGGGGGGCGCCACTTCCACACCCCTCGCTAAAGTCGTGGTGGGGGTTACTGCTCCAACACTCGGCTCTGTGCAGAACAGCTGCGTGGACAAGGTGCCTGCACACAGGAAATTCCTCATCGTTGCCCTTCAGGGAAAAGTCTTCCCGTGTTAAGCTGCGCTCGTAAAATCCAGCATTCCCAGAGCGCTTTGCAGCACAAAAATTTGCACGCGGTAGCACCGCCCATCAGCGGGACCTCGCGCCGGGGAAGGAGCATTTACCCCTTGGCGACCTTAACGCACGAGCCGGGCAACAGGACTTGGCTACCATTTGATGTTGGTACGCAGAACGTTTCCACGAAAGGCTCATGAAACATAGGCCACATTAAGCCCCTCGCGAGGCGTCTATCCTGTTAAGAGTAGGCCTGCCTCGAAAGCTAGTACGGTCGGCATAGAAGGAAGGCCCTCGAAAGAGGCCAACAAACACAATTAAGGCCGCATCCGCAGAAAGCACAGCTCGACGCGTCGCTACGAGAAGTAACCGCTCAGCTTGCGCGTTCCCCCTCCTAACCTGCCCTCGGGAAGAAAGGAACAGTCATCAAAAGCAACAGGCAGCCGTTAGCCACGGCGCTTGATACTCGCTTCGCGCTCAGGGGAACGCACGTGAGCTCTTCATCACGGTTACCGAGCCTGACCACTTCCGAGCACGTTTCTCCGGTCGGGCGCTATAGAAACGATCCCTGAAAGTATAGTCTTGACGTCCGCCCTGCGAGGGACACCGTCCCACCAAAAGGCATCGCTATATAGCTTGCAGCGACAAACTAAAGCTAAGACATTCGCACAACACCGAAAGAGAAGAAGACTTTGCAATGCATGAATCTTATGAAAACAAACAAAAAAAAAACCAATTCGTAACGCTTTTTCTTAGAGGTCAATGCGTGAAGTAGGCTAGATTGCGTTTATTCAACCACTGAACATACATTACATCCAAGGCAGGCTGCGAGGCAGCGCAGAACGGCAACATCAGCGGCTTGGCCGAGGACGCTCTGTGATGGCGTTTTTGCACGCTTTGGAAAAGCAAGAAGGAAAAAAAACCAACCAGAGAAGCGTGAGTGATGAGACCACACGTTTAAGATTTAAGACCTCCCAGGGGTGGGGCTTATGCAGATATATTGTCTCTGACGCAGGAGCAACACCTGACGAGGCCGCAAAGAGCCTGGGGCGGCACCCTTTTCCCTAACCATAACGGAGGCGCGCCTTAAGGCGCTAGAGCAGCCCCCTTAGGAGGCAGCGGCAAGGGCCACGCCTGGAGAACCACCAGCTGATACCGGAGATAATCCCCGGGCTCTATCGTTAAACCGGGATGATCAGGGGAAAGCGCGAACGCAGTCCCCCACTACCAGAAATTATGCAGTCGAGTTTCCCGCATTTGGGGAAATCGCAGGGGTCAGCACAGCCGGAGTGCAATGGCTGAGCCTCACCCTGGGAGAACCCCCTTCGTGATCAGGGTATCTCCCCTGCCAGGTAAGTATGAGTTGCCATAGGAGATGGTGGGGGGCGCCACTTCCACACCCCTCGCTAAAGTCGTGGTGGGGGTTACTGCTCCAACACTCGGCTCTGTGCAGAACAGCTGCGTGGACAAGGTGCCTGCACACAGGAAATTCCTCATCGTTGCCCTTCAGGGAAAAGTCTTCCCGTGTTAAGCTGCGCTCGTAAAATCCAGCATTCCCAGAGCGCTTTGCAGCACAAAAATTTGCACGCGGTAGCACCGCCCATCAGCGGGACCTCGCGCCGGGGAAGGAGCATTTACCCCTTGGCGACCTTAACGCACGAGCCGGGCAACAGGACTTGGCTACCATTTGATGTTGGTACGCAGAACGTTTCCACGAAAGGCTCATGAAACATAGGCCACATTAAGCCCCTCGCGAGGCGTCTATCCTGTTAAGAGTAGGCCTGCCTCGAAAGCTAGTACGGTCGGCATAGAAGGAAGGCCCTCGAAAGAGGCCAACAAACACAATTAAGGCCGCATCCGCAGAAAGCACAGCTCGACGCGTCGCTACGAGAAGTAACCGCTCAGCTTGCGCGTTCCCCCTCCTAACCTGCCCTCGGGAAGAAAGGAACAGTCATCAAAAGCAACAGGCAGCCGTTAGCCACGGCGCTTGATACTCGCTTCGCGCTCAGGGGAACGCACGTGAGCTCTTCATCACGGTTACCGAGCCTGACCACTTCCGAGCACGTTTCTCCGGTCGGGCGCTATAGAAACGATCCCTGAAAGTATAGTCTTGACGTCCGCCCTGCGAGGGACACCGTCCCACCAAAAGGCATCGCTATATAGCTTGCAGCGACAAACTAAAGCTAAGACATTCGCACAACACCGAAAGAGAAGAAGACTTTGCAATGCATGAATCTTATGAAAACAAACAAAAAAAAAACCAATTCGTAACGCTTTTTCTTAGAGGTCAATGCGTGAAGTAGGCTAGATTGCGTTTATTCAACCACTGAACATACATTACATCCAAGGCAGGCTGCGAGGCAGCGCAGAACGGCAACATCAGCGGCTTGGCCGAGGACGCTCTGTGATGGCGTTTTTGCACGCTTTGGAAAAGCAAGAAGGAAAAAAAACCAACCAGAGAAGCGTGAGTGATGAGACCACACGTTTAAGATTTAAGACCTCCCAGGGGTGGGGCTTATGCAGATATATTGTCTCTGACGCAGGAGCAACACCTGACGAGGCCGCAAAGAGCCTGGGGCGGCACCCTTTTCCCTAACCATAACGGAGGCGCGCCTTAAGGCGCTAGAGCAGCCCCCTTAGGAGGCAGCGGCAAGGGCCACGCCTGGAGAACCACCAGCTGATACCGGAGATAATCCCCGGGCTCTATCGTTAAACCGGGATGATCAGGGGAAAGCGCGAACGCAGTCCCCCACTACCAGAAATTATGCAGTCGAGTTTCCCGCATTTGGGGAAATCGCAGGGGTCAGCACAGCCGGAGTGCAATGGCTGAGCCTCACCCTGGGAGAACCCCCTTCGTGATCAGGGTATCTCCCCTGCCAGGTAAGTATGAGTTGCCATAGGAGATGGTGGGGGGCGCCACTTCCACACCCCTCGCTAAAGTCGTGGTGGGGGTTACTGCTCCAACACTCGGCTCTGTGCAGAACAGCTGCGTGGACAAGGTGCCTGCACACAGGAAATTCCTCATCGTTGCCCTTCAGGGAAAAGTCTTCCCGTGTTAAGCTGCGCTCGTAAAATCCAGCATTCCCAGAGCGCTTTGCAGCACAAAAATTTGCACGCGGTAGCACCGCCCATCAGCGGGACCTCGCGCCGGGGAAGGAGCATTTACCCCTTGGCGACCTTAACGCACGAGCCGGGCAACAGGACTTGGCTACCATTTGATGTTGGTACGCAGAACGTTTCCACGAAAGGCTCATGAAACATAGGCCACATTAAGCCCCTCGCGAGGCGTCTATCCTGTTAAGAGTAGGCCTGCCTCGAAAGCTAGTACGGTCGGCATAGAAGGAAGGCCCTCGAAAGAGGCCAACAAACACAATTAAGGCCGCATCCGCAGAAAGCACAGCTCGACGCGTCGCTACGAGAAGTAACCGCTCAGCTTGCGCGTTCCCCCTCCTAACCTGCCCTCGGGAAGAAAGGAACAGTCATCAAAAGCAACAGGCAGCCGTTAGCCACGGCGCTTGATACTCGCTTCGCGCTCAGGGGAACGCACGTGAGCTCTTCATCACGGTTACCGAGCCTGACCACTTCCGAGCACGTTTCTCCGGTCGGGCGCTATAGAAACGATCCCTGAAAGTATAGTCTTGACGTCCGCCCTGCGAGGGACACCGTCCCACCAAAAGGCATCGCTATATAGCTTGCAGCGACAAACTAAAGCTAAGACATTCGCACAACACCGAAAGAGAAGAAGACTTTGCAATGCATGAATCTTATGAAAACAAACAAAAAAAAAACCAATTCGTAACGCTTTTTCTTAGAGGTCAATGCGTGAAGTAGGCTAGATTGCGTTTATTCAACCACTGAACATACATTACATCCAAGGCAGGCTGCGAGGCAGCGCAGAACGGCAACATCAGCGGCTTGGCCGAGGACGCTCTGTGATGGCGTTTTTGCACGCTTTGGAAAAGCAAGAAGGAAAAAAAACCAACCAGAGAAGCGTGAGTGATGAGACCACACGTTTAAGATTTAAGACCTCCCAGGGGTGGGGCTTATGCAGATATATTGTCTCTGACGCAGGAGCAACACCTGACGAGGCCGCAAAGAGCCTGGGGCGGCACCCTTTTCCCTAACCATAACGGAGGCGCGCCTTAAGGCGCTAGAGCAGCCCCCTTAGGAGGCAGCGGCAAGGGCCACGCCTGGAGAACCACCAGCTGATACCGGAGATAATCCCCGGGCTCTATCGTTAAACCGGGATGATCAGGGGAAAGCGCGAACGCAGTCCCCCACTACCAGAAATTATGCAGTCGAGTTTCCCGCATTTGGGGAAATCGCAGGGGTCAGCACAGCCGGAGTGCAATGGCTGAGCCTCACCCTGGGAGAACCCCCTTCGTGATCAGGGTATCTCCCCTGCCAGGTAAGTATGAGTTGCCATAGGAGATGGTGGGGGGCGCCACTTCCACACCCCTCGCTAAAGTCGTGGTGGGGGTTACTGCTCCAACACTCGGCTCTGTGCAGAACAGCTGCGTGGACAAGGTGCCTGCACACAGGAAATTCCTCATCGTTGCCCTTCAGGGAAAAGTCTTCCCGTGTTAAGCTGCGCTCGTAAAATCCAGCATTCCCAGAGCGCTTTGCAGCACAAAAATTTGCACGCGGTAGCACCGCCCATCAGCGGGACCTCGCGCCGGGGAAGGAGCATTTACCCCTTGGCGACCTTAACGCACGAGCCGGGCAACAGGACTTGGCTACCATTTGATGTTGGTACGCAGAACGTTTCCACGAAAGGCTCATGAAACATAGGCCACATTAAGCCCCTCGCGAGGCGTCTATCCTGTTAAGAGTAGGCCTGCCTCGAAAGCTAGTACGGTCGGCATAGAAGGAAGGCCCTCGAAAGAGGCCAACAAACACAATTAAGGCCGCATCCGCAGAAAGCACAGCTCGACGCGTCGCTACGAGAAGTAACCGCTCAGCTTGCGCGTTCCCCCTCCTAACCTGCCCTCGGGAAGAAAGGAACAGTCATCAAAAGCAACAGGCAGCCGTTAGCCACGGCGCTTGATACTCGCTTCGCGCTCAGGGGAACGCACGTGAGCTCTTCATCACGGTTACCGAGCCTGACCACTTCCGAGCACGTTTCTCCGGTCGGGCGCTATAGAAACGATCCCTGAAAGTATAGTCTTGACGTCCGCCCTGCGAGGGACACCGTCCCACCAAAAGGCATCGCTATATAGCTTGCAGCGACAAACTAAAGCTAAGACATTCGCACAACACCGAAAGAGAAGAAGACTTTGCAATGCATGAATCTTATGAAAACAAACAAAAAAAAAACCAATTCGTAACGCTTTTTCTTAGAGGTCAATGCGTGAAGTAGGCTAGATTGCGTTTATTCAACCACTGAACATACATTACATCCAAGGCAGGCTGCGAGGCAGCGCAGAACGGCAACATCAGCGGCTTGGCCGAGGACGCTCTGTGATGGCGTTTTTGCACGCTTTGGAAAAGCAAGAAGGAAAAAAAACCAACCAGAGAAGCGTGAGTGATGAGACCACACGTTTAAGATTTAAGACCTCCCAGGGGTGGGGCTTATGCAGATATATTGTCTCTGCCGCAGGAGCAACACCTGACGAGGCCGCAAAGAGCCTGGGGCGGCACCCTTTTCCCTAACCATAACGGAGGCGCGCCTTAAGGCACTAGAGCAGCCCCCTTAGGAGGCAGCGGCAAGGGCCACGCCTGGAGAACCACCAGCTGATACCGGAGATAATCCCCGGGCTCTATCGTTAAACCGGGATGATCAGGGGAAAGCGCGAACGCAGTCCCCCACTACCAGAAATTATGCAGTCGAGTTTCCCGCATTTGGGGAAATCGCAGGGGTCAGCACAGCCGGAGTGCAATGGCTGAGCCTCACCCTGGGAGAACCCCCTTCGTGATCAGGGTATCTCCCCTGCCAGGTAAGTATGAGTTGCCATAGGAGATGGTGGGGGGCGCCACTTCCACACCCCTCGCTAAAGTCGTGGTGGGGGTTACTGCTCCAACACTCGGCTCTGTGCAGAACAGCTGCGTGGACAAGGTGCCTGCACACAGGAAATTCCTCATCGTTGCCCTTCAGGGAAAAGTCTTCCCGTGTTAAGCTGCGCTCGTAAAATCCAGCATTCCCAGAGCGCTTTGCAGCACAAAAATTTGCACGCGGTAGCACCGCCCATCAGCGGGACCTCGCGCCGGGGAAGGAGCATTTACCCCTTGGCGACCTTAACGCACGAGCCGGGCAACAGGACTTGGCTACCATTTGATGTTGGTACGCAGAACGTTTCCACGAAAGGCTCATGAAACATAGGCCACATTAAGCCCCTCGCGAGGCGTCTATCCTGTTAAGAGTAGGCCTGCCTCGAAAGCTAGTACGGTCGGCATAGAAGGAAGGCCCTCGAAAGAGGCCAACAAACACAATTAAGGCCGCATCCGCAGAAAGCACAGCTCGACGCGTCGCTACGAGAAGTAACCGCTCAGCTTGCGCGTTCCCCCTCCTAACCTGCCCTCGGGAAGAAAGGAACAGTCATCAGAAGCAACAGGCAGCCGTTAGCCACGGCGCTTGATACTCGCTTCGCGCTCAGGGGAACGCACGTGAGCTCTTCATCACGGTTACCGAGCCTGACCACTTCCGAGCACGTTTCTCCGGTCGGGCGCTATAGAAACGATCCCTGAAAGTATAGTCTTGACGTCCGCCCTGCGAGGGACACCGTCCCACCAAAAGGCATCGCTATATAGCTTGCAGCGACAAACTAAAGCTAAGACATTCGCACAACACCGAAAGAGAAGAAGACTTTGCAATGCATGAATCTTATGAAAACAAACAAAAAAAAAACCAATTCGTAACGCTTTTTCTTAGAGGTCAATGCGTGAAGTAGGCTAGATTGCGTTTATTCAACCACTGAACATACATTACATCCAAGGCAGGCTGCGAGGCAGCGCAGAACGGCAACATCAGCGGCTTGGCCGAGGACGCTCTGTGATGGCGTTTTTGCACGCTTTGGAAAAGCAAGAAGGAAAAAAAACCAACCAGAGAAGCGTGAGTGATGAGACCACACGTTTAAGATTTAAGACCTCCCAGGGGTGGGGCTTATGCAGATATATTGTCTCTGACGCAGGAGCAACACCTGACGAGGCCGCAAAGAGCCTGGGGCGGCACCCTTTTCCCTAACCATAACGGAGGCGCGCCTTAAGGCGCTAGAGCAGCCCCCTTAGGAGGCAGCGGCAAGGGCCACGCCTGGAGAACCACCAGCTGATACCGGAGATAATCCCCGGGCTCTATCGTTAAACCGGGATGATCAGGGGAAAGCGCGAACGCAGTCCCCCACTACCAGAAATTATGCAGTCGAGTTTCCCGCATTTGGGGAAATCGCAGGGGTCAGCACAGCCGGAGTGCAATGGCTGAGCCTCACCCTGGGAGAACTCCCTTCGTGATCAGGGTATCTCCCCTGCAAGGTAAGTATGAGTTGCCATAGGAGATGGTGGGGGGCGCCACTTCCACACCCCTCGCTAAAGTCGTGGTGGGGGTTACTGCTCCAACACTCGGCTCTGTGCAGAACAGCTGCGTGGACAAGGTGCCTGCACACAGGAAATTCCTCATCGTTGCCCTTCAGGGAAAAGTCTTCCCGTGTTAAGCTGCGCTCGTAAAATCCAGCATTCCCAGAGCGCTTTGCAGCACAAAAATTTGCACGCGGTAGCACCGCCCATCAGCGGGACCTCGCGCCGGGGAAGGAGCATTTACCCCTTGGCGACCTTAACGCACGAGCCGGGCAACAGGACTTGGCTACCATTTGATGTTGGTACGCAGAACGTTTCCACGAAAGGCTCATGAAACATAGGCCACATTAAGCCCCTCGCGAGGCGTCTATCCTGTTAAGAGTAGGCCTGCCTCGAAAGCTAGTACGGTCGGCATAGAAGGAAGGCCCTCGAAAGAGGCCAACAAACACAATTAAGGCCGCATCCGCAGAAAGCACAGCTCGACGCGTCGCTACGAGAAGTAACCGCTCAGCTTGCGCGTTCCCCCTCCTAACCTGCCCTCGGGAAGAAAGGAACAGTCATCAGAAGCAACAGGCAGCCGTTAGCCACGGCGCTTGATACTCGCTTCGCGCTCAGGGGAACGCACGTGAGCTCTTCATCACGGTTACCTAGCCTGACCACTTCCGAGCACGTTTCTCCGGTCGGGCGCTATAGAAACGATCCCTGAAAGTATAGTCTTGACGTCCGCCCTGCGAGGGACACCGTCCCACCAAAAGGCATCGCTATATAGCTTGCAGCGACAAACTAAAGCTAAGACATTCGCACAACACCGAAAGAGAAGAAGACTTTGCAATGCATGAATCTTATGAAAACAAACAAAAAAAAAACCAATTCGTAACGCTTTTTCTTAGAGGTCAATGCGTGAAGTAGGCTAGATTGCGTTTATTCAACCACTGAACATACATTACATCCAAGGCAGGCTGCGAGGCAGCGCAGAACGGCAACATCAGCGGCTTGGCCGAGGACGCTCTGTGATGGCGTTTTTGCACGCTTTGGAAAAGCAAGAAGGAAAAAAAACCAACCAGAGAAGCGTGAGTGATGAGACCACACGTTTAAGATTTAAGACCTCCCAGGGGTGGGGCTTATGCAGATATATTGTCTCTGACGCAGGAGCAACACCTGACGAGGCCGCAAAGAGCCTGGGGCGGCACCCTTTTCCCTAACCATAACGGAGGCGCGCCTTAAGGCGCTAGAGCAGCCCCCTTAGGAGGCAGCGGCAAGGGCCACGCCTGGAGAACCACCAGCTGATACCGGAGATAATCCCCGGGCTCTATCGTTAAACCGGGATGATCAGGGGAAAGCGCGAACGCAGTCCCCCACTACCAGAAATTATGCAGTCGAGTTTCCCGCATTTGGGGAAATCGCAGGGGTCAGCACAGCCGGAGTGCAATGGCTGAGCCTCACCCTGGGAGAACCCCCTTCGTGATCAGGGTATCTCCCCTGCCAGGTAAGTATGAGTTGCCATAGGAGATGGTGGGGGGCGCCACTTCCACACCCCTCGCTAAAGTCGTGGTGGGGGTTACTGCTCCAACACTCGGCTCTGTGCAGAACAGCTGCGTGGACAAGGTGCCTGCACACAGGAAATTCCTCATCGTTGCCCTTCAGGGAAAAGTCTTCCCGTGTTAAGCTGCGCTCGTAAAATCCAGCATTCCCAGAGCGCTTTGCAGCACAAAAATTTGCACGCGGTAGCACCGCCCATCAGCGGGACCTCGCGCCGGGGAAGGAGCATTTACCCCTTGGCGACCTTAACGCACGAGCCGGGCAACAGGACTTGGCTACCATTTGATGTTGGTACGCAGAACGTTTCCACGAAAGGCTCATGAAACATAGGCCACATTAAGCCCCTCGCGAGGCGTCTATCCTGTTAAGAGTAGGCCTGCCTCGAAAGCTAGTACGGTCGGCATAGAAGGAAGGCCCTCGAAAGAGGCCAACAAACACAATTAAGGCCGCATCCGCAGAAAGCACAGCTCGACGCGTCGCTACGAGAAGTAACCGCTCAGCTTGCGCGTTCCCCCTCCTAACCTGCCCTCGGGAAGAAAGGAACAGTCATCAGAAGCAACAGGCAGCCGTTAGCCACGGCGCTTGATACTCGCTTCGCGCTCAGGGGAACGCACGTGAGCTCTTCATCACGGTTACCGAGCCTGACCACTTCCGAGCACGTTTCTCCGGTCGGGCGCTATAGAAACGATCCCTGAAAGTATAGTCTTGACGTCCGCCCTGCGAGGGACACCGTCCCACCAAAAGGCATCGCTATATAGCTTGCAGCGACAAACTAAAGCTAAGACATTCGCACAACACCGAAAGAGAAGAAGACTTTGCAATGCATGAATCTTATGAAAACAAACAAAAAAAAAACCAATTCGTAACGCTTTTTCTTAGAAGTCAATGCGTGAAGTAGGCTAGATTGCGTTTATTCAACCACTGAACATACATTACATCCAAGGCAGGCTGCGAGGCAGCGCAGAACGGCAACATCAGCGGCTTGGCCGAGGACGCTCTGTGATGGCGTTTTTGCACGCTTTGGAAAAACAGGAAGGAAAAAAAACCAACCAGAGAAGCGTGAGTGATGAGACCACACGTTTAAGATTTAAGACCTCCCAGGGGTGGGGCTTATGCAGATATATCGTCTCTGACGCAGGAGCAACACCTGACGAGGCCGCAAAGAGCCTGGGGCGGCACCCTTTTCCCTAACCATAACGGAGGCGCGCCTTAAGGCGCTAGAGCAGCCCCCTTAGGAGGCAGCGGCAAGGGCCACGCCTGGAGAACCACCAGCTGATACCGGAGATAATCCCCGGGCTCTATCGTTAAACCGGGATGATCAGGGGAAAGCGCGAACGCAGTCCCCCACTACCAGAAATTATGCAGTCGAGTTTCCCGCATTTGGGGAAATCGCAGGGGTCAGCACAGCCGGAGTGCAATGGCTGAGCCTCACCCTGGGAGAACCCCCTTCGTGATCAGGGTATCTCCCCTGCCAGGTAAGTATGAGTTGCCATAGGAGATGGTGGGGGGCGCCACTTCCACACCCCTCGCTAAAGTCGTGGTGGGGGTTACTGCTCCAACACTCGGCTCTGTGCAGAACAGCTGCGTGGACAAGGTGCCTGCACACAGGAAATTCCTCATCGTTGCCCTTCAGGGAAAAGTCTTCCCGTGTTAAGCTGCGCTCGTAAAATCCAGCATTCCCAGAGCGCTTTGCAGCACAAAAATTTGCACGCGGTAGCACCGCCCATCAGCAGGACCTCGCGCCGGGGAAGGAGCATTTACCCCTTGGCGACCTTAACGCACGAGCCGGGCAACAGGACTTGGCTACCATTTGATGTTGGTACGCAGAACGTTTCCACGAAAGGCTCATGAAACATAGGCCACATTAAGCCCCTCGCGAGGCGTCTATCCTGTTAAGAGTAGGCCTGCCTCGAAAGCTAGTACGGTCGGCATAGAAGGAAGGCCCTCGAAAGAGGCCAACAAACACAATTAAGGCCGCATCCGCAGAAAGCACAGCTCGACGCGTCGCTACGAGAAGTAACCGCTCAGCTTGCGCGTTCCCCCTCCTAACCTGCCCTCGGGAAGAAAGGAACAGTCATCAGAAGCAACAGGCAGCCGTTAGCCACGGCGCTTGATACTCGCTTCGCGCTCAGGGGAACGCACGTGAGCTCTTCATCACGGTTACCGAGCCTGACCACTTCCGAGCACGTTTCTCCGGTCGGGCGCTATAGAAACGATCCCTGAAAGTATAGTCTTGACGTCCGCCCTGCGAGGGACACCGTCCCACCAAAAGGCATCGCTATATAGCTTGCAGCGACAAACTAAAGCTAAGACATTCGCACAACACCGAAAGAGAAGAAGACTTTGCAATGCATGAATCTTATGAAAACAAACAAAAAAAAACCAATTCGTAACGCTTTTTCTTAGAGGTCAATGCGTGAAGTAGGCTAGATTGCGTTTATTCAACCACTGAACATACATTACATCCAAGGCAGGCTGCGAGGCAGCGCAGAACGGCAACATCAGCGGCTTGGCCGAGGACGCTCTGTGATGGCGTTTTTGCACGCTTTGGAAAAGCAAGAAGGAAAAAAAACCAACCAGAGAAGCGTGAGTGATGAGACCACACGTTTAAGATTTAAGACCTCCCAGGGGTGGGGCTTATGCAGATATATTGTCTCTGACGCAGGAGCAACACCTGACGAGGCCGCAAAGAGCCTGGGGCGGCACCCTTTTCCCTAACCATAACGGAGGCGCGCCTTAAGGCGCTAGAGCAGCCCCCTTAGGAGGCAGCGGCAAGGGCCACGCCTGGAGAACCACCAGCTGATACCGGAGATAATCCCCGGGCTCTATCGTTAAACCGGGATGATCAGGGGAAAGCGCGAACGCAGTCCCCCACTACCAGAAATTATGCAGTCGAGTTTCCCGCATTTGGGGAAATCGCAGGGGTCAGCACAGCCGGAGTGCAATGGCTGAGCCTCACCCTGGGAGAACTCCCTTCGTGATCAGGGTATCTCCCCTGCCAGGTAAGTATGAGTTGCCATAGGAGATGGTGGGGGGCGCCACTTCCACACCCCTCGCTAAAGTCGTGGTGGGGGTTACTGCTCCAACACTCGGCTCTGTGCAGAACAGCTGCGTGGACAAGGTGCCTGCACACAGGAAATTCCTCATCGTTGCCCTTCAGGGAAAAGTCTTCCCGTGTTAAGCTGCGCTCGTAAAATCCAGCATTCCCAGAGCGCTTTGCAGCACAAAAATTTGCACGCGGTAGCACCGCCCATCAGCGGGACCTCGCGCCGGGGAAGGAGCATTTACCCCTTGGCGACCTTAACGCACGAGCCGGGCAACAGGACTTGGCTACCATTTGATGTTGGTACGCAGAACGTTTCCACGAAAGGCTCATGAAACATAGGCCACATTAAGCCCCTCGCGAGGCGTCTATCCTGTTAAGAGTAGGCCTGCCTCGAAAGCTAGTACGGTCGGCATAGAAGGAAGGCCCTCGAAAGAGGCCAACAAACACAATTAAGGCCGCATCCGCAGAAAGCACAGCTCGACGCGTCGCTACGAGAAGTAACCGCTCAGCTTGCGCGTTCCCCCTCCTAACCTGCCCTCGGGAAGAAAGGAACAGTCATCAGAAGCAACAGGCAGCCGTTAGCCACGGCGCTTGATACTCGCTTCGCGCTCAGGGGAACGCACGTGAGCTCTTCATCACGGTTACCTAGCCTGACCACTTCCGAGCACGTTTCTCCGGTCGGGCGCTATAGAAACGATCCCTGAAAGTATAGTCTTGACGTCCGCCCTGCGAGGGACACCGTCCCACCAAAAGGCATCGCTATATAGCTTGCAGCGACAAACTAAAGCTAAGACATTCGCACAACACCGAAAGAGAAGAAGACTTTGCAATGCATGAATCTTATGAAAACAAACAAAAAAAAAAACCAATTCGTAACGCTTTTTCTTAGAGGTCAATGCGTGAAGTAGGCTAGATTGCGTTTATTCAACCACTGAACATACATTACATCCAAGGCAGGCTGCGAGGCAGCGCAGAACGGCAACATCAGCGGCTTGGCCGAGGACGCTCTGTGATGGCGTTTTTGCACGCTTTGGAAAAGCAAGAAGGAAAAAAAACCAACCAGAGAAGCGTGAGTGATGAGACCACACGTTTAAGATTTAAGACCTCCCAGGGGTGGGGCTTATGCAGATATATTGTCTCTGACGCAGGAGCAACACCTGACGAGGCCGCAAAGAGCCTGGGGCGGCACCCTTTTCCCTAACCATAACGGAGGCGCGCCTTAAGGCGCTAGAGCAGCCCCCTTAGGAGGCAGCGGCAAGGGCCACGCCTGGAGAACCACCAGCTGATACCGGAGATAATCCCCGGGCTCTATCGTTAAACCGGGATGATCAGGGGAAAGCGCGAACGCAGTCCCCCACTACCAGAAATTATGCAGTCGAGTTTCCCGCATTTGGGGAAATCGCAGGGGTCAGCACAGCCGGAGTGCAATGGCTGAGCCTCACCCTGGGAGAACCCCCTTCGTGATCAGGGTATCTCCCCTGCCAGGTAAGTATGAGTTGCCATAGGAGATGGTGGGGGGCGCCACTTCCACACCCCTCGCTAAAGTCGTGGTGGGGGTTACTGCTCCAACACTCGGCTCTGTGCAGAACAGCTGCGTGGACAAGGTGCCTGCACACAGGAAATTCCTCATCGTTGCCCTTCAGGGAAAAGTCTTCCCGTGTTAAGCTGCGCTCGTAAAATCCAGCATTCCCAGAGCGCTTTGCAGCACAAAAATTTGCACGCGGTAGCACCGCCCATCAGCGGGACCTCGCGCCGGGGAAGGAGCATTTACCCCTTGGCGACCTTAACGCACGAGCCGGGCAACAGGACTTGGCTACCATTTGATGTTGGTACGCAGAACGTTTCCACGAAAGGCTCATGAAACATAGGCCACATTAAGCCCCTCGCGAGGCGTCTATCCTGTTAAGAGTAGGCCTGCCTCGAAAGCTAGTACGGCCGGCATAGAAGGAAGGCCCTCGAAAGAGGCCAACAAACACAATTAAGGCCGCATCCGCAGAAAGCACAGCTCGACGCGTCGCTACGAGAAGTAACCGCTCAGCTTGCGCGTTCCCCCTCCTAACCTGCCCTCGGGAAGAAAGGAACAGTCATCAGAAGCAACAGGCAGCCGTTAGCCACGGCGCTTGATACTCGCTTCGCGCTCAGGGGAACGCACGTGAGCTCTTCATCACGGTTACCGAGCCTGACCACTTCCGAGCACGTTTCTCCGGTCGGGCGCTATAGAAACGATCCCTGAAAGTATAGTCTTGACGTCCGCCCTGCGAGGGACACCGTCCCACCAAAAGGCATCGCTATATAGCTTGCAGCGACAAACTAAAGCTAAGACATTCGCACAACACCGAAAGAGAAGAAGACTTTGCAATGCATGAATCTTATGAAAACAAACAAAAAAAAAACCAATTCGTAACGCTTTTTCTTAGAAGTCAATGCGTGAAGTAGGCTAGATTGCGTTTATTCAACCACTGAACATACATTACATCCAAGGCAGGCTGCGAGGCAGCGCAGAACGGCAACATCAGCGGCTTGGCCGAGGACGCTCTGTGATGGCGTTTTTGCACGCTTTGGAAAAGCAAGAAGGAAAAAAAACCAACCAGAGAAGCGTGAGTGATGAGACCACACGTTTAAGATTTAAGACCTCCCAGGGGTGGGGCTTATGCAGATATATTGTCTCTGACGCAGGAGCAACACCTGACGAGGCCGCAAAGAGCCTGGGGCGGCACCCTTTTCCCTAACCATAACGGAGGCGCGCCTTAAGGCGCTAGAGCAGCCCCCTTAGGAGGCAGCGGCAAGGGCCACGCCTGGAGAACCACCAGCTGATACCGGAGATAATCCCCGGGCTCTATCGTTAAACCGGGATGATCAGGGGAAAGCGCGAACGCAGTCCCCCGCTACCAGAAATTATGCAGTCGAGTTTCCCGCATTTGGGGAAATCGCAGGGGTCAGCACAGCCGGAGTGCAATGGCTGAGCCTCACCCTGGGAGAACCCCCTTCGTGATCAGGGTATCTCCCCTGCCAGGTAAGTATGAGTTGCCATAGGAGATGGTGGGGGGCGCCACTTCCACACCCCTCGCTAAAGTCGTGGTGGGGGTTACTGCTCCAACACTCGGCTCTGTGCAGAACAGCTGCGTGGACAAGGTGCCTGCACACAGGAAATTCCTCATCGTTGCCCTTCAGGGAAAAGTCTTCCCGTGTTAAGCTGCGCTCGTAAAATCCAGCATTCCCAGAGCGCTTTGCAGCACAAAAATTTGCACGCGGTAGCACCGCCCATCAGCGGGACCTCGCGCCGGGGAAGGAGCATTTACCCCTTGGCGACCTTAACGCACGAGCCGGGCAACAGGACTTGGCTACCATTTGATGTTGGTACGCAGAACGTTTCCACGAAAGGCTCATGAAACATAGGCCACATTAAGCCCCTCGCGAGGCGTCTATCCTGTTAAGAGTAGGCCTGCCTCGAAAGCTAGTACGGTCGGCATAGAAGGAAGGCCCTCGAAAGAAGCCAACAAACACAATTAAGGCCGCATCCGCAGAAAGCACAGCTCGACGCGTCGCTACGAGAAGTAACCGCTCAGCTTGCGCGTTCCCCCTCCTAACCTGCCCTCGGGAAGAAAGGAACAGTCATCAAAAGCAACAGGCAGCCGTTAGCCACGGCGCTTGATACTCGCTTCGCGCTTAGGGGAACGCACGTGAGCTCTTCATCACGGTTACCGAGCCTGACCACTTCCGAGCACGTTTCTCCGGTCGGGCGCTATAGAAACGATCCCTGAAAGTATAGTCTTGACGTCCGCCCTGCGAGGGACACCGTCCCACCAAAAGGCATCGCTATATAGCTTGCAGCGACAAACTAAAGCTAAGACATTCGCACAACACCGAAAGAGAAGAAGACTTTGCAATGCATGAATCTTATGAAAACAAACAAAAAAAAAAACAATTCGTAACGCTTTTTCTTAGAGGTCAATGCGTGAAGTAGGCTAGATTGCGTTTATTCAACCACTGAACATACATTACATCCAAGGCAGGCTGCGAGGCAGCGCAGAACGGCAACATCAGCGGCTTGGCCGAGGACGCTCTGTGATGGCGTTTTTGCACGCTTTGGAAAAGCAAGAAGGAAAAAAAACCAACCAGAGAAGCGTGAGTGATGAGACCACACGTTTAAGATTTAAGACCTCCCAGGGGTGGGGCTTATGCAGATATATTGTCTCTGACGCAGGAGCAACACCTGACGAGGCCGCAAAGAGCCTGGGGCGGCACCCTTTTCCCTAACCATAACGGAGGCGCGCCTTAAGGCGCTAGAGCAGCCCCCTTAGGAGGCAGCGGCAAGGGCCACGCCTGGAGAACCACCAGCTGATACCGGAGACAATCCCCGGGCTCTATCGTTAAACCGGGATGATCAGGGGAAAGCGCGAACGCAGTCCCCCACTACCAGAAATTATGCAGTCGAGTTTCCCGCATTTGGGGAAATCGCAGGGGTCAGCACAGCCGGAGTGCAATGGCTGAGCCTCACCCTGGGAGAACCCCCTTCGTGATCAGGGTATCTCCCCTGCCAGGTAAGTATGAGTTGCCATAGGAGATGGTGGGGGGCGCCACTTCCACACCCCTCGCTAAAGTCGTGGTGGGGGTTACTGCTCCAACACTCGGCTCTGTGCAGAACAGCTGCGTGGACAAGGTGCCTGCACACAGGAAATTCCTCATCGTTGCCCTTCAGGGAAAAGTCTTCCCGTGTTAAGCTGCGCTCGTAAAATCCAGCATTCCCAGAGCGCTTTGCAGCACAAAAATTTGCACGCGGTAGCACCGCCCATCAGCAGGACCTCGCGCCGGGGAAGGAGCATTTACCCCTTGGCGACCTTAACGCACGAGCCGGGCAACAGGACTTGGCTACCATTTGATGTTGGTACGCAGAACGTTTCCACGAAAGGCTCATGAAACATAGGCCACATTAAGCCCCTCGCGAGGCATCTATCCTGTTAAGAGTAGGCCTGCCTCGAAAGCTAGTACGGTCGGCATTGAAGGAAGGCCCTCGAAAGAGGCCAACAAACACAATTAAGGCCGCATCCGCAGAAAGCACAGCTCGACGCGTCGCTACGAGAAGTAACCGCTCAGCTTGCGCGTTCCCCCTCCTAACCTGCCCTCGGGAAGAAAGGAACAGTCATCAAAAGCAACAGGCAGCCGTTAGCCACGGCGCTTGATACTCGCTTCGCGCTCAGGGGAACGCACGTGAGCTCTTCATCACGGTTACCGAGCCTGACCACTTCCGAGCACGTTTCTCCGGTCGGGCGCTATAGAAACGATCCCTGAAAGTATAGTCTTGACGTCCGCCCTGCGAGGGACACCGTCCCACCAAAAGGCATCGCTATATAGCTTGCAGCGACAAACTAAAGCTAAGACATTCGCACAACACCGAAAGAGAAGAAGACTTTGCAATGCATGAATCTTATGAAAACAAACAAAAAAAAAACCAATTCGTAACGCTTTTTCTTAGAAGTCAATGCGTGAAGTAGGCTAGATTGCGTTTATTCAACCACTGAACATACATTACATCCAAGGCAGGCTGCGAGGCAGCGCAGAACGGCAACATCAGCGGCTTGGCCGAGGACGCTCTGTGATGGCGTTTTTGCACGCTTTGGAAAAGCAAGAAGGAAAAAAAACCAACCAGAGAAGCGTGAGTGATGAGACCACACGTTTAAGATTTAAGACCTCCCAGGGGTGGGGCTTATGCAGATACATTGTCTCTGACGCAGGAGCAACACCTGACGAGGCCGCAAAGAGCCTGGGGCGGCACCCTTTTCCCTAACCATAACGGAGGCGCACCTTAAGGCGCTAGAGCAGCCCCCTTAGGAGGCAGCGGCAAGGGCCACGCCTGGAGAACCACCAGCTGATACCGGAGATAATCCCCGGGCTCTATCGTTAAACCGGGATGATCAGGGGAAAGCGCGAACGCAGTCCCCCACTACCAGAAATTATGCAGTCGAGTTTCCCGCATTTGGGGAAATCGCAGGGGTCAGCACAGCCGGAGTGCAATGGCTGAGCCTCACCCTGGGAGAACCCCCTTCGTGATCAGGGTATCTCCCCTGCCAGGTAAGTATGAGTTGCCATAGGAGATGGTGGGGGGCGCCACTTCCACACCCCTCGCTAAAGTCGTGGTGGGGGTTACTGCTCCAACACTCGGCTCTGTGCAGAACAGCTGCGTGGACAAGGTGCCTGCACACAGGAAATTCCTCATCGTTGCCCTTCAGGGAAAAGTCTTCCCGTGTTAAGCTGCGCTCGTAAAATCCAGCATTCCCAGAGCGCTTTGCAGCACAAAAATTTGCACGCGGTAGCACCGCCCATCAGCGGGACCTCGCGCCGGGGAAGGAGCATTTACCCCTTGGCGACCTTAACGCACGAGCCGGGCAACAGGACTTGGCTACCATTTGATGTTGGTACGCAGAACGTTTCCACGAAAGGCTCATGAAACATAGGCCACATTAAGCCCCTCGCGAGGCGTCTATCCTGTTAAGAGTAGGCCTGCCTCGAAAGCTAGTACGGTCGGCACAGAAGGAAGGCCCTCGAAAGAGGCCAACAAACACAATTAAGGCCGCATCCGCAGAAAGCACAGCTCGACGCGTCGCTACGAGAAGTAACCGCTCAGCTTGCGCGTTCCCCCTCCTAACCTGCCCTCGGGAAGAAAGGAACAGTCATCAAAAGCAACAAGCAGCCGTTAGCCACGGCGCTTGATACTCGCTTCGCGCTCAGGGGAACGCACGTGAGCTCTTCATCACGGTTACCGAGCCTGACCACTTCCGAGCACGTTTCTCCGGTCGGGCGCTATAGAAACGATCCCTGAAAGTATAGTCTTGACGTCCGCCCTGCGAGGGACACCGTCCCACCAAAAGGCATCGCTATATAGCTTGCAGCGACAAACTAAAGCTAAGACATTCGCACAACACCGAAAGAGAAGAAGACTTTGCAATGCATGAATCTTATGAAAACAGACAAAAAAAAAACCAATTCGTAACGCTTTTTCTTAGAAGTCAATGCGTGAAGTAGGCTAGATTGCGTTTATTCAACCACTGAACATACATTACATCCAAGGCAGGCTGCGAGGCAGCGCAGAACGGCAACATCAGCGGCTTGGCCGAGGACGCTCTGTGATGGCGTTTTTGCATGCTTTGGAAAAGCAAGAAGGAAAAAAAACCAACCAGAGAAGCGTGAGTGATGAGACCACACGTTTAAGATTTAAGACCTCCCAGGGGTGGGGCTTATGCAGATATATCGTCTCTGACGCAGGAGCAACACCTGACGAGGCCGCAAAGAGCCTGGGGCGGCACCCTTTTCCCTAACCATAACGGAGGCGCGCCTTAAGGCGCTAGAGCAGCCCCCTTAGGAGGCAGCGGCAAGGGCCACGCCTGGAGAACCACCAGCTGATACCGGAGACAATCCCCGGGCTCTATCGTTAAACCGGGATGATCAGGGGAAAGCGCGAACGCAGTCCCCCACTACCAGAAATTATGCAGTCGAGTTTCCCGCATTTGGGGAAATCGCAGGGGTCAGCACAGCCGGAGTGCAATGGCTGAGCCTCACCCTGGGAGAACCCCCTTCGTGATCAGGGTATCTCCCCTGCCAGGTAAGTATGAGTTGCCATAGGAGATGGTGGGGGGCGCCACTTCCACACCCCTCGCTAAAGTCGTGGTGGGGGTTACTGCTCCAACACTCGGCTCTGTGCAGAACAGCTGCGTGGACAAGGTGCCTGCACACAGGAAATTCCTCATCGTTGCCCTTCAGGGAAAAGTCTTCCCGTGTTAAGCTGCGCTCGTAAAATCCAGCATTCCCAGAGCGCTTTGCAGCACAAAAATTTGCACGCGGTAGCACCGCCCATCAGCGGGACCTCGCGCCGGGGAAGGAGCATTTACCCCTTGGCGACCTTAACGCACGAGCCGGGCAACAGGACTTGGCTACCATTTGACGTTGGTACGCAGAACGTTTCCACGAAAGGCTCATGAAACATAGGCCACATTAAGCCCCTCGCGAGGCGTCTATCCTGTTAAGAGTAGGCCTGCCTCGAAAGCTAGTACGGTCGGCATAGAAGGAAGGCCCTCGAAAGAGGCCAACAAACACAATTAAGGCCGCATCCGCAGAAAGCACAGCTCGACGCGTCGCTACGAGAAGTAACCGCTCAGCTTGCGCGTTCCCCCTCCTAACCTGCCCTCGGGAAGAAAGGAACAGTCATCAGAAGCAACAGGCAGCCGTTAGCCACGGCGCTTGATACTCGCTTCGCGCTCAGGGGAACGCACGTGAGCTCTTCATCACGGTTACCGAGCCTGACCACTTCCGAGCACGTTTCTCCGGTCGGGCGCTATAGAAACGATCCCTGAAAGTATAGTCTTGACGTCCGCCCTGCGAGGGACACCGTCCCACCAAAAGGCATCGCTATATAGCTTGCAGCGACAAACTAAAGCTAAGACATTCGCACAACACCGAAAGAGAAGAAGACTTTGCAATGCATGAATCTTATGAAAACAAACAAAAAAAAAACCAATTCGTAACGCTTTTTCTTAGAAGTCAATGCGTGAAGTAGGCTAGATTGCGTTTATTCAACCACTGAACATACATTACATCCAAGGCAGGCTGCGAGGCAGCGCAGAACGGCAACATCAGCGGCTTGGCCGAGGACGCTCTGTGATGGCGTTTTTGCACGCTTTGGAAAAACAGGAAGGAAAAAAAACCAACCAGAGAAGCGTGAGTGATGAGACCACACGTTTAAGATTTAAGACCTCCCAGGGGTGGGGCTTATGCAGATATATTGTCTCTGACGCAGGAGCAACACCTGACGAGGCCGCAAAGAGCCTGGGGCGGCACCCTTTTCCCTAACCATAACGGAGGCGCGCCTTAAGGCGCTAGAGCAGCCCCCTTAGGAGGCAGCGGCAAGGGCCACGCCTGGAGAACCACCAGCTGATACCGGAGATAATCCCCGGGCTCTATCGTTAAACCGGGATGATCAGGGGAAAGCGCGAACGCAGTCCCCCACTACCAGAAATTATGCAGTCGAGTTTCCCGCATTTGGGGAAATCGCAGGGGTCAGCACAGCCGGAGTGCAATGGCTGAGCCTCACCCTGGGAGAACCCCCTTCGTGATCAGGGTATCTCCCCTGCCAGGTAAGTATGAGTTGCCATAGGAGATGGTGGGGGGCGCCACTTCCACACCCCTCGCTAAAGTCGTGGTGGGGGTTACTGCTCCAACACTCGGCTCTGTGCAGAACAGCTGCGTGGACAAGGTGCCTGCACACAGGAAATTCCTCATCGTTGCCCTTCAGGGAAAAGTCTTCCCGTGTTAAGCTGCGCTCGTAAAATCCAGCATTCCCAGAGCGCTTTGCAGCACAAAAATTTGCACGCGGTAGCACCGCCCATCAGCGGGACCTCGCGCCGGGGAAGGAGCATTTACCCCTTGGCGACCTTAACGCACGAGCCGGGCAACAGGACTTGGCTACCATTTGACGTTGGTACGCAGAACGTTTCCACGAAAGGCTCATGAAACATAGGCCACATTAAGCCCCTCGCGAGGCGTCTATCCTGTTAAGAGTAGGCCTGCCTCGAAAGCTAGTACGGTCGGCATAGAAGGAAGGCCCTCGAAAGAGGCCAACAAACACAATTAAGGCCGCATCCGCAGAAAGCACAGCTCGACGCGTCGCTACGAGAAGTAACCGCTCAGCTTGCGCGTTCCCCCTCCTAACCTGCCCTCGGGAAGAAAGGAACAGTCATCAGAAGCAACAGGCAGCCGTTAGCCACGGCGCTTGATACTCGCTTCGCGCTCAGGGGAACGCACGTGAGCTCTTCATCACGGTTACCGAGCCTGACCACTTCCGAGCACGTTTCTCCGGTCGGGCGCTATAGAAACGATCCCTGAAAGTATAGTCTTGACGTCCGCCCTGCGAGGGACACCGTCCCACCAAAAGGCATCGCTATATAGCTTGCAGCGACAAACTAAAGCTAAGACATTCGCACAACACCGAAAGAGAAGAAGACTTTGCAATGCATGAATCTTATGAAAACAAACAAAAAAAAAACCAATTCGTAACGCTTTTTCTTAGAGGTCAATGCGTGAAGTAGGCTAGATTGCGTTTATTCAACCACTGAACATACATTACATCCAAGGCAGGCTGCGAGGCAGCGCAGAACGGCAACATCAGCGGCTTGGCCGAGGACGCTCTGTGATGGCGTTTTTGCACGCTTTGGAAAAGCAAGAAGGAAAAAAAACCAACCAGAGAAGCGTGAGTGATGAGACCACACGTTTAAGATTTAAGACCTCCCAGGGGTGGGGCTTATGCAGATATATTGTCTCTGACGCAGGAGCAACACCTGACGAGGCCGCAAAGAGCCTGGGGCGGCACCCTTTTCCCTAACCATAACGGAGGCGCGCCTTAAGGCGCTAGAGCAGCCCCCTTAGGAGGCAGCGGCAAGGGCCACGCCTGGAGAACCACCAGCTGATACCGGAGATAATCCCCGGGCTCTATCGTTAAACCGGGATGATCAGGGGAAAGCGCGAACGCAGTCCCCCACTACCAGAAATTATGCAGTCGAGTTTCCCGCATTTGGGGAAATCGCAGGGGTCAGCACAGCCGGAGTGCAATGGCTGAGCCTCACCCTGGGAGAACCCCCTTCGTGATCAGGGTATCTCCCCTGCCAGGTAAGTATGAGTTGCCATAGGAGATGGTGGGGGGCGCCACTTCCACACCCCTCGCTAAAGTCGTGGTGGGGGTTACTGCTCCAACACTCGGCTCTGTGCAGAACAGCTGCGTGGACAAGGTGCCTGCACACAGGAAATTCCTCATCGTTGCCCTTCAGGGAAAAGTCTTCCCGTGTTAAGCTGCGCTCGTAAAATCCAGCATTCCCAGAGCGCTTTGCAGCACAAAAATTTGCACGCGGTAGCACCGCCCATCAGCGGGACCTCGCGCCGGGGAAGGAGCATTTACCCCTTGGCGACCTTAACGCACGAGCCGGGCAACAGGACTTGGCTACCATTTGATGTTGGTACGCAGAACGTTTCCACGAAAGGCTCATGAAACATAGGCCACATTAAGCCCCTCGCGAGGCGTCTATCCTGTTAAGAGTAGGCCTGCCTCGAAAGCTAGTACGGTCGGCATAGAAGGAAGGCCCTCGAAAGAGGCCAACAAACACAATTAAGGCCGCAGCCGCAGAAAGCACAGCTCGACGCGTCGCTACGAGAAGTAACCGCTCAGCTTGCGCGTTCCCCCTCCTAACCTGCCCTCGGGAAGAAAGGAACAGTCATCAGAAGCAACAGGCAGCCGTTAGCCACGGCGCTTGATACTCGCTTCGCGCTCAGGGGAACGCACGTGAGCTCTTCATCACGGTTACCGAGCCTGACCACTTCCGAGCACGTTTCTCCGGTCGGGCGCTATAGAAACGATCCCTGAAAGTATAGTCTTGACGTCCGCCCTGCGAGGGACACCGTCCCACCAAAAGGCATCGCTATATAGCTTGCAGCGACAAACTAAAGCTAAGACATTCGCACAACACCGAAAGAGAAGAAGACTTTGCAATGCATGAATCTTATGAAAACAAACAAAAAAAAAACCAATTCGTAACGCTTTTTCTTAGAGGTCAATGCGTGAAGTAGGCTAGATTGCGTTTATTCAACCACTGAACATACATTACATCCAAGGCAGGCTGCGAGGCAGCGCAGAACGGCAACATCAGCGGCTTGGCCGAGGACGCTCTGTGATGGCGTTTTTGCACGCTTTGGAAAAGCAAGAAGGAAAAAAAACCAACCAGAGAAGCGTGAGTGATGAGACCACACGTTTAAGATTTAAGACCTCCCAGGGGTGGGGCTTATGCAGATATATTGTCTCTGACGCAGGAGCAACACCTGACGAGCCCGCAAAGAGCCTGGGGCGGCACCCTTTTCCCTAACCATAACGGAGGCGCGCCTTAAGGCGCTAGAGCAGCCCCCTTAGGAGGCAGCGGCAAGGGCCACGCCTGGAGAACCACCAGCTGATACCGGAGATAATCCCCGGGCTCTATCGTTAAACCGGGATGATCAGGGGAAAGCGCGAACGCAGTCCCCCACTACCAGAAATTATGCAGTCGAGTTTCCCGCATTTGGGGAAATCGCAGGGGTCAGCACAGCCGGAGTGCAATGGCTGAGCCTCACCCTGGGAGAACCCCCTTCGTGATCAGGGTATCTCCCCTGCCAGGTAAGTATGAGTTGCCATCGGAGATGGTGGGGGGCGCCACTTCCACACCCCTCGCTAAAGTCGTGGTGGGGGTTACTGCTCCAACACTCGGCTCTGTGCAGAACAGCTGCGTGGACAAGGTGCCTGCACACAGGAAATTCCTCATCGTTGCCCTTCAGGGAAAAGTCTTCCCGTGTTAAGCTGCGCTCGTAAAATCCAGCATTCCCAGAGCGCTTTGCAGCACAAAAATTTGCACGCGGTAGCACCGCCCATCAGCGGGACCTCGCGCCGGGGAAGGAGCATTTACCCCTTGGCGACCTTAACGCACGAGCCGGGCAACAGGACTTGGCTACCATTTGACGTTGGTACGCAGAACGTTTCCACGAAAGGCTCATGAAACATAGGCCACATTAAGCCCCTCGCGAGGCGTCTATCCTGTTAAGAGCAGGCCTGCCTCGAAAGCTAGTACGGTCGGCACAGAAGGAAGGCCCTCGAAAGAGGCCAACAAACACAATTAAGGCCGCATCCGCAGAAAGCACAGCTCGACGCGTCGCTACGAGAAGTAACCGCTCAGCTTGCGCGTTCCCCCTCCTAACCTGCCCTCGGGAAGAAAGGAACAGTCATCAAAAGCAACAGGCAGCCGTTAGCCACGGCGCTTGATACTCGCTTCGCGCTCAGGGGAACGCACGTGAGCTCTTCATCACGGTTACCGAGCCTGACCACTTCCGAGCACGTTTCTCCGGTCGGGCGCTATAGAAACGATCCCTGAAAGTATAGTCTTGACGTCCGCCCTGCGAGGGACACCGTCCCACCAAAAGGCATCGCTATATAGCTTGCAGCGACAAACTAAAGCTAAGACATTCGCACAACACCGAAAGAGAAGAAGACTTTGCAATGCATGAATCTTATGAAAACAGACAAAAAAAAAACCAATTCGTAACGCTTTTTCTTAGAAGTCAATGCGTGAAGTAGGCTAGATTGCGTTTATTCAACCACTGAACATACATTACATCCAAGGCAGGCTGCGAGGCAGCGCAGAACGGCAACATCAGCGGCTTGGCCGAGGACGCTCTGTGATGGCGTTTTTGCATGCTTTGGAAAAGCAAGAAGGAAAAAAAACCAACCAGAGAAGCGTGAGTGATGAGACCACACGTTTAAGATTTAAGACCTCCCAGGGGTGGGGCTTATGCAGATATATCGTCTCTGACGCAGGAGCAACACCTGACGAGGCCGCAAAGAGCCTGGGGCGGCACCCTTTTCCCTAACCATAACGGAGGCGCGCCTTAAGGCGCTAGAGCAGCCCCCTTAGGAGGCAGCGGCAAGGGCCACGCCTGGAGAACCACCAGCTGATACCGGAGACAATCCTCGGGCTCTATCGTTAAACCGGGATGATCAGGGGAAAGCGCGAACGCAGTCCCCCACTACCAGAAATTATGCAGTCGAGTTTCCCGCATTTGGGGAAATCGCAGGGGTCAGCACAGCCGGAGTGCAATGGCTGAGCCTCACCCTGGGAGAACCCCCTTCGTGATCAGGGTATTTCCCCTGCCAGGTAAGTATGAGTTGCCATAGGAGATGGTGGGGGGGCGCCACTTCCACACCCCTCGCTAAAGTCGTGGTGGGGGTTACTGCTCCAACACTCGGCTCTGTGCAGAACAGCTGCGTGGACAAGGTGCCTGCACACAGGAAATTCCTCATCGTTGCCCTTCAGGGAAAAGTCTTCCCGTGTTAAGCTGCGCTCGTAAAATCCAGCATTCCCAGAGCGCTTTGCAGCACAAAAATTTGCACGCGGTAGCACCGCCCATCAGCGGGACCTCGCGCCGGGGAAGGAGCATTTACCCCTTGGCGACCTTAACGCACGAGCCGGGCAACAGGACTTGGCTACCATTTGACGTTGGTACGCAGAACGTTTCCACGAAAGGCTCATGAAACATAGGCCACATTAAGCCCCTCGCGAGGCGTCTATCCTGTTAAGAGCAGGCCTGCCTCGAAAGCTAGTACGGTCGGCACAGAAGGAAGGCCCTCGAAAGAGGCCAACAAACACAATTAAGGCCGCATCCGCAGAAAGCACAGCTCGACGCGTCGCTACGAGAAGTAACCGCTCAGCTTGCGCGTTCCCCCTCCTAACCTGCCCTCGGGAAGAAAGGAACAGTCATCAAAAGCAACAGGCAGCCGTTAGCCACGGCGCTTGATACTCGCTTCGCGCTCAGGGGAACGCACGTGAGCTCTTCATCACGGTTACCGAGCCTGACCACTTCCGAGCACGTTTCTCCGGTCGGGCGCTATAGAAACGATCCCTGAAAGTATAGTCTTGACGTCCGCCCTGCGAGGGACACCGTCCCACCAAAAGGCATCGCTATATAGCTTGCAGCGACAAACTAAAGCTAAGACATTCGCACAACACCGAAAGAGAAGAAGACTTTGCAATGCATGAATCTTATGAAAACAAACAAAAAAAAAAACAATTCGTAACGCTTTTTCTTAGAAGTCAATGCGTGAAGTAGGCTAGATTGCGTTTATTCAACCACTGAACATACATTACATCCAAGGCAGGCTGCGAGGCAGCGCAGAACGGCAACATCAGCGGCTTGGCCGAGGACGCTCTGTGATGGCGTTTTTGCACGCTTTGGAAAAGCAAGAAGGAAAAAAAACCAACCAGAGAAGCGTGAGTGATGAGACCACACGTTTAAGATTTAAGACCTCCCAGGGGTGGGGCTTATGCAGATATATTGTCTCTGACGCAGGAGCAACACCTGACGAGGCCGCAAAGAGCCTGGGGCGGCACCCTTTTCCCTAACCATAACGGAGGCGCGCCTTAAGGCGCTAGAGCAGCCCCCTTAGGAGGCAGCGGCAAGGGCCACGCCTGGAGAACCACCAGCTGATACCGGAGACAATCCCCGGGCTCTATCGTTAAACCGGGATGATCAGGGGAAAGCGCGAACGCAGTCCCCCACTACCAGAAATTATGCAGTCGAGTTTCCCGCATTTGGGGAAATCGCAGGGGTCAGCACAGCCGGAGTGCAATGGCTGAGCCTCACCCTGGGAGAACCCCCTTCGTGATCAGGGTATCTCCCCTGCCAGGTAAGTATGAGTTGCCATAGGAGATGGTGGGGGGCGCCACTTCCACACCCCTCGCTAAAGTCGTGGTGGGGGTTACTGCTCCAACACTCGGCTCTGTGCAGAACAGCTGCGTGGACAAGGTGCCTGCACACAGGAAATTCCTCATCGTTGCCCTTCAGGGAAAAGTCTTCCCGTGTTAAGCTGCGCTCGTAAAATCCAGCATTCCCAGAGCGCTTTGCAGCACAAAAATTTGCACGCGGTAGCACCGCCCATCAGCAGGACCTCGCGCCGGGGAAGGAGCATTTACCCCTTGGCGACCTTAACGCACGAGCCGGGCAACAGGACTTGGCTACCATTTGATGTTGGTACGCAGAACGTTTCCACGAAAGGCTCATGAAACATAGGCCACATTAAGCCCCTCGCGAGGCATCTATCCTGTTAAGAGTAGGCCTGCCTCGAAAGCTAGTACGGTCGGCATTGAAGGAAGGCCCTCGAAAGAGGCCAACAAACACAATTAAGGCCGCATCCGCAGAAAGCACAGCTCGACGCGTCGCTACGAGAAGTAACCGCTCAGCTTGCGCGTTCCCCCTCCTAACCTGCCCTCGGGAAGAAAGGAACAGCCATCAAAAGCAACAGGCAGCCGTTAGCCACGGCGCTTGATACTCGCTTCGCGCTCAGGGGAACGCACGTGAGCTCTTCATCACGGTTACCGAGCCTGACCACTTCCGAGCACGTTTCTCCGGTCGGGCGCTATAGAAACGATCCCTGAAAGTATAGTCTTGACGTCCGCCCTGCGAGGGACACCGTCCCACCAAAAGGCATCGCTATATAGCTTGCAGCGACAAACTAAAGCTAAGACATTCGCACAACACCGAAAGAGAAGAAGACTTTGCAATGCATGAATCTTATGAAAACAAACAAAAAAAAAACCAATTCGTAACGCTTTTTCTTAGAAGTCAATGCGTGAAGTAGGCTAGATTGCGTTTATTCAACCACTGAACATACATTACATCCAAGGCAGGCTGCGAGGCAGCGCAGAACGGCAACATCAGCGGCTTGGCCGAGGACGCTCTGTGATGGCGTTTTTGCACGCTTTGGAAAAGCAAGAAGGAAAAAAAACCAACCAGAGAAGCGTGAGTGATGAGACCACACGTTTAAGATTTAAGACCTCCCAGGGGTGGGGCTTATGCAGATACATTGTCTCTGACGCAGGAGCAACACCTGACGAGGCCGCAAAGAGCCTGGGGCGGCACCCTTTTCCCTAACCATAACGGAGGCGCACCTTAAGGCGCTAGAGCAGCCCCCTTAGGAGGCAGCGGCAAGGGCCACGCCTGGAGAACCACCAGCTGATACCGGAGATAATCCCCGGGCTCTATCGTTAAACCGGGATGATCAGGGGAAAGCGCGAACGCAGTTCCCCACTACCAGAAATTATGCAGTCGAGTTTCCCGCATTTGGGGAAATCGCAGGGGTCAGCACAGCCGGAGTGCAATGGCTGAGCCTCACCCTGGGAGAACCCCCTTCGTGATCAGGGTATCTCCCCTGCCAGGTAAGTATGAGTTGCCATAGGAGATGGTGGGGGGCGCCACTTCCACACCCCTCGCTAAAGTCGTGGTGGGGGTTACTGCTCCAACACTCGGCTCTGTGCAGAACAGCTGCGTGGACAAGGTGCCTGCACACAGGAAATTCCTCATCGTTGCCCTTCAGGGAAAAGTCTTCCCGTGTTAAGCTGCGCTCGTAAAATCCAGCATTCCCAGAGCGCTTTGCAGCACAAAAATTTGCACGCGGTAGCACCGCCCATCAGCGGGACCTCGCGCCGGGGAAGGAGCATTTACCCCTTGGCGACCTTAACGCACGAGCCGGGCAACAGGACTTGGCTACCATTTGATGTTGGTACGCAGAACGTTTCCACGAAAGGCTCATGAAACATAGGCCACATTAAGCCCCTCGCGAGGCGTCTATCCTGTTAAGAGTAGGCCTGCCTCGAAAGCTAGTACGGTCGGCACAGAAGGAAGGCCCTCGAAAGAGGCCAACAAACACAATTAAGGCCGCATCCGCAGAAAGCACAGCTCGACGCGTCGCTACGAGAAGTAACCGCTCAGCTTGCGCGTTCCCCCTCCTAACCTGCCCTCGGGAAGAAAGGAACAGTCATCAAAAGCAACAAGCAGCCGTTAGCCACGGCGCTTGATACTCGCTTCGCGCTCAGGGGAACGCACGTGAGCTCTTCATCACGGTTACCGAGCCTGACCACTTCCGAGCACGTTTCTCCGGTCGGGCGCTATAGAAACGATCCCTGAAAGTATAGTCTTGACGTCCGCCCTGCGAGGGACACCGTCCCACCAAAAGGCATCGCTATATAGCTTGCAGCGACAAACTAAAGCTAAGACATTCGCACAACACCGAAAGAGAAGAAGACTTTGCAATGCATGAATCTTATGAAAACAAACAAAAAAAAAAACAATTCGTAACGCTTTTTCTTAGAGGTCAATGCGTGAAGTAGGCTAGATTGCGTTTATTCAACCACTGAACATACATTACATCCAAGGCAGGCTGCGAGGCAGCGCAGAACGGCAACATCAGCGGCTTGGCCGAGGACGCTCTGTGATGGCGTTTTTGCACGCTTTGGAAAAGCAAGAAGGAAAAAAAACCAACCAGAGAAGCGTGAGTGATGAGACCACACGTTTAAGATTTAAGACCTCCCAGGGGTGGGGCTTATGCAGATATATCGTCTCTGACGCAGGAGCAACACCTGACGAGGCCGCAAAGAGCCTGGGGCGGCACCCTTTTCCCTAACCATAACGGAGGCGCGCCTTAAGGCGCTAGAGCAGCCCCCTTAGGAGGCAGCGGCAAGGGCCACGCCTGGAGAACCACCAGCTGATACCGGAGACAATCCCCGGGCTCTATCGTTAAACCGGGATGATCAGGGGAAAGCGCGAACGCAGTCCCCCACTACCAGAAATTATGCAGTCGAGTTTCCCGCATTTGGGGAAATCGCAGGGGTCAGCACAGCCGGAGTGCAATGGCTGAGCCTCACCCTGGGAGAACCCCCTTCGTGATCAGGGTATCTCCCCTGCCAGGTAAGTATGAGTTGCCATAGGAGATGGTGGGGGGCGCCACTTCCACACCCCTCGCTAAAGTCGTGGTGGGGGTTACTGCTCCAACACTCGGCTCTGTGCAGAACAGCTGCGTGGACAAGGTGCCTGCACACAGGAAATTCCTCATCGTTGCCCTTCAGGGAAAAGTCTTCCCGTGTTAAGCTGCGCTCGTAAAATCCAGCATTCCCAGAGCGCTTTGCAGCACAAAAATTTGCACGCGGTAGCACCGCCCATCAGCGGGACCTCGCGCCGGGGAAGGAGCATTTACCCCTTGGCGACCTTAACGCACGAGCCGGGCAACAGGACTTGGCTACCATTTGACGTTGGTACGCAGAACGTTTCCACGAAAGGCTCATGAAACATAGGCCACATTAAGCCCCTCGCGAGGCGTCTATCCTGTTAAGAGTAGGCCTGCCTCGAAAGCTAGTACGGTCGGCATAGAAGGAAGGCCCTCGAAAGAGGCCAACAAACACAATTAAGGCCGCATCCGCAGAAAGCACAGCTCGACGCGTCGCTACGAGAAGTAACCGCTCAGCTTGCGCGTTCCCCCTCCTAACCTGCCCTCGGGAAGAAAGGAACAGTCATCAGAAGCAACAGGCAGCCGTTAGCCACGGCGCTTGATACTCGCTTCGCGCTCAGGGGAACGCACGTGAGCTCTTCATCACGGTTACCGAGCCTGACCACTTCCGAGCACGTTTCTCCGGTCGGGCGCTATAGAAACGATCCCTGAAAGTATAGTCTTGACGTCCGCCCTGCGAGGGACACCGTCCCACCAAAAGGCATCGCTATATAGCTTGCAGCGACAAACTAAAGCTAAGACATTCGCACAACACCGAAAGAGAAGAAGACTTTGCAATGCATGAATCTTATGAAAACAAACAAAAAAAAAACCAATTCGTAACGCTTTTTCTTAGAAGTCAATGCGTGAAGTAGGCTAGATTGCGTTTATTCAACCACTGAACATACATTACATCCAAGGCAGGCTGCGAGGCAGCGCAGAACGGCAACATCAGCGGCTTGGCCGAGGACGCTCTGTGATGGCGTTTTTGCACGCTTTGGAAAAACAGGAAGGAAAAAAAACCAACCAGAGAAGCGTGAGTGATGAGACCACACGTTTAAGATTTAAGACCTCCCAGGGGTGGGGCTTATGCAGATATATTGTCTCTGACGCAGGAGCAACACCTGACGAGGCCGCAAAGAGCCTGGGGCGGCACCCTTTTCCCTAACCATAACGGAGGCGCGCCTTAAGGCGCTAGAGCAGCCCCCTTAGGAGGCAGCGGCAAGGGCCACGCCTGGAGAACCACCAGCTGATACCGGAGATAATCCCCGGGCTCTATCGTTAAACCAGGATGATCAGGGGAAAGCGCGAACGCAGTCCCCCACTACCAGAAATTATGCAGTCGAGTTTCCCGCATTTGGGGAAATCGCAGGGGTCAGCACAGCCGGAGTGCAATGGCTGAGCCTCACCCTGGGAGAACCCCCTTCGTGATCAGGGTATCTCCCCTGCCAGGTAAGTATGAGTTGCCATAGGAGATGGTGGGGGGCGCCACTTCCACACCCCTCGCTAAAGTCGTGGTGGGGGTTACTGCTCCAACACTCGGCTCTGTGCAGAACAGCTGCGTGGACAAGGTGCCTGCACACAGGAAATTCCTCATCGTTGCCCTTCAGGGAAAAGTCTTCCCGTGTTAAGCTGCGCTCGTAAAATCCAGCATTCCCAGAGCGCTTTGCAGCACAAAAATTTGCACGCGGTAGCACCGCCCATCAGCGGGACCTCGCGCCGGGGAAGGAGCATTTACCCCTTGGCGACCTTAACGCACGAGCCGGGCAACAGGACTTGGCTACCATTTGACGTTGGTACGCAGAACGTTTCCACGAAAGGCTCATGAAACATAGGCCACATTAAGCCCCTCGCGAGGCGTCTATCCTGTTAAGAGTAGGCCTGCCTCGAAAGCTAGTACGGTCGGCATAGAAGGAAGGCCCTCGAAAGAGGCCAACAAACACAATTAAGGCCGCATCCGCAGAAAGCACAGCTCGACGCGTCGCTACGAGAAGTAACCGCTCAGCTTGCGCGTTCCCCCTCCTAACCTGCCCTCGGGAAGAAAGGAACAGTCATCAGAAGCAACAGGCAGCCGTTAGCCACGGCGCTTGATACTCGCTTCGCGCTCAGGGGAACGCACGTGAGCTCTTCATCACGGTTACCGAGCCTGACCACTTCCGAGCACGTTTCTCCGGTCGGGCGCTATAGAAACGATCCCTGAAAGTATAGTCTTGACGTCCGCCCTGCGAGGGACACCGTCCCACCAAAAGGCATCGCTATATAGCTTGCAGCGACAAACTAAAGCTAAGACATTCGCACAACACCGAAAGAGAAGAAGACTTTGCAATGCATGAATCTTATGAAAACAAACAAAAAAAAAACCAATTCGTAACGCTTTTTCTTAGAGGTCAATGCGTGAAGTAGGCTAGATTGCGTTTATTCAACCACTGAACATACATTACATCCAAGGCAGGCTGCGAGGCAGCGCAGAACGGCAACATCAGCGGCTTGGCCGAGGACGCTCTGTGATGGCGTTTTTGCACGCTTTGGAAAAGCAAGAAGGAAAAAAAACCAACCAGAGAAGCGTGAGTGATGAGACCACACGTTTAAGATTTAAGACCTCCCAGGGGTGGGGCTTATGCAGATATATTGTCTCTGACGCAGGAGCAACACCTGACGAGGCCGCAAAGAGCCTGGGGCGGCACCCTTTTCCCTAACCATAACGGAGGCGCGCCTTAAGGCGCTAGAGCAGCCCCCTTAGGAGGCAGCGGCAAGGGCCACGCCTGGAGAACCACCAGCTGATACCGGAGATAATCCCCGGGCTCTATCGTTAAACCGGGATGATCAGGGGAAAGCGCGAACGCAGTCCCCCACTACCAGAAATTATGCAGTCGAGTTTCCCGCATTTGGGGAAATCGCAGGGGTCAGCACAGCCGGAGTGCAATGGCTGAGCCTCACCCTGGGAGAACCCCCTTCGTGATCAGGGTATCTCCCCTGCCAGGTAAGTATGAGTTGCCATAGGAGATGGTGGGGGGCGCCACTTCCACACCCCTCGCTAAAGTCGTGGTGGGGGTTACTGCTCCAACACTCGGCTCTGTGCAGAACAGCTGCGTGGACAAGGTGCCTGCACACAGGAAATTCCTCATCGTTGCCCTTCAGGGAAAAGTCTTCCCGTGTTAAGCTGCGCTCGTAAAATCCAGCATTCCCAGAGCGCTTTGCAGCACAAAAATTTGCACGCGGTAGCACCGCCCATCAGCGGGACCTCGCGCCGGGGAAGGAGCATTTACCCCTTGGCGACCTTAACGCACGAGCCGGGCAACAGGACTTGGCTACCATTTGATGTTGGTACGCAGAACGTTTCCACGAAAGGCTCATGAAACATAGGCCACATTAAGCCCCTCGCGAGGCGTCTATCCTGTTAAGAGTAGGCCTGCCTCGAAAGCTAGTACGGTCGGCATAGAAGGAAGGCCCTCGAAAGAGGCCAACAAACACAATTAAGGCCGCAGCCGCAGAAAGCACAGCTCGACGCGTCGCTACGAGAAGTAACCGCTCAGCTTGCGCGTTCCCCCTCCTAACCTGCCCTCGGGAAGAAAGGAACAGTCATCAGAAGCAACAGGCAGCCGTTAGCCACGGCGCTTGATACTCGCTTCGCGCTCAGGGGAACGCACGTGAGCTCTTCATCACGGTTACCGAGCCTGACCACTTCCGAGCACGTTTCTCCGGTCGGGCGCTATAGAAACGATCCCTGAAAGTATAGTCTTGACGTCCGCCCTGCGAGGGACACCGTCCCACCAAAAGGCATCGCTATATAGCTTGCAGCGACAAACTAAAGCTAAGACATTCGCACAACACCGAAAGAGAAGAAGACTTTGCAATGCATGAATCTTATGAAAACAGACAAAAAAAAAACCAATTCGTAACGCTTTTTCTTAGAAGTCAATGCGTGAAGTAGGCTAGATTGCGTTTATTCAACCACTGAACATACATTACATCCAAGGCAGGCTGCGAGGCAGCGCAGAACGGCAACATCAGCGGCTTGGCCGAGGACGCTCTGTGATGGCGTTTTTGCATGCTTTGGAAAAGCAAGAAGGAAAAAAAACCAACCAGAGAAGCGTGAGTGATGAGACCACACGTTTAAGATTTAAGACCTCCCAGGGGTGGGGCTTATGCAGATATATCGTCTCTGACGCAGGAGCAACACCTGACGAGGCCGCAAAGAGCCTGGGGCGGCACCCTTTTCCCTAACCATAACGGAGGCGCGCCTTAAGGCGCTAGAGCAGCCCCCTTAGGAGGCAGCGGCAAGGGCCACGCCTGGAGAACCACCAGCTGATACCGGAGACAATCCTCGGGCTCTATCGTTAAACCGGGATGATCAGGGGAAAGCGCGAACGCAGGCCCCCACTACCAGAAATTATGCAGTCGAGTTTCCCGCATTTGGGGAAATCGCAGGGGTCAGCACAGCCGGAGTGCAATGGCTGAGCCTCACCCTGGGAGAACCCCCTTCGTGATCAGGGTATTTCCCCTGCCAGGTAAGTATGAGTTGCCATAGGAGATGGTGGGGGGGCGCCACTTCCACACCCCTCGCTAAAGTCGTGGTGGGGGTTACTGCTCCAACACTCGGCTCTGTGCAGAACAGCTGCGTGGACAAGGTGCCTGCACACAGGAAATTCCTCATCGTTGCCCTTCAGGGAAAAGTCTTCCCGTGTTAAGCTGCGCTCGTAAAATCCAGCATTCCCAGAGCGCTTTGCAGCACAAAAATTTGCACGCGGTAGCACCGCCCATCAGCGGGACCTCGCGCCGGGGAAGGAGCATTTACCCCTTGGCGACCTTAACGCACGAGCCGGGCAACAGGACTTGGCTACCATTTGACGTTGGTACGCAGAACGTTTCCACGAAAGGCTCATGAAACATAGGCCACATTAAGCCCCTCGCGAGGCGTCTATCCTGTTAAGAGTAGGCCTGCCTCGAAAGCTAGTACGGTCGGCACAGAAGGAAGGCCCTCGAAAGAGGCCAACAAACACAATTAAGGCCGCATCCGCAGAAAGCACAGCTCGACGCGTCGCTACGAGAAGTAACCGCTCAGCTTGCGCGTTCCCCCTCCTAACCTGCCCTCGGGAAGAAAGGAACAGTCATCAAAAGCAACAGGCAGCCGTTAGCCACGGCGCTTGATACTCGCTTCGCGCTCAGGGGAACGCACGTGAGCTCTTCATCACGGTTACCGAGCCTGACCACTTCCGAGCACGTTTCTCCGGTCGGGCGCTATAGAAACGATCCCTGAAAGTATAGTCTTGACGTCCGCCCTGCGAGGGACACCGTCCCACCAAAAGGCATCGCTATATAGCTTGCAGCGACAAACTAAAGCTAAGACATTCGCACAACACCGAAAGAGAAGAAGACTTTGCAATGCATGAATCTTATGAAAACAGACAAAAAAAAAAACCAATTCGTAACGCTTTTTCTTAGAAGTCAATGCGTGAAGTAGGCTAGATTGCGTTTATTCAACCACTGAACATACATTACATCCAAGGCAGGCTGCGAGGCAGCGCAGAACGGCAACATCAGCGGCTTGGCCGAGGACGCTCTGTGATGGCGTTTTTGCATGCTTTGGAAAAGCAAGAAGGAAAAAAAACCAACCAGAGAAGCGTGAGTGATGAGACCACACGTTCAAGATTTAAGACCTCCCAGGGGTGGGGCTTATGCAGATATATCGTCTCTGACGCAGGAGCAACACCTGACGAGGCCGCAAAGAGCCTGGGGCGGCACCCTTTTCCCTAACCATAACGGAGGCGCGCCTTAAGGCGCTAGAGCAGCCCCCTTAGGAGGCAGCGGCAAGGGCCACGCCTGGAGAACCACCAGCTGATACCGGAGACAATCCCCGGGCTCTATCGTTAAACCGGGATGATCAGGGGAAAGCGCGAACGCAGTCCCCCACTACCAGAAATTATGCAGTCGAGTTTCCCGCATTTGGGGAAATCGCAGGGGTCAGCACAGCCGGAGTGCAATGGCTGAGCCTCACCCTGGGAGAACCCCCTTCGTGATCAGGGTATCTCCCCTGCCAGGTAAGTATGAGTTGCCATAGGAGATGGTGGGGGGGCGCCACTTCCACACCCCTCGCTAAAGTCGTGGTGGGGGTTACTGCTCCAACACTCGGCTCTGTGCAGAACAGCTGCGTGGACAAGGTGCCTGCACACAGGAAATTCCTCATCGTTGCCCTTCAGGGAAAAGTCTTCCCGTGTTAAGCTGCGCTCGTAAAACCCAGCATTCCCAGAGCGCTTTGCAGCACAAAAATTTGCACGCGGTAGCACCGCCCATCAGCGGGACCTCGCGCCGGGGAAGGAGCATTTACCCCTTGGCGACCTTAACGCACGAGCCGGGCAACAGGACTTGGCTACCATTGGACGTTGGTACGCAGAACGTTTCCACGAAAGGCTCATGAAACATAGGCCACATTAAGCCCCTCGCGAGGCGTCTATCCTGTTAAGAGTAGGCCTGCCTCGAAAGCTAGTACGGTCGGCACAGAAGGAAGGCCCTCGAAAGAGGCCAACAAACACAATTAAGGCCGCATCCGCAGAAAGCACAGCTCGACGCGTCGCTACGAGAAGTAACCGCTCAGCTTGCGCGTTCCCCCTCCTAACCTGCCCTCGGGAAGAAAGGAACAGTCATCAAAAGCAACAGGCAGCCGTTAGCCACGGCGCTTGATACTCGCTTCGCGCTCAGGGGAACGCACGTGAGCTCTTCATCACGGTTACCGAGCCTGACCACTTCCGAGCACGTTTCTCCGGCCGGGCGCTATAGAAACGATCCCTGAAAGTATAGTCTTGACGTCCGCCCTGCGAGGGACACCGTCCCACCAAAAGGCATCGCTATATAGCTTGCAGCGACAAACTAAAGCTAAGACATTCGGACAACACCGAAAGAGAAGAAGACTTTGCAATGCATGAATCTTATGAAAACAGACAAAAAAAAAACCAATTCGTAACGCTTTTTCTTAGAAGTCAATGCGTGAAGTAGGCTAGATTGCGTTTATTCAACCACTGAACATACATTACATCCAAGGCAGGCTGCGAGGCAGCGCAGAACGGCAACATCAGCGGCTTGGCCGAGGACGCTCTGTGATGGCGTTTTTGCATGCTTTGGAAAAGCAAGAAGGAAAAAAAACCCAACCAGAGAAGCGTGAGTGATGAGACCACACGTTCAAGATTTAAGACCTCCCAGGGGTGGGGCTTATGCAGATATATCGTCTCTGACGCAGGAGCAACACCTGACGAGGCCGCAAAGAGCCTGGGGCGGCACCCTTTTCCCTAACCATAACGGAGGCGCGCCTTAAGGCGCTAGAGCAGCCCCCTTAGGAGGCAGCGGCAAGGGCCACGCCTGGAGAACCACCAGCTGATACCGGAGACAATCCCCGGGCTCTATCGTTAAACCGGGATGATCAGGGGAAAGCGCGAACGCAGTCCCCCACTACCAGAAATTATGCAGTCGAGTTTCCCGCATTTGGGGAAATCGCAGGGGTCAGCACAGCCGGAGTGCAATGGCTGAGCCTCACCCTGGGAGAACCCCCTTCGTGATCAGGGTATCTCCCCTGCCAGGTAAGTATGAGTTGCCATTGGAGATGGTGGGGGGGCGCCACTTCCACACCCCTCGCTAAAGTCGTGGTGGGGGTTACTGCTCCAACACTCGGCTCTGTGCAGAACAGCTGCGTGGACAAGGTGCCTGCACACAGGAAATTCCTCATCGTTGCCCTTCAGGGAAAAGTCTTCCCGTGTTAAGCTGCGCTCGTAAAATCCAGCATTCCCAGAGCGCTTTGCAGCACAAAAATTTGCACGCGGTAGCACCGCCCATCAGCGGGACCTCGCGCCGGGGAAGGAGCATTTACCCCTTGGCGACCTTAACGCACGAGCCGGGCAACAGGACTTGGCTACCATTTGACGTTGGTACGCAGAACGTTTCCACGAAAGGCTCATGAAACATAGGCCACATTAAGCCCCTCGCGAGGCGTCTATCCTGTTAAGAGCAGGCCTGCCTCGAAAGCTAGTACGGTCGGCACAGAAGGAAGGCCCTCGAAAGAGGCCAACAAACACAATTAAGGCCGCATCCGCAGAAAGCACAGCTCGACGCGTCGCTACGAGAAGTAACCGCTCAGCTTGCGCGTTCCCCCTCCTAACCTGCCCTCGGGAAGAAAGGAACAGTCATCAAAAGCAACAGGCAGCCGTTAGCCACGGCGCTTGATACTCGCTTCGCGCTCAGGGGAACGCACGTGAGCTCTTCATCACGGTTACCGAGCCTGACCACTTCCGAGCACGTTTCTCCGGTCGGGCGCTATAGAAACGATCCCTGAAAGTATAGTCTTGACGTCCGCCCTGCGAGGGACACCGTCCCACCAAAAGGCATCGCTATATAGCTTGCAGCGACAAACTAAAGCTAAGACATTCGCACAACACCGAAAGAGAAGAAGACTTTGCAATGCATGAATCTTATGAAAACAGACAAAAAAAAAACCAATTCGTAACGCTTTTTCTTAGAAGTCAATGCGTGAAGTAGGCTAGATTGCGTTTATTCAACCACTGAACATACATTACATCCAAGGCAGGCTGCGAGGCAGCGCAGAACGGCAACATCAGCGGCTTGGCCGAGGACGCTCTGTGATGGCGTTTTTGCATGCTTTGGAAAAGCAAGAAGGAAAAAAAACCAACCAGAGAAGCGTGAGTGATGAGACCACACGTTTAAGATTTAAGACCTCCCAGGGGTGGGGCTTATGCAGATATATCGTCTCTGACGCAGGAGCAACACCTGACGAGGCCGCAAAGAGCCTGGGGCGGCACCCTTTTCCCTAACCATAACGGAGGCGCGCCTTAAGGCGCTAGAGCAGCCCCCTTAGGAGGCAGCGGCAAGGGCCACGCCTGGAGAACCACCAGCTGATACCGGAGACAATCCCCGGGCTCTATCGTTAAACCGGGATGATCAGGGGAAAGCGCGAACGCAGTCCCCCACTACCAGAAATTATGCAGTCGAGTTTCCCGCATTTGGGGAAATCGCAGGGGTCAGCACAGCCGGAGTGCAATGGCTGAGCCTCACCCTGGGAGAACCCCCTTCGTGATCAGGGTATCTCCCCTGCCAAGTAAGTATGAGTTGCCATAGGAGATGGTGGGGGGGCGCCACTTCCACACCCCTCGCTAAAGTCGTGGTGGGGGTTACTGCTCCAACACTCGGCTCTGTGCAGAACAGCTGCGTGGACAAGGTGCCTGCACACAGGAAATTCCTCATCGTTGCCCTTCAGGGAAAAGTCTTCCCGTGTTAAGCTGCGCTCGTAAAATCCAGCATTCCCAGAGCGCTTTGCAGCACAAAAATTTGCACGCGGTAGCACCGCCCATCAGCGGGACCTCGCGCCGGGGAAGGAGCATTTACCCCTTGGCGACCTTAACGCACGAGCCGGGCAACAGGACTTGGCTACCATTTGACGTTGGTACGCAGAACGTTTCCACGAAAGGCTCATGAAACATAGGCCACATTAAGCCCCTCGCGAGGCGTCTATCCTGTTAAGAGCAGGCCTGCCTCGAAAGCTAGTACGGTCGGCACAGAAGGAAGGCCCTCGAAAGAGGCCAACAAACACAATTAAGGCCGCATCCGCAGAAAGCACAGCTCGACGCGTCGCTACGAGAAGTAACCGCTCAGCTTGCGCGTTCCCCCTCCTAACCTGCCCTCGGGAAGAAAGGAACAGTCATCAAAAGCAACAGGCAGCCGTTAGCCACGGCGCTTGATACTCGCTTCGCGCTCAGGGGAACGCACGTGAGCTCTTCATCACGGTTACCGAGCCTGACCACTTCCGAGCACGTTTCTCCGGTCGGGCGCTATAGAAACGATCCCTGAAAGTATAGTCTTGACGTCCGCCCTGCGAGGGACACCGTCCCACCAAAAGGCATCGCTATATAGCTTGCAGCGACAAACTAAAGCTAAGACATTCGCACAACACCGAAAGAGAAGAAGACTTTGCAATGCATGAATCTTATGAAAACAGACAAAAAAAAAACCAATTCGTAACGCTTTTTCTTAGAAGTCAATGCGTGAAGTAGGCTAGATTGCGTTTATTCAACCACTGAACATACATTACATCCAAGGCAGGCTGCGAGGCAGCGCAGAACGGCAACATCAGCGGCTTGGCCGAGGACGCTCTGTGATGGCGTTTTTGCATGCTTTGGAAAAGCAAGAAGGAAAAAAAACCAACCAGAGAAGCGTGAGTGATGAGACCACACGTTCAAGATTTAAGACCTCCCAGGGGTGGGGCTTATGCAGATATATCGTCTCTGACGCAGGAGCAACACCTGACGAGGCCGCAAAGAGCCTGGGGCGGCACCCTTTTCCCTAACCATAACGGAGGCGCGCCTTAAGGCGCTAGAGCAGCCCCCTTAGGAGGCAGCGGCAAGGGCCACGCCTGGAGAACCACCAGCTGATACCGGAGACAATCCCCGGGCTCTATCGTTAAACCGGGATGATCAGGGGAAAGCGCGAACGCAGTCCCCCACTACCAGAAATTATGCAGTCGAGTTTCCCGCATTTGGGGAAATCGCAGGGGTCAGCACAGCCGGAGTGCAATGGCTGAGCCTCACCCTGGGAGAACCCCCTTCGTGATCAGGGTATCTCCCCTGCCAGGTAAGTATGAGTTGCCATAGGAGATGGTGGGGGGGCGCCACTTCCACACCCCTCGCTAAAGTCGTGGTGGGGGTTACTGCTCCAACACTCGGCTCTGTGCAGAACAGCTGCGTGGACAAGGTGCCTGCACACAGGAAATTCCTCATCGTTGCCCTTCAGGGAAAAGTCTTCCCGTGTTAAGCTGCGCTCGTAAAATCCAGCATTCCCAGAGCGCTTTGCAGCACAAAAATTTGCACGCGGTAGCACCGCCCATCAGCGGGACCTCGCGCCGGGGAAGGAGCATTTACCCCTTGGCGACCTTAACGCACGAGCCGGGCAACAGGACTTGGCTACCATTGGACGTTGGTACGCAGAACGTTTCCACGAAAGGCTCATGAAACATAGGCCACATTAAGCCCCTCGCGAGGCGTCTATCCTGTTAAGAGCAGGCCCGCCTCGAAAGCTAGTACGGTCGGCACAGAAGGAAGGCCCTCGAAAGAGGCCAACAAACACAATTAAGGCCGCATCCGCAGAAAGCACAGCTCGACGCGTCGCTACGAGAAGTAACCGCTCAGCTTGCGCGTTCCCCCTCCTAACCTGCCCTCGGGAAGAAAGGAACAGTCATCAAAAGCAACAGGCAGCCGTTAGCCACGGCGCTTGATACTCGCTTCGCGCTCAGGGGAACGCACGTGAGCTCTTCATCACGGTTACCGAGCCTGACCACTTCCGAGCACGTTTCTCCGGTCGGGCGCTATAGAAACGATCCCTGAAAGTATAGTCTTGACGTCCGCCCTGCGAGGGACACCGTCCCACCAAAAGGCATCGCTATATAGCTTGCAGCGACAAACTAAAGCTAAGACATTCGCACAACACCGAAAGAGAAGAAGACTTTGCAATGCATGAATCTTATGAAAACAGACAAAAAAAAAACCAATTCGTAACGCTTTTTCTTAGAAGTCAATGCGTGAAGTAGGCTAGATTGCGTTTATTCAACCACTGAACATACATTACATCCAAGGCAGGCTGCGAGGCAGCGCAGAACGGCAACATCAGCGGCTTGGCCGAGGACGCTCTGTGATGGCGTTTTTGCATGCTTTGGAAAAGCAAGAAGGAAAAAAAACCAACCAGAGAAGCGTGAGTGATGAGACCACACGTTCAAGATTTAAGACCTCCCAGGGGTGGGGCTTATGCAGATATATCGTCTCTGACGCAGGAGCAACACCTGACGAGGCCGCAAAGAGCCTGGGGCGGCACCCTTTTCCCTAACCATAACGGAGGCGCGCCTTAAGGCGCTAGAGCAGCCCCCTTAGGAGGCAGCGGCAAGGGCCACGCCTGGAGAACCACCAGCTGATACCGGAGACAATCCCCGGGCTCTATCGTTAAACCGGGATGATCAGGGGAAAGCGCGAACGCAGTCCCCCACTACCAGAAATTATGCAGTCGAGTTTCCCGCATTTGGGGAAATCGCAGGGGTCAGCACAGCCGGAGTGCAATGGCTGAGCCTCACCCTGGGAGAACCCCCTTCGTGATCAGGGTATCTCCCCTGCCAGGTAAGTATGAGTTGCCATTGGAGATGGTGGGGGGGCGCCACTTCCACACCCCTCGCTAAAGTCGTGGTGGGGGTTACTGCTCCAACACTCGGCTCTGTGCAGAACAGCTGCGTGGACAAGGTGCCTGCACACAGGAAATTCCTCATCGTTGCCCTTCAGGGAAAAGTCTTCCCGTGTTAAGCTGCGCTCGTAAAATCCAGCATTCCCAGAGCGCTTTGCAGCACAAAAATTTGCACGCGGTAGCACCGCCCATCAGCGGGACCTCGCGCCGGGGAAGGAGCATTTACCCCTTGGCGACCTTAACGCACGAGCCGGGCAACAGGACTTGGCTACCATTTGACGTTGGTACGCAGAACGTTTCCACGAAAGGCTCATGAAACATAGGCCACATTAAGCCCCTCGCGAGGCGTCTATCCTGTTAAGAGCAGGCCTGCCTCGAAAGCTAGTACGGTCGGCACAGAAGGAAGGCCCTCGAAAGAGGCCAACAAACACAATTAAGGCCGCATCCGCAGAAAGCACAGCTCGACGCGTCGCTACGAGAAGTAACCGCTCAGCTTGCGCGTTCCCCCTCCTAACCTGCCCTCGGGAAGAAAGGAACAGTCATCAAAAGCAACAGGCAGCCGTTAGCCACGGCGCTTGATACTCGCTTCGCGCTCAGGGGAACGCACGTGAGCTCTTCATCACGGTTACCGAGCCTGACCACTTCCGAGCACGTTTCTCCGGTCGGGCGCTATAGAAACGATCCCTGAAAGTATAGTCTTGACGTCCGCCCTGCGAGGGACACCGTCCCACCAAAAGGCATCGCTATATAGCTTGCAGCGACAAACTAAAGCTAAGACATTCGCACAACACCGAAAGAGAAGAAGACTTTGCAATGCATGAATCTTATGAAAACAGACAAAAAAAAAACCAATTCGTAACGCTTTTTCTTAGAAGTCAATGCGTGAAGTAGGCTAGATTGCGTTTATTCAACCACTGAACATACATTACATCCAAGGCAGGCTGCGAGGCAGCGCAGAACGGCAACATCAGCGGCTTGGCCGAGGACGCTCTGTGATGGCGTTTTTGCATGCTTTGGAAAAGCAAGAAGGAAAAAAAACCAACCAGAGAAGCGTGAGTGATGAGACCACACGTTTAAGATTTAAGACCTCCCAGGGGTGGGGCTTATGCAGATATATCGTCTCTGACGCAGGAGCAACACCTGACGAGGCCGCAAAGAGCCTGGGGCGGCACCCTTTTCCCTAACCATAACGGAGGCGCGCCTTAAGGCGCTAGAGCAGCCCCCTTAGGAGGCAGCGGCAAGGGCCACGCCTGGAGAACCACCAGCTGATACCGGAGACAATCCCCGGGCTCTATCGTTAAACCGGGATGATCAGGGGAAAGCGCGAACGCAGTCCCCCACTACCAGAAATTATGCAGTCGAGTTTCCCGCATTTGGGGAAATCGCAGGGGTCAGCACAGCCGGAGTGCAATGGCTGAGCCTCACCCTGGGAGAACCCCCTTCGTGATCAGGGTATCTCCCCTGCCAAGTAAGTATGAGTTGCCATAGGAGATGGTGGGGGGGCGCCACTTCCACACCCCTCGCTAAAGTCGTGGTGGGGGTTACTGCTCCAACACTCGGCTCTGTGCAGAATAGTGATGGGAAGTTCGGATCATTAAAGTGAATCGGATCATTTCGATTCGTTCACTGAAATGATCCGATTCATGATCCGGATCTTCGGATCACTCAGTGTGTCTGCACGGAGTTACTGTTTTCCAGTAACTCCGTGCAGGCACACTAACGATTGGCCCCGCCCCTTTTATTATGAATCCTCCCCCCTGCCTCCAGTGATGTCAATGAAGGCAGAGAGTCGTTCAAAGATTCGGATCTTACAGGGATCCGAATCTTACAGTGATCCGGATCACTGTAAGATCCGGATCATTGTAAGATCCGGATCATTGTAAGATCCGGATCATTGTAAGATCCGGATCTTTGAACGACTCTCTGCCTTCATTGGCATTCTAATCATTAAGAGAATGTCACCATACTGTTATAAATAAATACATTAATAATCACTGCCCCCAGGATTTACATTCCCCTTTACCTGCAACTGCACCTTAAGCTAACTTTATTAAATTAATTAAATTAACCCTCACCATTAAATTAACCCTAAACACCCCATCAACCATGACTGCCCTAAAATTAACCCTTAACACACCATCAACCATGACTGCCCCTAAAATTAACCCTTAACACCCCATTAAGCATAACTGCCCCAAATTAACCCTAAACACCCCATTAAGCATAACTGCCCCTAAATTAACCCTAAACACCCCATTAAGCATAACTGCCCCCAAATTAACCCTAAACACCCCATTAAGCATAACTGCCCCCAAATTAACACTAAAGACCCCATTAAGCATAACTGCCCCTAAATTATCCTTAAACACCCCATTAAGCATAACTGCCCCCAAATTAACACTAAAGACCCCATCAACCATACCAATTTATTAGGTAATTTATCTGGAGTACATGCAATTAATTTAGGGGTAGTTATGGTTAATGGAGTATTTAGGGTTAATTTCAGGGGCCGTTATGGTTAATGGGGTCTTTAGGGTTAATTTCAGGGGCCGTTATGGTTAATGGGATCTTTACGGTTAATTTCAGGGGCAGTTATGGTTGATGGGGTATAAGGGTTAATTTTATGCTGATGACTGAGGGTTAATTTAATTAATTTAATAAAGTTAACTGTAGGTGCAGTTATAGGTAAAGGGGGGCAAACTCAGGGGAATCTAAATCCTGGGGGCAGTGTGAACATTATTAATGTATTTATTTATAAAAGTATGGTATCAGTAATATTCTCTGAATGATTCGAATCTCTGTAAGATTCGGATCCTTGTAAGATCCGGATCCCTGTAAGATTCGAATCATTCGACTCTTCGGTTCATTCGACTCTTCGGTTCATTCGACTCTTCGGTTCATTCGACTCTTCGGTTCATTCGACTCTTCGGATCATTCGACTCTTCGGATCATTCGACTCTTTGAACGACTCTCTGACTCTATGAGTCATCGTTCCTATGAGAATTAATGAGCTGTAACCTGACCCAGAGTGCTCTGCAGATGACTCACAGCTCTAGGATCAGGTTACAGCTGCATGATGATTCACAGACTGAACCGCTACAAACGAATCGTTCAGTCTAGTGAACCGACTCATCCGGATCACTAAAAAGAACCGGATCAAATGAACGATTCGTTCATGATCCGGACATCACTAGTGCAGAACAGCTGCGTGGACAAGGTGCCTGCACACAGGAAATTCCTCATCGTTGCCCTTCAGGGAAAAGTCTTCCCGTGTTAAGCTGCGCTCGTAAAATCCAGCATTCCCAGAGCGCTTTGCAGCACAAAAATTTGCACGCGGTAGCACCGCCCATCAGCGGGACCTCGCGCCGGGGAAGGAGCATTTACCCCTTGGCGACCTTAACGCACGAGCCGGGCAACAGGACTTGGCTACCATTTGACGTTGGTACGCAGAACGTTTCCACGAAAGGCTCATGAAACATAGGCCACATTAAGCCCCTCGCGAGGCGTCTATCCTGTTAAGAGCAGGCCTGCCTCGAAAGCTAGTACGGTCGGCACAGAAGGAAGGCCCTCGAAAGAGGCCAACAAACACAATTAAGGCCGCATCCGCAGAAAGCACAGCTCGACGCGTCGCTACGAGAAGTAACCGCTCAGCTTGCGCGTTCCCCCTCCTAACCTGCCCTCGGGAAGAAAGGAACAGTCATCAAAAGCAACAGGCAGCCGTTAGCCACGGCGCTTGATACTCGCTTCGCGCTCAGGGGAACGCACGTGAGCTCTTCATCACGGTTACCGAGCCTGACCACTTCCGAGCACGTTTCTCCGGTCGGGCGCTATAGAAACGATCCCTGAAAGTATAGTCTTGACATCCGCCCTGCGAGGGACACCGTCCCACCAAAAGGCATCGCTATATAGCTTGCAGCGACAAACTAAAGCTAAGACATTCGCACAACACCGAAAGAGAAGAAGACTTTGCAATGCATGAATCTTATGAAAACAGACAAAAAAAAAACCAATTCGTAACGCTTTTTCTTAGAAGTCAATGCGTGAAGTAGGCTAGATTGCGTTTATTCAACCACTGAACATACATTACATCCAAGGCAGGCTGCGAGGCAGCGCAGAACGGCAACATCAGCGGCTTGGCCGAGGACGCTCTGTGATGGCGTTTTTGCATGCTTTGGAAAAGCAAGAAGGAAAAAAAACCAACCAGAGAAGCGTGAGTGATGAGACCACACGTTCAAGATTTAAGACCTCCCAGGGGTGGGGCTTATGCAGATATATCGTCTCTGACGCAGGAGCAACACCTGACGAGGCCGCAAAGAGCCTGGGGCGGCACCCTTTTCCCTAACCATAACGGAGGCGCGCCTTAAGGCGCTAGAGCAGCCCCCTTAGGAGGCAGCGGCAAGGGCCACGCCTGGAGAACCACCAGCTGATACCGGAGACAATCCCCGGGCTCTATCGTTAAACCAGGATGATCAGGGGAAAGCGCGAACGCAGTCCCCCACTACCAGAAATTATGCAGTCGAGTTTCCCGCATTTGGGGAAATCGCAGGGGTCAGCACAGCCGGAGTGCAATGGCTGAGCCTCACCCTGGGAGAACCCCCTTCGTGATCAGGGTATCTCCCCTGCCAGGTAAGTATGAGTTGCCATAGGAGATGGTGGGGGGGCGCCACTTCCACACCCCTCGCTAAAGTCGTGGTGGGGGTTACTGCTCCAACACTCGGCTCTGTGCAGAACAGCTGCGTGGACAAGGTGCCTGCACACAGGAAATTCCTCATCGTTGCCCTTCAGGGAAAAGTCTTCCCGTGTTAAGCTGCGCTCGTAAAATCCAGCATTCCCAGAGCGCTTTGCAGCACAAAAATTTGCACGCGGTAGCACCGCCCATCAGCGGGACCTCGCGCCGGGGAAGGAGCATTTACCCCTTGGCGACCTTAACGCACGAGCCGGGCAACAGGACTTGGCTACCATTGGACGTTGGTACGCAGAACGTTTCCACGAAAGGCTCATGAAACATAGGCCACATTAAGCCCCTCGCGAGGCGTCTATCCTGTTAAGAGCAGGCCTGCCTCGAAAGCTAGTACGGTCGGCACAGAAGGAAGGCCCTCGAAAGAGGCCAACAAACACAATTAAGGCCGCATCCGCAGAAAGCACAGCTCGACGCGTCGCTACGAGAAGTAACCGCTCAGCTTGCGCGTTCCCCCTCCTAACCTGCCCTCGGGAAGAAAGGAACAGTCATCAAAAGCAACAGGCAGCCGTTAGCCACGGCGCTTGATACTCGCTTCGCGCTCAGGGGAACGCACGTGAGCTCTTCATCACGGTTACCGAGCCTGACCACTTCCGAGCACGTTTCTCCGGTCGGGCGCCATAGAAACGATCCCTGAAAGTATAGTCTTGACGTCCGCCCTGCGAGGGACACCGTCCCACCAAAAGGCATCGCTATATAGCTTGCAGCGACAAACTAAAGCTAAGACATTCGCACAACACCGAAAGAGAAGAAGACTTTGCAATGCATGAATCTTATGAAAACAGACAAAAAAAAAACCAATTCGTAACGCTTTTTCTTAGAAGTCAATGCGTGAAGTAGGCTAGATTGCGTTTATTCAACCACTGAACATACATTACATCCAAGGCAGGCTGCGAGGCAGCGCAGAACGGCAACATCAGCGGCTTGGCCGAGGACGCTCTGTGATGGCGTTTTTGCATGCTTTGGAAAAGCAAGAAGGAAAAAAAACCAACCAGAGAAGCGTGAGTGATGAGACCACACGTTTAAGATTTAAGACCTCCCAGGGGTGGGGCTTATGCAGATATATCGTCTCTGACGCAGGAGCAACACCTGACGAGGCCGCAAAGAGCCTGGGGCGGCACCCTTTTCCCTAACCATAACGGAGGCGCGCCTTAAGGCGCTAGAGCAGCCCCCTTAGGAGGCAGCGGCAAGGGCCACGCCTGGAGAACCACCAGCTGATACCGGAGACAATCCCCGGGCTCTATCGTTAAACCGGGATGATCAGGGGAAAGCGCGAACGCAGTCCCCCACTACCAGAAATTATGCAGTCGAGTTTCCCGCATTTGGGGAAATCGCAGGGGTCAGCACAGCCGGAGTGCAATGGCTGAGCCTCACCCTGGGAGAACCCCCTTCGTGATCAGGGTATCTCCCCTGCCAAGTAAGTATGAGTTGCCATAGGAGATGGTGGGGGGGCGCCACTTCCACACCCCTCGCTAAAGTCGTGGTGGGGGTTACTGCTCCAACACTCGGCTCTGTGCAGAACAGCTGCGTGGACAAGGTGCCTGCACACAGGAAATTCCTCATCGTTGCCCTTCAGGGAAAAGTCTTCCCGTGTTAAGCTGCGCTCGTAAAATCCAGCATTCCCAGAGCGCTTTGCAGCACAAAAATTTGCACGCGGTAGCACCGCCCATCAGCGGGACCTCGCGCCGGGGAAGGAGCATTTACCCCTTGGCGACCTTAACGCACGAGCCGGGCAACAGGACTTGGCTACCATTGGACGTTGGTACGCAGAACGTTTCCACGAAAGGCTCATGAAACATAGGCCACATTAAGCCCCTCGCGAGGCGTCTATCCTGTTAAGAGTAGGCCTGCCTCGAAAGCTAGTACGGTCGGCACAGAAGGAAGGCCCTCGAAAGAGGCCAACAAACACAATTAAGGCCGCATCCGCAGAAAGCACAGCTCGACGCGTCGCTACGAGAAGTAACCGCTCAGCTTGCGCGTTCCCCCTCCTAACCTGCCCTCGGGAAGAAAGGAACAGTCATCAAAAGCAACAGGCAGCCGTTAGCCACGGCGCTTGATACTCGCTTCGCGCTCAGGGGAACGCACGTGAGCTCTTCATCACGGTTACCGAGCCTGACCACTTCCGAGCACGTTTCTCCGGTCGGGCGCTATAGAAACGATCCCTGAAAGTATAGTCTTGACGTCCGCCCTGCGAGGGACACCGTCCCACCAAAAGGCATCGCTATATAGCTTGCAGCGACAAACTAAAGCTAAGACATTCGCACAACACCGAAAGAGAAGAAGACTTTGCAATGCATGAATCTTATGAAAACAGACAAAAAAAAAACCAATTCGTAACGCTTTTTCTTAGAAGTCAATGCGTGAAGTAGGCTAGATTGCGTTTATTCAACCACTGAACATACATTACATCCAAGGCAGGCTGCGAGGCAGCGCAGAACGGCAACATCAGCGGCTTGGCCGAGGACGCTCTGTGATGGCGTTTTTGCATGCTTTGGAAAAGCAAGAAGGAAAAAAAACCAACCAGAGAAGCGTGAGTGATGAGACCACACGTTTAAGATTTAAGACCTCCCAGGGGTGGGGCTTATGCAGATATATCGTCTCTGACGCAGGAGCAACACCTGACGAGGCCGCAAAGAGCCTGGGGCGGCACCCTTTTCCCTAACCATAACGGAGGCGCGCCTTAAGGCGCTAGAGCAGCCCCCTTAGGAGGCAGCGGCAAGGGCCACGCCTGGAGAACCACCAGCTGATACCGGAGACAATCCCCGGGCTCTATCGTTAAACCGGGATGATCAGGGGAAAGCGCGAACGCAGTCCCCCACTACCAGAAATTATGCAGTCGAGTTTCCCGCATTTGGGGAAATCGCAGGGGTCAGCACAGCCGGAGTGCAATGGCTGAGCCTCACCCTGGGAGAACCCCCTTCGTGATCAGGGTATCTCCCCTGCCAGGTAAGTATGAGTTGCCATAGGAGATGGTGGGGGGGCGCCACTTCCACACCCCTCGCTAAAGTCGTGGTGGGGGTTACTGCTCCAACACTCGGCTCTGTGCAGAACAGCTGCGTGGACAAGGTGCCTGCACACAGGAAATTCCTCATCGTTGCCCTTCAGGGAAAAGTCTTCCCGTGTTAAGCTGCGCTCGTAAAATCCAGCATTCCCAGAGCGCTTTGCAGCACAAAAATTTGCACGCGGTAGCACCGCCCATCAGCGGGACCTCGCGCCGGGGAAGGAGCATTTACCCCTTGGCGACCTTAACGCACGAGCCGGGCAACAGGACTTGGCTACCATTTGACGTTGGTACGCAGAACGTTTCCACGAAAGGCTCATGAAACATAGGCCACATTAAGCCCCTCGCGAGGCGTCTATCCTGTTAAGAGTAGGCCTGCCTCGAAAGCTAGTACGGTCGGCACAGAAGGAAGGCCCTCGAAAGAGGCCAACAAACACAATTAAGGCCGCATCCGCAGAAAGCACAGCTCGACGCGTCGCTACGAGAAGTAACCGCTCAGCTTGCGCGTTCCCCCTCCTAACCTGCCCTCGGGAAGAAAGGAACAGTCATCAAAAGCAACAGGCAGCCGTTAGCCACGGCGCTTGATACTCGCTTCGCGCTCAGGGGAACGCACGTGAGCTCTTCATCACGGTTACCGAGCCTGACCACTTCCGAGCACGTTTCTCCGGTCGGGCGCTATAGAAACGATCCCTGAAAGTATAGTCTTGACGTCCGCCCTGCGAGGGACACCGTCCCACCAAAAGGCATCGCTATATAGCTTGCAGCGACAAACTAAAGCTAAGACATTCGCACAACACCGAAAGAGAAGAAGACTTTGCAATGCATGAATCTTATGAAAACAGACAAAAAAAAAACCAATTCGTAACGCTTTTTCTTAGAAGTCAATGCGTGAAGTAGGCTAGATTGCGTTTATTCAACCACTGAACATACATTACATCCAAGGCAGGCTGCGAGGCAGCGCAGAACGGCAACATCAGCGGCTTGGCCGAGGACGCTCTGTGATGGCGTTTTTGCATGCTTTGGAAAAGCAAGAAGGAAAAAAAACCAACCAGAGAAGCGTGAGTGATGAGACCACACGTTTAAGATTTAAGACCTCCCAGGGGTGGGGCTTATGCAGATATATCGTCTCTGACGCAGGAGCAACACCTGACGAGGCCGCAAAGAGCCTGGGGCGGCACCCTTTTCCCTAACCATAACGGAGGCGCGCCTTAAGGCGCTAGAGCAGCCCCCTTAGGAGGCAGCGGCAAGGGCCACGCCTGGAGAACCACCAGCTGATACCGGAGACAATCCCCGGGCTCTATCGTTAAACCGGGATGATCAGGGGAAAGCGCGAACGCAGCCCCCCACTACCAGAAATTATGCAGTCGAGTTTCCCGCATTTGGGGAAATCGCAGGGGTCAGCACAGCCGGAGTGCTATGGCTGAGCCTCACCCTGGGAGAACCCCCTTCGTGATCAGGGTATCTCCCCTGCCAGGTAAGTATGAGTTGCCATAGGAGATGGTGGGGGGGCGCCACTTCCACACCCCTCGCTAAAGTCGTGGTGGGGGTTACTGCTCCAACACTCGGCTCTGTGCAGAACAGCTGCGTGGACAAGGTGCCTGCACACAGGAAATTCCTCATCGTTGCCCTTCAGGGAAAAGTCTTCCCGTGTTAAGCTGCGCTCGTAAAATCCAGCATTCCCAGAGCGCTTTGCAGCACAAAAATTTGCACGCGGTAGCACCGCCCATCAGCGGGACCTCGCGCCGGGGAAGGAGCATTTACCCCTTGGCGACCTTAACGCACGAGCCGGGCAACAGGACTTGGCTACCATTTGACGTTGGTACGCAGAACGTTTCCACGAAAGGCTCATGAAACATAGGCCACATTAAGCCCCTCGCGAGGCGTCTATCCTGTTAAGAGCAGGCCTGCCTCGAAAGCTAGTACGGTCGGCACAGAAGGAAGGCCCTCGAAAGAGGCCAACAAACACAATTAAGGCCGCATCCGCAGAAAGCACAGCTCGACGCGTCGCTACGAGAAGTAACCGCTCAGCTTGCGCGTTCCCCCTCCTAACCTGCCCTCGGGAAGAAAGGAACAGTCATCAAAAGCAACAGGCAGCCGTTAGCCACGGCGCTTGATACTCGCTTCGCGCTCAGGGGAACGCACGTGAGCTCTTCATCACGGTTACCGAGCCTGACCACTTCCGAGCACGTTTCTCCGGTCGGGCGCTATAGAAACGATCCCTGAAAGTATAGTCTTGACGTCCGCCCTGCGAGGGACACCGTCCCACCAAAAGGCATCGCTATATAGCTTGCAGCGACAAACTAAAGCTAAGACATTCGCACAACACCGAAAGAGAAGAAGACTTTGCAATGCATGAATCTTATGAAAACAGACAAAAAAAAAACCAATTCGTAACGCTTTTTCTTAGAAGTCAATGCGTGAAGTAGGCTAGATTGCGTTTATTCAACCACTGAACATACATTACATCCAAGGCAGGCTGCGAGGCAGCGCAGAACGGCAACATCAGCGGCTTGGCCGAGGACGCTCTGTGATGGCGTTTTTGCATGCTTTGGAAAAGCAAGAAGGAAAAAAAACCAACCAGAGAAGCGTGAGTGATGAGACCACACGTTTAAGATTTAAGACCTCCCAGGGGTGGGGCTTATGCAGATATATCGTCTCTGACGCAGGAGCAACACCTGACGAGGCCGCAAAGAGCCTGGGGCGGCACCCTTTTCCCTAACCATAACGGAGGCGCGCCTTAAGGCGCTAGAGCAGCCCCCTTAGGAGGCAGCGGCAAGGGCCACGCCTGGAGAACCACCAGCTGATACCGGAGACAATCCCCGGGCTCTATCGTTAAACCGGGATGATCAGGGGAAAGCGCGAACGCAGTCCCCCACTACCAGAAATTACGCAGTCGAGTTTCCCGCATTTGGGGAAATCGCAGGGGTCAGCACAGCCGGAGTGCAATGGCTGAGCCTCACCCTGGGAGAACCCCCTTCGTGATCAGGGTATCTCCCCTGCCAGGTAAGTATGAGTTGCCATAGGAGATGGTGGGGGGGCGCCACTTCCACACCCCTCGCTAAAGTCGTGGTGGGGGTTACTGCTCCAACACTCGGCTCTGTGCAGAACAGCTGCGTGGACAAGGTGCCTGCACACAGGAAATTCCTCATCGTTGCCCTTCAGGGAAAAGTCTTCCCGTGTTAAGCTGCGCTCGTAAAATCCAGCATTCCCAGAGCGCTTTGCAGCACAAAAATTTGCACGCGGTAGCACCGCCCATCAGCGGGACCTCGCGCCGGGGAAGGAGCATTTACCCCTTGGCGACCTTAACGCACGAGCCGGGCAACAGGACTTGGCTACCATTTGACGTTGGTACGCAGAACGTTTCCACGAAAGGCTCATGAAACATAGGCCACATTAAGCCCCTCGCGAGGCGTCTATCCTGTTAAGAGCAGGCCTGCCTCGAAAGCTAGTACGGTCGGCACAGAAGGAAGGCCCTCGAAAGAGGCCAACAAACACAATTAAGGCCGCATCCGCAGAAAGCACAGCTCGACGCGTCGCTACGAGAAGTAACCGCTCAGCTTGCGCGTTCCCCCTCCTAACCTGCCCTCGGGAAGAAAGGAACAGTCATCAAAAGCAACAGGCAGCCGTTAGCCACGGCGCTTGATACTCGCTTCGCGCTCAGGGGAACGCACGTGAGCTCTTCATCACGGTTACCGAGCCTGACCACTTCCGAGCACGTTTCTCCGGTCGGGCGCTATAGAAACGATCCCTGAAAGTATAGTCTTGACGTCCGCCCTGCGAGGGACACCGTCCCACCAAAAGGCATCGCTATATAGCTTGCAGCGACAAACTAAAGCTAAGACATTCGCACAACACCGAAAGAGAAGAAGACTTTGCAATGCATGAATCTTATGAAAACAGACAAAAAAAAAACCAATTCGTAACGCTTTTTCTTAGAAGTCAATGCGTGAAGTAGGCTAGATTGCGTTTATTCAACCACTGAACATACATTACATCCAAGGCAGGCTGCGAGGCAGCGCAGAACGGCAACATCAGCGGCTTGGCCGAGGACGCTCTGTGATGGCGTTTTTGCATGCTTTGGAAAAGCAAGAAGGAAAAAAAACCAACCAGAGAAGCGTGAGTGATGAGACCACACGTTTAAGATTTAAGACCTCCCAGGGGTGGGGCTTATGCAGATATATCGTCTCTGACGCAGGAGCAACACCTGACGAGGCCGCAAAGAGCCTGGGGCGGCACCCTTTTCCCTAACCATAACGGAGGCGCGCCTTAAGGCGCTAGAGCAGCCCCCTTAGGAGGCAGCGGCAAGGGCCACGCCTGGAGAACCACCAGCTGATACCGGAGACAATCCCCGGGCTCTATCGTTAAACCGGGATGATCAGGGGAAAGCGCGAACGCAGTCCCCCACTACCAGAAATTATGCAGTCGAGTTTCCCGCATTTGGGGAAATCGCAGGGGTCAGCACAGCCGGAGTGCAATGGCTGAGCCTCACCCTGGGAGAACCCCCTTCGTGATCAGGGTATCTCCCCTGCCAGGTAAGTATGAGTTGCCATAGGAGATGGTGGGGGGGCGCCACTTCCACACCCCTCGCTAAAGTCGTGGTGGGGGTTACTGCTCCAACACTCGGCTCTGTGCAGAACAGCTGCGTGGACAAGGTGCCTGCACACAGGAAATTCCTCATCGTTGCCCTTCAGGGAAAAGTCTTCCCGTGTTAAGCTGCGCTCGTAAAATCCAGCATTCCCAGAGCGCTTTGCAGCACAAAAATTTGCACGCGGTAGCACCGCCCATCAGCGGGACCTCGCGCCGGGGAAGGAGCATTTACCCCTTGGCGACCTTAACGCACGAGCCGGGCAACAGGACTTGGCTACCATTTGACGTTGGTACGCAGAACGTTTCCACGAAAGGCTCATGAAACATAGGCCACATTAAGCCCCTCGCGAGGCGTCTATCCTGTTAAGAGCAGGCCTGCCTCGAAAGCTAGTACGGTCGGCACAGAAGGAAGGCCCTCGAAAGAGGCCAACAAACACAATTAAGGCCGCATCCGCAGAAAGCACAGCTCGACGCGTCGCTACGAGAAGTAACCGCTCAGCTTGCGCGTTCCCCCTCCTAACCTGCCCTCGGGAAGAAAGGAACAGTCATCAAAAGCAACAGGCAGCCGTTAGCCACGGCGCTTGATACTCGCTTCGCGCTCAGGGGAACGCACGTGAGCTCTTCATCACGGTTACCGAGCCTGACCACTTCCGAGCACGTTTCTCCGGTCGGGCGCTATAGAAACGATCCCTGAAAGTATAGTTTTGACGTCCGCCCTGCGAGGGACACCGTCCCACCAAAAGGCATCGCTATATAGCTTGCAGCGACAAACTAAAGCTAAGACATTCGCACAACACCGAAAGAGAAGAAGACTTTGCAATGCATGAATCTTATGAAAACAGACAAAAAAAAAACCAATTCGTAACGCTTTTTCTTAGAAGTCAATGCGTGAAGTAGGCTAGATTGCGTTTATTCAACCACTGAACATACATTACATCCAAGGCAGGCTGCGAGGCAGCGCAGAACGGCAACATCAGCGGCTTGGCCGAGGACGCTCTGTGATGGCGTTTTTGCATGCTTTGGAAAAGCAAGAAGGAAAAAAAACCAACCAGAGAAGCGTGAGTGATGAGACCACACGTTTAAGATTTAAGACCTCCCAGGGGTGGGGCTTATGCAGATATATCGTCTCTGACGCAGGAGCAACACCTGACGAGGCCGCAAAGAGCCTGGGGCGGCACCCTTTTCCCTAACCATAACGGAGGCGCGCCTTAAGGCGCTAGAGCAGCCCCCTTAGGAGGCAGCGGCAAGGGCCACGCCTGGAGAACCACCAGCTGATACCGGAGACAATCCCCGGGCTCTATCGTTAAACCGGGATGATCAGGGGAAAGCGCGAACGCAGTCCCCCACTACCAGAAATTATGCAGTCGAGTTTCCCGCATTTGGGGAAATCGCAGGGGTCAGCACAGCCGGAGTGCAATGGCTGAGCCTCACCCTGGGAGAACCCCCTTCGTGATCAGGGTATCTCCCCTGCCAGGTAAGTATGAGTTGCCATAGGAGATGGTGGGGGGGCGCCACTTCCACACCCCTCGCTAAAGTCGTGGTGGGGGTTACTGCTCCAACACTCGGCTCTGTGCAGAACAGCTGCGTGGACAAGGTGCCTGCACACAGGAAATTCCTCATCGTTGCCCTTCAGGGAAAAGTCTTCCCGTGTTAAGCTGCGCTCGTAAAATCCAGCATTCCCAGAGCGCTTTGCAGCACAAAAATTTGCACGCGGTAGCACCGCCCATCAGCGGGACCTCGCGCCGGGGAAGGAGCATTTACCCCTTGGCGACCTTAACGCACGAGCCGGGCAACAGGACTTGGCTACCATTTGACGTTGGTACGCAGAACGTTTCCACGAAAGGCTCATGAAACATAGGCCACATTAAGCCCCTCGCGAGGCGTCTATCCTGTTAAGAGCAGGCCTGCCTCGAAAGCTAGTACGGTCGGCACAGAAGGAAGGCCCTCGAAAGAGGCCAACAAACACAATTAAGGCCGCATCCGCAGAAAGCACAGCTCGACGCGTCGCTACGAGAAGTAACCGCTCAGCTTGCGCGTTCCCCCTCCTAACCTGCCCTCGGGAAGAAAGGAACAGTCATCAAAAGCAACAGGCAGCCGTTAGCCACGGCGCTTGATACTCGCTTCGCGCTCAGGGGAACGCACGTGAGCTCTTCATCACGGTTACCGAGCCTGACCACTTCCGAGCACGTTTCTCCGGTCGGGCGCTATAGAAACGATCCCTGAAAGTATAGTCTTGACGTCCGCCCTGCGAGGGACACCGTCCCACCAAAAGGCATCGCTATATAGCTTGCAGCGACAAACTAAAGCTAAGACATTCGCACAACACCGAAAGAGAAGAAGACTTTGCAATGCATGAATCTTATGAAAACAGACAAAAAAAAAACCAATTCGTAACGCTTTTTCTTAGAAGTCAATGCGTGAAGTAGGCTAGATTGCGTTTATTCAACCACTGAACATACATTACATCCAAGGCAGGCTGCGAGGCAGCGCAGAACGGCAACATCAGCGGCTTGGCCGAGGACGCTCTGTGATGGCGTTTTTGCATGCTTTGGAAAAGCAAGAAGGAAAAAAAACCAACCAGAGAAGCGTGAGTGATGAGACCACACGTTTAAGATTTAAGACCTCCCAGGGGTGGGGCTTATGCAGATATATCGTCTCTGACGCAGGAGCAACACCTGACGAGGCCGCAAAGAGCCTGGGGCGGCACCCTTTTCCCTAACCATAACGGAGGCGCGCCTTAAGGCGCTAGAGCAGCCCCCTTAGGAGGCAGCGGCAAGGGCCACGCCTGGAGAACCACCAGCTGATACCGGAGACAATCCCCGGGCTCTATCGTTAAACCGGGATGATCAGGGGAAAGCGCGAACGCAGTCCCCCACTACCAGAAATTATGCAGTCGAGTTTCCCGCATTTGGGGAAATCGCAGGGGTCAGCACAGCCGGAGTGCAATGGCTGAGCCTCACCCTGGGAGAACCCCCTTCGTGATCAGGGTATCTCCCCTGCCAGGTAAGTATGAGTTGCCATAGGAGATGGTGGGGGGGCGCCACTTCCACACCCCTCGCTAAAGTCGTGGTGGGGGTTACTGCTCCAACACTCGGCTCTGTGCAGAACAGCTGCGTGGACAAGGTGCCTGCACACAGGAAATTCCTCATCGTTGCCCTTCAGGGAAAAGTCTTCCCGTGTTAAGCTGCGCTCGTAAAATCCAGCATTCCCAGAGCGCTTTGCAGCACAAAAATTTGCACGCGGTAGCACCGCCCATCAGCGGGACCTCGCGCCGGGGAAGGAGCATTTACCCCTTGGCGACCTTAACGCACGAGCCGGGCAACAGGACTTGGCTACCATTTGACGTTGGTACGCAGAACGTTTCCACGAAAGGCTCATGAAACATAGGCCACATTAAGCCCCTCGCGAGGCGTCTATCCTGTTAAGAGTAGGCCTGCCTCGAAAGCTAGTACGGTCGGCACAGAAGGAAGGCCCTCGAAAGAGGCCAACAAACACAATTAAGGCCGCATCCGCAGAAAGCACAGCTCGACGCGTCGCTACGAGAAGTAACCGCTCAGCTTGCGCGTTCCCCCTCCTAACCTGCCCTCGGGAAGAAAGGAACAGTCATCAAAAGCAACAGGCAGCCGTTAGCCACGGCGCTTGATACTCGCTTCGCGCTCAGGGGAACGCACGTGAGCTCTTCATCACGGTTACCGAGCCTGACCACTTCCGAGCACGTTTCTCCGGTCGGGCGCTATAGAAACGATCCCTGAAAGTATAGTCTTGACGTCCGCCCTGCGAGGGACACCGTCCCACCAAAAGGCATCGCTATATAGCTTGCAGCGACAAACTAAAGCTAAGACATTCGCACAACACCGAAAGAGAAGAAGACTTTGCAATGCATGAATCTTATGAAAACAGACAAAAAAAAAACCAATTCGTAACGCTTTTTCTTAGAAGTCAATGCGTGAAGTAGGCTAGATTGCGTTTATTCAACCACTGAACATACATTACATCCAAGGCAGGCTGCGAGGCAGCGCAGAACGGCAACATCAGCGGCTTGGCCGAGGACGCTCTGTGATGGCGTTTTTGCATGCTTTGGAAAAGCAAGAAGGAAAAAAAACCAACCAGAGAAGCGTGAGTGATGAGACCACACGTTTAAGATTTAAGACCTCCCAGGGGTGGGGCTTATGCAGATATATCGTCTCTGACGCAGGAGCAACACCTGACGAGGCCGCAAAGAGCCTGGGGCGGCACCCTTTTCCCTAACCATAACGGAGGCGCGCCTTAAGGCGCTAGAGCAGCCCCCTTAGGAGGCAGCGGCAAGGGCCACGCCTGGAGAACCACCAGCTGATACCGGAGACAATCCCCGGGCTCTATCGTTAAACCGGGATGATCAGGGGAAAGCGCGAACGCAGCCCCCCACTACCAGAAATTATGCAGTCGAGTTTCCCGCATTTGGGGAAATCGCAGGGGTCAGCACAGCCGGAGTGCTATGGCTGAGCCTCACCCTGGGAGAACCCCCTTCGTGATCAGGGTATCTCCCCTGCCAGGTAAGTATGAGTTGCCATAGGAGATGGTGGGGGGGCGCCACTTCCACACCCCTCGCTAAAGTCGTGGTGGGGGTTACTGCTCCAACACTCGGCTCTGTGCAGAACAGCTGCGTGGACAAGGTGCCTGCACACAGGAAATTCCTCATCGTTGCCCTTCAGGGAAAAGTCTTCCCCTGTTAAGCTGCGCTCGTAAAATCCAGCATTCCCAGAGCGCTTTGCAGCACAAAAATTTGCACGCGGTAGCACCGCCCATCAGCGGGACCTCGCGCCGGGGAAGGAGCATTTACCCCTTGGCGACCTTAACGCACGAGCCGGGCAACAGGACTTGGCTACCATTTGACGTTGGTACGCAGAACGTTTCCACGAAAGGCTCATGAAACATAGGCCACATTAAGCCCCTCGCGAGGCGTCTATCCTGTTAAGAGCAGGCCTGCCTCGAAAGCTAGTACGGTCGGCACAGAAGGAAGGCCCTCGAAAGAGGCCAACAAACACAATTAAGGCCGCATCCGCAGAAAGCACAGCTCGACGCGTCGCTACGAGAAGTAACCGCTCAGCTTGCGCGTTCCCCCTCCTAACCTGCCCTCGGGAAGAAAGGAACAGTCATCAAAAGCAACAGGCAGCCGTTAGCCACGGCGCTTGATACTCGCTTCGCGCTCAGGGGAACGCACGTGAGCTCTTCATCACGGTTACCGAGCCTGACCACTTCCGAGCACGTTTCTCCGGTCGGGCGCTATAGAAACGATCCCTGAAAGTATAGTCTTGACGTCCGCCCTGCGAGGGACACCGTCCCACCAAAAGGCATCGCTATATAGCTTGCAGCGACAAACTAAAGCTAAGACATTCGCACAACACCGAAAGAGAAGAAGACTTTGCAATGCATGAATCTTATGAAAACAGACAAAAAAAAAACCAATTCGTAACGCTTTTTCTTAGAAGTCAATGCGTGAAGTAGGCTAGATTGCGTTTATTCAACCACTGAACATACATTACATCCAAGGCAGGCTGCGAGGCAGCGCAGAACGGCAACATCAGCGGCTTGGCCGAGGACGCTCTGTGATGGCGTTTTTGCATGCTTTGGAAAAGCAAGAAGGAAAAAAAACCAACCAGAGAAGCGTGAGTGATGAGACCACACGTTTAAGATTTAAGACCTCCCAGGGGTGGGGCTTATGCAGATATATCGTCTCTGACGCAGGAGCAACACCTGACGAGGCCGCAAAGAGCCTGGGGCGGCACCCTTTTCCCTAACCATAACGGAGGCGCGCCTTAAGGCGCTAGAGCAGCCCCCTTAGGAGGCAGCGGCAAGGGCCACGCCTGGAGAACCACCAGCTGATACCGGAGACAATCCCCGGGCTCTATCGTTAAACCGGGATGATCAGGGGAAAGCGCGAACGCAGTCCCCCACTACCAGAAATTATGCAGTCGAGTTTCCCGCATTTGGGGAAATCGCAGGGGTCAGCACAGCCGGAGTGCAATGGCTGAGCCTCACCCTGGGAGAACCCCCTTCGTGATCAGGGTATCTCCCCTGCCAGGTAAGTATGAGTTGCCATAGGAGATGGTGGGGGGGCGCCACTTCCACACCCCTCGCTAAAGTCGTGGTGGGGGTTACTGCTCCAACACTCGGCTCTGTGCAGAACAGCTGCGTGGACAAGGTGCCTGCACACAGGAAATTCCTCATCGTTGCCCTTCAGGGAAAAGTCTTCCCGTGTTAAGCTGCGCTCGTAAAATCCAGCATTCCCAGAGCGCTTTGCAGCACAAAAATTTGCACGCGGTAGCACCGCCCATCAGCGGGACCTCGCGCCGGGGAAGGAGCATTTACCCCTTGGCGACCTTAACGCACGAGCCGGGCAACAGGACTTGGCTACCATTTGACGTTGGTACGCAGAACGTTTCCACGAAAGGCTCATGAAACATAGGCCACATTAAGCCCCTCGCGAGGCGTCTATCCTGTTAAGAGCAGGCCTGCCTCGAAAGCTAGTACGGTCGGCACAGAAGGAAGGCCCTCGAAAGAGGCCAACAAACACAATTAAGGCCGCATCCGCAGAAAGCACAGCTCGACGCGTCGCTACGAGAAGTAACCGCTCAGCTTGCGCGTTCCCCCTCCTAACCTGCCCTCGGGAAGAAAGGAACAGTCATCAAAAGCAACAGGCAGCCGTTAGCCACGGCGCTTGATACTCGCTTCGCGCTCAGGGGAACGCACGTGAGCTCTTCATCACGGTTACCGAGCCTGACCACTTCCGAGCACGTTTCTCCGGTCGGGCGCTATAGAAACGATCCCTGAAAGTATAGTCTTGACGTCCGCCCTGCGAGGGACACCGTCCCACCAAAAGGCATCGCTATATAGCTTGCAGCGACAAACTAAAGCTAAGACATTCGCACAACACCGAAAGAGAAGAAGACTTTGCAATGCATGAATCTTATGAAAACAGACAAAAAAAAAACCAATTCGTAACGCTTTTTCTTAGAAGTCAATGCGTGAAGTAGGCTAGATTGCGTTTATTCAACCACTGAACATACATTACATCCAAGGCAGGCTGCGAGGCAGCGCAGAACGGCAACATCAGCGGCTTGGCCGAGGACGCTCTGTGATGGCGTTTTTGCATGCTTTGGAAAAGCAAGAAGGAAAAAAAACCAACCAGAGAAGCGTGAGTGATGAGACCACACGTTTAAGATTTAAGACCTCCCAGGGGTGGGGCTTATGCAGATATATCGTCTCTGACGCAGGAGCAACACCTGACGAGGCCGCAAAGAGCCTGGGGCGGCACCCTTTTCCCTAACCATAACGGAGGCGCGCCTTAAGGCGCTAGAGCAGCCCCCTTAGGAGGCAGCGGCAAGGGCCACGCCTGGAGAACCACCAGCTGATACCGGAGACAATCCCCGGGCTCTATCGTTAAACCGGGATGATCAGGGGAAAGCGCGAACGCAGTCCCCCACTACCAGAAATTATGCAGTCGAGTTTCCCGCATTTGGGGAAATCGCAGGGGTCAGCACAGCCGGAGTGCAATGGCTGAGCCTCACCCTGGGAGAACCCCCTTCGTGATCAGGGTATCTCCCCTGCCAGGTAAGTATGAGTTGCCATAGGAGATGGTGGGGGGGCGCCACTTCCACACCCCTCGCTAAAGTCGTGGTGGGGGTTACTGCTCCAACACTCGGCTCTGTGCAGAACAGCTGCGTGGACAAGGTGCCTGCACACAGGAAATTCCTCATCGTTGCCCTTCAGGGAAAAGTCTTCCCGTGTTAAGCTGCGCTCGTAAAATCCAGCATTCCCAGAGCGCTTTGCAGCACAAAAATTTGCACGCGGTAGCACCGCCCATCAGCGGGACCTCGCGCCGGGGAAGGAGCATTTACCCCTTGGCGACCTTAACGCACGAGCCGGGCAACAGGACTTGGCTACCATTTGACGTTGGTACGCAGAACGTTTCCACGAAAGGCTCATGAAACATAGGCCACATTAAGCCCCTCGCGAGGCGTCTATCCTGTTAAGAGCAGGCCTGCCTCGAAAGCTAGTACGGTCGGCACAGAAGGAAGGCCCTCGAAAGAGGCCAACAAACACAATTAAGGCCGCATCCGCAGAAAGCACAGCTCGACGCGTCGCTACGAGAAGTAACCGCTCAGCTTGCGCGTTCCCCCTCCTAACCTGCCCTCGGGAAGAAAGGAACAGTCATCAAAAGCAACAGGCAGCCGTTAGCCACGGCGCTTGATACTCGCTTCGCGCTCAGGGGAACGCACGTGAGCTCTTCATCACGGTTACCGAGCCTGACCACTTCCGAGCACGTTTCTCCGGTCGGGCGCTATAGAAACGATCCCTGAAAGTATAGTCTTGACGTCCGCCCTGCGAGGGACACCGTCCCACCAAAAGGCATCGCTATATAGCTTGCAGCGACAAACTAAAGCTAAGACATTCGCACAACACCGAAAGAGAAGAAGACTTTGCAATGCATGAATCTTATGAAAACAGACAAAAAAAAAACCAATTCGTAACGCTTTTTCTTAGAAGTCAATGCGTGAAGTAGGCTAGATTGCGTTTATTCAACCACTGAACATACATTACATCCAAGGCAGGCTGCGAGGCAGCGCAGAACGGCAACATCAGCGGCTTGGCCGAGGACGCTCTGTGATGGCGTTTTTGCATGCTTTGGAAAAGCAAGAAGGAAAAAAAACCAACCAGAGAAGCGTGAGTGATGAGACCACACGTTTAAGATTTAAGACCTCCCAGGGGTGGGGCTTATGCAGATATATCGTCTCTGACGCAGGAGCAACACCTGACGAGGCCGCAAAGAGCCTGGGGCGGCACCCTTTTCCCTAACCATAACGGAGGCGCGCCTTAAGGCGCTAGAGCAGCCCCCTTAGGAGGCAGCGGCAAGGGCCACGCCTGGAGAACCACCAGCTGATACCGGAGACAATCCCCGGGCTCTATCGTTAAACCGGGATGATCAGGGGAAAGCGCGAACGCAGTCCCCCACTACCAGAAATTATGCAGTCGAGTTTCCCGCATTTGGGGAAATCGCAGGGGTCAGCACAGCCGGAGTGCAATGGCTGAGCCTCACCCTGGGAGAACCCCCTTCGTGATCAGGGTATCTCCCCTGCCAGGTAAGTATGAGTTGCCATAGGAGATGGTGGGGGGGCGCCACTTCCACACCCCTCGCTAAAGTCGTGGTGGGGGTTACTGCTCCAACACTCGGCTCTGTGCAGAACAGCTGCGTGGACAAGGTGCCTGCACACAGGAAATTCCTCATCGTTGCCCTTCAGGGAAAAGTCTTCCCGTGTTAAGCTGCGCTCGTAAAATCCAGCATTCCCAGAGCGCTTTGCAGCACAAAAATTTGCACGCGGTAGCACCGCCCATCAGCGGGACCTCGCGCCGGGGAAGGAGCATTTACCCCTTGGCGACCTTAACGCACGAGCCGGGCAACAGGACTTGGCTACCATTTGACGTTGGTACGCAGAACGTTTCCACGAAAGGCTCATGAAACATAGGCCACATTAAGCCCCTCGCGAGGCGTCTATCCTGTTAAGAGTAGGCCTGCCTCGAAAGCTAGTACGGTCGGCACAGAAGGAAGGCCCTCGAAAGAGGCCAACAAACACAACTAAGGCCGCATCCGCAGAAAGCACAGCTCGACGCGTCGCTACGAGAAGTAACCGCTCAGCTTGCGCGTTCCCCCTCCTAACCTGCCCGCGGGAAGAAAGGAACAGTCATCAAAAGCAACAGGCAGCCGTTAGCCACGGCGCTTGATACTCGCTTCGCGCTCAGGGGAACGCACGTGAGCTCTTCATCACGGTTACCGAGCCTGACCACTTCCGAGCACGTTTCTCCGGTCGGGCGCTATAGAAACGATCCCTGAAAGTATAGTCTTGACGTCCGCCCTGCGAGGGACACCGTCCCACCAAAAGGCATCGCTATATAGCTTGCAGCGACAAACTAAAGCTAAGACATTCGCACAACACCGAAAGAGAAGAAGACTTTGCAATGCATGAATCTTATGAAAACAGACAAAAAAAAAACCAATTCGTAACGCTTTTTCTTAGAAGTCAATGCGTGAAGTAGGCTAGATTGCGTTTATTCAACCACTGAACATACATTACATCCAAGGCAGGCTGCGAGGCAGCGCAGAACGGCAACATCAGCGGCTTGGCCGAGGACGCTCTGTGATGGCGTTTTTGCATGCTTTGGAAAAGCAAGAAGGAAAAAAAACCAACCAGAGAAGCGTGAGTGATGAGACCACACGTTTAAGATTTAAGACCTCCCAGGGGTGGGGCTTATGCAGATATATCGTCTCTGACGCAGGAGCAACACCTGACGAGGCCGCAAAGAGCCTGGGGCGGCACCCTTTTCCCTAACCATAACGGAGGCGCGCCTTAAGGCGCTAGAGCAGCCCCCTTAGGAGGCAGCGGCAAGGGCCACGCCTGGAGAACCACCAGCTGATACCGGAGACAATCCCCGGGCTCTATCGTTAAACCGGGATGATCAGGGGAAAGCGCGAACGCAGTCCCCCACTACCAGAAATTATGCAGTCGAGTTTCCCGCATTTGGGGAAATCGCAGGGGTCAGCACAGCCGGAGTGCAATGGCTGAGCCTCACCCTGGGAGAACCCCCTTCGTGATCAGGGTATCTCCCCTGCCAGGTAAGTATGAGTTGCCATAGGAGATGGTGGGGGGCGCCACTTCCACACCCCTCGCTAAAGTCGTGGTGGGGGTTACTGCTCCAACACTCGGCTCTGTGCAGAACAGCTGCGTGGACAAGGTGCCTGCACACAGGAAATTCCTCATCGTTGCCCTTCAGGGAAAAGTCTTCCCGTGTTAAGCTGCGCTCGTAAAATCCAGCATTCCCAGAGCGCTTTGCAGCACAAAAATTTGCACGCGGTAGCACCGCCCATCAGCGGGACCTCGCGCCGGGGAAGGAGCATTTACCCCTTGGCGACCTTAACGCACGAGCCGGGCAACAGGACTTGGCTACCATTTGATGTTGGTACGCAGAACGTTTCCACGAAAGGCTCATGAAACATAGGCCACATTAAGCCCCTCGCGAGGCGTCTATCCTGTTAAGAGTAGGCCTGCCTCGAAAGCTAGTACGGTCGGCATAGAAGGAAGGCCCTCGAAAGAGGCCAACAAACACAATTAAGGCCGCATCCGCAGAAAGCACAGCTCGACGCGTCGCTACGAGAAGTAACCGCTCAGCTTGCGCGTTCCCCCTCCTAACCTGCCCTCGGGAAGAAAGGAACAGTCATCAAAAGCAACAGGCAGCCGTTAGCCACGGCGCTTGATACCCGCTTCGCGCTCAGGGGAACGCACGTGAGCTCTTCATCACGGTTACCGAGCCTGACCACTTCCGAGCACGTTTCTCCGGTCGGGCGCTATAGAAACGATCCCTGAAAGTATAGTCTTGACGTCCGCCCTGCGAGGGACACCGTCCCACCAAAAGGCATCGCTATATAGCTTGCAGCGACAAACTAAAGCTAAGACATTCGCACAACACCGAAAGAGAAGAAGACTTTGCAATGCATGAATCTTATGAAAACAGACAAAAAAAAAACCAATTCGTAACGCTTTTTCTTAGAAGTCAATGCGTGAAGTAGGCTAGATTGCGTTTATTCAACCACTGAACATACATTACATCCAAGGCAGGCTGCGAGGCAGCGCAGAACGGCAACATCAGCGGCTTGGCCGAGGACGCTCTGTGATGGCGTTTTTGCATGCTTTGGAAAAGCAAGAAGGAAAAAAAACCAACCAGAGAAGCGTGAGTGATGAGACCACACGTTTAAGATTTAAGACCTCCCAGGGGTGGGGCTTATGCAGATATATCGTCTCTGACGCAGGAGCAACACCTGACGAGGCCGCAAAGAGCCTGGGGCGGCACCCTTTTCCCTAACCATAACGGAGGCGCGCCTTAAGGCGCTAGAGCAGCCCCCTTAGGAGGCAGCGGCAAGGGCCACGCCTGGAGAACCACCAGCTGATACCGGAGACAATCCCCGGGCTCTATCGTTAAACCGGGATGATCAGGGGAAAGCGCGAACGCAGTCCCCCACTACCAGAAATTATGCAGTCGAGTTTCCCGCATTTGGGGAAATCGCAGGGGTCAGCACAGCCGGAGTGCAATGGCTGAGCCTCACCCTGGGAGAACCCCCTTCGTGATCAGGGTATCTCCCCTGCCAGGTAAGTATGAGTTGCCATAGGAGATGGTGGGGGGGCGCCACTTCCACACCCCTCGCTAAAGTCGTGGTGGGGGTTACTGCTCCAACACTCGGCTCTGTGCAGAACAGCTGCGTGGACAAGGTGCCTGCACACAGGAAATTCCTCATCGTTGCCCTTCAGGGAAAAGTCTTCCCGTGTTAAGCTGCGCTCGTAAAATCCAGCATTCCCAGAGCGCTTTGCAGCACAAAAATTTGCACGCGGTAGCACCGCCCATCAGCGGGACCTCGCGCCGGGGAAGGAGCATTTACCCCTTGGCGACCTTAACGCACGAGCCGGGCAACAGGACTTGGCTACCATTTGACGTTGGTACGCAGAACGTTTCCACGAAAGGCTCATGAAACATAGGCCACATTAAGCCCCTCGCGAGGCGTCTATCCTGTTAAGAGCAGGCCTGCCTCGAAAGCTAGTACGGTCGGCACAGAAGGAAGGCCCTCGAAAGAGGCCAACAAACACAATTAAGGCCGCATCCGCAGAAAGCACAGCTCGACGCGTCGCTACGAGAAGTAACCGCTCAGCTTGCGCGTTCCCCCTCCTAACCTGCCCTCGGGAAGAAAGGAACAGTCATCAAAAGCAACAGGCAGCCGTTAGCCACGGCGCTTGATACTCGCTTCGCGCTCAGGGGAACGCACGTGAGCTCTTCATCACGGTTACCGAGCCTGACCACTTCCGAGCACGTTTCTCCGGTCGGGCGCTATAGAAACGATCCCTGAAAGTATAGTCTTGACGTCCGCCCTGCGAGGGACACCGTCCCACCAAAAGGCATCGCTATATAGCTTGCAGCGACAAACTAAAGCTAAGACATTCGCACAACACCGAAAGAGAAGAAGACTTTGCAATGCATGAATCTTATGAAAACAGACAAAAAAAAAACCAATTCGTAACGCTTTTTCTTAGAAGTCAATGCGTGAAGTAGGCTAGATTGCGTTTATTCAACCACTGAACATACATTACATCCAAGGCAGGCTGCGAGGCAGCGCAGAACGGCAACATCAGCGGCTTGGCCGAGGACGCTCTGTGATGGCGTTTTTGCATGCTTTGGAAAAGCAAGAAGGAAAAAAAACCAACCAGAGAAGCGTGAGTGATGAGACCACACGTTTAAGATTTAAGACCTCCCAGGGGTGGGGCTTATGCAGATATATCGTCTCTGACGCAGGAGCAACACCTGACGAGGCCGCAAAGAGCCTGGGGCGGCACCCTTTTCCCTAACCATAACGGAGGCGCGCCTTAAGGCGCTAGAGCAGCCCCCTTAGGAGGCAGCGGCAAGGGCCACGCCTGGAGAACCACCAGCTGATACCGGAGACAATCCCCGGGCTCTATCGTTAAACCGGGATGATCAGGGGAAAGCGCGAACGCAGTCCCCCACTACCAGAAATTATGCAGTCGAGTTTCCCGCATTTGGGGAAATCGCAGGGGTCAGCACAGCCGGAGTGCAATGGCTGAGCCTCACCCTGGGAGAACCCCCTTCGTGATCAGGGTATCTCCCCTGCCAGGTAAGTATGAGTTGCCATAGGAGATGGTGGGGGGGCGCCACTTCCACACCCCTCGCTAAAGTCGTGGTGGGGGTTACTGCTCCAACACTCGGCTCTGTGCAGAACAGCTGCGTGGACAAGGTGCCTGCACACAGGAAATTCCTCATCGTTGCCCTTCAGGGAAAAGTCTTCCCGTGTTAAGCTGCGCTCGTAAAATCCAGCATTCCCAGAGCGCTTTGCAGCACAAAAATTTGCACGCGGTAGCACCGCCCATCAGCGGGACCTCGCGCCGGGGAAGGAGCATTTACCCCTTGGCGACCTTAACGCACGAGCCGGGCAACAGGACTTGGCTACCATTTGACGTTGGTACGCAGAACGTTTCCACGAAAGGCTCATGAAACATAGGCCACATTAAGCCCCTCGCGAGGCGTCTATCCTGTTAAGAGTAGGCCTGCCTCGAAAGCTAGTACGGTCGGCACAGAAGGAAGGCCCTCGAAAGAGGCCAACAAACACAACTAAGGCCGCATCCGCAGAAAGCACAGCTCGACGCGTCGCTACGAGAAGTAACCGCTCAGCTTGCGCGTTCCCCCTCCTAACCTGCCCGCGGGAAGAAAGGAACAGTCATCAAAAGCAACAGGCAGCCGTTAGCCACGGCGCTTGATACTCGCTTCGCGCTCAGGGGAACGCACGTGAGCTCTTCATCACGGTTACCGAGCCTGACCACTTCCGAGCACGTTTCTCCGGTCGGGCGCTATAGAAACGATCCCTGAAAGTATAGTCTTGACGTCCGCCCTGCGAGGGACACCGTCCCACCAAAAGGCATCGCTATATAGCTTGCAGCGACAAACTAAAGCTAAGACATTCGCACAACACCGAAAGAGAAGAAGACTTTGCAATGCATGAATCTTATGAAAACAGACAAAAAAAAAAACAATTCGTAACGCTTTTTCTTAGAAGTCAATGCGTGAAGTAGGCTAGATTGCGTTTATTCAACCACTGAACATACATTACATCCAAGGCAGGCTGCGAGGCAGCGCAGAACGGCAACATCAGCGGCTTGGCCGAGGACGCTCTGTGATGGCGTTTTTGCATGCTTTGGAAAAGCAAGAAGGAAAAAAAACCAACCAGAGAAGCGTGAGTGATGAGACCACACGTTTAAGATTTAAGACCTCCCAGGGGTGGGGCTTATGCAGATATATCGTCTCTGACGCAGGAGCAACACCTGACGAGGCCGCAAAGAGCCTGGGGCGGCACCCTTTTCCCTAACCATAACGGAGGCGCGCCTTAAGGCGCTAGAGCAGCCCCCTTAGGAGGCAGCGGCAAGGGCCACGCCTGGAGAACCACCAGCTGATACCGGAGACAATCCCCGGGCTCTATCGTTAAACCGGGATGATCAGGGGAAAGCGCGAACGCAGTCCCCCACTACCAGAAATTATGCAGTCGAGTTTCCCGCATTTGGGGAAATCGCAGGGGTCAGCACAGCCGGAGTGCAATGGCTGAGCCTCACCCTGGGAGAACCCCCTTCGTGATCAGGGTATCTCCCCTGCCAGGTAAGTATGAGTTGCCATAGGAGATGGTGGGGGGCGCCACTTCCACACCCCTCGCTAAAGTCGTGGTGGGGGTTACTGCTCCAACACTCGGCTCTGTGCAGAACAGCTGCGTGGACAAGGTGCCTGCACACAGGAAATTCCTCATCGTTGCCCTTCAGGGAAAAGTCTTCCCGTGTTAAGCTGCGCTCGTAAAATCCAGCATTCCCAGAGCGCTTTGCAGCACAAAAATTTGCACGCGGTAGCACCGCCCATCAGCGGGACCTCGCGCCGGGGAAGGAGCATTTACCCCTTGGCGACCTTAACGCACGAGCCGGGCAACAGGACTTGGCTACCATTTGATGTTGGTACGCAGAACGTTTCCACGAAAGGCTCATGAAACATAGGCCACATTAAGCCCCTCGCGAGGCGTCTATCCTGTTAAGAGTAGGCCTGCCTCGAAAGCTAGTACGGTCGGCATAGAAGGAAGGCCCTCGAAAGAGGCCAACAAACACAATTAAGGCCGCATCCGCAGAAAGCACAGCTCGACGCGTCGCTACGAGAAGTAACCGCTCAGCTTGCGCGTTCCCCCTCCTAACCTGCCCTCGGGAAGAAAGGAACAGTCATCAAAAGCAACAGGCAGCCGTTAGCCACGGCGCTTGATACCCGCTTCGCGCTCAGGGGAACGCACGTGAGCTCTTCATCACGGTTACCGAGCCTGACCACTTCCGAGCACGTTTCTCCGGTCGGGCGCTATAGAAACGATCCCTGAAAGTATAGTCTTGACGTCCGCCCTGCGAGGGACACCATCCCACCAAAAGGCATCGCTATATAGCTTGCAGCGACAAACTAAAGCTAAGACATTCGCACAACACCGAAAGAGAAGAAGACTTTGCAATGCATGAATCTTATGAAAACAGACAAAAAAAAAACCAATTCGTAACGCTTTTTCTTAGAAGTCAATGCGTGAAGTAGGCTAGATTGCGTTTATTCAACCACTGAACATACATTACATCCAAGGCAGGCTGCGAGGCAGCGCAGAACGGCAACATCAGCGGCTTGGCCGAGGACGCTCTGTGATGGCGTTTTTGCATGCTTTGGAAAAGCAAGAAGGAAAAAAAACCAACCAGAGAAGCGTGAGTGATGAGACCACACGTTTAAGATTTAAGACCTCCCAGGGGTGGGGCTTATGCAGATATATCGTCTCTGACGCAGGAGCAACACCTGACGAGGCCGCAAAGAGCCTGGGGCGGCACCCTTTTCCCTAACCATAACGGAGGCGCGCCTTAAGGCGCTAGAGCAGCCCCCTTAGGAGGCAGCGGCAAGGGCCACGCCTGGAGAACCACCAGCTGATACCGGAGACAATCCCCGGGCTCTATCGTTAAACCGGGATGATCAGGGGAAAGCGCGAACGCAGTCCCCCACTACCAGAAATTATGCAGTCGAGTTTCCCGCATTTGGGGAAATCGCAGGGGTCAGCACAGCCGGAGTGCAATGGCTGAGCCTCACCCTGGGAGAACCCCCTTCGTGATCAGGGTATCTCCCCTGCCAGGTAAGTATGAGTTGCCATAGGAGATGGTGGGGGGGCGCCACTTCCACACCCCTCGCTAAAGTCGTGGTGGGGGTTACTGCTCCAACACTCGGCTCTGTGCAGAACAGCTGCGTGGACAAGGTGCCTGCACACAGGAAATTCCTCATCGTTGCCCTTCAGGGAAAAGTCTTCCCGTGTTAAGCTGCGCTCGTAAAATCCAGCATTCCCAGAGCGCTTTGCAGCACAAAAATTTGCACGCGGTAGCACCGCCCATCAGCGGGACCTCGCGCCGGGGAAGGAGCATTTACCCCTTGGCGACCTTAACGCACGAGCCGGGCAACAGGACTTGGCTACCATTTGACGTTGGTACGCAGAACGTTTCCACGAAAGGCTCATGAAACATAGGCCACATTAAGCCCCTCGCGAGGCGTCTATCCTGTTAAGAGCAGGCCTGCCTCGAAAGCTAGTACGGTCGGCACAGAAGAAAGGCCCTCGAAAGAGGCCAACAAACACAATTAAGGCCGCATCCGCAGAAAGCACAGCTCGACGCGTCGCTACGAGAAGTAACCGCTCAGCTTGCGCGTTCCCCCTCCTAACCTGCCCTCGGGAAGAAAGGAACAGTCATCAAAAGCAACAGGCAGCCGTTAGCCACGGCGCTTGATACTCGCTTCGCGCTCAGGGGAACGCATGTGAGCTCTTCATCACGGTTACCGAGCCTGACCACTTCCGAGCACGTTTCTCCGGTCGGGCGCTATAGAAACGATCCCTGAAAGTATAGTCTTGACGTCCGCCCTGCGAGGGACACCGTCCCACCAAAAGGCATCGCTATATAGCTTGCAGCGACAAACTAAAGCTAAGACATTCGCACAACACCGAAAGAGAAGAAGACTTTGCAATGCATGAATCTTATGAAAACAAACAAAAAAAAAACCAATTCGTAACGCTTTTTCTTAGAAGTCAATGCGTGAAGTAGGCTAGATTGCGTTTATTCAACCACTGAACATACATTACATCCAAGGCAGGCTGCGAGGCAGCGCAGAACGGCAACATCAGCGGCTTGGCCGAGGACGCTCTGTGATGGCGTTTTTGCATGCTTTGGAAAAGCAAGAAGGAAAAAAAACCAACCAGAGAAGCGTGAGTGATGAGACCACACGTTTAAGATTTAAGACCTCCCAGGGGTGGGGCTTATGCAGATATATTGTCTCTGACGCAGGAGCAACACCTGACGAGGCCGCAAAGAGCCTGGGGCGGCACCCTTTTCCCTAACCATAACGGAGGCGCGCCTTAAGGCGCTAGAGCAGCCCCCTTAGGAGGCAGCGGCAAGGGCCACGCCTGGAGAACCACCAGCTGATACCAGAGACAATCCCCGGGCTCTATCGTTAAACCGGGATGATCAGGGGAAAGCGCGAACGCAGTCCCCCACTACCAGAAATTATGCAGTCGAGTTTCCCGCATTTGGAGAAATCGCAGGGGTCAGCACAGCCGGAGTGCAATGGCTGAGCCTCACCCTGGGAGAACCCCCTTCGTGATCAGGGTATCTCCCCTGCCAGGTAAGTATGAGTTGCCATAGGAGATGGTGGGGGGCGCCACTTCCACACCCCTCGCTAAAGTCGTGGTGGGGGTTACTGCTCCAACACTCGGCTCTGTGCAGAACAGCTGCGTGGACAAGGTGCCTGCACACAGGAAATTCCTCATCGTTGCCCTTCAGGGAAAAGTCTTCCCGTGTTAAGCTGCGCTCGTAAAATCCAGCATTCCCAGAGCGCTTTGCAGCACAAAAATTTGCACGCGGTAGCACCGCCCATCAGCGGGACCTCGCGCCGGGGAAGGAGCATTTACCCCTTGGCGACCTTAACGCACGAGCCGGGCAACAGGACTTGGCTACCATTTGACGTTGGTACGCAGAACGTTTCCACGAAAGGCTCATGAAACATAGGCCACATTAAGCCCCTCGCGAGGCGTCTATCCTGTTAAGAGTAGGCCTGCCTCGAAAGCTAGTACGGTCGGCACAGAAGGAAGGCCCTCGAAAGAGGCCAACAAACACAATTAAGGCCGCATCCGCAGAAAGCACAGCTCGACGCGTCGCTACGAGAAGTAACCGCTCAGCTTGCGCGTTCCCCCTCCTAACCTGCCCTCGGGAAGAAAGGAACAGTCATCAAAAGCAACAGGCAGCCGTTAGCCACGGCGCTTGATACTCGCTTCGCGCTCAGGGGAACGCACGTGAGCTCTTCATCACGGTTACCGAGCCTGACCACTTCCGAGCACGTTTCTCCGGTCGGGCGCTATAGAAACGATCCCTGAAAGTATAGTCTTGACGCCCGCCCTGCGAGGGACACCGTCCCACCAAAAGGCATCGCTATATAGCTTGCAGCGACAAACTAAAGCTAAGACATTCGCACAACACCGAAAGAGAAGAAGACTTTGCAATGCATGAATCTTATGAAAACAGACAAAAAAAAAACAATTCGTAACGCTTTTTCTTAGAAGTCAATGCGTGAAGTAGGCTAGATTGCGTTTATTCAACCACTGAACATACATTACATCCAAGGCAGGCTGCGAGGCAGCGCAGAACGGCAACATCAGCGGCTTGGCCGAGGACGCTCTGTGATGGCGTTTTTGCATGCTTTGGAAAAGCAAGAAGGAAAAAAAACCAACCAGAGAAGCGTGAGTGATGAGACCACACGTTTAAGATTTAAGACCTCCCAGGGGTGGGGCTTATGCAGATATATCGTCTCTGACGCAGGAGCAACACCTGACGAGGCCGCAAAGAGCCTGGGGCGGCACCCTTTTCCCTAACCATAACGGAGGCGCGCCTTAAGGCGCTAGAGCAGCCCCCTTAGGAGGCAGCGGCAAGGGCCACGCCTGGAGAACCACCAGCTGATACCGGAGACAATCCCCGGGCTCTATCGTTAAACCGGGATGATCAGGGGAAAGCGCGAACGCAGTCCCCCACTACCAGAAATTATGCAGTCGAGTTTCCCGCATTTGGGGAAATCGCAGGGGTCAGCACAGCCGGAGTGCAATGGCTGAGCCTCACCCTGGGAGAACCCCCTTCGTGATCAGGGTATCTCCCCTGCCAGGTAAGTATGAGTTGCCATTGGAGATGGTGGGGGGGCGCCACTTCCACACCCCTCGCTAAAGTCGTGGTGGGGGTTACTGCTCCAACACTCGGCTCTGTGCAGAACAGCTGCGTGGACAAGGTGCCTGCACACAGGAAATTCCTCATCGTTGCCCTTCAGGGAAAAGTCTTCCCGTGTTAAGCTGCGCTCGTAAAATCCAGCATTCCCAGAGCGCTTTGCAGCACAAAAATTTGCACGCGGTAGCACCGCCCATCAGCGGGACCTCGCGCCGGGGAAGGAGCATTTACCCCTTGGCGACCTTAACGCACGAGCCGGGCAACAGGACTTGGCTACCATTTGACGTTGGTACGCAGAACGTTTCCACGAAAGGCTCATGAAACATAGGCCACATTAAGCCCCTCGCGAGGCGTCTATCCTGTTAAGAGTAGGCCTGCCTCGAAAGCTAGTACGGTCGGCACAGAAGGAAGGCCCTCGAAAGAGGCCAACAAACACAATTAAGGCCGCATCCGCAGAAAGCACAGCTCGACGCGTCGCTACGAGAAGTAACCGCTCAGCTTGCGCGTTCCCCCTCCTAACCTGCCCTCGGGAAGAAAGGAACAGTCATCAAAAGCAACAGGCAGCCGTTAGCCACGGCGCTTGATACTCGCTTCGCGCTCAGGGGAACGCACGTGAGCTCTTCATCACGGTTACCGAGCCTGACCACTTCCGAGCACGTTTCTCCGGTCGGGCGCTATAGAAACGATCCCTGAAAGTATAGTCTTGACGCCCGCCCTGCGAGGGACACCGTCCCACCAAAAGGCATCGCTATATAGCTTGCAGCGACAAACTAAAGCTAAGACATTCGCACAACACCGAAAGAGAAGAAGACTTTGCAATGCATGAATCTTATGAAAACAGACAAAAAAAAAACAATTCGTAACGCTTTTTCTTAGAAGTCAATGCGTGAAGTAGGCTAGATTGCGTTTATTCAACCACTGAACATACATTACATCCAAGGCAGGCTGCGAGGCAGCGCAGAACGGCAACATCAGCGGCTTGGCCGAGGACGCTCTGTGATGGCGTTTTTGCATGCTTTGGAAAAGCAAGAAGGAAAAAAAACCAACCAGAGAAGCGTGAGTGATGAGACCACACGTTTAAGATTTAAGACCTCCCAGGGGTGGGGCTTATGCAGATATATCGTCTCTGACGCAGGAGCAACACCTGACGAGGCCGCAAAGAGCCTGGGGCGGCACCCTTTTCCCTAACCATAACGGAGGCGCGCCTTAAGGCGCTAGAGCAGCCCCCTTAGGAGGCAGCGGCAAGGGCCACGCCTGGAGAACCACCAGCTGATACCGGAGACAATCCCCGGGCTCTATCGTTAAACCGGGATGATCAGGGGAAAGCGCGAACGCAGTCCCCCACTACCAGAAATTATGCAGTCGAGTTTCCCGCATTTGGGGAAATCGCAGGGGTCAGCACAGCCGGAGTGCAATGGCTGAGCCTCACCCTGGGAGAACCCCCTTCGTGATCAGGGTATCTCCCCTGCCAGGTAAGTATGAGTTGCCATAGGAGATGGTGGGGGGCGCCACTTCCACACCCCTCGCTAAAGTCGTGGTGGGGGTTACTGCTCCAACACTCGGCTCTGTGCAGAACAGCTGCGTGGACAAGGTGCCTGCACACAGGAAATTCCTCATCGTTGCCCTTCAGGGAAAAGTCTTCCCGTGTTAAGCTGCGCTCGTAAAATCCAGCATTCCCAGAGCGCTTTGCAGCACAAAAATTTGCACGCGGTAGCACCGCCCATCAGCGGGACCTCGCGCCGGGGAAGGAGCATTTACCCCTTGGCGACCTTAACGCACGAGCCGGGCAACAGGACTTGGCTACCATTTGACGTTGGTACGCAGAACGTTTCCACGAAAGGCTCATGAAACATAGGCCACATTAAGCCCCTCGCGAGGCGTCTATCCTGTTAAGAGTAGGCCTGCCTCGAAAGCTAGTACGGTCGGCACAGAAGGAAGGCCCTCGAAAGAGGCCAACAAACACAATTAAGGCCGCATCCGCAGAAAGCACAGCTCGACGCGTCGCTACGAGAAGTAACCGCTCAGCATGCGCGTTCCCCCTCCTAACCTGCCCTCGGGAAGAAAGGAACAGTCATCAAAAGCAACAGGCAGCCGTTAGCCACGGCGCTTGATACTCGCTTCGCGCTCAGGGGAACGCACGTGAGCTCTTCATCACGGTTACCGAGCCTGACCACTTCCGAGCACGTTTCTCCGGTCGGGCGCTATAGAAACGATCCCTGAAAGTATAGTCTTGACGTCCGCCCTGCGAGGGACACCGTCCCACCAAAAGGCATCGCTATATAGCTTGCAGCGACAAACTAAAGCTAAGACATTCGCACAACACCGAAAGAGAAGAAGACTTTGCAATGCATGAATCTTATGAAAACAGACAAAAAAAAAACCAATTCGTAACGCTTTTTCTTAGAAGTCAATGCGTGAAGTAGGCTAGATTGCGTTTATTCAACCACTGAACATACATTACATCCAAGGCAGGCTGCGAGGCAGCGCAGAACGGCAACATCAGCGGCTTGGCCGAGGACGCTCTGTGATGGCGTTTTTGCATGCTTTGGAAAAGCAAGAAGGAAAAAAAACCAACCAGAGAAGCGTGAGTGATGAGACCACACGTTTAAGATTTAAGACCTCCCAGGGGTGGGGCTTATGCAGATATATCGTCTCTGACGCAGGAGCAACACCTGACGAGGCCGCAAAGAGCCTGGGGCGGCACCCTTTTCCCTAACCATAACGGAGGCGCGCCTTAAGGCGCTAGAGCAGCCCCCTTAGGAGGCAGCGGCAAGGGCCACGCCTGGAGAACCACCAGCTGATACCGGAGACAATCCCCGGGCTCTATCGTTAAACCGGGATGATCAGGGGAAAGCGCGAACGCAGTCCCCCACTACCAGAAATTATGCAGTCGAGTTTCCCGCATTTGGGGAAATCGCAGGGGTCAGCACAGCCGGAGTGCAATGGCTGAGCCTCACCCTGGGAGAACCCCCTTCGTGATCAGGGTATCTCCCCTGCCAGGTAAGTATGAGTTGCCATAGGAGATGGTGGGGGGGCGCCACTTCCACACCCCTCGCTAAAGTCGTGGTGGGGGTTACTGCTCCAACACTCGGCTCTGTGCAGAACAGCTGCGTGGACAAGGTGCCTGCACACAGGAAATTCCTCATCGTTGCCCTTCAGGGAAAAGTCTTCCCGTGTTAAGCTGCGCTCGTAAAATCCAGCATTCCCAGAGCGCTTTGCAGCACAAAAATTTGCACGCGGTAGCACCGCCCATCAGCGGGACCTCGCGCCGGGGAAGGAGCATTTACCCCTTGGCGACCTTAACGCACGAGCCGGGCAACAGGACTTGGCTACCATTTGACGTTGGTACGCAGAACGTTTCCACGAAAGGCTCATGAAACATAGGCCACATTAAGCCCCTCGCGAGGCGTCTATCCTGTTAAGAGTAGGCCTGCCTCGAAAGCTAGTACGGTCGGCACAGAAGGAAGGCCCTCGAAAGAGGCCAACAAACACAACTAAGGCCGCATCCGCAGAAAGCACAGCTCGACGCGTCGCTACGAGAAGTAACCGCTCAGCTTGCGCGTTCCCCCTCCTAACCTGCCCGCGGGAAGAAAGGAACAGTCATCAAAAGCAACAGGCAGCCGTTAGCCACGGCGCTTGATACTCGCTTCGCGCTCAGGGGAACGCACGTGAGCTCTTCATCACGGTTACCGAGCCTGACCACTTCCGAGCACGTTTCTCCGGTCGGGCGCTATAGAAACGATCCCTGAAAGTATAGTCTTGACGTCCGCCCTGCGAGGGACACCGTCCCACCAAAAGGCATCGCTATATAGCTTGCAGCGACAAACTAAAGCTAAGACATTCGCACAACACCGAAAGAGAAGAAGACTTTGCAATGCATGAATCTTATGAAAACAGACAAAAAAAAAACCAATTCGTAACGCTTTTTCTTAGAAGTCAATGCGTGAAGTAGGCTAGATTGCGTTTATTCAACCACTGAACATACATTACATCCAAGGCAGGCTGCGAGGCAGCGCAGAACGGCAACATCAGCGGCTTGGCCGAGGACGCTCTGTGATGGCGTTTTTGCATGCTTTGGAAAAGCAAGAAGGAAAAAAAACCAACCAGAGAAGCGTGAGTGATGAGACCACACGTTTAAGATTTAAGACCTCCCAGGGGTGGGGCTTATGCAGATATATCGTCTCTGACGCAGGAGCAACACCTGACGAGGCCGCAAAGAGCCTGGGGCGGCACCCTTTTCCCTAACCATAACGGAGGCGCGCCTTAAGGCGCTAGAGCAGCCCCCTTAGGAGGCAGCGGCAAGGGCCACGCCTGGAGAACCACCAGCTGATACCGGAGACAATCCCCGGGCTCTATCGTTAAACCGGGATGATCAGGGGAAAGCGCGAACGCAGTCCCCCACTACCAGAAATTATGCAGTCGAGTTTCCCGCATTTGGGGAAATCGCAGGGGTCAGCACAGCCGGAGTGCAATGGCTGAGCCTCACCCTGGGAGAACCCCCTTCGTGATCAGGGTATCTCCCCTGCCAGGTAAGTATGAGTTGCCATAGGAGATGGTGGGGGGCGCCACTTCCACACCCCTCGCTAAAGTCGTGGTGGGGGTTACTGCTCCAACACTCGGCTCTGTGCAGAACAGCTGCGTGGACAAGGTGCCTGCACACAGGAAATTCCTCATCGTTGCCCTTCAGGGAAAAGTCTTCCCGTGTTAAGCTGCGCTCGTAAAATCCAGCATTCCCAGAGCGCTTTGCAGCACAAAAATTTGCACGCGGTAGCACCGCCCATCAGCGGGACCTCGCGCCGGGGAAGGAGCATTTACCCCTTGGCGACCTTAACGCACGAGCCGGGCAACAGGACTTGGCTACCATTTGATGTTGGTACGCAGAACGTTTCCACGAAAGGCTCATGAAACATAGGCCACATTAAGCCCCTCGCGAGGCGTCTATCCTGTTAAGAGTAGGCCTGCCTCGAAAGCTAGTACGGTCGGCATAGAAGGAAGGCCCTCGAAAGAGGCCAACAAACACAATTAAGGCCGCATCCGCAGAAAGCACAGCTCGACGCGTCGCTACGAGAAGTAACCGCTCAGCTTGCGCGTTCCCCCTCCTAACCTGCCCTCGGGAAGAAAGGAACAGTCATCAAAAGCAACAGGCAGCCGTTAGCCACGGCGCTTGATACCCGCTTCGCGCTCAGGGGAACGCACGTGAGCTCTTCATCACGGTTACCGAGCCTGACCACTTCCGAGCACGTTTCTCCGGTCGGGCGCTATAGAAACGATCCCTGAAAGTATAGTCTTGACGTCCGCCCTGCGAGGGACACCATCCCACCAAAAGGCATCGCTATATAGCTTGCAGCGACAAACTAAAGCTAAGACATTCGCACAACACCGAAAGAGAAGAAGACTTTGCAATGCATGAATCTTATGAAAACAGACAAAAAAAAAACCAATTCGTAACGCTTTTTCTTAGAAGTCAATGCGTGAAGTAGGCTAGATTGCGTTTATTCAACCACTGAACATACATTACATCCAAGGCAGGCTGCGAGGCAGCGCAGAACGGCAACATCAGCGGCTTGGCCGAGGACGCTCTGTGATGGCGTTTTTGCATGCTTTGGAAAAGCAAGAAGGAAAAAAAACCAACCAGAGAAGCGTGAGTGATGAGACCACACGTTTAAGATTTAAGACCTCCCAGGGGTGGGGCTTATGCAGATATATCGTCTCTGACGCAGGAGCAACACCTGACGAGGCCGCAAAGAGCCTGGGGCGGCACCCTTTTCCCTAACCATAACGGAGGCGCGCCTTAAGGCGCTAGAGCAGCCCCCTTAGGAGGCAGCGGCAAGGGCCACGCCTGGAGAACCACCAGCTGATACCGGAGACAATCCCCGGGCTCTATCGTTAAACCGGGATGATCAGGGGAAAGCGCGAACGCAGTCCCCCACTACCAGAAATTATGCAGTCGAGTTTCCCGCATTTGGGGAAATCGCAGGGGTCAGCACAGCCGGAGTGCAATGGCTGAGCCTCACCCTGGGAGAACCCCCTTCGTGATCAGGGTATCTCCCCTGCCAGGTAAGTATGAGTTGCCATAGGAGATGGTGGGGGGGCGCCACTTCCACACCCCTCGCTAAAGTCGTGGTGGGGGTTACTGCTCCAACACTCGGCTCTGTGCAGAACAGCTGCGTGGACAAGGTGCCTGCACACAGGAAATTCCTCATCGTTGCCCTTCAGGGAAAAGTCTTCCCGTGTTAAGCTGCGCTCGTAAAATCCAGCATTCCCAGAGCGCTTTGCAGCACAAAAATTTGCACGCGGTAGCACCGCCCATCAGCGGGACCTCGCGCCGGGGAAGGAGCATTTACCCCTTGGCGACCTTAACGCACGAGCCGGGCAACAGGACTTGGCTACCATTTGACGTTGGTACGCAGAACGTTTCCACGAAAGGCTCATGAAACATAGGCCACATTAAGCCCCTCGCGAGGCGTCTATCCTGTTAAGAGCAGGCCTGCCTCGAAAGCTAGTACGGTCGGCACAGAAGAAAGGCCCTCGAAAGAGGCCAACAAACACAATTAAGGCCGCATCCGCAGAAAGCACAGCTCGACGCGTCGCTACGAGAAGTAACCGCTCAGCTTGCGCGTTCCCCCTCCTAACCTGCCCTCGGGAAGAAAGGAACAGTCATCAAAAGCAACAGGCAGCCGTTAGCCACGGCGCTTGATACTCGCTTCGCGCTCAGGGGAACGCACGTGAGCTCTTCATCACGGTTACCGAGCCTGACCACTTCCGAGCACGTTTCTCCGGTCGGGCGCTATAGAAACGATCCCTGAAAGTATAGTCTTGACGTCCGCCCTGCGAGGGACACCGTCCCACCAAAAGGCATCGCTATATAGCTTGCAGCGACAAACTAAAGCTAAGACATTCGCACAACACCGAAAGAGAAGAAGACTTTGCAATGCATGAATCTTATGAAAACAAACAAAAAAAAAACCAATTCGTAACGCTTTTTCTTAGAAGTCAATGCGTGAAGTAGGCTAGATTGCGTTTATTCAACCACTGAACATACATTACATCCAAGGCAGGCTGCGAGGCAGCGCAGAACGGCAACATCAGCGGCTTGGCCGAGGACGCTCTGTGATGGCGTTTTTGCATGCTTTGGAAAAGCAAGAAGGAAAAAAAACCAACCAGAGAAGCGTGAGTGATGAGACCACACGTTTAAGATTTAAGACCTCCCAGGGGTGGGGCTTATGCAGATATATTGTCTCTGACGCAGGAGCAACACCTGACGAGGCCGCAAAGAGCCTGGGGCGGCACCCTTTTCCCTAACCATAACGGAGGCGCGCCTTAAGGCGCTAGAGCGTGCCCTTAGGAGGCAGCGGCAAGGGCCACGCCTGGAGAACCACCAGCTGATACCAGAGACAATCCCCGGGCTCTATCGTTAAACCGGGATGATCAGGGGAAAGCGCGAACGCAGTCCCCCACTACCAGAAATTATGCAGTCGAGTTTCCCGCATTTGGAGAAATCGCAGGGGTCAGCACAGCCGGAGTGCAATGGCTGAGCCTCACCCTGGGAGAACCCCCTTCGTGATCAGGGTATCTCCCCTGCCAGGTAAGTATGAGTTGCCATAGGAGATGGTGGGGGGCGCCACTTCCACACCCCTCGCTAAAGTCGTGGTGGGGGTTACTGCTCCAACACTCGGCTCTGTGCAGAACAGCTGCGTGGACAAGGTGCCTGCACACAGGAAATTCCTCATCGTTGCCCTTCAGGGAAAAGTCTTCCCGTGTTAAGCTGCGCTCGTAAAATCCAGCATTCCCAGAGCGCTTTGCAGCACAAAAATTTGCACGCGGTAGCACCGCCCATCAGCGGGACCTCGCGCCGGGGAAGGAGCATTTACCCCTTGGCGACCTTAACGCACGAGCCGGGCAACAGGACTTGGCTACCATTTGACGTTGGTACGCAGAACGTTTCCACGAAAGGCTCATGAAACATAGGCCACATTAAGCCCCTCGCGAGGCGTCTATCCTGTTAAGAGTAGGCCTGCCTCGAAAGCTAGTACGGTCGGCACAGAAGGAAGGCCCTCGAAAGAGGCCAACAAACACAATTAAGGCCGCATCCGCAGAAAGCACAGCTCGACGCGTCGCTACGAGAAGTAACCGCTCAGCTTGCGCGTTCCCCCTCCTAACCTGCCCTCGGGAAGAAAGGAACAGTCATCAAAAGCAACAGGCAGCCGTTAGCCACGGCGCTTGATACTCGCTTCGCGCTCAGGGGAACGCACGTGAGCTCTTCATCACGGTTACCGAGCCTGACCACTTCCGAGCACGTTTCTCCGGTCGGGCGCTATAGAAACGATCCCTGAAAGTATAGTCTTGACGCCCGCCCTGCGAGGGACACCGTCCCACCAAAAGGCATCGCTATATAGCTTGCAGCGACAAACTAAAGCTAAGACATTCGCACAACACCGAAAGAGAAGAAGACTTTGCAATGCATGAATCTTATGAAAACAGACAAAAAAAAAACAATTCGTAACGCTTTTTCTTAGAAGTCAATGCGTGAAGTAGGCTAGATTGCGTTTATTCAACCACTGAACATACATTACATCCAAGGCAGGCTGCGAGGCAGCGCAGAACGGCAACATCAGCGGCTTGGCCGAGGACGCTCTGTGATGGCGTTTTTGCATGCTTTGGAAAAGCAAGAAGGAAAAAAAACCAACCAGAGAAGCGTGAGTGATGAGACCACACGTTTAAGATTTAAGACCTCCCAGGGGTGGGGCTTATGCAGATATATCGTCTCTGACGCAGGAGCAACACCTGACGAGGCCGCAAAGAGCCTGGGGCGGCACCCTTTTCCCTAACCATAACGGAGGCGCGCCTTAAGGCGCTAGAGCAGCCCCCTTAGGAGGCAGCGGCAAGGGCCACGCCTGGAGAACCACCAGCTGATACCGGAGACAATCCCCGGGCTCTATCGTTAAACCGGGATGATCAGGGGAAAGCGCGAACGCAGTCCCCCACTACCAGAAATTATGCAGTCGAGTTTCCCGCATTTGGGGAAATCGCAGGGGTCAGCACAGCCGGAGTGCAATGGCTGAGCCTCACCCTGGGAGAACCCCCTTCGTGATCAGGGTATCTCCCCTGCCAGGTAAGTATGAGTTGCCATTGGAGATGGTGGGGGGGCGCCACTTCCACACCCCTCGCTAAAGTCGTGGTGGGGGTTACTGCTCCAACACTCGGCTCTGTGCAGAACAGCTGCGTGGACAAGGTGCCTGCACACAGGAAATTCCTCATCGTTGCCCTTCAGGGAAAAGTCTTCCCGTGTTAAGCTGCGCTCGTAAAATCCAGCATTCCCAGAGCGCTTTGCAGCACAAAAATTTGCACGCGGTAGCACCGCCCATCAGCGGGACCTCGCGCCGGGGAAGGAGCATTTACCCCTTGGCGACCTTAACGCACGAGCCGGGCAACAGGACTTGGCTACCATTTGACGTTGGTACGCAGAACGTTTCCACGAAAGGCTCATGAAACATAGGCCACATTAAGCCCCTCGCGAGGCGTCTATCCTGTTAAGAGTAGGCCTGCCTCGAAAGCTAGTACGGTCGGCACAGAAGGAAGGCCCTCGAAAGAGGCCAACAAACACAATTAAGGCCGCATCCGCAGAAAGCACAGCTCGACGCGTCGCTACGAGAAGTAACCGCTCAGCTTGCGCGTTCCCCCTCCTAACCTGCCCTCGGGAAGAAAGGAACAGTCATCAAAAGCAACAGGCAGCCGTTAGCCACGGCGCTTGATACTCGCTTCGCGCTCAGGGGAACGCACGTGAGCTCTTCATCACGGTTACCGAGCCTGACCACTTCCGAGCACGTTTCTCCGGTCGGGCGCTATAGAAACGATCCCTGAAAGTATAGTCTTGACGCCCGCCCTGCGAGGGACACCGTCCCACCAAAAGGCATCGCTATATAGCTTGCAGCGACAAACTAAAGCTAAGACATTCGCACAACACCGAAAGAGAAGAAGACTTTGCAATGCATGAATCTTATGAAAACAGACAAAAAAAAAACAATTCGTAACGCTTTTTCTTAGAAGTCAATGCGTGAAGTAGGCTAGATTGCGTTTATTCAACCACTGAACATACATTACATCCAAGGCAGGCTGCGAGGCAGCGCAGAACGGCAACATCAGCGGCTTGGCCGAGGACGCTCTGTGATGGCGTTTTTGCATGCTTTGGAAAAGCAAGAAGGAAAAAAAACCAACCAGAGAAGCGTGAGTGATGAGACCACACGTTTAAGATTTAAGACCTCCCAGGGGTGGGGCTTATGCAGATATATCGTCTCTGACGCAGGAGCAACACCTGACGAGGCCGCAAAGAGCCTGGGGCGGCACCCTTTTCCCTAACCATAACGGAGGCGCGCCTTAAGGCGCTAGAGCAGCCCCCTTAGGAGGCAGCGGCAAGGGCCACGCCTGGAGAACCACCAGCTGATACCGGAGACAATCCCCGGGCTCTATCGTTAAACCGGGATGATCAGGGGAAAGCGCGAACGCAGTCCCCCACTACCAGAAATTATGCAGTCGAGTTTCCCGCATTTGGGGAAATCGCAGGGGTCAGCACAGCCGGAGTGCAATGGCTGAGCCTCACCCTGGGAGAACCCCCTTCGTGATCAGGGTATCTCCCCTGCCAGGTAAGTATGAGTTGCCATAGGAGATGGTGGGGGGCGCCACTTCCACACCCCTCGCTAAAGTCGTGGTGGGGGTTACTGCTCCAACACTCGGCTCTGTGCAGAACAGCTGCGTGGACAAGGTGCCTGCACACAGGAAATTCCTCATCGTTGCCCTTCAGGGAAAAGTCTTCCCGTGTTAAGCTGCGCTCGTAAAATCCAGCATTCCCAGAGCGCTTTGCAGCACAAAAATTTGCACGCGGTAGCACCGCCCATCAGCGGGACCTCGCGCCGGGGAAGGAGCATTTACCCCTTGGCGACCTTAATGCACGAGCCGGGCAACAGGACTTGGCTACCATTTGACGTTGGTACGCAGAACGTTTCCACGAAAGGCTCATGAAACATAGGCCACATTAAGCCCCTCGCGAGGCGTCTATCCTGTTAAGAGTAGGCCTGCCTCGAAAGCTAGTACGGTCGGCACAGAAGGAAGGCCCTCGAAAGAGGCCAACAAACACAATTAAGGCCGCATCCGCAGAAAGCACAGCTCGACGCGTCGCTACGAGAAGTAACCGCTCAGCTTGCGCGTTCCCCCTCCTAACCTGCCCTCGGGAAGAAAGGAACAGTCATCAAAAGCAACAGGCAGCCGTTAGCCACGGCGCTTGATACTCGCTTCGCGCTCAGGGGAACGCACGTGAGCTCTTCATCACGGTTACCGAGCCTGACCACTTCCGAGCACGTTTCTCCGGTCGGGCGCTATAGAAACGATCCCTGAAAGTATAGTCTTGACGCCCGCCCTGCGAGGGACACCGTCCCACCAAAAGGCATCGCTATATAGCTTGCAGCGACAAACTAAAGCTAAGACATTCGCACAACACCGAAAGAGAAGAAGACTTTGCAATGCATGAATCTTATGAAAACAGACAAAAAAAAAACAATTCGTAACGCTTTTTCTTAGAAGTCAATGCGTGAAGTAGGCTAGATTGCGTTTATTCAACCACTGAACATACATTACATCCAAGGCAGGCTGCGAGGCAGCGCAGAACGGCAACATCAGCGGCTTGGCCGAGGACGCTCTGTGATGGCGTTTTTGCATGCTTTGGAAAAGCAAGAAGGAAAAAAAACCAACCAGAGAAGCGTGAGTGATGAGACCACACGTTTAAGATTTAAGACCTCCCAGGGGTGGGGCTTATGCAGATATATCGTCTCTGACGCAGGAGCAACACCTGACGAGGCCGCAAAGAGCCTGGGGCGGCACCCTTTTCCCTAACCATAACGGAGGCGCGCCTTAAGGCGCTAGAGCAGCCCCCTTAGGAGGCAGCGGCAAGGGCCACGCCTGGAGAACCACCAGCTGATACCGGAGACAATCCCCGGGCTCTATCGTTAAACCGGGATGATCAGGGGAAAGCGCGAACGCAGTCCCCCACTACCAGAAATTATGCAGTCGAGTTTCCCGCATTTGGGGAAACCGCAGGGGTCAGCACAGCCGGAGTGCAATGGCTGAGCCTCACCCTGGGAGAACCCCCTTCGTGATCAGGGTATCTCCCCTGCCAGGTAAGTATGAGTTGCCATAGGAGATGGTGGGGGGCGCCACTTCCACACCCCTCGCTAAAGTCGTGGTGGGGGTTACTGCTCCAACACTCGGCTCTGTGCAGAACAGCTGCGTGGACAAGGTGCCTGCACACAGGAAATTCCTCATCGTTGCCCTTCAGGGAAAAGTCTTCCCGTGTTAAGCTGCGCTCGTAAAATCCAGCATTCCCAGAGCGCTTTGCAGCACAAAAATTTGCACGCGGTAGCACCGCCCATCAGCGGGACCTCGCGCCGGGGAAGGAGCATTTACCCCTTGGCGACCTTAACGCACGAGCCGGGCAACAGGACTTGGCTACCATTTGACGTTGGTACGCAGAACGTTTCCACGAAAGGCTCATGAAACATAGGCCACATTAAGCCCCTCGCGAGGCGTCTATCCTGTTAAGAGTAGGCCTGCCTCGAAAGCTAGTACGGTCGGCATAGAAGGAAGGCCCTCGAAAGAGGCCAACAAACACAATTAAGGCCGCATCCGCAGAAAGCACAGCTCGACGCGTCGCTACGAGAAGTAACCGCTCAGCTTGCGCGTTCCCCCTCCTAACCTGCCCTCGGGAAGAAAGGAACAGTCATCAAAAGCAACAGGCAGCCGTTAGCCACGGCGCTTGATACTCGCTTCGCGCTCAGGGGAACGCACGTGAGCTCTTCATCACGGTTACCGAGCCTGACCACTTCCGAGCACGTTTCTCCGGTCGGGCGCTATAGAAACGATCCCTGAAAGTATAGTCTTGACGTCCGCCCTGCGAGGGACACCGTCCCACCAAAAGGCATCGCTATATAGCTTGCAGCGACAAACTAAAGCTAAGACATTCACACAACACCGAAAGAGAAGAAGACTTTGCAATGCATGAATCTTATGAAAACAGACAAAAAAAAAACCAATTCGTAACGCTTTTTCTTAGAAGTCAATGCGTGAAGTAGGCTAGATTGCGTTTATTCAACCACTGAACATACATTACATCCAAGGCAGGCTGCGAGGCAGCGCAGAACGGCAACATCAGCGGCTTGGCCGAGGACGCTCTGTGATGGCGTTTTTGCATGCTTTGGAAAAGCAAGAAGGAAAAAAAACCAACCAGAGAAGCGTGAGTGATGAGACCACACGTTTAAGATTTAAGACCTCCCAGGGGTGGGGCTTATGCAGATATATTGTCTCTGACGCAGGAGCAACACCTGACGAGGCCGCAAAGAGCCTGGGGCGGCACCCTTTTCCCTAACCATAACGGAGGCGCGCCTTAAGGCGCTAGAGCAGCCCCCTTAGGAGGCAGCGGCAAGGGCCACGCCTGGAGAACCACCAGCTGATACCAGAGACAATCCCCGTGCTCTATCGTTAAACCGGGATGATCAGGGGAAAGCGCGAACGCAGTCCCCCACTACCAGAAATTATGCAGTCGAGTTTCCCGCATTTGGAGAAATCGCAGGGGTCAGCACAGCCGGAGTGCAATGGCTGAGCCTCACCCTGGGAGAACCCCCTTCGTGATCAGGGTATCTCCCCTGCCAGGTAAGTATGAGTTGCCATAGGAGATGGTGGGGGGCGCCACTTCCACACCCCTCGCTAAAGTCGTGGTGGGGGTTACTGCTCCAACACTCGGCTCTGTGCAGAACAGCTGCGTGGACAAGGTGCCTGCACACAGGAAATTCCTCATCGTTGCCCTTCAGGGAAAAGTCTTCCCGTGTTAAGCTGCGCTCGTAAAATCCAGCATTCCCAGAGCGCTTTGCAGCACAAAAATTTGCACGCGGTAGCACCGCCCATCAGCGGGACCTCGCGCCGGGGAAGGAGCATTTACCCCTTGGCGACCTTAACGCACGAGCCGGGCAACAGGACTTGGCTACCATTTGATGTTGGTACGCAGAACGTTTCCACGAAAGGCTCATGAAACATAGGCCACATTAAGCCCCTCGCGAGGCGTCTATCCTGTTAAGAGTAGGCCTGCCTCGAAAGCTAGTACGGTCGGCATAGAAGGAAGGCCCTCGAAAGAGGCCAACAAACACAATTAAGGCCGCATCCGCAGAAAGCACAGCTCGACGCGTCGCTACGAGAAGTAACCGCTCAGCTTGCGCGTTCCCCCTCCTAACCTGCCCTCGGGAAGAAAGGAACAGTCATCAAAAGCAACAGGCAGCCGTTAGCCACGGCGCTTGATACCCGCTTCGCGCTCAGGGGAACGCACGTGAGCTCTTCATCACGGTTACCGAGCCTGACCACTTCCGAGCACGTTTCTCCGGTCGGGCGCTATAGAAACGATCCCTGAAAGTATAGTCTTGACGTCCGCCCTGCGAGGGACACCATCCCACCAAAAGGCATCGCTATATAGCTTGCAGCGACAAACTAAAGCTAAGACATTCGCACAACACCGAAAGAGAAGAAGACTTTGCAATGCATGAATCTTATGAAAACAGACAAAAAAAAAACCAATTCGTAACGCTTTTTCTTAGAAGTCAATGCGTGAAGTAGGCTAGATTGCGTTTATTCAACCACTGAACATACATTACATCCAAGGCAGGCTGCGAGGCAGCGCAGAACGGCAACATCAGCGGCTTGGCCGAGGACGCTCTGTGATGGCGTTTTTGCATGCTTTGGAAAAGCAAGAAGGAAAAAAAACCAACCAGAGAAGCGTGAGTGATGAGACCACACGTTTAAGATTTAAGACCTCCCAGGGGTGGGGCTTATGCAGATATATCGTCTCTGACGCAGGAGCAACACCTGACGAGGCCGCAAAGAGCCTGGGGCGGCACCCTTTTCCCTAACCATAACGGAGGCGCGCCTTAAGGCGCTAGAGCAGCCCCCTTAGGAGGCAGCGGCAAGGGCCACGCCTGGAGAACCACCAGCTGATACCGGAGACAATCCCCGGGCTCTATCGTTAAACCGGGATGATCAGGGGAAAGCGCGAACGCAGTCCCCCACTACCAGAAATTATGCAGTCGAGTTTCCCGCATTTGGGGAAATCGCAGGGGTCAGCACAGCCGGAGTGCAATGGCTGAGCCTCACCCTGGGAGAACCCCCTTCGTGATCAGGGTATCTCCCCTGCCAGGTAAGTATGAGTTGCCATAGGAGATGGTGGGGGGGCGCCACTTCCACACCCCTCGCTAAAGTCGTGGTGGGGGTTACTGCTCCAACACTCGGCTCTGTGCAGAACAGCTGCGTGGACAAGGTGCCTGCACACAGGAAATTCCTCATCGTTGCCCTTCAGGGAAAAGTCTTCCCGTGTTAAGCTGCGCTCGTAAAATCCAGCATTCCCAGAGCGCTTTGCAGCACAAAAATTTGCACGCGGTAGCACCGCCCATCAGCGGGACCTCGCGCCGGGGAAGGAGCATTTACCCCTTGGCGACCTTAACGCACGAGCCGGGCAACAGGACTTGGCTACCATTTGACGTTGGTACGCAGAACGTTTCCACGAAAGGCTCATGAAACATAGGCCACATTAAGCCCCTCGCGAGGCGTCTATCCTGTTAAGAGCAGGCCTGCCTCGAAAGCTAGTACGGTCGGCACAGAAGGAAGGCCCTCGAAAGAGGCCAACAAACACAATTAAGGCCGCATCCGCAGAAAGCACAGCTCGACGCGTCGCTACGAGAAGTAACCGCTCAGCTTGCGCGTTCCCCCTCCTAACCTGCCCTCGGGAAGAAAGGAACAGTCATCAGAAGCAACAGGCAGCCGTTAGCCACGGCGCTTGATACTCGCTTCGCGCTCAGGGGAACGCACGTGAGCTCTTCATCACGGTTACCGAGCCTGACCACTTCCGAGCACGTTTCTCCGGTCGGGCGCTATAGAAACGATCCCTGAAAGTATAGTCTTGACGTCCGCCCTGCGAGGGACACCGTCCCACCAAAAGGCATCGCTATATAGCTTGCAGCGACAAACTAAAGCTAAGACATTCGCACAACACCGAAAGAGAAGAAGACTTTGCAATGCATGAATCTTATGAAAACAAACAAAAAAAAAAACAATTCGTAACGCTTTTTCATAGAAGTCAATGCGTGAAGTAGGCTAGATTGCGTTTATTCAACCACTGAACATACATTACATCCAAGGCAGGCTGCGAGGCAGCGCAGAACGGCAACATCAGCGGCTTGGCCGAGGACGCTCTGTGATGGCGTTTTTGCACGCTTTGGAAAAACAGGAAGGAAAAAAAACCAACCAGAGAAGCGTGAGTGATGAGACCACACGTTTAAGATTTAAGACCTCCCAGGGGTGGGGCTTATGCAGATATATCGTCTCTGACGCAGGAGCAACACCTGACGAGGCCGCAAAGAGCCTGGGGCGGCACCCTTTTCCCTAACCATAACGGAGGCGCGCCTTAAGGCGCTAGAGCAGCCCCCTTAGGAGGCAGCGGCAAGGGCCACGCCTGGAGAACCACCAGCTGATACCAGAGACAATCCCCGGGCTCTATCGTTAAACCGGGATGATCAGGGGAAAGCGCGAACGCAGTCCCCCACTACCAGAAATTATGCAGTCGAGTTTCCCGCATTTGGAGAAATCGCAGGGGTCAGCACAGCCGGAGTGCAATGGCTGAGCCTCACCCTGGGAGAACCCCCTTCGTGATCAGGGTATCTCCCCTGCCAGGTAAGTATGAGTTGCCATAGGAGATGGTGGGGGGCGCCACTTCCACACCCCTCGCTAAAGTCGTGGTGGGGGTTACTGCTCCAACACTCGGCTCTGTGCAGAACAGCTGCGTGGACAAGGTGCCTGCACACAGGAAATTCCTCATCGTTGCCCTTCAGGGAAAAGTCTTCCCGTGTTAAGCTGCGCTCGTAAAATCCAGCATTCCCAGAGCGCTTTGCAGCACAAAAATTTGCACGCGGTAGCACCGCCCATCAGCGGGACCTCGCGCCGGGGAAGGAGCATTTACCCCTTGGCGACCTTAACGCACGAGCCGGGCAACAGGACTTGGCTACCATTTGACGTTGGTACGCAGAACGTTTCCACGAAAGGCTCATGAAACGTAGGCCACATTAAGCCCCTCGCGAGGCGTCTATCCTGTTAAGAGTAGGCCTGCCTCGAAAGCTAGTACGGTCGGCACAGAAGGAAGGCCCTCGAAAGAGGCCAACAAACACAATTAAGGCCGCATCCGCAGAAAGCACAGCTCGACGCGTCGCTACGAGAAGTAACCGCTCAGCTTGCGCGTTCCCCCTCCTAACCTGCCCTCGGGAAGAAAGGAACAGTCATCAAAAGCAACAGGCAGCCGTTAGCCACGGCGCTTGATACTCGCTTCGCGCTCAGGGGAACGCACGTGAGCTCTTCATCACGGTTACCGAGCCTGACCACTTCCGAGCACGTTTCTCCGGTCGGGCGCTATAGAAACGATCCCTGAAAGTATAGTCTTGACGCCCGCCCTGCGAGGGACACCGTCCCACCAAAAGGCATCGCTATATAGCTTGCAGCGACAAACTAAAGCTAAGACATTCGCACAACACCGAAAGAGAAGAAGACTTTGCAATGCATGAATCTTATGAAAACAGACAAAAAAAAAACAATTCGTAACGCTTTTTCTTAGAAGTCAATGCGTGAAGTAGGCTAGATTGCGTTTATTCAACCACTGAACATACATTACATCCAAGGCAGGCTGCGAGGCAGCGCAGAACGGCAACATCAGCGGCTTGGCCGAGGACGCTCTGTGATGGCGTTTTTGCATGCTTTGGAAAAGCAAGAAGGAAAAAAAACCAACCAGAGAAGCGTGAGTGATGAGACCACACGTTTAAGATTTAAGACCTCCCAGGGGTGGGGCTTATGCAGATATATCGTCTCTGACGCAGGAGCAACACCTGACGAGGCCGCAAAGAGCCTGGGGCGGCACCCTTTTCCCTAACCATAACGGAGGCGCGCCTTAAGGCGCTAGAGCAGCCCCCTTAGGAGGCAGCGGCAAGGGCCACGCCTGGAGAACCACCAGCTGATACCGGAGACAATCCCCGGGCTCTATCGTTAAACCGGGATGATCAGGGGAAAGCGCGAACGCAGTCCCCCACTACCAGAAATTATGCAGTCGAGTTTCCCGCATTTGGGGAAATCGCAGGGGTCAGCACAGCCGGAGTGCAATGGCTGAGCCTCACGCTGGGAGAACCCCCTTCGTGATCAGGGTATCTCCCCTGCCAGGTAAGTATGAGTTGCCATTGGAGATGGTGGGGGGGCGCCACTTCCACACCCCTCGCTAAAGTCGTGGTGGGGGTTACTGCTCCAACACTCGGCTCTGTGCAGAACAGCTGCGTGGACAAGGTGCCTGCACACAGGAAATTCCTCATCGTTGCCCTTCAGGGAAAAGTCTTCCCGTGTTAAGCTGCGCTCGTAAAATCCAGCATTCCCAGAGCGCTTTGCAGCACAAAAATTTGCACGCGGTAGCACCGCCCATCAGCGGGACCTCGCGCCGGGGAAGGAGCATTTACCCCTTGGCGACCTTAACGCACGAGCCGGGCAACAGGACTTGGCTACCATTTGACGTTGGTACGCAGAACGTTTCCACGAAAGGCTCATGAAACATAGGCCACATTAAGCCCCTCGCGAGGCGTCTATCCTGTTAAGAGTAGGCCTGCCTCGAAAGCTAGTACGGTCGGCACAGAAGGAAGGCCCTCGAAAGAGGCCAACAAACACAATTAAGGCCGCATCCGCAGAAAGCACAGCTCGACGCGTCGCTACGAGAAGTAACCGCTCAGCTTGCGCGTTCCCCCTCCTAACCTGCCCTCGGGAAGAAAGGAACAGTCATCAAAAGCAACAGGCAGCCGTTAGCCACGGCGCTTGATACTCGCTTCGCGCTCAGGGGAACGCACGTGAGCTCTTCATCACGGTTACCGAGCCTGACCACTTCCGAGCACGTTTCTCCGGTCGGGCGCTATAGAAACGATCCCTGAAAGTATAGTCTTGACGCCCGCCCTGCGAGGGACACCGTCCCACCAAAAGGCATCGCTATATAGCTTGCAGCGACAAACTAAAGCTAAGACATTCGCACAACACCGAAAGAGAAGAAGACTTTGCAATGCATGAATCTTATGAAAACAGACAAAAAAAAAACAATTCGTAACGCTTTTTCTTAGAAGTCAATGCGTGAAGTAGGCTAGATTGCGTTTATTCAACCACTGAACATACATTACATCCAAGGCAGGCTGCGAGGCAGCGCAGAACGGCAACATCAGCGGCTTGGCCGAGGACGCTCTGTGATGGCGTTTTTGCATGCTTTGGAAAAGCAAGAAGGAAAAAAAACCAACCAGAGAAGCGTGAGTGATGAGACCACACGTTTAAGATTTAAGACCTCCCAGGGGTGGGGCTTATGCAGATATATCGTCTCTGACGCAGGAGCAACACCTGACGAGGCCGCAAAGAGCCTGGGGCGGCACCCTTTTCCCTAACCATAACGGAGGCGCGCCTTAAGGCGCTAGAGCAGCCCCCTTAGGAGGCAGCGGCAAGGGCCACGCCTGGAGAACCACCAGCTGATACCGGAGACAATCCCCGGGCTCTATCGTTAAACCGGGATGATCAGGGGAAAGCGCGAACGCAGTCCCCCACTACCAGAAATTATGCAGTCGAGTTTCCCGCATTTGGGGAAATCGCAGGGGTCAGCACAGCCGGAGTGCAATGGCTGAGCCTCACCCTGGGAGAACCCCCTTCGTGATCAGGGTATCTCCCCTGCCAGGTAAGTATGAGTTGCCATTGGAGATGGTGGGGGGGCGCCACTTCCACACCCCTCGCTAAAGTCGTGGTGGGGGTTACTGCTCCAACACTCGGCTCTGTGCAGAACAGCTGCGTGGACAAGGTGCCTGCACACAGGAAATTCCTCATCGTTGCCCTTCAGGGAAAAGTCTTCCCGTGTTAAGCTGCGCTCGTAAAATCCAGCATTCCCAGAGCGCTTTGCAGCACAAAAATTTGCACGCGGTAGCACCGCCCATCAGCGGGACCTCGCGCCGGGGAAGGAGCATTTACCCCTTGGCGACCTTAACGCACGAGCCGGGCAACAGGACTTGGCTACCATTTGACGTTGGTACGCAGAACGTTTCCACGAAAGGCTCATGAAACATAGGCCACATTAAGCCCCTCGCGAGGCGTCTATCCTGTTAAGAGTAGGCCTGCCTCGAAAGCTAGTACGGTCGGCACAGAAGGAAGGCCCTCGAAAGAGGCCAACAAACACAATTAAGGCCGCATCCGCAGAAAGCACAGCTCGACGCGTCGCTACGAGAAGTAACCGCTCAGCTTGCGCGTTCCCCCTCCTAACCTGCCCTCGGGAAGAAAGGAACAGTCATCAAAAGCAACAGGCAGCCGTTAGCCACGGCGCTTGATACTCGCTTCGCGCTCAGGGGAACGCACGTGAGCTCTTCATCACGGTTACCGAGCCTGACCACTTCCGAGCACGTTTCTCCGGTCGGGCGCTATAGAAACGATCCCTGAAAGTATAGTCTTGACGCCCGCCCTGCGAGGGACACCGTCCCACCAAAAGGCATCGCTATATAGCTTGCAGCGACAAACTAAAGCTAAGACATTCGCACAACACCGAAAGAGAAGAAGACTTTGCAATGCATGAATCTTATGAAAACAGACAAAAAAAAAACAATTCGTAACGCTTTTTCTTAGAAGTCAATGCGTGAAGTAGGCTAGATTGCGTTTATTCAACCACTGAACATACATTACATCCAAGGCAGGCTGCGAGGCAGCGCAGAACGGCAACATCAGCGGCTTGGCCGAGGACGCTCTGTGATGGCGTTTTTGCATGCTTTGGAAAAGCAAGAAGGAAAAAAAACCAACCAGAGAAGCGTGAGTGATGAGACCACACGTTTAAGATTTAAGACCTCCCAGGGGTGGGGCTTATGCAGATATATCGTCTCTGACGCAGGAGCAACACCTGACGAGGCCGCAAAGAGCCTGGGGCGGCACCCTTTTCCCTAACCATAACGGAGGCGCGCCTTAAGGCGCTAGAGCAGCCCCCTTAGGAGGCAGCGGCAAGGGCCACGCCTGGAGAACCACCAGCTGATACCGGAGACAATCCCCGGGCTCTATCGTTAAACCGGGATGATCAGGGGAAAGCGCGAACGCAGTCCCCCACTACCAGAAATTATGCAGTCGAGTTTCCCGCATTTGGGGAAATCGCAGGGGTCAGCACAGCCGGAGTGCAATGGCTGAGCCTCACCCTGGGAGAACCCCCTTCGTGATCAGGGTATCTCCCCTGCCAGGTAAGTATGAGTTGCCATAGGAGATGGTGGGGGGCGCCACTTCCACACCCCTCGCTAAAGTCGTGGTGGGGGTTACTGCTCCAACACTCGGCTCTGTGCAGAACAGCTGCGTGGACAAGGTGCCTGCACACAGGAAATTCCTCATCGTTGCCCTTCAGGGAAAAGTCTTCCCGTGTTAAGCTGCGCTCGTAAAATCCAGCATTCCCAGAGCGCTTTGCAGCACAAAAATTTGCACGCGGTAGCACCGCCCATCAGCGGGACCTCGCGCCGGGGAAGGAGCATTTACCCCTTGGCGACCTTAACGCACGAGCCGGGCAACAGGACTTGGCTACCATTTGACGTTGGTACGCAGAACGTTTCCACGAAAGGCTCATGAAACATAGGCCACATTAAGCCCCTCGCGAGGCGTCTATCCTGTTAAGAGTAGGCCTGCCTCGAAAGCTAGTACGGTCGGCACAGAAGGAAGGCCCTCGAAAGAGGCCAACAAACACAATTAAGGCCGCATCCGCAGAAAGCACAGCTCGACGCGTCGCTACGAGAAGTAACCGCTCAGCTTGCGCGTTCCCCCTCCTAACCTGCCCTCGGGAAGAAAGGAACAGTCATCAAAAGCAACAGGCAGCCGTTAGCCACGGCGCTTGATACTCGCTTCGCGCTCAGGGGAACGCACGTGAGCTCTTCATCACGGTTACCGAGCCTGACCACTTCCGAGCACGTTTCTCCGGTCGGGCGCTATAGAAACGATCCCTGAAAGTATAGTCTTGACGCCCGCCCTGCGAGGGACACCGTCCCACCAAAAGGCATCGCTATATAGCTTGCAGCGACAAACTAAAGCTAAGACATTCGCACAACACCGAAAGAGAAGAAGACTTTGCAATGCATGAATCTGATGAAAACAGACAAAAAAAAAACAATTCGTAACGCTTTTTCTTAGAAGTCAATGCGTGAAGTAGGCTAGATTGCGTTTATTCAACCACTGAACATACATTACATCCAAGGCAGGCTGCGAGGCAGCGCAGAACGGCAACATCAGCGGCTTGGCCGAGGACGCTCTGTGATGGCGTTTTTGCATGCTTTGGAAAAGCAAGAAGGGAAAAAAACCAACCAGAGAAGCGTGAGTGATGAGACCACACGTTTAAGATTTAAGACCTCCCAGGGGTGGGGCTTATGCAGATATATCGTCTCTGACGCAGGAGCAACACCTGACGAGGCCGCAAAGAGCCTGGGGCGGCACCCTTTTCCCTAACCATAACGGAGGCGCGCCTTAAGGCGCTAGAGCAGCCCCCTTAGGAGGCAGCGGCAAGGGCCACGCCTGGAGAACCACCAGCTGATACCGGAGACAATCCCCGGGCTCTATCGTTAAACCGGGATGATCAGGGGAAAGCGCGAACGCAGTCCCCCACTACCAGAAATTATGCAGTTGAGTTTCCCGCATTTGGGGAAATCGCAGGGGTCAGCACAGCCGGAGTGCAATGGCTGAGCCTCACCCTGGGAGAACCCCCTTTGTGATCAGGGTATCTCCCCTGCCAGGTAAGTATGAGTTGCCATAGGAGATGGTGGGGGGGCGCCACTTCCACACCCCTCGCTAAAGTCGTGGTGGGGGTTACTGCTCCAACACTCGGCTCTGTGCAGAACAGCTGCGTGGACAAGGTGCCTGCACACAGGAAATTCCTCATCGTTGCCCTTCAGGGAAAAGTCTTCCCGTGTTAAGCTGCGCTCGTAAAATCCAGCATTCCCAGAGCGCTTTGCAGCACAAAAATTTGCACGCGGTAGCACCGCCCATCAGCGGGACCTCACGCCGGGGAAGGAGCATTTACCCCTTGGCGACCTTAACGCACGAGCCGGGCAACAGGACTTGGCTACCATTTGACGTTGGTACGCAGAACGTTTCCACGAAAGGCTCATGAAACATAGGCCACATTAAGCCCCTCGCGAGGCGTCTATCCTGTTAAGAGTAGGCCTGCCTCGAAGCTAGTACGGTCGGCACAGAAGGAAGGCCCTCGAAAGAGGCCAACAAACACAATTAAGGCCGCATCCGCAGAAAGCACAGCTCGACGCGTCGCTACGAGAAGTAACCGCTCAGCTTGCGCGTTCCCCCTCCTAACCTGCCCTCGGGAAGAAAGGAACAGTCATCAAAAGCAACAGGCAGCCGTTAGCCACGGCGCTTGATACTCGCTTCGCGCTCAGGGGAACGCACGTGAGCTCTTCATCACGGTTACCGAGCCTGACCACTTCCGAGCACGTTTCTCCGGTCGGGCGCTATAGAAACGATCCCTGAAAGTATAGTCTTGACGTCCGCCCTGCGAGGGACACCGTCCCACCAAAAGGCATCGCTATATAGCTTGCAGCGACAAACTAAAGCTAAGACATTCGCACAACACCGAAAGAGAAGAAGACTTTGCAATGCATGAATCTTATGAAAACAGACAAAAAAAAAACCAATTCGTAACGCTTTTTCTTAGAAGTCAATGCGTGAAGTAGGCTAGATTGCGTTTATTCAACCACTGAACATACATTACATCCAAGGCAGGCTGCGAGGCAGCGCAGAACGGCAACATCAGCGGCTTGGCCGAGGACGCTCTGTGATGGCGTTTTTGCATGCTTTGGAAAAGCAAGAAGGAAAAAAAACCAACCAGAGAAGCGTGAGTGATGAGACCACACGTTTAAGATTTAAGACCTCCCAGGGGTGGGGCTTATGCAGATATATTGTCTCTGACGCAGGAGCAACACCTGACGAGGCCGCAAAGAGCCTGGGGCGGCACCCTTTTCCCTAACCATAACGGAGGCGCGCCTTAAGGCGCTAGAGCAGCCCCCTTAGGAGGCAGCGGCAAGGGCCACGCCTGGAGAACCACCAGCTGATACCGGAGATAATCCCCGGGCTCTATCGTTAAACCGGGATGATCAGGGGAAAGCGCGAACGCAGTCCCCCACTACCAGAAATTATGCAGTCGAGTTTCCCGCATTTGGGGAAATCGCAGGGGTCAGCACAGCCGGAGTGCAATGGCTGAGCCTCACCCTGGGAGAACCCCCTTCGTGATCAGGGTATCTCCCCTGCCAGGTAAGTATGAGTTGCCATAGGAGATGGTGGGGGGCGCCACTTCCACACCCCTCGCTAAAGTCGTGGTGGGGGTTACTGCTCCAACACTCGGCTCTGTGCAGAACAGCTGCGTGGACAAGGTGCCTGCACACAGGAAATTCCTCATCGTTGCCCTTCAGGGAAAAGTCTTCCCGTGTTAAGCTGCGCTCGTAAAATCCAGCATTCCCAGAGCGCTTTGCAGCACAAAAATTTGCACGCGGTAGCACCGCCCATCAGCGGGACCTCGCGCCGGGGAAGGAGCATTTACCCCTTGGCGACCTTAACGAACGAGCCGGGCAACAGGACTTGGCTACCATTTGATGTTGGTACGCAGAACGTTTCCATGAAAGGCTCATGAAACATAGGCCACATAAACCCCTCGCGAGGTGTCTATCCTGTTAAGAGTAGGCCTGCCTTGAAAGCTAGTACGGTCGGCACAGAAGGAAGGCCCTCGAAAGAGGCCAACAAACACAATTAAGGCCGCATCCGCAGAAAGCACAGCTCGACGCGTCGCTACGAGAAGTAACCACTCAGCTTGCGCGTTCCCCCTCCTAACCTGCCCTCGGGAAGAAAGGAACAGTCATCAAAAGCAACTTTAACAATAAAGCCTGTATATGTAGCTGCATGGCTGCGATGAGCGGGTTTTGCAGCATCCACGGAAGCCTCACAAGTGAGGCTGACCGTGGATCCGGGGAGGAAAGCCCTTCCCGGAAGACAAATGTCATCCGCCGCACTGATCATCAAAGATCGTGGCATTGCCCTGCTGAAACAGCTTAGGAAGGGATCGGAATTGCTTCTTAAGCATGAACTGTGTCGCTTTTTGGCTAAGATCAAGTGTAGTTTCCCTTTTGGTGGAGGCTGGGATACGCTGATTCTCTGGCCTTAGGGCTGGGAAAGCAATGGAGCCTGAGGTGCTGATTTGCCCCGGCAGAAATGCTGGGGTCATCGTTTGTGGTATTTGCCCGCCACTGCACATGGTGAGCGCACAATCTCACTGGCGGTCTTCCTACACTACCTTTTCCCCTCGTACCATCAGGTCCTGGGGTTAAGATGATTTATTTTTTAACCTGGCTAGGCCTGCAATGGTCTGCCCCTAAATTATTTTTTCTTTAATTTATACATCACTTCGTTGTTCACGAGTGCCTATTAATTTCCCCTTTATCTGATTCACAGCTTTTTGAATTCACGGTGCGGCCCTCACAATGTTTTTGGCACACGATTTTGGTCACCATTGTTTTGGACACTGTTTTCTTTTTAGAGGCAATGAAGCCTGGACTTTGCTGGAGGAGGAATGGGAGCCTTATGGCCCCTTCCTCTCTTCAAAGAAGGCCAGTCAATGGAGCCCAGCTCACTAATCAGGGTGATTAGTAAAAAAAAAAAAAAAAATGTTCAAAAACGTTCAAATTTTTTTTTCATAAAAATATGGTAAAATCCCCACTCTCACAAAAAAAAAGTTTTTAATGAGCAAGAGTTAAAATATTGGCATTAAAAAAGAGGAAAGAGTTAACATATTGGCATGATAAATGCCCATAGGGTGTCTAGTTGTATGAAATGTATGATTTGATGGGGTAAATTTCATTGGCCGGCTTCAAAGATACCCGAAATGGCACATGGGGGGCAGAATGACCAGCTTTGGGGAAAAAATGGTTTTGAAATAGCAAAACGCTACTGGTACTTATTGCCCCATATAGTGCAGAAAAAAGCAAAAAAACATGAAAACACTGGGAATTTCTAAACTCAGGACAAATAGTAGAATCTACTTAGCAGTTTTTTTTTATTAGTTTTTGCAGACGAGTAAAAGTATTTTGTTTAAGAAGTGAGAAAATAATTTTTTAACAAAAAATCACCATATTTTATCATTTTTTTTATAGTAAATTAGATGATATGATAAAAATAATGGTATCTAAAAAAAACCCTGTTTGTCGTGAAAAAAACAATATATAATATGTGTGGGAGCATGAAATGAGAAAGAAGAAAATCACACTGAAAAACGTTAAAAGAGCCGTTGTCCCACAATATACTACGAGTAAGAAACAGTATTGTCATTAAGGGGTTAACACAAGATGCGAAGCGGCGCGTACTTCTGGAAGGGCAAGCCTCCTCATGAGTTGATGGAAAAGCCAACAGCAGGAGAGTAAGTTGCTCAGCGGCGAGCGTTTGAGTTAGTGGTGGGAAGTTGGGATCAGTAAAGTGAATCAATTCGTAAACTGATTCATCGGTTCACTCAATGTGACTCACAGCAGTTACTGCTTCCCAGTCCCTCCCTGCGGTCACACTGATGATTGGCCCCGCCTCTTTCATTATAGTCTATGAATCCTCCTACTCGGCAACTAAACACAGTAAGTATAAGATTAATATTTGGGGTGCTGAAAGTTAGGGGAGGTGGGGGGGGTTAACTTAGAGGCAGTTATGGTTTATGGGGTCTTTAGGGTTAATTTAATGGTGAGTACTGAGGAGTTAATTTAATTAATTTGATAAGGTTATATTGTATATTGCTCTGAGCTTTGATTTAAAGAACTGGTAGCTCAGAGCTGCTCTGAACAGTTTTTTGAGTCAGTGAATCGATGACTCAGAGCTTCTCTGAACGGTTCTTTGAGTCAGTGAATCGATGACTCAGAGCTGCTCTGAACAGTTCTTTGAGTCGGTGAATCAATGACCCAGAGCTGCTCTGAACGGTTCTTTGAGTCAGTGAATCGATGACTCAGAGCTGCTCTGAACGGTTCTTTAAATCAGTGAATCGATGACTCAGAGCTGCTCTGAACGTTAACCTGATTGCTGTGTCTGTGTGCTGTGCAGATGACTCACTCTAGGATCGTATTTCCAGTGCAGTTAACGATTCAAAGACTGAATGGTTACAAATGAGTAGTTCAGTCTACTGAACTTATTCACCCGGTTCATTGAAAAGAATCGGTTCAAAAGAACGATTGGTTCATGAAAAGAACATCACTACCAGGTTCCTGCTTCTCCTGCGCAGGAAAAGAGTTTCCTCATACAGTGCGCAGGCACCACATCAGTAAGCTTCGGGTTTGCGTTAGGCGGCCGTCAGGCCACCGGGCACCCCCCTGAGGAGTGGTACCCGCGACATACCGCCCTCCGGCCCCCTTTAGGTACACTACTGGCTGTGTGTCATATGTAGGCGCTCTGTGTCTTAGAAGCGCTGCATGCCTTTTAATGCGGTGAAGATGCCGGCCGCAGAGGGTCCAGCTGGGACAAAGCCATTGGTCTTACACCAAAGTATAACATATTAACACCTTGCTTGGGGCGCATTAGCTAATAAGTTTGGCACGGTTTGGTTTACTTACTAGCAGTTAAGTGAGTAGTTAGGAGGCATTTTGTCCAAGGGTTTAAAAAAAAACATTAAATGCCCCCCCCAAAAAAAATTGTGTAAAAATTCCAAGCTTTTTTTTTTCACCACCAACTATTGAGGACGTGAAAACAGATGCATTAAACGTGCAGTCTCCAAGTGTAAATTATTGTAAAACACCTGCGTCCTTAAAGGGTTAAAAGGGTGATGTGTAGCGCATTATGTGTAATACCAAATACCGGCAGCAGAGGGCAGCGTGTTGTTATTTTTCTTTTACAAACGGTGGAATATTTTGTACTTTTTTTTTTGTAACTTTTTAATTTTTTTTCCCTCGGCTTCCACTAGCTGTCGGGTTGAAGTGCCGCTCTCGCCTGGAGCTTTCTTAAGAGTTTCCTGACAGTCAGACAGTCATTAGCAGGTGCTAAGTGCTAATCTATCATATGGCCTGTTAATCCTTTAGGGAAAAAGAAAATCCATCAACTCAGTTAATTCCACTGGAACACTCACAGTTTCCCCGAGATCGCTTTTCTGTGTGTTTGCGATAGAATAAACATAAAATAAAGATTTAAGTGAGCAAAAAAAAATAATATTTTAAGGAGAGGGGGGTAGATAAATGGAACTACCTCCCAGCAGAAGTGGTACCACCCATTATGTACACCACATTACAAGCTTTTTTTTTAAACATCAGATGAAAGAATGGAAAGTCTGGATTTTTTTAACCTCGCCGGCATTTATAGAATCAGCATCCATCTTGCGTATCAGAGACTCTTCCTGTCCGGAGGAAGGATGATTCGCTAGAGCCGTTTCCTTTTTCTGATCCAGATATGAACTTTCCAATTTTATCAAGGGGGGGGGAATATTTCCTGTGTACAGCGTCCATGATTTCAGCGTTTAATGTACTTCTTGGCACTGCCTGCAAAAGTGGGACGGTGTGGTAGTTATCCAGGACTGTCCCGTAAGAACCAAGGCTGTTGGGAGGTATCCAACAGTTACTTTGTATTTTAATTTAGCCTTCTCGATGTTATTACTTCGTATCTGCTGCTTTTTATTGTCCTTCTCAATCTGGCGTAAAGATACATATAGAAAATCTACATTTACATAACTGATTAAGCTGGGGGGGGCGTGAATTCAGGAGAGATGTCTGACCTGCTTCTGTTGGGATCAGAACCTGACATAGGAGATCCTCCAATCTCCCCTGATCGCACCAGGTTGCTGGAGACCCAAGAAAGCTGGACTTGGCCTGGAGACTCCGGGTCAAACATGGTCTTCCTAGCCATGGTCCTCTAACTAGATGCTATACGCAATTATCTTTACTCTCAGGTCTCTGAGAACCGATTGATATAGTCTATTGAGCCCCACCTGAACCTCAAGACACTTTTAGGCACACGTTCTTCTAATGCATTGGGTAGCAAGAATTCAGCAAGGATGTCAGATCTCTTGTCAGAGCCACTCTTGCTGTGTAGACATGCTTACTTGATCTCAGAGAAGGTCCCATTGGTTTTTGAGACCTCAGAAGACCTTCCAATACTTACGCTGGTTGATCCAACAAACTTATGGGCCACCACCACCATTTTCTTTCTCAAAACATCTAAACTTTGACTTTCACCCAGGTTTGGTTTGATGGCTGGTTGGTTGGTTCTGGTCTAACTTCTTAGTGGATTCATCCACATGGAAGGTCCATTTCTGCTGCCGGTCAAATCCACAGGACTATATAGAGAAATATTAGCAAGGAGGGCATTATTAGCAAGGGGGGGTTATTAGCAAGGAAAGCCACTCATGTTAAAACCTTTGGACTTTTATTGATTGGGGCATTTTTCGGTGTCAGGTTCTTCTGTAACCTTGTGACTCTCCAAGCCGCAAACAGCATTTCGGTGTATTCAGCCCACAAACGAAATTCCTGTCTTATCTCGAGGTAGCACATGACGGCAACAACGCTACGTGGAGGCCAAAGCCAGAACACGTTGTATTCTGTTCTCCGAAAAATGTATCCAGGAGGAAAACCCAGGAATCCCTGACACCGGCGTCGCCACAAAGAAGGACACGTATGATATAGACAGTGACCTTCTTATTGTATGGACACGGGGTCTGGCTGAGGAGCACATCATGATTTTTCATGTATCTCCCATTGTTAAGTTGCTGCTTGTTGTTGATTGGTTGAGGCAGCCGTTGGGAGAGGAAATTGATCAGGCGATACTGGTTCTGCCACAGGCTGCCACTGATCTCAGCTTCCATGACGTCAACTTTCATAGTAAATAGGTAGTTCTTAATATATTTCATTTAATTATGGCAGAGGTTGTGATGGCGACAGGTCCCCTTAAATATATTATTATATATGTGAATATATATAATATAATAACATATATTATTATATAAGTGACCTCGTGATGAGATGATCAAAATGATTCTATGTCATCATAATACGAAAAATTGGAAGAAATAACAAAACGCTCTTGAAACTGAAAAAAAACCATTCTTTTGAAGGTCGTTCCGACGCTTTAAACTGTATCCGTCAGACCAGCTCTCTCCGGCTTTTGTGTCGGGAAGAGAGAGGTTATGAAGTTTAGCAAATTCCTGCGTTTTCGCTACGCTTTGTACTTCCCCGCATGGGCGCTGAGTCAGCGTATACAGGGTTCGGCGTCACGCAGGGGGGACCGCAGGTGGTCCCAAGTCATTCCAGGAGGAGGCAAACGGCAACCTCGTTCCCTAATAACAACAAGCAAGTTAAAGCGCATGGGGCGAGGAAGTCTGTGAAGACTGAGACGTTTTGTGGGCGGCGCGTGCGGAGACTTCGTGAGAGACATAAGCGGCAACCTCCGTCTGATGTGAGCTACAAACCCCCAAATTCTTGGCAGGCCAGGAAGCTGCAGCTCAAAGGGTTAAATGGGCTTTAGCGTCACTGAAAGGGGCAGATGGCTGAGCAGAAACACACCATTCAAGAGTGGTAGATAAGTGGAACAGCCTCCCAGTGGAAGTCTCTTTTTTCCATCCTTTTAAGTGGCCCGAGGGGCCCTTTTGTTTCAGGGAGTGTGATTAGAGCGTCTCTAACAATACATTTTATGTGACTCAGGAGCCGCTGCACCGGGGCCACAGGACCAGAGAAATGCCCGTGTAAAGTTCTACACGTGGAGCAGTCGCCATGGAGAACGAGGAAACGTCACATGAAGCAGTTTGCGTTAGAAGTGCTTATCCCTGGAAACCCGGATCCGTCTCCCCGCGGGGTTTGGTTCTGTCGTGTGCTAACCCAAGATAAGACAGGAAAACACCCAAAAACCAAAGGGAGCGGTGACTCTAGTGCAAAGTTTGAAATGTGGGCTTATCACCGTAGCAACCGAGGAAATAGCCCAGTCTGCAGTCTTCAATTTGGTTGCTATGGGGATAACTCCACTTCCCTGTCAACAGCCAATGAGTTTTATCGCCCCACATGGTTAGAAAGTGTAGCCTAAAACATCCCTCCCAAGCAGTGTTCCCTCTAAGCTGTGCGCTTGTGCGTGCGCACATAGCTTTTTAAGAGAGCGCACACGTCCAAAACAGTTTTTCCCCAAAAAAGAAAAAAATGATAATTATTTTTAAACTTTATGTGGCGCGGATATTGTGCGCACAAAATTTTTGCTCTGTGAACATTTTTGCACAAGAGAAATTTTCTGCGCACGAAAAATTAGATGGAACATTGCTCCCAAGTATCCCATTTTAAGCAGGACAGTCCTGATCAGAAGGCTCTACTTTTTCAGCGCAGACCTTAAACACAACGTGGCAACGGATCGAAGCAGAGAGTCGCCATATGACCTCATAGTCCGGCTTCAATACATCACCAGGCGGCTAGATAGGCGAGGTGGGGGGATGTCGCCATCAATGGTGTCCTCGTCAGTAAACCTACTCGTAGCCAGCTATTAACTCCCATGATGCTCAGCTGCTCTATGGCACACTTATCATTATCATATCATCATGCAAGCTGCAGCTTCATTGCATCACCACTTCATTGCATCACCCCTGATTCAGCCCACCCTATAGGCTTGCAGCGCTTATACACGCATGTATATATATATATATCTATATCTATATATATTGGACATATTGACTCAGTTTGTGGAAAATCATTTTTATGTGTCTAAAATGTGTAAAACGGGACCATTAAAAGCCAATTTAATATAAATTAGTTTTTTTGGAAATGATAAATGAATATAGAAGAACCTGTCCATATTTAAACATTTTCATCGGAGGCAGCTGTGGGATTGGAATTGCTTTTTTATTTTTTTAATTCTGTTCCGTTCCAGCAGGGTTTGTAGCTTTTCCCCTCGCAGGCATTGATGGTTTCCTGTTATTTCCGCCGTGGAGAGGGGACGTTTATCTCCACAGAAATAACCCGCAAAAGCCCGAAGAGCAGCTTGAACGCGTCGAGGAAACAATCACCGAGCGCTTTAATTACTGCTGACGGGGCGTAATTATACGGGGAGGCGGCACGGGAATGTGCGAGGCCCGAGGTTTTCTCTGACCCCCAAGGACTGGAGAGAAGGAAGGGTTCCTCCTGCGACAGCATCTTTCGGAAAACTGATACTATTTACGTATTTAGGAAGGTTCCTCGGAGCCAGATAAAGACTCGAAGAGGCACCTTAGGCAGTGGTGTAGTATGAAGAAAATCACGGGTCCCAGACTCCAAATATAAAGTAATTTCAAAGATATTTATTAAATAAATTGATATAATTGCTACGCGTTTCGCGGTAGGCTTAGCGCTCTAAGAGGTGGACAAAGGAAGTGACGCCATGTTCCAATGCCAAGAAGGGGGCCGCCCGGCGGACGAGTCGGGGTGCTGCCCTGAGCGTTCCCCAACTTGAATACCGCACCGCATATAGGGCTTCAGTTTCTGAAAGCGGAACTTTTGCCATTACAGCAAAAAAAAGGGGAAAATAAAATTCCACGGCTAAACAGGAAGTTAAAGGTGTTCCACTTCCTGTGCGGGATATAACAGTCTCAGTGTTAGAAATATCATTCCTAAAACTGCTGAATTCTCAAACTCTTCACAGAAATAATTCTTTGATCATTAAAAACAATAAACAAAGAGGAATTCATATTTTGGCTAGGAATACTTAAGTGTCATGTGATACAAAAGCACACACTGATTGGTTGTTGCCATAGAACCTGAAATAAGTTTCCTTAAAAATGATTTATGTTATTTTGTTGTGATTTAAAGAGTGAAATGATGGATCTGCTAACATTTATTTACTCGGCGTAGTCAAGCATAGGTCAGGTATATTTGGGAATCGTATAATATGTTATGTATGTAACGTATGTAATATAATGTTTTCAAGCAGCTGCATATCAGCTATTTGCTCTGTTATCTGAATCCCAATCTACTAGACAACCCCCCGACTCCTTATCATACTGCCTGTGGGGAACAATAGAATGACTCGGTCTTAATCACCCAGTCGGACTCCCTGAATAATGAAAGTCTATGGAGGAATGGACTTCATTAGCATTGCCATAAAGCATCAGCTCAGTGTGGTGATTGAGCAGGGAAAAATCACCCAAAATATCACATGACTGACAGCAGCGGCGGCTCCAGATCTGCAGATAAAGGGAGTTTATTGGGGCAAAATGAGTAAAAAGTGTTTTTTGTGACATTTTATAGGCCGAGCGGTATATGATAACATTGGGTTTGTGACCTTATAATCCGCAGCTTTAAACATTTGTGTGCAGCCCCCCCCCACGGAGATAAGTAGTTATAAAAGAAAACAAGGACTTCTGAATTATTAACTAATAAATTATCTGCCGTTCTTTTTAAAGGTCACCGCTTGCTGCGTCTGTTACATAATATACCTTCCCTGCGCCTCTGAGGATTATTTTCCATCCTATATTTAACTGTTCGAGTGCCGGGGGGGGAAGATGCTGCCCTATTTGCCCTCCAGCTGATGAACGGAATATATCAAGCTAGAAGCTAGAACTAGAAAGAAAAGGGCCCCTGTGGCCGGCTTGAAACATCCATGGATGCTGTGATCAGTGGCAGCCGGTGGCAAAGCCAGTATTATCTAATGGGTTTCTCCCGTCTTTTATCCTGACAAAGGCTGCCTGAACCAATCAACATCAATCAGCAACTTAACAATAGGGGAGAGGCTAACTGCACGTATGTAGAAACGTATTAATTGGGTAAGGGGGGTGGGGGCATTTAAAGCTTGTTAATTTTTACCATTTGGGGTTAGGGGGGTTTGATCTATATGCACATACCTGGAAACTAGGGAGTGGCTTGCTGTGTATAGGGGCGGGACTAGCTGCATGTAGGGGTGGGGCTAGCCCAGGCAGACTTTAGTGGGAGGGAACTGGTGTTGAGTAAACAGGATGTGGGTGGGGAGTGGGTGTGACCAAACAACGCTCCCTTGCAGGAAGAAAATAATAAGTGACCCGGGGAAGCAGGGTTTCACCCGGAGACTCCAGGGAAGCAGGGCTTTACCCCGAGACTCCGGGGCAAATATAAAGCGTTTGTATGTATACGTATAGGGATATAATCATTCGCCGGTGCTTATACTTTTTCCGATATGCCACGTGATGGGACGCACAATAAAGTGTGAGCTGTTTATAATGTCCTCTAAATCCAAATCTGTCAGAAATTGGCCCCCGACGGGGAGAAATGGTCCCTTCCCCAGCTCCTCAAGGGTTAAACAATGCGAAGCGATCCACGCAGCCTGTAGAATGAATCTAGGTCACTGATCATGGCACAATACTCGCGCATTCTCCCCGATTCTCCCACCCCGTTCTATTTTTACCGCCTAGTTATTTTCACGTCTTTCCGCTGCCTCTGCCGTTTCTTTCCAGGATCCCGTGCAGCTGCGAGCCGGAGATACCGGGGCGAGCCGCGGACCACCTGCTGGTATCGGTGGCGCACCGGGGACCCCGGCGGCTGCCGTATCTTTACCGCGATATCTTTACCGCGATGTCATGTGCATCAGATGCAAAGTGAGCGTTCCTCAGCACGTCCTTCCCAAATCCGAAGACTACAACTCCCACGATCCCCATCCACATACAAGGAGGAAAAATAGATTTAAATTGGGCAATTGAAAAGCTTTTTAGAGACCTGTAACCATATCGCACCCGGGGCGGATCCTATATTTGCCCCCCCCACCGAAAAATGTAAAAAAAACCACCCAATATATAATATTTATGTATAATATATATAATAATAAATTGCCCCGTTTGCTGGTGCGTTTCAGCCGCTAGTCATTTAGCACGGAATTGTTTTTTTTCCCGCTGTGATTCACCCCCCCCACCACCACCACCACCAAAGCCCAGAGGGGACAAATAAATGTATCATTCTTTTGCAAATTAGAAATAATGCGCAACTCGACATACTGCCCCGATCTCTAATATAATTACCCCGCAGGCCTGGCCGGCCCAGATGCCCTACCAAATGAAATGAAAGTGCACTTCATTTCAGTAATTCTCTTTTTATGGCCGGCGGATGCGAGTTCATTCCCTCGCAAGCAAGAATCTGACGTCTAATGAAATTCTTACACACGATTGTTACCCGCGTAGACAGCGCGTCCTACATGCGGCGGCATCGACTGAACCTATAGATGCCTCCGGCTATACGAACACCCTGAATTCAGGGGCAGATCCCACCAGAAAACTTTATTCATTTATTTATTTATTTTATTTCGGTTGCTTTATGTCTGCCTGGAGGAAAATGCAGCCATATTGATACCCGTTGTACAGCGCTGCAGAATATGAAGGCGCTATATAAAAAAATAACCCCCTTTACCTGACCAAATCCCAATTAGCGGAGTTATCGTGGGATCTTCTTTCTTGCTTTTATTCAGTGGTCCGTCATAAAATACCGTCATGTTTCTCGTTTCCGCCCGGCGACACAACTGAGCAACGCAGAGAAAGCGTCAATTCTGCCCCAAAAACACCAGCGCGTCTAATAACAAGTAATTATTAAGTCATCAGCGGCAGATGTCACCGGGGCCAGCTTCAAAGGGCTCTCTTGTGTACAAAGAATCCCTGGGACTCCCCGAGACCTTGGGCTACAATTCTTCTCTAATTAACGCTCTTATTAGCTACAAACACTCGAGTCACGCTGTTTTCTCTCACGCTCTCTCACTTCTTATCCTTCTTCTTCTTCTCCGTTTCTTCATTCGTCTTTCCTCTCCGGTGATCCGTTTCTCCGGGTAATACGCGACATTAACCTGGCTTCCCGGAGCCCTTCTGCATTAGGGCGGAGCTTAGGAGCACACCATGGGGACAACCTGTCCCCCGATTGGAGGTTGTCCTCATGGTGGAAGCCGAGGCTCCGCCCTGATGCGGAAGTGCTCCAGGGGGCCAGAATAATGCAGATGGATCGGTGGAGAAAGAGAAGGGCAGAAATGCAGCGCCTCGGTGTGCCCCGTGGTGACAGCCTCCATTCCTCCAATGTCCACAAGCCTACTAAACACTGCGCTGACTGCACCCGTAGAAAGAATGTAAGGCTTTGTGCGCCAGAAAATGGCGATATCCCTAATTTATATTTATCATTCCAACTGTATTAGAATGAGAGTGAAGGACATTTCAAGGTCATCTGGATTCAAGGGACAAACCTCTGTAGTACCCCACCGGTTCCGTTCCTGCCCCCGGGAAATGTTATCAATCCCCAGCAGTCATATTATCCATCTCTATTACTAATGTAATAATCAATGAGGTACGAGAAGAATCCCCACTCGAATCACTCGAATTAGGACAGTTATCATAAATGAGTCATAACGTATAATAACAAAAGCCGGTCCTGATACCAATATCACGAGATGTGACATTATCATACGTGCCATGAGGATTACTGTATACAGCGTTGGGGGGTTATTACTGTGTACAGCACTGGGGGGGGGTTATATTACTGTATACAGCGCTGGGGGGTTATTACTGTGTACAGCACTGGGGGGGTTATATTACTGTATACAGCGCTGGGGGATTATTACTGTATACAGCGCTGGGGGATATATTACTGTATACAGCGCTGGGGGTTATATTACTGTATACAGTGCTGGGGGGTATATTACTGTATACAGCGCGGGGGGTATATTACTGTATACAGCGCTGGGGGGTTATTACTGTATACAGCACTGGGGGTTATATTACTGTATACAGCGCTGGGGGTTATATTACTGTATACAGCGCTGGGGGTTATATTACTGTATACAGCGCTAGGGGGGTTATATTACTGTATACAGTGCTGGGGGGTTATTACTGTATACAGCGCTGGGGGTTATATTACTGTATACAGCGCTGGGGGATTATATTACTGTATACAGCGCTGGGGGTTATATTACTGTATACAGTGCTGGGGTTATATTACTGTATACAGCGCGGGGGGTTATATTACTGTATACAGCGCCATGGGCGTAGGAACCGGGGGGACGGGGGGGACAGATCCCCCCCAGTAACTCATTCGGGGGGGACCGATGATTAACAAATCCCCCCCAGGGCCGTAGGAACCCCCCAATAGAAACGCCGCAAATGCGGCCTGCGTTAGATCGGCAGCCAGGGCAACCGATCTTACGCGGTCCGCACCTCGAGCCCTGCTACTTACCTGTGGGAGGGTCTTCTGTACTGCACAGAGGAACCGGAACCCAGCAGAGTTCACGTGACATCACATCACATCCTCTGTGCAGTACCAGAGAAGGCAGAGGGAGGCCGCGCCCTCTGCTGAAGTCTGTGAGCGGCATCGAGGAGCTGCAGTGCAGGTAAGGGGGTGGGGAGGGTGTTTGAATGAGTATGCGTGATTGAGGGAATTAATCTGTGAATGAATGAGTATATGAATGAATGAGTGTGTGATAGAATGGATGTGTAAGTGCTGGAACCTAGGCATGATTGGACTGTGATTGATGTTAGCAATCACACTCCTATCATGCTAAGTCAGCCAGTACATGCTGAAACATAGCTAGCTGCCCCCCTTGTGTATTGATGCTGCCAGCAGTATGGGGTCTGCACATCACTTACAGCCACCCTGTACCAGCATGACTTGGCATGATAGGAGTGTGATTGCTAAGAGCAATCACAGTCCCATCATGCCTAGGTTACAGCATTTACTGGTTGGATGTGTAAGTGCTGGAACCTAGGCATGATGGGACTGTGATTGCTGTTAGCAATCACACTCCTATCGTGCCAAGTCAGCCAGTACATGCTGAAACATAGCTAACTGCCCCCCTTGTGTATTGATGCTGTACATTTACAGCATAGCTAGCTGCCCCCCCCTTGTGTATTGATGTTACATTTACTGGTTGGATGTGTAAGTGCTGGAACCTAGGCATGATGGGACTGTGATTGCTGTTAGCAATCACACTCCTATCATGCCAAGTCAGCCAGTACATGCTGAAACATAGCTAGCTGCCCCCCTTGTGTATTGATGCTGCCAGCAGTATGGGGTCTGCACCACCCTGTACCAGCATGTACTGGCTGCCTGGGTATGATAGGAGTGTGATTGCTGTTAGCAATCACACTCCTATCATGCCAAGTCATATTTCTAATTTTTTTGTCCAATTGTGGTGTGTTACCTACTTTTATTAAAAATGTGAGTTTTTATTATTATTTTTAAAGGTGGGGGGTCATTTTCGGTTTTGAATGAACCGTGAATGTTTTGGTCCGGAATTTTCATTTTGGTGCATCCCTAGAATAAATAGAACTATTTCATTTTTAATTATCCTGAGTCCTGAATTTGTAGTCACAAAACTTTCTAGGCCCAGAAATCAGTGAGAGGAAAAGTAAACGTTTTGTGTCATTTACTTTATTTTAATCTGCATATTTTATTAAAGGCCATATTTTCTCACAGTGAAAAATGAGTGCGGCCCGCGCACGTATACAATTCTGATGAAGTGGCCCACTGCAGAAAAAACTTGGACACCCCTGGGGTAGACAGTGAGAAGGAGGGGGTAGGGAGAGGGTAGCTAGTGAGAAGGGGGGGTAGGGAGAGGGTAGCTAGTGAGAAGGGAGGGTAGGGAGAGGGTAGCTAGTGAGAAGGGAAGGTAGGGAGGGGGGTAGATAGTAAGGAAGTGTGAGAGGGGGGAGAGGGGGTAGATAGTGTGAGAAAGTGGGGATCTGATGGGGGAAAATGCTGCCCCCCCAGATTTTTAGGGGTTCCTACACCCATGTACAGCGCTGGGGGGTTATTACTGTATACAGCACTGGGGGTTATATTACTGTATACAGCGCTGGGGGGTTATATTACTGTATACAGCGCTGGGGGGTTATTACTGTATACAGCGCTGGGGGTTATATTACTGTATACAGTGCTGGGGGGTTATATTACTGTATACAGCGCTGGGGGGTATATTACTGTATACAGCGCTAGGGGGTTATATTACTGTATACAGCGCTGGGGTGTTATATTACTGTATATAGCGCTGGGGGGTATATTACTGTATACAGCACTAGGGGGGTTATATTACTGTATACAGCGCTAGGGGGTTATATTACTGTATACAGTGCTGGGGGGTTATATCACTGTATATGGCGCTGGGGGGTATCTTACTGTATACAGCGCTAGGGGGTTATATTACTGTATACAGCGCTGGGGTGTTAAATTACTGTATATAGCGCTGGGGTTATTTTACTGTATACAGTGCTGGGGGTTATATTACTGTATATAGCGCTAGGGGGGTTATATTACTGTATACAGTGCTGGGGGTTATATTACTGTATATAGCGCTGGGGGTTATATTACTGTATACAGCGCTGGGAGTTATATTACTGTATACAGCACTGGGGGTTATATTACTGTATATAGCGTTGGGGGGTTATATTACTGTATACAGCGCTGGGGGGTTATATTACTGTATATAGCGCTAGGGGGGTTATATTACTGTATACAGCGCTGGGGGTTATATTACTGTATACAGCGCTGGGGGGTTATATTACTGTATATAGCGCTGGGGGGTTATATTACTGTATATAGCATTGGGGGGGTTATATTATATAGCACTGGGGGGGTTATATTATAAATAGTTCCCCTTAACAACATAGAAAGAGAAGGTGACACTGATTGGATCACATGGAGGACGGATATTCTCGTGCCGCGGTATAACGCTGTCCGCACAGCTATGTTGTATGAATGAGGCTTCATACGGATGAGGTAATGTTTGATGATTTTATTGACGCGATACATTAATGAGAATTTGAGTTTATGCAGAACTGAAGCAAGCAGCTCATCTGTCTCCGTGGCACGTGTAACAATAAATTTCACTGCAGTGACATCATAATGTGTCACTAAATATCTGTTACATCATTTCCGCTGGGGTGTACTGTGACAAAACGGTATTAATGAAAACCCGAATGACAGATGACAAGCACCTCACGTGGAGGCAAATGCTGAAAGATGATTATTCAGCGTAAAATATAAATGAATTCCAGATCTTCAGGCGAACTCCGGAGAAAGTATCTTCCACCCACAAAACAGAAGACTTTTATCAAAACAATGTCAGATTTTTGATGTTTTTGTCACATGTTCCTCCAAGAGAAGCAGCAGAATGCTTTATCCAAGCTTTCTGTTAGTATAAGTGGAGGTCTGACATTTCAGCGCTGTATACAGTAATATAACCCCCCAGCGCTGTATACAGTAATATAACCCCCCAGCGCTGTATACAGTAATATAACCCCCCAGCGCTGTATACAGTAATATAACCCCCAGCGCTGTATACAGTAATATAACCCCCCAGTGCTGTATACAGTAATATAACCCCCAGCGCTGTATACAGTAATATAACCCCCAGCGCTGTATACAGTAATAACCCCCAGCACTGTATACAGTAATATAACCCCCAGCGCTGTATACAGTAATATAACCCCCCAGCGCTGTATACAGTAATATAACCCCCAGCGCTGTATACAGTAATATAACCCCCAGCGCTGTATACAGTAATATAACCCCCCCCCCACCCAGCGCTATATACAGTAATATAACCCCAGTTGTGGGTCATGTGATATTTTGGGTGATTTTCCCGGCTCACCACACTGAGCTGATGCTATATGGCGATGCTAATGAAGTCTGGTCCTCCATAGACTTTGATTGGTTAGATGATCCTCCTGAGTAATTAAGACTGAGGTAGTCTATTGTTTCCCACAGGCAGTACGATAAGGAGTCATGTTGTTTGTCTAGTAGATCTTGTAAGAGTAAAATACCTTGGAGTAGGATCCATGTTGAGATGCTCTGGTGTAATCAGGGCCATGAGCCTGACAGCCTCTTTTAAGGGTTAATAACAAGTCTTCTGCAGGAGAGAGGCTTTAATGAACCAGATGCATCTTCTTACAACTCTAACTGCTGTGAACCGCCACTCCCATAACCCTCAGCCACGTCTGAGAAGCAAAACATGCTGAGTGTTGTATATCCTACAGGCTTTTTATGCTTGGATAATCTTCCTGTTACTGGCTGAGCATGATGGGGGTTTAGATCATGGAGTTCCATGGGCTTTTTGTGCCCAAATAATCCTCGGTTTACCTGGCTGAGCATGATGGGGGCAGCAGGAATCCAAAGGTTGACTGCACTTGTTTACCACAATAGCCCTGTTAATAATTAGCAAGTGTTCCTTAATTCCATGTAGCCTGAGCTCTGTCTCTTTAAAAGCAGGTTGTGTATCATTGGAGAGGGCGTGGTCTGGGCCAGACTCTGCCCCTGTCACTCTAGTTGGAGGGGGTGGGGCTTGTCCTTGGCTTATTCCTCCCCTCTCAGCTCTCAGTGCATTAGACTGAGGCTTCCTGCACTGCACACTGCATCCTGACACTGCCTGCCCTCCCATGCCGGGACTGGGCTGGAACCCCAGGTATACTTTGTAGCAGTGTGAGATCAGGGTGCCCCGGCAGCTGGATACATTGTAGCAGTGTGAGATCAGGGTGCCCCGGCAGCTGGATACATTGTAGCAGTGTGAGATCAGGGTGCCCCGGCAGCTGGATACATTGTAGCAGTGTGAGATCAGGGTGCCCCGGCAGCTGGATACATTGTAGCAGTGTGAGATCAGGGTGCCCCGGCATCTGGATACATTGTAGCAGTGTGAGATCAGGGTGCCCCGGCATCTGGATACATTGTAGCAGTGTGAGATCAGGGTGCCCCGGCAGCTGGATACATTGTAACACCGCATCCTGACCTCACCTGCCCCCCACCCATGTGAGATCCGGGCTGAACCGCAGCTGGATTCCCTGTAACACCGCAAACAAAGCTTGGATCCCGAGCCTGGAGCTCCTTTCAAACCGTCCACCGGTGGCCCTGACATCACCCCCCAGCCCCTCTGATCCCCTGGAGGGGGGGGCTCCGGTGACTCTGGATGAGTCCCATGCGCTGGGAATAAAGATACCCCCGGGGGCAGAGGGAAGTTGCCTGGAACCTGCAGTATTGGAGGTAAGTCCTGCCCTTCATCCCTGGTGCCCACCTGGCATTCCCACCTGAGCCGATGTCATGGTGACTTCCTCTCTGCCTCATGTGCTACCACCTCTCCCTAAGCATCCCCACCACGCTCCTCTAGCTGGTGTCCCGTTTAACCCTTTACACTTGTGTTAGAAATTCTGACCTGACACCTTCTATTAACCACCCCACCAGGGGTGAAGATGTATTCATAAGATGCAGACAGAAAGGGGCATTGGTAGAAGGAGTAGACCATCATTCCTCTCCCCTATATTACATTCTACCCCCTTACCCACTATATATCTATAACACGTATATATTATTATCTATATTATATATATATTAATGCATGGGCTGTATTGGCTCTATATAAATAATAATATAATAATGATTTATCTGTTCCAGATAAAATATTACTCTAATGAAGAACATTCATAAACAACTGAATTAAACATTAAAATGTAAAAAAAAAAATGCTATTAATTAGTCCTGTTATTACATAGCGTTGTGTGAAAATGGCTTTAACCCCTTCCTATCTGGGATGAATAGATGGGTAACCAGCGGAGGCTTTTGTCTGGGTGGGAGCTCGTGTCTTATAGGCATAATATTTCAGCTCTGATCTGTGAAGTATTGTGATGGCTTTTTATGTTATTTTTAATAATAATAATAATAATAATAATAATAATACATTATAGTTGTTATTATTATAGAAATAACATGTATTATTATTTACGTATTAAGAATAATTGTGATCATTATTTTTATTCGTATGCTCTGCTGGGCCGCCAGAGCCCGAGGAACCTTTCAGATGTACTCGCACTTGATTGTTTTCAGGACTTTGAATCCACGTGTGCTGCCGGATTATCTGCTTCTAAAAATGGCTCCAGCCGAGAGAATTTAAGGTTAAGCTCAGAGCACGAAACATGAAAGACCCGCCGGGCCGTAGGGATCCGGGCATTGTCAGGGCCTGCAGGTGGCTAGCAAGAATTTGCCATTACTGATCCATTAGAAGCCCGAGCCTGCTGCCCGTCCTGTGCGCTAATCCCGGCTCGTTGGTACCTTATATATACGTTATATACCTATATATTATATATCTATACGGTTGTTATGGGTGTATATATATATATATATATATATACGCATTTGTGTTGCTGGTCTCCTTGTGGGTACATGGAGCAGGGGGAATAATTCTCACCCCGCCCAATGCTTCGAATCCCATTGTACTGCGCCATGGAATGTGACGGCGCTATATCAGTCAATAAATGATAAGAACGCGAAGCATCAACGCCAACGGCACCTTTTCAATTAGCAACGCATGTAAAAAATAAGTCAATATATTTCATCGAGGCAGCTGTATGGGTACATTAGGCGCAGCCATCTTTGATTCTACCTCATCCGCTGGAAGGTGGTCTTCGGTAAAAACAACTTCTTTTTTTTTTTGGTGGAAAAGGAATGTAGATTGTGGAATAGAAGGTTTGGTTTTCCGGTAGAGAAATGGGTGCAATAACATCTGCATGTGTAATATTCTGTAAATAACAATTTTGCTACCTGAATATTAAAGGCATCAGGCAATTATGGTCAGGGTATACGTTACTTTACAGAGAGGGTGGTAGATAAGTGGAATGGCCTCCCAGCAGAAATAGTAAAAGTCAACAGTAAGGAAATGTAAACATGCATGGGATAGGCATATGGCTCCTGAATCTAAAATGAGATCTAAGGCCCCATCCGGCCCCCCTCTAGTCGCCCGTTTCTCCTGCTGTAAAGACTCAAACCTTAATCAGTCGTTGGTCTCGTTTTAGATTCAGGAGCCGTATGTCTATCCCATGCATGTTTAATCCCCTCACTGTATTACCCTCTACCACCTCTGCTGGGAGGCTGTTCCACTTATCTACCACCCTCTCAGTAAAGTAAAACCATCTCATCGTCTGACCCTTCACTTTTAGATTCTGTTCTCTTCTTGTAACGTTTCTTTTTAAATCCCTTTATGTATTTACATGTCTCTCCCATCCCCTTCTCTTCTCTCCCGTCTCCTTCTTTCTCTCTCTCGCTCTCTCTCTCTTCTCTCCTGTCCCCTTCTCTCTCTCTTCTCTCCTGTCCCCTTCTCTCTCTCTTCATTCCCATCCCCTTCTCTCTCTCTTCATTCCCATCCGCTTCTCTCTCTCTTCATTCCCATCCCCTTCTCTCTCTCTCTCTCTTCATTCCCATCCCCTTCTCTCTTCTCTCTCTCTTCATTCCCATCCGCTTCTCTCTCTCTTCATTCCCATCCCCTTCTCTCTCTCTCTCTCTCTTCATTCCCATCCCCCCTCTCTCTCTCTCTTCATTCCCATCCCCTTCTCTCTCTCTCTCTTCATTCCCATCCCCTTCTCTCTCTCTTCATTCCCATCCCCTTCTCTCTCTCTCTCTCTTCATTCCCATCCCCTTCTCTCTCTCTCTCTCTCTCTTCATTCCCACCCCCTTCTCTCTCTCTCTTCATTCCCATCCCCTTCTCTCTCTCTCTTCATTCCCATCCCCTCCTCTCTCTCTCTTTTCATTCCCATCCCCTTCTCTCTCTCTCTCTCTCTCTCTCTCTTTTCATTCCCATCCCCTTCTCTCTCTCTTTCTCTCCCCTTCTCTCTCTCCAGTCTTTCCTCCGGGGGAGAGTACAGCACCGTGAATGTTCTATGCGTGTTACTAGCGGATGTATAGAACAATATCTCCTGGCAAAGGTTTCCTGGCTCAGAACGTAACAATGCTGGGGTCATGACTGGTGCGTTAGACCTGAGATCATGCGTTATCATCCTTCGTTTATACCCGGAGCAGCCATCTTAACGTCCTGTTCTCAAGATCAATTTGATTATTCCTCCCCATTAAGTTATCTCTGCCCTATTAAGTTGCTGATTGTTGTTGATTGGATTAAGCAGCCTTTGATTCTCCCCCCCCATCAGAAGCTAATCATTCCTTTACTTGTAAACTAAATAAGTGATTGGCAAACAAAAGACACAAGCGAGATAAGCTAAAAGCTTCGAGGGGGTCTCATTAATTGTTGGGTGGTCTTAAGATTGGAGGACAAGCAGCTCATCATTCTTGTCCATGTGATTGTGGCGACGCTGTCACTTTAAGGCCAGAGGCCGAGCGGTGATATAAATGTGGCCGACAGCTATGCTCTCACGTGTGTTGGGTGCCGGATGGCCGGTCCGGGCATGATCTTAAGACATAGTGGTACTGAAGAGAGGGCCTTGCTCCTGGGAGCTTACAATCTATTACGAGGTTGATGGTGAATGAGACCGAAGGAGAGGAGCTGCTCGGGTGAGGAGGGTTTGATTGTAGCGAGAGCAACGCAGGGAAGTCAGCGGCCAGAGATCTCAGGAGTGGGGATGACTGATGGTTTCTTCAGGATGGGGAGTATTGGGAGGACAGATTGTAAGCGTCGCCCTTGAGTGGGTTGTCATTGAGTGTTTTGAGTAAGTAGGGGAGAGTCTGAGATTTCCAAAGAATAGAGACATCCTGGAGATGCCAGCGAAGGAGGAGATAGGAGGTGATAACGGCAGAAGAGCATTAGGAGATAAGGGCCGGGAGATGGCGGGGGCGTGGGGGGCAGGTAGGGGCTCTGTAGGTCAGGAGTTTGAATTTCATTCTGGAGGGTCTGGGGGCGGCGAGTGAAGAGCGGTGAGAGAGGGAAGAGAGACGGCAAACTTCAGCTGTTGGGCTCATCGAAAGATTCTCAACAATGGCCAAAGATGTCGGGAAGAGAGGAGAGGAGACCAGGGAGCAACCAGAAGCTCGGTCTTGGAGATGTTGAGCTTCGGGTAGTGAGATGCCGTCCAGAGAGACAGTTAGAAGAGAAGGCGAGAGGAAGGGCAGATTAGAGCGTTGCCGGCCCGAGGTGGCTCTGGGCTCCAAAAGAGGAGCTGCGGTAACAGAGGAGGAAAAGAGAATGAAGAGCAGAGGCTCCAGAGGAGAGAGGAGCAAGTGGTTAATGGGACCCCCCATACGATGGTTACGGGTGTCTCCTTTAAATTAACCCTTTAGCACCATTGCACATGCATCTGCCCTCTTTCTCTAATTTGAGACTCTTTTTATAGGCGTTCTCCGTTGCGAGGCTCTGCAGCGTCCCTTTAAGAGAATTTTCTCACCTGCTCCACCAAATGTGATCTTTGTAACAAAATATCGCGTTCCGGGCGTTTCTAGCGTTCCTGACGATTACCGTCCGGGAAATTCTCAAATGTAACTTCGTCTAAAATGTGTTTCTATTTGTTTCTGGGGACCCCTCTCACATGATAAAAAAAAAAAAGAACGGCAATGAGAGTTTGTTGCCATAGAAACTGAAAACACTTCTAAAGAATTTCTACTGAAAAGAATAAAAACATAGAATCCACCGGCAGATCGGCCCCATCCGGCCCCCGTCTGTTCTGCCCGTTCCTCCTGCTGTAAAGACTCAAACCTTAATCAGTCGTTGGCCTCGTCTTAGATTCAGGAGCCGTATGTCTATCCCTCGCATGTTTAATCCCCTCGCTGTATTACCCTCTACCACCTCTGCTGGGAGGCTGTTCTGCTTATTTACATCCTGACAGAAATGATAAGGTTTTTTTTTACAAGTGCAATAATTTGTGTAAGTGGGACAGCACCTTTAAGATGTGTTCTCTCGCCATAGAGGCTGATATTATGTTTGGTTAGGGTTGGGTCTGAGACGTTTTGCTGCAGCTTGCTATTTCGTGATAAACCCCTGCAAGGTTTAGATATCCAGCGGCAAACTATCCACGGAAGACATCTATACACATTATCGGGGCTTTTAGGGCAGTAGAACCCTGCGATACCCTCATAGCCAGCAAGCATTCTTGTGACAGGGCCAGGCTAGCCGGCTCATATGTTCGTGTAAAGTGTAGCCGGGTAACGGAGCGCTTTTGTGTCCGGTGCCGTATCCCGTGACCCGGTAATATTTTATATTGTGTGTTTATTGTGTAACCGTCCCAGAGACTGAATGTGGCTGCAGCTCCTGCCTTCAAAGAGACGATCGGGTAACCCGGCTGGGGCTCTTAATCAGCCAGCACAGCCCTGTCTGCAGAGCCGGCCTTAGGCGTTGTGGCGCCCTGTGTGGACTACTCCTCTGGCGCCCCCCCCACTACCCCTTCAAACTACCTCCCTCAAACTACCCCTCCTCTCTGCCCCTTCAAACTACCCCTCCCCTCTGCTCCTTCAAACTACCCCTCTCCTCTGCCCCTTCAAACTACCCCTCCCCTCTGCCCCTCCAAACTACCCCTCCCCTCTGCCCCTCCAAACTACCCCTCCCCTCTGCCCCTTCAAAATACCCCTCCCCTCTGCCCCTTCAAAATACCCCTCCCCTCTGCCCCTTCAAAATACCCCTCCCCTCTGCCCCTTCAAACTACACCCCCCTCTGCCCCCTCAAACTACCCCTCCCCTCTGCCCCTTCAAACTACCCCTCCCCTCTGCCCCTTCAAACTACCCCTCCCCTCTGCCCCTTCAAACTACACCTCCCCTCTGCCCCTTCAAACTACCCCTCCCCTCTGCCCCTTCAAACTACCCCTCCCCTCTGCCCCTTCAAACTACTCTGCCCCTTCAAACTACCCCTCCCCTCGGCCCCATCAAACTACCCCCCCTCTGCCCCTTCAAACTACATCCCCCTCTGCCCCTTCAAACTACATCCCCCTCTGCCCCTTCAAACTACCCCCCCTCTGCCCCTTCAAACTACCCCCCCCTCTGCCCCTTCAAACTACCCCCCCTCTGCCCCTTCAAACTACCCCCCCTGCCCCTTAAAACTACCCCCCGCCCCTTAAAACTACCCCCCCTGCCCCTTAAAACTACCCCCCCCCACACACTTACCTTGTTACCGGAGTCCTGTGGTGAGAGCGGGAGGAATCTGTCTTCTCGCTCTGCCGCCGGGACTTAGATTAAAGCATCGTTTTTTGAATGATATTAAATAAAGTTTAAAAAAAAACGATGTTTTAAGTTAAGTCCCTGACAGGCGCCCCTGCTACCATGGCGCCCTGTGCGGTCGCACAGGTTGCACACCCCTAAGGCCGGCCCTGCCTGTCTGCCCCGATGGCCCCCCGCACTACAGGGGGGATAACACAGGTGGGGGAACCCATTGTATCCCTTAATCCCCTCACCTGATACATCCCCTGTATACTGATGGGATTTGTGATGGGATGTGAGTGATGGGATTGGGGGTTGGGTTCGGTGCACAGTGAATGGAGATTGTATATAAAGTTCTGTGTGTTTGTAAATAAAGTTCTTGTTTTACTACGAATGGTGGTCTGACTGATCCGTGGATAGCTGAGTGCGATCCGTATGAGGGACTGACTGGTGATTCCTCAGCCCTCAAACAGGGGGACCCAGCCTTGGGGACGGTGACCCTGTACAATTCTGACCTCCTAGAAAAGAGGGGCATCAGGGGAGGAAAGAGGGACTGGCCAAACTAAACAGGGACACTTGGGAGTAACAGATAACAGACACAGGGTGGTGGCGGGGACCCCGGTGTTTTATTTTTTGTTTTTGCACCATTTGACGTGAGAATAAAATGTTCTTAAAATATCTAATTTTGTTCCCCATCTGCTTCAAAAAAAAAAAAATCATTGAAATTCTTCCAAAAATAGAAAATGTGTTGAATTTTTCTCTTAACCCTTCCACGTCCAGCTCAGCGTTCCATCTCTACTCTGTGGCGTGTCTGGCTGCGCGCACAGGACAGGTGGATACACGCCTCGCACGTTTATACCAAGAATGCAGTGGGGGCTTCCCCGGCGCCCTGCGGGGGCTGTTATTATTACCCCCTCCAGCAGGATAATAAAGACAGACGTGTCTAAACAGAGCGCTCTCTGCATGTTGTTGAGATGTCTCTTCCTCGGCCATGTTTACTCTGTGTGTCTGGCTCTCTGTCTCTGTGTGTCTCTCTGTCTCTGTGCATCTTGTTTCCTGGCACACAATGGGTTACAGACAGCGGCAGCTCAGCGGAAGCGGTTAATCCCTTATTTAGTGATTTTTTTTTGTTGTTGTTAATGTAATCTGGATTGAGGGTGTTGAGGGATTTACACCCCGGAATCTGTGTGATTTAATGGGACTGATGCAGAAATGTAATTCTGTTACAATTTCCACGATCATCGGTGAGCACGTTGTAAAAATGCAACGCAGTAGAAGTTCTTGCACAATATGGCTGAGGGTCCTGGGAGTTAACATTTAACAGAGAGCTGGATTGTGTTGCACGACCACCGGCTGGATAAATGCGGCCGCAGCTTCTTGTTTTTGGCATCTGCTTTAAACCCCCCTAAAAAAGATTATTACATCACAACCCCCCAGCACTGTATACAGTAATATAACCCCCCCAGCGCTGTATACAGTAATATACCCCCCAGTGCTGTATACAGTAATATCCCCCAGCGCTGTATACAGTAATATAACCCCCAGCGCTGTATACAGTAATATAACCCCCAGCGCTGTATACAGTAATATAACCCCCAGCGCTGTATACAATAATATAACCCCCAGCGCTGTATACAGTAATATCCCCCAGCGCTGTATACAGTAATTTAACCCCCAGCGCTGTATACAGTAATATAACCCCCAGCGCTGTATACAGTAATATAACCCCCCAGCACTGTATACAGTAATATAACCCCCAGCGCTGTATACAGTAATATAACCCCCCCAGCGCTGTATACAGTAATATACCCCCCAGTGCTGTATACAGTAATATCCCCCAGCGCTGTATACAGTAATATAACCCCCAGCGCTGTATACAGTAATATAACCCCCAGCGCTGTATACAGTAATATAACCCCCAGCGCTGTATACAATAATATAACCCCCAGCGCTGTATACAATAATATAACCCCCAGCGCTGTATACAGTAATATAACCCCAGCACTGTATACAGTAATATAACCCCCCAGCGCTGTATACAGTAATATAACCCCCCAGAGCTGTATACAGTAATATAACCCCCCAGCGCTGTATACAGTAATATAACCCCGGCGCTGTATACAGTAATATAACCCCCAGCACTGTATACAGTAATATAACTCCCCCAGCGCTGTATACAGTAATATAACCCCCAGTGCTGTATACAGTAATATAACCCCAGCGCTGTATACAGTAATATAACCCCCAGCCCTGTATACAGTAATATAACCCCCCCAGCGCTGTATACAGTAATATAACTCCCCCAGCGCTGTATACAGTAATATAACCCCCAGCGCTGTATACAGTAATATAACCCCCAGCGCTGTATACAGTAATAACCCCCAGCGCTGTATACAGTAATAACCCCCAGCGCTGTATACAGTAATATAACCCCCCAGCGCTGTATACAGTAATAACCCCCCAGCACTGTATACAGTAATATAACCCCCCAGCGCTGTATACAGTAATATCCCCCAGCGCTGTATACAGTAATATAACCCCCAGCGCTGTATACAGTAATAACCCCCAGCGCTGTATACAGTAATAACCCCCAGCGCTGTATACAGTAATATAACCCCCAGCGCTGTATACAGTAATATAACCCCCAGCGCTGTATACAGTAATATAACCCCCAGCGCTGTATACAGTAATAACCCCCAGCGCTGTATACAGTAATAACCCCCAGCGCTGTATACAGTAATATAACCCCCAGTGCTGTATACAGTAATATAACCCCCAGCACTGTATACAGTAATATAACCCCCAGCGCTGTATACAGTAATATAACCCCCAGCGCTGTATACAGTAATAACCCCCCCAGCGCTGTATACAGTAATAACCCCCCCAGCGCTGTATACAGTAATATAACCCCCAGCACTGTATACAGTAATATAACCCCCAGTGCTGTATACAGTAATATAACCCCCAGTGCTGTATACAGTAATATAACCCCCCAGCGCTGTATACAGTAATATAACCCCCCAGCACTGTATACAGTAATATAACCCACCCAGCGCTGTATACAGTAATATAACCCCCCCAGCGCTGTATACAGTAATAACCCCCAGCGCTGTATACAGTAATATAACCCCCCAGTGCTGTATACAGTAATATAACCCCCCAGCACTGTATACAGTAATATAACCCCCAGTGCTGTATACAGTAATATCCCCCAGCGCTGTATACAGTAATATAACCCCCCAGCGCTGCATACAGTAATATAACCCCCAGCGCTGTATACAGTAATATAACCCCCCAGCGCTGTATACAGTAATATAACCCACCCAGCGCTGTATACAGTAATATAACCCCCCCAGCGCTATATACAGTAATAACCCCCAGCGCTGTATACAGTAATATAACCCACCCAGCGCTGTATACAGTAATATAACCCCCCAGTGCTGTATACAGTAATATAACCCCCCAGCGCTGTATACAGTAATATAACCCCCAGCGCTGTATACAGTAATATAACCCCCAGCACTGTATACAGTAATAACCCTAGCACTGTATACAGTAATATAACCCCCAGCGCTGTATACAGTAATATAACCCCCCAGCGCTGTATACAGTAATATAACCCCCCCAGCGCTGTATACAGTAATATAACCCCCAGCGCTGTATACAGTAATATAACCCCCCCAGCGCTGTATACAGTAATATAACCCCCAGCGCTGTATACAGTAATATAACCCCCCAGCGCTGTATACAGTAATATAACCCCCCAGCGCTGTATACAGTAATATAACCCCCAGCACTGTATACAGTAATATAACCCCCAGCACTGTATACAGTAATATAACCCCCCCAGCGCTGTATACAGTGATATAACCCCCCCAGCGCTGTATACAGTAATATAACCCCCAGCGCTGTATACAGTAATATAACCCCCAGCGCTGTATACAGTAATATAACCCCCCCAGCGCTGTATACAGTAATATAACCCCCCAGTGCTGTATACAGTAATATAACCCCCCCAGCGCTGTATACAGTGATATAACCCCCCCAGCGCTGTATACAGTAATATAACCCCCAGCGCTGTATACAGTAATATAACCCCCAGCGCTGTATACAGTAATATAACCCCCCCAGCGCTGTATACAGTAATATAACCCCCCAGTGCTGTATACAGTAATATAACCCCCCCAGCGCTGTATACAGTAATATAACCCCCCAGCGCTGTATACAGTAATATAACCCCCCCCAGTGCTGTATACAGTAATATAACCCCCAGCGCTGTATACAGTAATATAACCCCCCAGCGCTGTATACAGTTATATAACCCCCAGCGCTGTATACAGTAATATAACCCCCAGCGCTGTATACAGTAATATAACCCCCCAGCGCTGTATACAGTAATATAACCCCCCCAGCGCTGTATACAGTAATATAACCCCCCCAGCACTGTATACAGTAATAACCCCCAGCACTGTATACAGTAATATAACCCCCAGCGCTGTATACAGTAATATAACCCCAGCGCTGTATACAGTAATATAACCCCCAGCGCTGTATACAGTAATATAACCCCCAGCGCTGTATACAGTAATATAACCCCCAGCACTGTATACAGTAATATAACCCCCAGCACTGTATACAGTAATATAACCCCCCAGCGCTGTATACAGTAATATAACCCCCCAGCGCTGTATACAGTAATATAACCCCCAGTGCTGTATACAGTAATATAACCCCCAGTGCTATATACAGTAATATAAACCCCCAGCGCTGTATACAGTAATATAACCCCCAGCGCTGTATACAGTAATATAACCCCCCAGCGCTGTATACAGTAATATAATCCCCCCAGCGCTGTATACAGTAATATAACCCCCCCAGCGCTGTATACAGTAATATAACCCCCCAGCACTGTATACAGTAATATAACCCCCAGCGCTGTATACAGTAATATAACCCCCAGCGCTGCATACAGTAATATAACCCCCCAGCGCTGTATACAGTAATATAACCCCCCAGCGCTGTATACAGTAATATAACCCCCCCCCCCGGCACTGTATGTAGGAGTTGGGGGGGGTTTAGTAGATTGGGGGTCAGATAACAGAGTGAGAATCATACAAATGATATGCAGCTGCCTGAAAATATTATATTATGGGGCAAAAACTACAACTGTAAATATTTATATTCTATGTAGACTGTCTGCCCGTAACATCCAAAGAAGAAAGCATGAAAAATAGTGATAGAACCCCCTGTTTAGTTTACCCAGTCCTTTCTCTCTCTGTTCCCCTGATGCCCCTCTCTCCTCCCCTGATGCCCCTCTCTCCTCCCCTGATGCCCCTCTCTCCCCCCTGATACCCCCTGATCGCAGGGTTCTACAGCCCTAAAAGCCCCGATAATGTGTATAGAAACAGCAGGGAACGGCTTTATAAATTAAACTGCTTTCCATGCTCTGAGCTCTGACCATCGTGCATGCTGGGAGTTGGAGTCCTCAGTAGGCAGAGCGTCTTCGCCAAGACACGCTGTGCCCTAAAGAAACCCCACGCAGCGTGTGCCCTTCGCCCGGCAGCGTCCGCGGCTCTCTCTCTCGCGCAGTCCTCGGGGAGATGTTTAGCGAAGCTTCGTGGGAAGTAATCCGTGGATTAAGCCCTGGATTTACTAAACTGTGCGGCACTAAGTGTTTCCTGACGAGCTCCGTCGAGTGAATCGGCGTCAAAGCCCGCTGGACAGCCGTGTTGCGAATCATTTCTATTACGCGAGGACAGGGCTGCGATTTTATTGCTGAGATAAATTCTGTATAGGAAGCCTGTATGTTAGTGAATAGTATTACCGCTTATTGATTATTATAGCACCGTCATATACCGCGGCGCGGTACAATGCACTCATACCTGAGATACAGGAGCGGACTCTATCTCCTTCCCTTTCCCGAAATTCTAATACACCCGTATCGCTGAATTTTATCGTTTATTGTGATTATTCCTCCAATCTTTATTTTTGGTATTATTTTTTGTGTGTTTTTTTATAATTATAGTATATAAAATACATATTTTTTTTTTACTCCATAAAAATTCAGTTGAAACGCATTTTTTTCGGTAAGCGTCATTTGCGATATCGCGCCTGCCATGGTCGGCAGTAACGGTGGTCACAGTTGAACCGCCGGGCTCTGAAAGGGTTAAAAAGCTATATATATCCCTGAAATCAGCCCATTTCGCAGCATGAAGAAGTGATTTTTGGGGTGTAAGAGCTCCAACTTCCATACCTCTCAACGACCGGCGAATCAGAATGCCGGGAAGGGGGGCCGGAGCTTGGGAATTAGCGTGTCTGCGCATGCGCTGTATACAACCTACGGTGTTGATTGCTGTCCCACTGAGCTCTACCTCTGTCCTGAAAAGGCAAAGAGTAGCAAAATCGGGACTGTCTTGCACAAAGCGGGACAGTTGGGAGGCATGCATTTGTAATTGTTTCATGAACTAGAGTCCCAGTGTGGCAGGGATTGCCCGGAGTATCCTGAGTAGGTGTCGGCGGGTTGGCGGATCCGATCTGCCGACGGCTCGGCTATTCCTGGTCTCCGGGTTACCCGGAAACGCCGTCCGTAGACTCGGATTCCCGTTGGCGGATTGCCCCGGCCCAGCTGTTTCCTCCCCGAGTACATTGTGAATGAGATAAAATCTGCCCCTCCAGTCCCGGCACTCGCAGGGCTTCTTCCTCTCGAACACCACTTCGCTGAGTCCTTCTTGTTTGTAAATCTATACCTGCCAACTGCCTTAGATTTCCCGGAACAAAACGATAATCCCTCTGTATGTGGCATGTTCTATACACATACATATATATATATAATGTACCTGACACGGGGAAGGGGTCACATAGGAGAGGTTTCACCTGGAGGGTCCACAGGGTTTGTTATAAGGGACTTAACTTTTACTGAGAGGGTAGTAGATAAGTAGAACAGCCTCCCAGCAGAAGCGGTAGAAGGTAATACAGTGAGGGGATTTAAACATGCATGGGATAGACATACGGCTCCTGAGTCCTGAAACGGCGGGGAGATAAATCTATTTTTGCCTCATAGAATAATAATATTCTCTCCCTTCTCCTCCCCGGCGCTTCCAAAGGCTGTCTGGACCAATCAGTAACTTAACAATATGGGAGGCATGATGTAACGGGGAGGAATAATCATACAGATTAGGGGTGTGGTTACAGGTATGGCAGGGGGCAGAGCTATTGATAACATCGGCGTTATATATATCTAATATATAGAAATAGAACCCGTTCCTGATGAGGATCTTTCCCTAAGCGGTTTTGAACCTTTTGTATCCCAGCACCCTGCACATCAGGGGTTAACAGTGGAACAAATTGCGAGGTAAAACCCCCACTTTTCATGCTTTTGTCTGAGCCCGTCACGTGTATCGCATGTAACTTCATTGTTATGCTAAATATCCCACATTGTTCTTTTCAAAGCATTATTCCTCCCCGTCTGATATGTGATTTATCTGAATAAAGGATGACGTCTCCTGCGCAGGTGAAGCTGGATTTTTCTTTTTTTCTTTGACTTTTAGAGCAGTTTTATCCCCAATTAGCCTGCAAATCCCCAGAGAGTGTGCAGCATACCTCCCAAGTGTCCCTGTTTCATATTATCAGTCCCTCTCTCCTCCCCTAATGCCCCTCTTTTCTAGGAGTTTGCTGGGTATGAGGGTATCGCAGGGTTCTACTGCCCTAAAAGCCCCTATAATGTGGTAAAGACCTAATGCAGACCCCCTAACATCGCGTGTGTGTGTGTGTGTGTGGGGGGGGGGGGTGTTGATGGTCAGGGGGTAATGTCAGGACTGGGCAGGGCCAACACAGAAGGTGGGTGGGGTTGGGGCGTGGCCACTCTACAGGAAGGGGCACTCGGCTTCAGAGCGTCGTAAGGGAACTTTAATGGAGGTCCTTACTGCAACACCGAGGATCTCCCCCAACCGGCCCGTGACCCCCACTGCCTGGCAAAGTGGGGCAGCTAAGTAGAACCCTTAAAGCTAGACTGTCCCGCAAAAGCCAGGACTGTTGGGATGTATTCTCTGTTTCTTTGTGCAGCTGTGCCATTGAGACGCCGCGGATGAATGTGCTGACACTCGGCTCCCATTCACTCGCTTCTGCGCTCGTTCATTCTCTGTAATTGGCGGGTGTGAGATTGTTCTCACTTTTTATATGAAACGCGGCAGTGATTGGCTATTCTCCGCCCAACATCACTGGATTTTTCCTGTTTTTGCGAGAATTCCGTTAATTTGCAGCATTTTAGATCATTGCGATCCAAACCGATAGATCACGAGGGGTTTTCTATACACATTATCGGGGCTTTTAGGGCCGTCGAACCCTGCGATGCCCTCATACCCAGCAAACACTCCGACCTCCTAGATGAAATGATGAGGGTCGTGCTGTCCGGATGTCCGGAGAAATGAGTATTGCTATTCCTTATTGGGTGCTAACATATTCCGTAGCGCCGTACGATATAAACGCAGGGCTTTACCCCTCCGTAACGATACATTTACACGCACCGACACATCGTAGTCCAGGACTTGGCCTCTGGGCTTGCAATCTAGTTCCTGGCCGTCTTCTGAGGACCCAGGTGGGAATACGGATTAAAGCGATTTCTGAAGAATTTAATACACACTATTGAAAGAAATAAAATACTGTCCCTAGGGAGAAGCTGCAGCGCACAGTGCGCGGATATGATGTCATAGGACGGGCTTAGGGCGTCTCTGGGCGTCTCGCGTAATAATTCATATTAAAGGACCTTCTAAGCGGGCTTACTGACGGTAATAATAAGAGAAGCTGCAGCTTCTGCAGAACCCCCCCCCATGCATTTGTAAGGGGGACGCCACAAAAATATGACCGGACCCCTCAGCTGTTGGATGTTGGATGCATTAAAGCCACGCGGTGGTCGCAGCGCTCCTTTACCAAACGTTCACGGCATTCTAAAACTATCATGACGCTCGTTAGCCCGGAGCTGACGCTCTCTTTTTTTTCCCAGCTGTTTGGGAATTCTGTCTTTATTTCGTTTTTTTTTCTTTCTTTATATGGCTGTTAATGATGTTTTAAAGACCCTCGAAGCCGCTACTTGGGGGTCTCATCGCATATTCTCAATCAGTCTCTTCTATGAAATAACTGCTTAGAAGAATTGATTTATTGGTTGGTGGCCCCCCCCCAGGAACATTTCGCATGTCTCGATAGTCGTTATTACTTCATTAACGAGCCCCTCTTTCCTCCCCTGATGCCCCTCTTTTCTAGGAGGTCAGAATGTTTGCTGGGTATGAGGGGGTCGCCGGGTTCTACAGCCCTAAAAGCCCCGATAATGTGTATAGAAACAGCAGGGAACGGCTTCATAAATTAAACGGGGTGAAAAAACCCCATTATTCTTCTAAATCTATTATCCGGTTGCACGAATAGAATGTTTTTGGGGTAGCGGTAATTTCGTATCAGTCTTTGGTGTGTTGGCAGGTATGGTTTAGGGTAACATTGTCTGTACTCTCCCTCGGAGGTCACTCGGTGTCTTTGGGTTGGAGTCCGGATTCCCGGAACCGGCGCGGTTGTTGTTAAATCCCGTGCTGTTTCTGGAGGTGGAAAACGAGTCGGTTTTGGCCGCTTGGAATATTACATCTTTCTCTAAATATAGCTCGGAAAATCTTGGTCGGACTGGGAGTGATCCTGGTTCCGTCCCCAGGCGCTGCCCTGTGCTCATCCGACGCCTCCCGCCCTCCCGGCAACTTGTCGTCTTAACAACCCCTGGCGCTCTTTTTGCTCCCCCGCTGCATCCCCTCCCTGATGCCAACACGTTGCGTCTCCATTAGGACCCCCCCACACACAAAGAAGATTCCCGCGTTCCGCTAGACCTATGTTTTTGTAAAAAGTATAAAATGTGTATTTGATCGCGTCACAAACTAAAGTTCCTCTTGTTCCACCATCAGCCCTATCCCCAACCTGTCTTGTTGCCTCTTGAGGTCCACCACCTCGTCCGTGACCCTTCTTCTCCAGCACTCTGTCCTCCATCTCCTCTGTCGGCTCTTAAACGATCTTTAACTTGGTGAGAGACGTGGATTTACCAAAACAATCCATACGTAAAGCCGTTTAGCAGATAGAGCAAGGAACGTTCTAGAGATCCTACTCCTCATCGCTGGTCAAATGTTGGCCTTCAGCCACCGAAATCTGTGGACTTTGCCTAAAGTCAGCGTGGGTTCTTCCATATGGAACTCGGCAAGTTGGTGAAGGTTCTGGAAGTCTTTGACCTGCAGGGCTCAGCTTGTGAGATACAGGAGGACTACTTTAGAATAATCTAGAAGAAGGACCTTAATGCTGATATTGGCCGTTAGAATAATCGGTTCAGAATCCCGCTGAAAGGTTAGATGTCCCAGACACGGTCTCTCTCCACCTACATATGGACCATCTCACGCCCAAGCTGGCCAAATGGCTACTGATTATCTTGCGTTATATACGGGCCGGTGGGAGACCGATTGGCCGATGTGAATTCTTTCTGTTTCTTGTGTTGGGTTTGATAGACTCGGAGTATGGATTGCAAGCTCTTCAGATAAAACCAGTAACCACTGCTTTAGCGCTCTGGTTTTATCGATCTCCTCCTAGATCCGTTGCCAGGTAGAGGCGTGAGCTTGGGCCACGTTCGCGGAAGGTCCTTGGTCCCACCGGCTCGTGGACCATGTTTCTCCGGTGCCCAGCTATTGGCTGCCATCGCCCGGAGGCAGATCTAGCCAGGCACTCTTCCTACTCCTGTCCACACGGGCCGAGCATCATAGGATTTATAGTCCACGGCGTTGGCTGGAGAGAGATGCCCGGGGGAGGCTGTTGTAAAATGCAGAGGCCGGGAACAGAACGCGCAAACACGACTTGTTTGTCCTGGCAAAGCTTTCGCGTGAGCTAAGACACGACGATCCTCTGCCAAATACACTTATGTCAGAACAAATTCCTTCTCCTGAAACGCTGCCGGTCGCCAGCTCTGACGAAATGCAAGCAACAGTGCAGCTACTCAGCGGATCAGCCCCTGGCTGGGGGGAGAGGAGGGGATTACAGCTTAAATTTTAACCCCTGCCGTAATAGAAAGTTAACTGTAGGTGTGTGAATAGTTAAAAATGGATCAATCCATAATATGTACTATTATTATTATTATTTATGATAATATTATTTATTATTATTTATTATTATTATTATTTATTATTATTATTATTATTAATAAGATCATGTAAATTGCAGCCAAATAAAATCTCGGGTTGGACAGTCCTGTTCTATCAGGTCAAATAAACCAAAAATATTAACAATACTGATATTTGCTATTTTATTTGTGAAATATGAAGTATTTATTGGTCTTTATTAGAGTTGCTGTGACTCACAGACCCCGGAGCCGCAGCCACGCAGCACAAGCTCTCGAGGGAGAGTTTCCATGTTGCGAGTCTGGGACCAAATGCGGTGGCAGACTTTGCGAGGGTCCGGGGGAGGTGGCGGGATCCCTCGGCAGGGGACTGGGAGGGCACCCGACTGCTGATGTGTGAAAAAGAGCGCTTTCCGGCTCACCTGCGGTGTTTGAAAAGACAGAAACGACACCTGTAAAACGTTCGGAAACCTTCCGTGCTTTGATACAAAGTTATCTTCCTAACGTAAAAGCGAACGCTGACCTAAATTACTAGCATGCTTTCTTTTTTACCCCAGTTGTAGTCCCCCCCCCGTATTATAATGTTTTCAGGCGGCTGCATACCAGCCGTTTGTATGATTCTCGCTCTGTTATCTGACCCCCGATCTACTAAACCCCCCCGACTCCTTATCATAGAAGCGCATTTCATATTAAGTATAAGTGGAACAACACCGTTAATATTGACGCTCTTGGATTCTATACAACATTAGAAAAGACTGTGCCTTGGTGCATAATGGGTTAATTGACGTAGTTTTTAAGGTCCCTTTAAACATGTCACAGTCCCCCCCCCCATGATGACATGTAATTCACAGTAAAATGAGCGATGCAAAACCTTGGGAGCTGCGGATGGAAACGCGAGAGAGTGGCGGGTCCGTCGTGACGTAACACATTCAGCAGAGCTCATTCACCAGCATTCTTTCTGCCGCCTCCCTTTCATTCCCACACAAAAGGAAATGAGGCCACGGCGGAGGCTGCTCGCTTCCAGCTCCGTCAGTGGACCGTACACCCTCGGAGTTTGTTGTTGCACCGCAGCTACCATTACTCCCGGCCAGCTGAGGGTATTGGGAGTTGCATGTAACATCTTCTAACAAAATCGACTGGCGGATAAGCGTCTTAATGTAAAATATGTTTCCAGATCTATTTGTGTTTTTCTTTTAATTTTTTTTTAATTATTTTCAGTGATTTTATACGAACCCCCCCCCCCCCCAGCCGAAGTATTTTATTAAATCCAATGTGTAAGAATGACAGGCGGTGACGGGAATGAGATACATTGTATTTTGTATTGTTTTGTATTTTTTTCTATTTGTATCTCGGAGAAATCAAGTCTTGGATACATTTCACTTTATTATGGATACATCGCGTTTATGCAATCTAATACGTTGTATATTTCCTGCCCCGTAGCCCGTTACTAATATTATTAATAATAATCAGTCGTTGGTCTCGTCTTAGATTCAGGAGCCGTATGTCTATCCCATGCATGTTTAATCCCCTCGCTGTATTACCCTCTACCACTTCTGCTGGGAGGCTGTTCCACTTACCTACCACCCTTTTAGTAACATGAAACTTCCTTGCATTCCATCTGAGAGTCAACCTGCTGACCGCAAACCGCGGACAGACGTACAGAAAGCCTAAACGTCTCAATCTAAACAGATCTGTCATTTTACAATTTCAGCAAAATACTGAAACCCATAAAAACGACTCAAACTTTTTATTTTTTTTGTTGCTACAGCAACAGTCTTTTAACCCAACGCTGCCTCTTTGTGTCATATGACGTACCAGAATTCTGCAGGCTCTTTGAAAACGGGAATTGATGCAAATTTGACCGGAATGATTGGATTTTTTGTGCATGAAGTGGTTGGGGTCATGGAATATAAAATGTTTCTATTTTATTTCTGTAATTAGTTTTAAAATTGTGATTTTCAGCAAAGTAGCAGCGGGGTGATGGATTGCTTCACGTTATCGCGGGTCACGGTTACACATACTAATAAATCATACATGGATACGGAGGCTGGCGCACACGGATTGTATAATGTGAGATCAATATGAAACGCAGCAACGCGGACCCCCCAATTACCGCAGGCTACGCGGACCCCCCAATTACCGCAGGCTACGCGGACCCCCAATTACCGCACTCTATTTTCCACGCGACCAGGTCATGAACGTATTAATGGTGTGTAAACAGTTGAATCTATAACTCCATTACAGAAGAGACAGGTATTCCAGTCGGGGTATCTCTCCAGGGCCACCATCATTGGGGTACAACTGATACCCCTGCATGGGGCCGGTCTCTATCGTTCCAGGCCCCCTCATTGACAATTGCGATCTGTTACCCAGGACTATCACGGCATGCGACCCATCTCTGGACCCTTGCCTGGTGGCCACTTCCTACACTTTGGGGCATGGTGGCCCCGTTGGGAGCATGAGGCTGGGCGAGGGTAGTTACATGCAGTGGGGCATTGGGAGGAGCATGGGGTCCTGTCCATAGGTTCTTACCGGGGCCCCAAGGTCTCTTATGGTGGCCCTGATATTCTCTCGGCCCCCAGAAGATCAGCCCACAGAGCATCGTATTCTTGTTGTCCGGCTTCGTCTCGTATTCTAAATAATTCTGCTGATTCCTGGATACGGGGTCTTTGTGGGTTTTTTTTTATTGGCAACGACTGATTAAGGTTTGAGTCTTTACAGCAGGAGAAACGGGCGACTAGATGGGGGCCGAATGGGGCCGATCTGTCCACAAATTGGTAGAATGTAAAATTTTAACAGTGAAATCCAGCAGTATTTTCCTGGCTGCCTTATTTTACTTCTTTCATCAAATTCATATAATGATTATTATGTTGTTGTTTTTTTAAGCGTGGTTCATATTTACTAACGATGATAATTCTAACTGGCTTCATTTTTTTACTTTGTAAATTGATTTATTTATTTTTTCATTTCCATTGGTCAGCGCCCTGGATGCGCATTTTTTTTTTTTTTTTTTGTATTTTTTTTTGTCGCTGTGTCGCATGTGCGAAGGAGAGACATCCGAGGTTTTCTCTTCGCTGAACATTTGGGAGAACAGATGAACTTCATTATAAAAAAGACGCCGCCAAACGCTTCTCACATGAATCCGTTTATGAGCAGAAGAGCCTCCAGAAGGGTTGACAAGTCTTTGGCATGGTGGTGTTTTATTTTTTTATTTTTTTTATTTAAAATGATTTTAATACCAAAAAAATAAATACTAGGAAAAATGGAAAGATTTTTTAAAAACTTTTTTATTTTTTTATTTTTTTAGCGCTGATTGGCTTCTAATTAAATAATGACTATTTTAATTATACGGTTGATTGGTTGGTGTTGTCGCTGTAGCAACATGTGATTAGTGTCATAGCAACTAATGGAATGTTCGATTCAGAAGATCACTTCTCAAGGTTTGCACCGAGATATTTATTTTTTATGTGTAACAGGATGTGGATCGTTGTTAAACAGAATGCACGGGTGTGATGTCATATCCTGTCATTCTGCCGCCATAGAACATGGTGGAATGTGGAATGGCTGCTTTGCCAGGAGCTGGACTGTTGGTCAAAGATAAAGGAAAGACTAGGAGAAAAGGTGTTCTGCCTGTAGGAACCAATCCTCCTACGACCGGGCTGTCAGGTGCCATGACCTCTAGGACTCGGACTCTTGGAGGAAGGAAAACTGGGGCGAACTTAAGTCTGAAACCAGGCCAAAGGATCGGGCAGGCTGGACACATTCTAAATCCCAGAACAGGCCTGCAAATCAGGACTGACCCACTTAAAATGGGATGCTTGAGAGGTATCTGAAACCAGGCCTTTCAGCACTAGTGGCTGAGCTGGGGATTGCACTCTCGGTGCATACTAACTTCCTCAAGGGGCTTACATGCATGGACGTAGGAGGGTCCTAGCGGCTCCGCGGCGGGCTTCATGCCTCCGAAGAGAATATGTCAGAAATGTCGTATCAGGCACCGGTTCTGTGGCACGTAGCTGCATTACCGTATCCATAAAACTTCTCTGATAATTGTTTACCGCTCCCAGAGCGTTGCTGATAAACCTGCCGGTTTGTTTGCGCGACTTGAGAACATCCAGAAGCTGTTTACGTTTTCAGGAACGTTTCCTTAAGTGTCCTCTGTAAACCGAGACGGATTCACGCGCAGGTGGAAGTAAATATTTTTGTAACCGGACCGAGAACAGATACAATCTGCTCTGATCTGGAATGTTACCGTCCAAGCGTCTCTGCCCATGCGCCGGGATGGATGCGGTTCCTTCTCAGATGTCATAACAATTGCTGCGTCTTTATACCCGGGGCTGCAATCCGAAGCCGCAGTCTGTGGTTGATTTTAAAGGGACATTGCGTTGGCAGGAAAGTGAACCTATAGAGCCCAATGGGAGCACTTTCTGCCGATGCGCATGCAGGAGTCTCGTTGGATCAAACAGTTTTAAATTTGTTCTTTTCTTGCATTTTCCAGCAGTTCTGCTGAATTTTATGATTATTCAGGAGTGGTGCCGTCATATAAACAGATCGAACAGCTTGGGGCCTCTTGGAGTATGAAGAGCGTAACCAGGAACTCTCTCTGTTTGACCCGGAGTCTCCAAGTGAAGACTTTTTATTCCGGGTTCTCCGGGTCATTTTCTTCTTTTCTCTGGTCAATTAGACCATGCCTCCTCCCCACCCATTTAAGGCAGCCTGGGTTTAGCCCCACCCCTTTTAAAGCCCCTCCCCCAGAGGAAGGAGAGCTCTCTGTAACCTCCCCCGAGAAGCTCCTGGCTATGGTGCAGGGCAGAGATCTACGCAGCTTTGACCCAAATCCCCCATAAATCACAAATATTTTTATTTAAAACACACGTGTGATCATTAATATTGAGCCCCTCATTTCATGCATTACTATTATTATTTTTAATTACTTTTGTTAAAGGTGGGGCTCCAGTATGTTTGCTTAGGGGGCCCCAAAAAACATAGGGCCAACCTTGCACTAATGACTAAATGCAGCATTAGTGACATCATTCCTAGTTCTGTCCAATGTTCCAAACATCATTTGTATTGAGGAATAATATTATTGTTTTTGGGAACACTAAATTGTCATGTGACACAAAAACAGTCACTGACAGGCTGTTGCCATAGAAACGGCAATTGTTTTTTTGTTTTTTTTAATTTTGAAAAAAAAAGAGGAAATGCCGGATCTGGTTGCTCTTGAGGGTTTTTTTATGTGTTTTGCACGAAAGAACGTTGAGTAACAGAAACGTGAAATTTCCCAAACTCTCCAATCTGAATAAAGTGATGAAAAAGGAAAGAATCTGGAGAATGCAATGATCACGTGATCAGACTCCGCTCTGTTATCTCCCGTCTCTGATTCCGAGGACACCCCCCCCGGTGTTTATTCCCGCTGACTAATATTGATCCCTGTGCAAAGAAGAAAGAATGGGCCTTTGTGCGTTTGCTGAGCGTTGACCTCCGTGTGGCCTTGGGATGTTTGCCTGTGTTTTGTAGCGAGTGGTACCATTAGAAACCGACAATCTGCTGGTGGATCGGCCCTATTCGGCCCGTCTAGTCCGTCCGTTTCTCCTGCAGTAAAGAATCAAACCATAATCAGTCGTTCCCTATCCCATGCATGTTTAAATTCCCTCACTGTATTAGCCCCTACCACTTCCGCTGGGAGGCTGTTCCACGTATCTACCACCATCTCAGCAAATAAAACTTCCTTGCATTCTTACATCTAAGCCTCTAGTTTTAGATTATGATATCTCGTTCTGACATCTCTCCTCCTTTTGAAGTAAACTTCCCACTTCTACTTCATTAAATCCCATTATGCAGACCTCCCAACCCCCCCCCCCAGTGAATCAGTGGAGCTTGGGAGGTAGAGTGTCAATCAAACCAGCAGTGCATGCGCAGTATGCATTCTCCGGTGTTCACCTGATCCAGATGTTCCCCAGGTGCAGAAGACCACTCTCTTTGTGCTATATCGCCCCTGTTTTTCCTCCCCATTCCGTGCCAATACAAGGGTGTTTCCTCCCAGTAGGTATCAGTGCTGACACCCACTGGAAGTTCACTAGAGGACAGGAGAGACTCAGCGGGGTCTTTCTAGACAGTGCAGGGATCTCCGATTACTCCCCCTGCTGGCTGATCGCACGTATTGCGATCAGGAGCGCTGGCCTATGGAACCCTGCTTTCTGATCACAGTGTATTCACCACAGCCAGATCAGGAGAAGGAGCGGGAGAAACCATACAAAATGGGGGGGGGGGACAGAAATGAAATCTTCGTAAAATAAATTTTAAAAAAAAGTCAAATTTATTTTATCATAAAAAGTGTCCCTTAGCCTTACAAGTCAAAAATGATATATAAAAAAATCTCTACCCAAAACCCCTTAAAACAATAGTATAAAAAATGTGATCTAAAGTAATCTGGATGCGGAAAAATCCAGCCAAATGTGATTTAAAAAATAAATAAATGTAAAATTGTATCTATTATCAGGAATAATGATTGTTTTTTTTGCATGATTTTAAAGCAGGCCCCACTTCTCCTGAAGCGAATGATGTAGATTTCTGCGGATTCATCCAAAAAGGGGAGTTTATGCTTTAACAACCATATGGTGTGAAAAAGCCCCAGTCCCAAAGGGGTTAATAATATTTGCTGAAAGTAACCTTGCTTGTGTTTAGTGTATAGAACCTGACTTTTTTTTAAGTCGGCTATTAGTCGGCGTTGGCAGATTACCGGCCCGGGGGCCACGATCCATCGCCACGGATCCGGCACCCACTAATCCGCTAAACCCCCGGATGATCCCGCCGTGAATTCTTGACCCTGCGCGGCTCATGAAGTCGCTTGGAACGATGAGGCCGCGCGACGCCGTTTAATCTGCCCCCCCCCCCCGCACTGCGTCCGGCCCGGGGGCCACAATCTGCCCCGGGAAACACGGAGAGATTTAAGCTTTTCTTTCATCGTTTATTAGAGAAGCCGGAGGTTTGGAGCTTTTCAGCAGCCGTCGTGAACGGTTTCTTTTTCGGGCACCTGAATAAAGCTAGATATCGGCTGGCTGAGGGTGATCAGAGTTGTAGTTGTACAATTGCTGGAGAGTCCTGTTTTATCTCATTTTTATAAACCCCCCTTAGACCATGGAGGAGACGGGAAGCTGCAGCTCCTGTCCTGCAGCTTCTTTCTAAGGTGCCTGGAATGCTGTAATGTCTTTCAAGCTTTAATCTTCTCTGGAACACTTTTTATGCCAAAAAAAAATGTATTTCCAAAAATCCCCCCCCATTATTATTATTATTATTTTTTTTCTGGGCTAGATTATTTTTATTTGGAAAAACCAAAAACTAAGAACAAATCTCAACCAATGAAATGACAGTTACGGCTCTAAAGCAGCCAATAAAAGATAGTTTTGGCCCCCAAAATGCGGGGTGAAATTTTTAATAAGAAAAAAAAGAATTGGGCAGAAAACAGGAGGGCCAAGGAAATGAAAATCATCGGCTTTCTGGGAATGAAGAGGTTTTTTCTTGTTATCCGTCGGCCTTTGAAAAATGATTTTAAGGAACGAGACAAAGAAACGCGGCGGGGAATCTCCCACTCATTCGATTGTTACAAGAAACCTGACGGCAGATCGGCCCCCGTCGGCCCCCAGCTAGTCACCCGTTTCTCCTGCTGTAAAGAGTCAAACCTTAATCAGTCGTTGGTCTCGTCTTAGATTCAGGAGCCGTATGTCTATCCCATGCGTGTTTAATCCCCTCACTGTATTACCACCTCAGCTGGGAGTTCATTCTAGCATTAATCCCCGTAATTTCAATGCAAACTTGGAAGGGTTGCATAAAAAAAAGATAATTTCTTGGTCTCTGGAGTCTCTCCATTCACCTCTGATGCTTTAGGTCTCACTGAGAGGGTGGTAGATAAATGGAACAGCCTCCCAGCAGAAGTGGTAGAGGGTAATAAAGCGAGGGGATTAAACATGCATGGGGTAGACATACGGCTCCTGAATCTAAGACTTTACCAAATTTCAATTAAACGTGAAGGCCGGTGAAAGAGGCTTAAAACGTGGTAAAACTACTAATAATGGTAATGCACCACATTGTGTGTCGGCCCCACATACCCCCGGGGAGGGATTACCGGGGTAGGGGGTATTAAGCGCCGTTCTCCGTCGCTCCGGTGTACATTGAATTATTTGTCGTTGGATTCCTAGGGCAGCTCCGGAGCCGATGGAGATTTAATAGCCGGATGCTGAAGCCGGGGAGAGATTATGGTAAAACACCAACCGCTCCAGTACTACGAGCCGCAGTTATGTCTGTCGTGTCTAACCGGGATTTACGGCTGCCGGTGGAAACGGTACCAGCGATCACATGATGACACCACGAAGGTCAGTCCAAGGTCAAGCGCGCCTTTTAATGGGGCAGACATACCGACCCTGATTCTTATGATAGATCCTGTTATTGGAATTGGTATTTCATTATTTTTATTATCTTATTATTATTATTATTATTATTATTATTATTATTATATGTTATATTTTTATGAAGCACTCACAATATATCTATGGGGTGGTTAACAAATATATAATGAAGATACATCTTATATCCCTTTAGTTAAAATATATAGATTTATATATCGTATATATTTATATATATTTATTATTATTTGTATTTATTTATTTTATGTTGTTTTTTTTATATTGTTACTATATAAATACAACTGTGTGTTTAGGTCGATGACCAAATGTATATTTGATAAATAACGTGTATTTTTTATTGACCGTCTGAATATTTTTCAATTCAGAACATCATTTTGTTATAAAAATAAACTTCAGCTTGAAGCTTCAGCTTAACCCCTTAATGACAAAGCCCGTACATGTACAGGCTCAAAATGCATTGTTTTCAATGGGTTTAGGAACCGCCCATTGTCCTTAAGGGGTTAAAGTAGGTTATAACGGCGTGCAGATACCGTGTAACGACCGCTACGAAAACATACGAGCTCTAATTTATTTTTAATAAGCTTCTGACCTCATTTGGTCGCCGACCAAAAACCCATTCCTGAGATGGCGGTCTTGGATGAGAGGCTCGGGGGCAGACGGTGATTGTTGGCGCTGCTCGTTACCCGGTTCTACCTATTTACTACCCCCATACGCAGGGGCAGCTAACCCTGCACCCCCCTTCCACCTCCTATAAGGGGCATAAAAGGGGCATGTATGTATCTATAAAATTGCCCCAACGCTGGTAAATGATGTCGTCTACCTGGTTCTCGTAGACTCTTTGGATTTGATACCTTTTATTGGACCAACATAGAAATATATCTAACGTTACGTAAGCTTTCAGGACCTCGGAGGTCTCTTCTTCAGATGGAAACCGAGACCTCTGAGGTCCCGACCCCGGAACATCACATCTTTTTCTTACGTTGACTCCATATTAAATAGAAATTAAATAGAAACTGTCCGCCTGCCACCGGCAGAGTTCTCCCACTTCCTATTCGCTCGTCATCCGGTAGATGTATCCGTTGGTCATTCTCGTTCTTGAGGGCTCCTCGCCGCTCCGAAGGTCCTTCTTATACAACAAACCCAGTATGTCGGCTAAAAATGCCAGCGTGCAGACTGCCCGGGGCGAGCTGCTTCGTTAGAGGAGTCCCTCTGTTTAGCGGACGTTTCATTAACGATGTTTGCAAACCCCCGAGGCGTCTCGCTGCCACTCGGCTCTTGCTGGTCCTCGGGCCCTCGTCTCGTTATGTTACAAAAATCTTGATTGACAAGCCTCGCCGTATTCCCGCGCCGAGGTCATTATTCACTAACCGACTGCGATCCGGCGGCAGTGCGACCTGAAAGAGACCTGAAAGCGAGCAGTTCTTGCTTGGTTTTGGGGTTCCCCGCTGTGATCTCGGATGGGGTAAGAACCCGCTGAGCCCTCAGCCTCTGCGAGTGGTCCTCAGCCTATGGGAGCAGCCCTCAGCCTCTGCAAGTGGTCCTCAGCCTATGGGAGCAGCCCTCAGCCTCTGCGAGCAGCCCTCAGCCTATGGGAGCAGCCCTCAGCCTCTGCGAGTGGTCCTCAGCCTATGGGAGCAGCCCTCAGCCTATGGGAGTGGCCCTCAGCCTCTGCGTCCCTTTAAGGTCCATAAGTAAGATTTGCCGTCCCTGCGGAGACAGAAGAAGATGATGTCACAGGAAGCGTTTCTCGCTCCGCTCGGATGCATTATTTCCCTTCGTGAGACTTGACCTTGAGAGCGTCCCGGATGCCCCGCGCTCCGCGCCGGTGATTGGATGGCCTGCAGATCTCCCCGATGAAACACCGTCTTTTTAATCATTTTGGGCCGAGCGTTGCTGGAATCGGGGGGTTAAATCGGGTCAGGTGTTTGTCTCCGTCCTTCCATATGTCCTCAATTGCCGGATTTAACTGCCTCAGCGCCCCCCCTTCACTGCGCTGCGTTACAAACTCTGCGTCCTCCGCCAGAGCAGAGAATGAGATAGAAGAGATCCGTCTTTCTTCTGGGGAGCTGCGATGGCTTCGTCCCCGAGGGCCGCCGTCTGATAAATATATAAATAACGGCCAGAAGCGCACTTACAGGAAGAAAAAAAATAAACTTTCATTGGATCTTTATTATGGATGAACTTCTTGATTTTATTATCTCGTTGTGTTAAGAATGACCGGCGTTTGCTTACTAATTATATCATTCTCTATTATTATTATTATGAAAAATAGAGTATTTGGCACTCGGGACAGATCCTACTCTCTTGGGACACCCACACTCTCATTCACTCACACTCTCTCACTCTCACTTACTCTCTGATGCACTCACACTCTCATTCACTCACTCTCTCTTACTCTGATGCTCTTCCATTCTCATTCACTCTTACGCTTTCTCACACTCTCACGCACTATTAGTCTCTCATGCTCTCACTCTCTCATTCACGCTCTTCCACTCTCAATGTCTCCCTAAATTCTCTCCCAATCACTTAGGTGTCTCCGTCCCACAGCTCCACTTCTGTTCTTCCCTCGTCTTCGTCTGCTTCTCTTCGTTATCAGCTCCAATGAGCAGGCCTAGCAGAGCACTTTTCAAAAAGGGCGGAGCCTCCACATACTCCCTCTTCCCTGATTGGAGGAAGAGCGGAGATGATGCGTCCACGTGGTGCGTGCCATGTTTCCACCCTTTTGAGGAAGCGCTCCGGGAGGCCTGGTCAACGATACCAGGGAGAAGCGGATGAAGAAAGAAGACAGAAGAAGTGGAGCTCTGGGAAAAGAGACAGGGACACGGAAGCGGTCTGTGGAGACGGTAGGGAGACATTAAGAGAGAGGGAGTTTCTGGGAGACTCGGGCCCTCCGATATTTCACTGTATTTGTAATAAGTAATAAGAAATATAATATTAATATAATATTTTTTTTAATAACACTAAAAATGAGGTATTATGGGAAATATGTTTATGTGGAATATAACAAATCTACCAATAATTTAAGTACCAATCATTAACTTAACACGACATTGATAGCTGAATGGGGAGGAATAATCCTACAGAACAGGAAGTGTTCTTGTATTAGGGTTATCTTATCAGAGAGACTTCCTGCTGTTTCGCTGCATCCGGCGGGTCTCATGCCTTCCCCAG